>NW_024468987.1:51670-753066 GCF_003184825.1 Aspergillus fijiensis CBS 313.89
CCCCCCCAAAAAAGTAGTGAATTCCCCGCAAATCTAACCCCAAACAAACCAAAGATACCCAACTCGCCGACCGCCCCCCCCCCCCCCCCCCCAAAAAAGTAGTGAATTCCCCGCAAATCTAACCCCAAACAAACCAAAGATACCCAACTCGCCGACCGAACCGCATCCACCACCACCGCCACCACCACCAGCCTACAAACTCCAGCGGGTGAAGGTCCGCGTGCGACCACAACCACAAAACACCATGTCCCTCCCCCAGCCCCATCCGCACCAACACCACCCGCCCCGCAACAAGAACAAGAAACCCTCCTCGCGTCGCTCGCCGCGGCGCAACGATCCCGCTCGGAGCTGCAGGCCCAGCTCACCCGGATGACGGCGGAGCTGGAGCGGCTTCGCAAGCGCCACGCCCAGGACGGGCGACGCCTCCAGGGGTTCGAGCAGGAGGTCGCGCATCTGCAGATGCGGTTGAAGGATCGGGATGAGGAGTTGCGGGGGAAGGCGAAGTTGTTGGAGGTATGGTTGCTGCACTCACCCTATTACTTGGTTGGTTTGTTTTTAGGACCAGGGGGGGGGGGGGGGTGGGATGTTGAGCCTTCAACCAACTGACTGACTGACTGACCTATGCGGGGGTGGTGGCTACAGGATTTCCAAGACGAGATGGCGTCGCTGAATCTCCAACTGAATATGGCCGAGGAGCGGTCTGCGCGGTTCCAGCAAGAAAACCAGGACCTGGTGGATCGCTGGATGGCCAAGGTCGGGCAGGAGGCGGATGCCATGAATGCGAATTCGAGGTTCTCGTAGATCTAGACGCCCCAGAGGTTATGGGGGAGGGACGCGGACATTACAGGGTGGGAGATTTCCTTATTTCACGCTGCCAGAAGAGTTTCTGCTTTGATCATTTCCCCCGTACCCAAGCATCGGGCTGGGCGGGATTTCTTTAGGATATGTGTCAGAGCTTTCTATGCACAATGATACCCATGAACTAGTTATTCACAGTAGCAGTTGGTCCAGAGAGACAGATCCAGGCTCACGCGCGATGGCCTAAATACCCAACCTGGACCAAGAGCGGAAAATGAAACTGACGATGGATGAAAAATAGCAAAGCGCTGGTTTAGTATAGATGCCGGTCCGAAGAGAAAAAAAAAAGGTGGTATCATGCCTGGAGCCCCGGAGTATTCCTCCCAAAATCGAACTCAGGGACACCAAGGAGGGATCTGGAAAAATGAAAACTATGTAGAAAAAAAAATGGACATATATATCACGTGTGTCCAGGGAGCCATCGATACAAGAAAAAAATCATCGCGGTCGTTACCCAAGAGTTGCCGTGACAATCATGCACCCGTTTGTTGCAGCTAGGCCAAGAACCATTCACCCTTGGCTTTCAACAAAGGCCTTCAGCTGGGAACTATCCTTCCTGGCGATGAAATATGTGCCGCCAACGTCGGTCCAGCTGACGCTATTGGACCAGTAATTTCGTTGTTTGACTGTGAGCAGGTTGATGGGCGAATTGAGGTTGCGGGCTTGAATCTTGTGGCCCGCCGGGACAAACGACTTAAGTGACACAATCTGACAGCCCTCCTTCATGTCCAGGAAATGGTTGATCAGCTCGTTGTTCAGCTGGGGGGTGAACGCCTGGTTATTGATCAGGACGACGTCCGCCCGCTTCAGAACATCGACGATGCTTTGCTGCTTCAAGAAGTCGCCGCGGATCAAGTGCGTTTTCCCGGGGGCAATGCCCCATAGCCGGCATCTCGCGCGGAACTCCGCTTGTTGGAGTTCCGCGAGCTCACAGGCATTCTGCATCATCTCACAGCCCCAACTTTCGCACCCTATCTCCAGCGCTGCCTGCAAAACCACATTGCCCACGCCAGAACCTAAATCCACAAAGACCTGGCCAGACTTCAAGCCCGTCTCCTTGAAGATGGTGCTAATAAATCGAGGAAGCAGCTCCCCATAAACGTTGTCCGTCCCGTTTTCATACTGCCGCAGTGATTCGACCCGAGGCGAGACGGTTCGCGAGTAGATCTGGTTCAAGATTCTCTCCACCAGCGGCAAATTGAGACGGCCCATCGAATCGAGTTTCTTGGCAATGCTCCCGTTGCGCCTCAATCGTGTAATAGCATGGTTATAGTCGGCCACCGTTTCCCGCAACTGCGCTTCGGACGATTGCGCCAGGGCTCGCCGGAGTCGGCGCTTGATCCCATTCGTCTCATCGTCAAACTCGCCCACCTCGTCTTCCGGGATGAAGTTCTGAGCCACAATCTCGATGACTTGAACGATATCGTCGATGGGTTTGAAATCGTCGTTGTCGCGGGGAACGACAAGTTTATACCTACAGGCCGGAAAAAATCATGTTAGGCCGACATTCAGACGAAACGCAAAACATGGGACGAAAAGCAGAAAATTCGAGGAAAGAACCTGATGGAAGTTCTCATACCTTTCCTTCGGAGAGTTACTCGGATACTGCAGGGAAATCTCTGGCAATGGCCTCGACGCTCCAAACGCCGGCTTGAAATTCCCTTCCTTCTGGGCCGAGGTGATCTCCGCCGCATGGATCATGGGCAGCCGTCTGGGACCACCACCACCACCACTGCTGCCGTTGTCCTCGACGAAAGCCTTCAGTGAGCGCACGCGCCGGTGAGGGTCCGGCTCCGCGCTGTCGCCCGTCCGGGCCCGTTTACGGACCTCGAAGGATGAAGTATCAGAGTCGCTGCTGGCGTCATCATCGCTGGAGAGGCGCAATTCGGGGGTTTGACGCTTGCGATTGCCTTGGATGGGGGTGCCATGCCGGCGCTTCGAGGATGAGGAAGGGAGATCGTTGCGATCCCTCGAGACGGACCGACTGCCAGACGCTTCTCGAGTTTTGAGCTGGACGGATGGCGTCCGCGGGGAGGGATTGTGTCCTGGCGTGTGCGAGGGAGAGCGGGAGGTAGGAGGAGCGGTTCGGGTCTGGACGACTTTGCGAATCTGAGGCTTCTTGGGCTGCAGTGAGAAGGCCCCTCCTTTTTGGAGGTGGTCGAAAAATCCCATGAGGGTTGGAGGGGCAGGAGGCGGGCGGGCGGGCGGGTCGCAGTCGCACTTTTTTGTATGAGAGCGGGAGAAGGTGATATGATGCAAGAAATACGGTGAACGGTGAATGCAAGTATTGACTATACAAGTGTAAAAGGGGGGGAGGGGGTAGTAAAAGACAACTTATGATACGAGGTACAACATATGTACGGGGGACTTTTCCCCAAAGCAAAAAGGACAAGAAGTAAAGAGTGTATGGTAGTGTAGTGTAAGTATGTAAATGATGCGAAGAATAGTATGCAGAATGTAAGGTTGCCGTACAAAACAAAGCGGGTTGACGGCGGGCGGCGGGCGGCGGGTGGGCAGCGAAGAGGGAGAGAGAGAAAGAGGAAGGGAATAAAAAAAAAAAAAACCCGCGGAGCCGATTAACTCCAGTAACTTAGGAGGAGGTGCTCGAAAATGATATCCAGAAGAGGTGGGCGGTGATGAGGAGGACCGGACCCGATCCTCGATGCTTCTTCCTTCTTCCTTCCCTCGAGTCCGCCAAGACACCGTCCGATGCCAGTTGCCGCCCGCCACTTCGGATCCGATCCTCTCAGCTGCACCCTTCCCTTAGCGTGAAAGAATATAGTAGTGAGATACGAGTCAGTCTAGTCTGCATCTCTGCATCTCTGCATCTCTATGGGTTTCTGTTTCACCTCACCTTAAAACAAACAAGACAAGGTGGGTGTGCTCTTTATCGACTACATATAGTGCAGTAAATACACACCTTCCCAGTAACACATGCAAAACAAATGCACAACAGTAGGTATCGTGAGATTTTGAGGGAGGGTATTTACAAGAATCCAGACTGCGAACAACCATCATTTTGTGCACCATTACACAATCCCTCGGCGCTTCTATTTCTGCTTCTTCTTCGCAACCCGCTTCTGCGCCCGGATATCCTTCTTCATACGGGAATCCACGATCTTGTACCGACCCTTGACACCCTTGGGACGACCCGAGATACCCCGGTTGGCACCCTTGGCCACCACCAGCTTCACTTGCGTCTTGGGCTTCTTCTTCGTGGCACGCGCCATCAGTTTCGCAATCGATTGCGCCTTGTCTCTCTCACTCAGAGCCTCGTCATCCGCCAACAAGGCGGACTTCTTGCGCAACTTCTCCAACCGCTGGGCAGCCTTGAACTTCTTCCGGCCCTTGGCCTCCATCACCTTCTTGATAGGGCGAGCGTTGATAGCACGCCACTTCTCCTTGATGGCGGCAGCTGCCGCCTTGGTGATGGGGCGGTTCGGGGCACTGTGCTTGCCCTCATCGTCAAGGAACCACTCCGGCAGACCGTCGACATCCCGAAAGGCGTAGCGGTTGAACCCGTCGTCAACCACGTCATTCTGTTTCTTTTCACCCGTAGCCATCTGTTGCGCCAGAGCCATGGCCTCTGCGGTGATGATATCGATGTCTAGTAGTGTACATGTTAGTCTTCATAGCCTTGACAGACAGTAGACATGAATCTGTAGACTTACCAAGCTGTCCATTGGCCTTCCGCGGGTCCTCGAGCTGAACAGGCTCCTCATCCTCGGAGTCTTCGGCCTTCTGCTTCGAGTTCTTGGCTTGCTTGGCCTTACGACGGTTGTCGACCTCAACAGCACTTTCCTCCTCAGAATCCTCCTCAGAGTCATCCTCTTCATCTTCTTCATCTTCCTCTTCATCATCGTCTTCTTCCTCCTCTTCCTCGTCTTCCACATCATCGATATCCTCGAGACCTTCGAACATGTCCTGGTCAAAGAATAGCGCGGCGTGGTTGGAAAGCGATCCAGACTTCGGTGCTTGCACGCCATTTACCGCAGCACTAGTCTCCTCCTCTTCTTCATCGTCGCTATCTCCCTTGTTCTCATCCGAGAAGCCATCCCATTCGTCAGCCTCGTAGCCCTTTCTAGCTTTCTTGGCCCGCAGCTTAGTGTCCTTATCCTCCTTGCGCTCCTGGTATCGCTCATACAAAGTGTCCAGTTCGCGCTCAAGGCGGTCGCCCTCTTCGTCGCTCTCCTCTATATCGGATTCGTCGTCACTGCCCTCGCTGTCGCTTTCGATCGTAGCCTCCTTGCCAGCTGCGATGACATCACGGGCATTATTCCGGTCGACAGGCTTGATGGAGAAGGTTGCATCGTCTCCGCCGGGTCCCAGCTGTTCCATACCGATGTCCATGGGCGTCGTCATGTGCATCTGCATACGGACAATTTCCTTGCGCTTCTTCTCGTTCTCCTTGCGTCTTTCCCTCTTCATCTTGGACGTTTCCTTCTCGCGGAGTCGGAGCAGTTCTTCCTGGATAGCCAGCTCCTCATCCATGGGGGCGATCTCCGCAACTTCTTCGGCCTCTTCGCCCTTCTGCTGCTGTCCCTTCTTCGTGACGAGGCCGAACTTCTCCCGGACCTTGAGACGCCATTTGAGCAAGTTCCGGAATTCCTTCTTACCCAGGACCTTCAAATCATCACAGCATTTGCGGATCTCGTCTGTGGTCTCCTCTAGTCGATCCAAGGTGGCGAGCGCGAGATCTCCACCGGGGGTCTGTGTGAAGCTGAGCTTGTTGTATGAACCGAGAATGGCGATCGGGTCGGTGGTGTTGATGAACTCCGAGACCGAGCATTCCTTGAACTGTGTGTAGTCGCCCTCTTCGTAACCTTCTCTCTTTCTCTTCTTCTTCTCCGGGTTGAAGACCTTGGCCTCGTTGTTGGGGGTCGGGTCCGCGAGCTCGGCGAAGACGTGCTTAGGGTCGAGGAACTTGGGGTCCAGGTGCTTGGGGGCCTTGTAGCCGCGGCAGACGACGAAGATTTCGGCCGACACATTTCGGGAAGAGGGGGGCTTCGTCGCCTCGACCGAGGTGAAGAGCTGCTTGAAGACCCACAGCAGGGGGTTGTAATCCTTCGACCGGAAAACCTTGGTCACGAATGTACCGCCCTCGGCCAAGAACTCGGTCGCCAGCTTCATGGACTGCAGCACTAGCTCGGACTGGGAGAAGGCATCCTGCGCCCACGCCGTACCGACGTTGGGGGCACCATCGTGAAGGACCGTATCCGCCTTCCAGTGCTTCAGGTGTTGTCTAAGGGTGGCGCGACACTTGTCGGTCGTGATGTCGGCTTGGAACGAGATCACACGGGGAATAGGCTTGATGGGAGCAAGATCGACACCGACGATGATACTCTGGGCGGGCATACATTCTGCAGCGACTTGACACCAACCCTATGGAGGAGAGAGTCAGATTCAACGGCCCAATAGAAACCGAATCGAAGATATTCCGTAGGTTGGTTACTTACACCGGGCGCCGCGCAAAGATCGATGAGGACCTTGCTCTTCTGCAAGAAACCATACTTCTTGTTGAGCTGGACCAACTTGAACGCAGATCTAGCTCTGTATCCCTTTTCCTTCGCAAGGCGATACCACTTATCCAAACGACCTTTACCGTGCTGGTTGTTGTCAGTCCAAATTGCTTCACTGGAGACGCGGTGGGATTCCACAATACCTTCTTTTGAATCGCCATTGTGATAAGCGGGTGGTCGAGAAAGTCTCGACGTCAAGACCCGGACTGGCGAAATAAAAAGAAAGAGTTGGTAAAGAGAGAGAAAGAAAGGGTTGGTTGGAGTAACTTGCTTTCTCTCTATGCACGGGAAAAAAAAGTTATCGGGCGGGCTTGAATGGATCGAGTCAGCCAGCCAGCTGAGCCAGGCCTTTCAAATGTTCTCCACAGTCCGCCCCGAAACTTACAGTACAATAAAAAATTTCCCCTTTCTGGTCTTTGGATGTGGCGGTGCGGGACTGAGCCACATGTGAGTTTGCTGTTTGCTGTTTGATGCGTTTGTCTCTGCTTCCGTGCCTGAGGACGCAACAAAGAGACGGTCAGCATGTGACGTGATATCACCGTACTGTAACTGATAGTATACGGAGTACGGAATACAGTACTTCCACTGACTGTTATTACGGAGGGAAGGAGGAGTTGCAGGCCAATCGCCCCTCGGCCTTGAGAACAACTCGACCCCCAACCAAATCACTTCTCATCCTCAACCTTCCCCCCTTCCAGCAGACATCACTTCTCGCTACTAGATTTACTAGTATTAGCCTGCTAGGTCTTTCATCTTCCATACTTACTTACAGTACGAAGGCCTCGTGCCCACCCTTTTCCAACAAGAAGGCTTCTTTATGCTTCGATCCCCACCCACCACCCCCTACCACTTAACCCGCAATATATCGATTTCATACACCCTCCCACCCCACGTCTTTGGTGATGCCACTGTTAAACTTCCATGCCATCCATGGGATCTCGTAAGAGAGTAAAGCCCAGCCCGCCAGGCGCGGATGCCCGTTCGACTACATCCTCGAATGACAGTGCGGTCTCCGGTTCCACAGCCAAACAACGTGCTCGTGCGCAAAAGAGAGGAAGCGGTGTGGTGAGTCTCGGATTTCCCCATAGCGTTGCCGGAACAACTATGGGGCCATGGCTGGTGTAGCTGATATCTGCCTCTCTCCTAGACACAGAGCTGGTACCCAACTGCATGGCCGGCCGTTTCAAGAGCATCTAAAGCCGCCCCGGTTACCGAGGTTGCCCGTGAGAGCATTTCCGCCGCCCAGAACATCTCCCCAACACCCCCGCGACTCACCTCCTCGTCAACTTCCCAACTGAGCGTGGCCCCCAGGCAGTCTCGCCATCCATCTCTCCAGTTGACTCGAAAGGATACTGCATCTAGCCGCTCCCTCCCCGCCAGCGCTACAACAACCATAGTCAATATAGCTTCAGATGGTACTGCGTCGACTCCGGCAGACGACGCCCGATCAGATCGTACTACAGTGGCAGCGAATCCAGTCGAGGAGGTTGCACCCAGTGACAGAGGCTCAGCTGTGGCGGAGGGTACGCGCAACGAACCGTCAAACACAGCCCCCACGACTGCTGTCGCGGGCGACAGTGCTGCAGGTGTAGACTCCGGTGTACAGTCTGGCTCCCAAGCAGGCGGATGGTTTTCGTGGCTCTATGGATCATCGACAGCTGATAGATCTGGCCCACAAGACCAAATGGCGAAGCCAGAGGAGCCACCATCGGAAACACCAGACAACAAAGAGGAAGAAAGGACGATAGAAGACCAAAATCCAACAGTAGCAGAAACAGAAGCAGACCAGGAGCAGTCCGCCGAAACATCTGAGGTCTCTGGGACAGCCCAGAAGCGGTCTTGGCTTCAGATGTGGTATGGCTCGTCCGCCTCAAAGACCCCGGAAAATACTCCCATCGAACCCTCCAGTGGAACCGACACACCCACATCTTCTGTCCCGCATGCAGCACCTGAACCGAGCCAAGAGCATGAGATGCAAGGGGAGGTAGATGGCCCAGTTAAACCACTAGATCCGAACACAAAGGCTTCCGGGTGGAGCTTCTGGTTTAGAGATGCTTCGAAGGATTCCGAACCCGGCAAGTCGCAAGATGCCCAGGTAGCCGAAGCCTCCATGACTCAAGAGCCATCGAAGAAGCCTGCCGTGGAACCTGAGCCTGAGAATGAGCCTAGGGTGGCGGTGGTGAAGAAAGGAAGCGTCAAAGCTAAGGCTTCTAAGAGTACTGCTAATCTACTTGACAAAGCTACCGCACGAGCCGAAGCAGATGTCAACGCTCCAAGCCAAGGGCCGTCTGAGACTGTAGCAACAAAACAACTCCAGAAGGTCCTACCGAACCAAGTGCTTCCGCGGTTCGAGGACACATTTGCCTTGGAAGAGAAGCCGGGCATACTCCAGACGATAGGGCGCTACTTGCATTATAACAAACAAGCCGACAACAAGCATGTTTACATGGTCCGGGATCCGCCGCATATCAAGAAGGCACTCGCCATAGGTGTACACGGGTATTTTCCGGCTCCTCTGATACGGAGTGTTCTCGGACAGCCAACCGGAACGTCGATCAGATTCTCAACAATGGCAGCTGAAGCCATACACAAGTGGGCAGAGGACTTTGGCTACAAATGCGACGTAGGCAAAATTGCCTTGGAAGGCGAGGGCCGTATAGCCGAGCGCGTGGAACTGTTATGGAAGCTGCTACTAAACTGGATGGAGGAGATCCGAACGGCGGACTTCATTCTGATTGCATGTCACAGCCAGGGCGTTCCGGTGGCAATCATGCTCGTTGCTAAGTTGATATCCTTTGGCTGCATCAATGCATCCCGTGTCGGTATATGCGCCATGGCGGGCGTCAATCTGGGCCCGTTCACCGACTACAGATCTCGATGGATTAGTGGTTCAGCGGGCGAGCTCTTCGAATTTGCCCTGCCCTACAGTCAGGTTTCGAGGGATTATGAAGCGGCATTGCGCACATGCTTAGATTTTGGGGTGCGAATATCGTACATTGGCAGCATTGACGATCAGTTGGTTTCCTTGGAGGTATGCAACCTTCTAACGCTGTTTGATGCTCCAGTTATTAACGAGTCTAATTACGCTTTAGTCCTCACTATTCACCCCTGTGACCCATCCGTATATCTACCGCGCAGCCTTTGTCGACGGCAGGGTCCACGCTCCGAGCTTGTATGCCACCACCCACTGACCCTCAATCACTTCAGCATACACTGACCACTCTCAGTCTTTCACACCTAGTCGGCTTCGTCCTGAAGCTTCGCAACCTCGGCATTGCAGACCACGGCCTCATCCGCGAACTCAGCTCCCCGTTAGCAGGAAGTCTCTACACCGGCGAAGGCCACTCCCGCCTCTACGACGACCCCGCAGTCTACCGGTACGTTCTGCACTCCCCCAAACAAACAACAAGCAACAAGTGAAATGCTGACCCTCGAGGAAAAACAGCCTCGCTATCCAATTCGCCCTCCAAACCACCGCCCTCCCGCTCACAACAACAGCCACCACCAAAACCCTCCTCAGCATCAAACGCACGCAACCCCCTTCCCCCGCCAACCCGTACATCCTCCCCTTCGCCATGCGCGGCCTCCTCGAGGAGGAGTACGTCCGCCGCGAGCTGACGGCCGAAACCATGGAACTGCTCCAACAGTTCGACGAATGGAAACCCTCCAGTAAGGTTCTGAAGGATGTGAAGTTCCGGTTGGAGGGGATCCGGTCGAAATTGTAGCCGCCCCGTAGCACAACATCATTTTTTTACGCTACGGGGGTTTTTTCTGCTGCTGTTTGAAAATAAGCGAGCGGGTTTTGTGAATATAGAAATATCTTGTTTTTAGCTTCAAGGAATCTATTATTTGAGTTTGAGTTGGAGATCCTTGTGGAATATATCCGGTTCTCGATCCTCGAGACTTGAGTCTTGGTTTGGAGTTGATTGTTTTGGTTTGGTTCGGGGTGTAAGGTATGAGGTATGAGGTATGAGGTATATGTATAGGGTTGTATGGATGGTAAGTAAGTAGTAGTATCATCTACGAACACTGGATATTGCAAAATCGCTGTGCACCGCATTTCCACGATAGTCAAACCAGCAACACATCTAGACGAAAATCCTAGAATTTGAGTTCATTAAATGCTTTCTCAACAGAAGATACAAGGTAAGATAAATAAATTGCTTGGATTGCTTGGATTGCTTGATTCAAAACCCAAAACCCATACACTAGGCCAGTCCACGCATATATCCGGACTCGTTTATAACGCCAGGGCATGCAGAATTCGTTTCCTTTGCTTTTTGAAGTTGAAGAGGGGGGGGGAGAGAGAGAAACGAAAAGAAAACTCTACAGAAGGTATGTAGATAAAGGGATCTCATTAGGTTTGAGGCGGGGGAGAAGGGTGTATGTATGTACGGGAGGAATTAGATAGGGGTTGTGTTGAAAGGAAAAGATTTGGACTCTCTCTTCATGCTTGAATAAACGCCGTGTGGTATGCACCTTCGATTTCATCTAGGAGTTTGTTAGCGCGAAGGCACGGTCGCCGGGCCCGGGGCGTTAAGTAGGGGTTATGCGTACCTCTCATGCCGTCCAGCGCCTCGAAAGCAATCGCGTAATTGGTCGCCGCGGCGATGATCCGTTCCAGTCCCTGTCGGATCTCCTCGATGAGTCGATCGGACGGGCTGCTGCCGCCGCCGCCGCCGCCGCCGTAGTCCGGTGGGGTCATTTGTTTCTCGACGCGGGCCTTGTAGAAGATCATCAGCATGGCGTAGCTGCCTTGCATGAGACAGCATGCGAACGACGGCATAGTGCGGGGAAGTTGGCTCGGTAGCAGCTGCTGGAGGCCCGGTGGGGATGGTTGGTGATCGTCCGAGAGCAGCGGCTGCGGGATCGGGAGACAGTGGAACATCTGCGAGATCAGGAGAGAGGCCCGGAGACAGATTTTGGCCGAGTGTTGGCTGCTGTATGGGAACTCGTTGGTGAATGAGTACTGAGGTGGTAAGGAGGAGAAATCTGACGAGGTGGAGGATGCGGAGGAAGGGGTATAGTCGGATGAGGACTGCTGGAACATGTCGAGACTGCTGCAGGCGCAACCAACCCGGGTGATGCTGTCTTGGGTCGCTGGGCTTTCGATGGTCTCAATTGGTATGGAGTTTGTGGTGGTGGTGGTGGTGGCTGCGGTTAGATCGCAGTGCTTCTTGATGAAAATGGGTATATCTGAGAATGCTCTGAAGCGGTGGATCTTGATTTGTGCGCTACAATGTTGGTTAGCACGGGCGTGAAATCTCGATGTGCGAGGTTTGACCCTCACCTTGACAGCTTGATGCGCGAGATCGCGCGTATACTTTGAGCTGTTATGGACTCCAAATCTCCTCGACAAGACATGGTCTGCGGAACTATGGGGAGTAAGTTTGACTGTGCTAATGCGGAGCTGGCCCATGAATCGAGTTGTTGCATTCTTTCAAAGATGTACTGCATGTTCGTTCTGCTTGAGACGCATTTGTTGAGGTCGACGACGAATTGGGTTGCCGATACGAGCACCTGCTGAGCCTGAATCAAGACGGACCAGCCCTGCAAAAAGCGTCAGAGATCGAAGTGCTACCAAGAAATTGGGTTGACTCACATCGGGGTCGGCAGCGAAGCGTGGATATGGCGTGACAAATTGGGGATCGTTGGCGACGATGGAGAGCGGCTGAGAACCCGCGTGTTAGCCACTTCCTCGAAGGACATGCATAACTCTTCAGTGAACTTACCGTGGCGCTAACAATGGAACCTTGGAGGACACAATAGTACTACTGAGAGTCAGACACCAATGCCATAGAACCAGAGTACGAACTTCTCACCGTCATCCACCAAGCTCTTCTCCGAGCTTCAGAAAACTCATCGTAATCGTCGCTGAGTGAATGCAGAGACATATCCAAAGCTATAGACAAGGCTTGACCGGCACGATACCGCATTTTCAACAGGTTTCCCCGTTGAGTGTACTCGTAGACTGAAAGGACCAAAAGTGCTAGAATGCTCTCAAGCTCCACGGGCGCTTGAGGATGGAAAGCAGCTCGGTCAATAAGAGGTCGGTCGTTGGACAGCGCCAGTGCAGGATCAGTGGTCGAGGCTTGCAGCTCGCAGTCGGTCTCGATATTTAGATTCGCCATTTGCGCAAACATCTGAGCGTATGTTCGGCGGCGGACCACAGAGGCGGGGCTAGACGATTCAATATCGTTCGGATGCGGCACTAAGGCTAATATAGCTGAAATTGCACAGCTGAGAGGGGATCGAGGCCGGTAAGGTATCACAGGTTCTTCTGAAGGGGACTCTGTGAATGAACCAACGCCGTCCAAAGGTCGATCCGGAACGCGAGGAGCGAATCTCGGCGGAAGTATAGGAAAATAATTATGAACAAACTCGTAGTAAGCATTCAAGCTGTTTTCGAAGTCAGAGGACGTAATAAGCTCGCTTCAAATGATGGTTACTCACATCTCTATTTCACTGCCATAAGTTCTGACCAAAGACTGCGAGGGGACATTCGATGGCGAAGGGGTCGGTTCCATCTGTACTGGGATACTGTTCTCGCCATTAGGGACGAACAGATCTGTGAACATCGAGTGCACATCCGAAGGGAAGTCCAAGCTTCTGAGTCCCGCCCCCGGAATTGACAATACGTCAATCTGGCCGAACATTTCCGGCGCTGAATCGTCGTTAGCTGGGAGGAACTGGCAATCTTGGGTCAGCTTGCTTACAATCATCATTGAACCCAGAGGACGGCGGGGTGATCATGGCGCTCTGCTCATCATCTTGCTGAACAGCCTCGTCTGAAGGAATCGAGGGCTTCTTCTTTTTCCGAGGACCTCCTCGTTTACTGGGTAGGTAGGAGCACTTTCGCTTTTTGCTAAGACACTTTGCCACCACGATCAAATCAGCATATACTTTGGCGAGACGCTGCGGATGTCTAGGGAGCCATCATGGAAGGCTGAAGTAACAGAGCAAGGCACAATGTGTCTCCTTGAGATGAAGGCTATGGCCTGGAAAACTGCGAATTGTGGAGGGGAGAATACATACGTTTGTACAGGGGTCTTGACCATCGCATCTCGTTCTGGAAGCACGACTGAGATAGACAATCAATCAGTCGCAATGAACGGCAAGACGAGAAGATTCCAAGTCGCTTGCAACAACAACCAAGCTCAGTGCTTGCACAAAGTTCCAGGTGGATGCGACGCCACTTACCACGCAAGACACGCTACTTTGACTGGAGGCTTTGCAAATTTCTTGCGGACAACCGCGGGCTTGGAAGCTCTAGGCTGTGTAACTGCCGTAACTCCATCATCTTGGTACGGCTGCTGGGAATCGTCCAGGGCCATTTTGGGTGTGAACTGGAGACACACAGCTGCAGCGGGTAGTATGAGTAAATGGTAGGAAGATCATGCAACGGCCGCAGGGCGTGCTACCATCACCCACGATCTAAATAGAGGTTTTCCCGGAGCGCATAACTCGAGGACTACTGGGGAGAATGAGACGGGAAACACGCAGAAATAACCATCCAGGAGCTTTCCGGGGTAGCCAACCGCATCGGGGGGGAGGTTGGGTGGGTAAATCGACAGATCCTAAGAGTGGTCTGATATACTCGTACACAGTAGCATTATCGGGCGAACTGGGCTGTAGTTTGGTTTGGTTTGGACTGGTGAGTGAATGAGCGGCGGCGGGCTTACTCATCCTCGAGGTCCATAGATTCAAATCCCGAAGCGTGGGTGTTTCGGGATTTGCTTCCATTGACAGACGATCCTCCAAGAGTGGCGTGCAGCAAGTGCGTGGATTAGTCAAATAGTCAATTTGCACAAGGCGAAAAAAGTATTGTTGCTTTTCCCCAATTTGTGCATTGTTAGCATAACTCGGAGAATTGAAGCACGATTTGTGGTTCTTTCACTGATTTGGTGTAAAATTGGTGAATTGAAGTGCTTTTCTTTTTCTTTTTTCCAATATTTCTTTCATTTGATCGATCGACCGACGGCAATTTAAGTTGGACTAAGCTCCTTCCTGTTCCGGTAAGCTGCATTGACCGTCTGGAATGACCAGTCTGATGTCACGTGAGAATCTGTTGTCTTGCACATTAAATCCGATCATTATTGCGGGTCGGGTCGAGGCTCTGGAATGCAATGAAGTCTCTGGGCATTCTCGCAAAGCCGATGGCATGAACCAGCATCTGCCAGAAAAGAGGCGATTGCTTGTTGACTGCCGGCCAACCTGCAATCCGATCGCAGCCGGTCTCCGCGAAAATCCCGAGGATTAACCTTTGCCGAATGGGGTGGTGGATCTAGACTGGGTCGATCGACACTGGGCAGGATATCTAAACAAAAGTACTGCAGCACAAGGGCCTTATCAATCACAGAAGCTGCAAAGTCCCGCCGGCCGTCGCCACCATCCTAGGAGGTGTGGTACATGTAAAGTGTCCGGTACGGTAGGTCCAGGCGTTGACTATCGAGTCTTAGAGTTAGGCGGTTAGGTCTGAACGAATTTTTTAACCAAAATTTATTGCACTATATAGCCAGGGCTGCAACCAGATATTACTGGTCTAATGCAAGCTCCCCTATAGATCAGTTTCAGGACGGCGGCAGCGAATGTATTCTTATCCCTGATATCCGCTTTACGGAGAACCAAACGCTGTCAGGGACCCGCACGGGGAGCTTGTGCCCTTTTAGCTGCTGGTCGATCAACCACATCCCCACCACAAACTCCTCGCGGGTCAAAAGTCCATTCTTCTGATGATCAACCAGGTCCCAGATCTGCTCTAAGACATGCGATGGAAGCTCGCTGCGAGACCAGATGTCGCGGACCACAAGGTTGACTACCATCTCGGACGCGTCGGGGGGCAATGAGCCGGGTGGGACTTGCGACGGCAAAGGCACAAGCAATCCTTTGTTTGCCGCCCAGACTCCTTCGTACTTCTTCCGGTCTTTTTCACTGACCTCACTCCGCCAACGCTTTCGGTCACCTTCATGATGTTTGTGGGGGTGCTTGCGTATTATGTGTTTATGCTGGCGATACCCCTCGTCTTCATCCGAGCTGCTGGGATGTCGAAGCGTCTGCCGTAGCACAGTAGAAGGACTGGACGAT
The DNA here is from genome assembly GCF_003184825.1 of Aspergillus fijiensis CBS 313.89. NCBI lineage: Eukaryota > Fungi > Ascomycota > Eurotiomycetes > Eurotiales > Aspergillaceae > Aspergillus > Aspergillus fijiensis. The sequence goes on from NW_024468987.1 coordinate 67,132, forward strand.
TGCGGGTGATCATGTTTCTTGGTGTGGCCCAGATGCACGATTGAACGTGACCGGGGCCGACGCCGGGGTGGTGGAGGTGGGGCGTTTTTCTTCTCCTGTGAAGCTCGGGTGGATGCTAATGAGGATGCTACAATTGCATCTGACAGTACTCCTTCAGAGGTACTATCAAGTAGGCTCGGAGTACTGTTGGTCACTGATTTCGCATACATAGACGCCGAGGCTGGACTGGAGGGTCGCGGTCGGCCATCACTACTGCTCAGAAGAGCTCGATGACCTCCCAAGTCTATTCTCGATGATGATGGTGCTTCGCTCGGTCGCGGGGGTAATGATGGTGGGTTTTCGTCGGGCCTGATAGGATCTCCCGAAGGGAGTGCTGGATGCAATCGGGGAAGGTTCTTCGGTTTCTCCGATGCCGGATTGACATTGATGCTAGTAGGATGCAGGCAAGGTTTTCGAGGCACTGGTGGTGGTCGAGACTTTGCTGCAGCCAGCTGCGTAAAGTCCGATAGAGCAGAACCCGGCCTGACAGGTTTCCGCTCGATTTGCTTGTCTCCGAGTCGAGGGACCTGCTCGTCTTTTAAGATCTTCTCAAATGAGGCCTTGCTCGCAGCTGTGGCCCACACAGGCTTCGGTGCTAGGAGCTGTGGTTTTTCGCGCTCTCCGCCAGGCCTTATTGGAAGGTCAACACTGGCGCTGCTGCTGCTGCGTGGAGTAGGAGCTGGTTTCTTGCTAGGCGTGGATCTCCCCGCCGCAAGCTGGGCGGCGATCTGCTGCGGGGTACGTGGTCTTAGGCTCCCTATGTCCCCCGGTAATTTGAGGGGAGCGTCCCTGGAGCCGTCAGGTTGTCCGTATGCACTGAACTTGCCAATCTTGTCCTTGACTGAACCAATCTCGGGTGGCTCTGGAGATTGGTTGCTGCGAAGAGAGGCTAACTCAGAGGCATAAGAGTTCATGTTGAACGATCCCTTTTGGGCACCAGATTGGTGACTGGCAAGAGGGGGGCGTCTGTTTGCAGACCTTGTTGCATTAAAAGCTGCTGTCGCTCCTTGAAGAGCTGTCACCGTGCTGCTTGCGCTGCTCACTTGGCTGGGGGACACATGGGGAGACAGCCGGCGGTCCAGAGCGGGTGTCGAACTCGCCATTCATGTCTAGGCAGGAATGCCCGTTCCAAGGTTTCGCGCGGGTGGGGGGGGGGAGAGAGAGTCAGGACCAGAAGAAGTACTGCCGCTGCCCGTTCCTTTCGAGTTGGTTTAGGTTGGTAGGATCCTTCCTCACGACAACGTCATTCGAGCAATGGAGAGAGGTGAATAGTACGGAGTAGATCGATTGATAGAGGTAGGGGGGTGATTGTAGTAGGGCGCTAGACTCAGACTGGAAAGCCTCTTCCATCTCAGGCTTAGGGGAGTTTGGCTGTAACTAGCCTTGCTGAGCTAATCCAAGACAGCGTCCGTGCGTCGCCCAGCCCAGGGCAAAATAATCAATGCGCTTCGCAGTCAGGAGCAGCAAGGTCATTCTGACTTAGAGTTATATCCAACCTTGAACTATGTACAGCACTCCTAAACAGTGTGATGCTAGTGCTGTTCACGGTGAGCTATAGTGGATTCGGATTTAAGCTCTGTTCAATAGCTATCTGTCCAGGATCTGAGGGTTCTTGTTCAAAGTACACTTTTAATCTCCAATACGGCTAGCAACATCAAGGATTGACTTGGCAAAACTGGAGCAGTATAGAGTAGTTATTGCTCATTCGTATATTTACACCGTAGTCGTTCTACGCAGGATTTACTACTCTTGGTCTGACTTTGCAATGGCTATGTGCTATACACATGATGATGTGTGTCGCAAGAAGGACACCTCCTAACAACAGTCAAGTCTCTGCACTCTCTCTCGGCTATTTGCGAATACCCGTCGAAACAACTGACTGAGGAATATTGAAGCCTTCCACACCACATACTGTTCTGCATCATACGTTCCATTGACAAAGACTGACAGTGGGGAAGAGCTTCACGACAATTGCAGCACCCAATCTGACCACATACTTATCGCAAGTTACAAGTTACACTGTGGTACACTGGGTGCTCCAGCATCTGGGGCACATGCGGATATTTAACCGACGACTGGCGGAAAAATCGACCGAACCGAGGCCCCAAAGATGCAAGACTAATCCGACTGCGCCAATGCGAGCATGCGAGCATGCGGAGGCTGGGGCGACTCGTGGGCCCCGGAGACCCCAAAAAGCGCCGCTAAACGGTTAGGCTCGATTTAGGACCGTTCATTTCCCCGCTTCCTCAAAAGGCTGCAAAGGATGAGACGACGTGACTTGGTCCGGGGCAGCGGCAGTCCCTGAACTTCCCTGCTGCACTCCTATTGTTCGATCATCACTTTCCCCCGCCAGCTCTTTGCTTCTTTTTCTCTTCTCTTTTTTTGTTTTTCCCATTTCTCGTCATTTTTCGTGGGGTATTATCTCCTCCGATCAGATGCGACCAGGGTGTTACCACATGGCACAATGGGTTTAGTTTGCTGTTTGTCTGGTGATGATCCTCGCTTCTCAACTCCGTAACCTGTCTACATCGCCAATTTATCTGTTGCCATGCATGACTTGCTCGGATCGTGTTTGAATCAAAACTCGTCTATGCGACGCCATGTCCTCGGTGAAGAGCGACGCTGGGCAAGGTGCGCTGGATTCTCGTTTCGAACCTGATATGATTGAGTCCACTAATTGAGCTCTGGCTCTGCAGAAGCTCTGACCCACCATGAATCTGAGGAGGCAGCAGCAAAGGATGAAGGTGACTCCTACGATCAAGAAATGCAACAGGGCTCCACAGCGAGCCTGACGAAGTGCTCAATATGCCAGAGTACCTTTCGACGACCGGAGCATTTAAAGCGCCATTTCCGCAGTCATACGAAAGAGAAGCCATTCGAGTGCGCGCAGTGTGGCCGCCATTTCTCGAGAACGTATGTTTCTTGCCGTCTTATCTTGCATTCTTAGATGCTCTCTTATTCTCATTCGTCGCCTTCGTCTTCAGCGGGGACTAACACGGGCCTTGGTTAGAGATACATTGCACCGGCATGAGCTCAGCCACCACAACGCTGGAATTGAAGGTGGAAAGGATCGCACCCATCGTATCACAGTTAAGACATTCCGGGCGTGCTTTAAATGCGCACTTGCACGAGTGCGATGCAGCGGCGGGACGCCATGTGCGCGCTGCGAGAACCGATCTCTCGAATGTTTGTACCCAACTGAGAGACGTTCGAAAGCTAAAGCTCGAAAAGAAGCAGCGCAGTCAGGCTTGGTCCCAGACGAGGAGTTCAACGGGCAGTCTTCTTTTGCTATAACATCGACATCGGCTGAAGGTTCTGCTGCACGTTCCCCGCACAGCGGGGACACGTCCCTTGAAAAGCCTCTCCATTACCAAATGACACAGTTCCAGCTTCAATTGCCAGGGCCCGGCCTCCTCAACAGGGATGACCAATCGCCGTCCGTAGACCCGGTTGCTTCACATCAAGACGAGGCTCCAGAGAAATTATTGAACGGCTCTCATAACAACGGGCAAGAGGTCAATGCGATCGAACAGTCAACTCGGCCCAACTTGATCTTTTCCAGGGGGAAATCTGATATGACCCAAGTCACGACGCGTGGACCTACCGGCGACAGTTCCGACCAAGCAAGATCACGCAGGTCTTTATCTGCTATCCAGGGCATACAGTTATTGAATCAGACAACCGAGCCCATGAGCTCAGCGAGCGTCCCACATCCAGTTTCAGCCAGTCATGGCAATGACGCGAGCATGCCAACAATAGCACAGCAGGGAGAGCTCGGATCATCAGGGCCATTCTTGGACACGATGAACTCAGCTGTTCCTGCGATTAACTGGCTTCCTGGGGAGGGGCCCTATGATACATTCATCGAACGCACTCCTACAGCGAACCACGCGGGACATGAAGCCCGTGATGGGTTCATGAACTATGCAACATGGTATCCGCCGGTGATCCATCCGACTAATGGAAGTCAGGAAAATATTTTCAAATCTCCGTTAGGACACACTTCACTAATCAGTGACGAGAACAGCCCTAACAACTCGGGTCGCTCAATGTTCTCCAGCGCCACGAAACGACCGACAGACCTATCAGAGGACACAGCTCAACCTCGACTGTCAAAATCCAGACGGCACCAAGATGTCTGGTCAGATTTCTCCGCAATTTCCCCTGATGGCTTCAGTTCTCGTGGCAGAGAAAATGTGCCCCGTCAATTTATGTTCCCTATAATCGAAGACACCGCCATGCACGATATCGAAATTGGTCCAAGTCTTCTGATTGGGATATCCACCTACGAGAAGATTCACAAAGCTTTCGTTCAGCTGTGTTGCGCCGAGAGTGTCCTTTTCTCGCGATTCGAGTCCGAGTCTTTGCCAAGTGCAACTGTACTTTCCGAATTTGTCCACCTGTACTTTCACCATTTCCAACCCGTCTATCCTATGTTTCACCTTCCTACATTTAGTACAAACACATGTCACTGGATAGTGACTTTGGCGTTGGCGGCAATAGGTAGCCACTATGCTCGGCTCCACGATTCAGATGAATGTGTTTCTGCGCTCCATGAGCTTCTTCGTCGAGCTATCATGGTTGAGGTGAGGATTTCGTGCTCTTACGTTCTGGATGCAACTAATCAGAGATTAATAGAAGGAAAAATCCTACCAAGACCAGGCACCACTCTGGCTTATCCAAGCAAACCTTCTCAATTGCATTGGATTGCTTTATAACAGTGATGAAAGGGCTAGAGTCTCTGCGCTCGATCGGTTCGGTGATTTGACCAGTCAGTTGAATCGCACCAAGCTCTTGAAATCTTCCCGACAATTGAAATCAGTATCGCATGACAAGTCACCAGAGCAGAACTGGCTGGTCTGGATTGAGGACGAGGTCAGACGACGGACGGCCTACTTAGTATGGGTATAATGCCTAGACAGTATCAACATGCCTGGAACTTGCTAACAGGTGCCATAGCTTGTGGACTGTACTATAGCTTATCACTTCGATCGACAGCCATTCTTTTCGCTTGAGGACGCGAAAGCGGCGCTTCCTGCTCACGAGAGTCTCTGGCAAGCAGAGTCAGCTCATACCTGGCAAGGAATTTTTGAACAGAGTCCAGGTACAACAGCCATTTGTGCAGTACGATCTCAGTGTCTAACATGTCTTAGGCCAACCCGAGCTTTCCCTATACGATGCAGTATTGATTATGTACATTGAAAAGAGACTAGTACCCGATCTTGGGGAGTTGGGCCATATCCTGCTGATTCATGCTCTCTACCAACGCATGTGGGAAGTCGGCGATTACTTTCGCCGACCATTGTCGTTCTGGAACCCGACCGCTAAGAAACAGTCTCGGCAAACAGCGATCCCTTCGGGCTCTGTCTGGCTTCCCGGGATTCCCTCGTACTCGAAATGGCGCAACAGTGCATGCGACTCCCTGGACATACTCCACTGGGCCGCCAACAGCACGGTCGCTACAGCGGCGGATCTCCGCAACCCAACGATCCAGCATCTTCACTCGGCTCGGATCGTTCTACTTGCACCCTTCCGTGAAATTCGATCGCTAGCCCACTCGCTCGTGACGGAAAAGGTTCGCTGGAGCGAGCGTCAACAGAGCCTGGAATGGCACTACATACTACGATGGGTCAAACATGACCAATACAAGGCCCGTCTCACGATCATCCATGCCGGTGCAACCCTGCTCCATGCGCGGGGCAACACCAGCCATGCGTTCCACGAGCCGGTCGCTGTGTTCCTGGCGACACTGGTGCTGTGGGCGTATGGCTCATGCTGTGCTCAACTAGCCGACCGGGGACGACCTGCTACCGGCAAGAATACTGTTATACACCTCGACCAGCCTTGTGATGACGAGCTGGTCCAGATCTTTGTGAGGGAAGGACAAGCCATCCAGGGAGTCCTGACGGGGGTGGGTGATATCTGCGCGCCGCAGGGTCCTGCTGGTGTTCTGCGGGCCGGTAGCGAGACGTTTGTCGACCTGATGTCATGGGGCATATCCCGGAAACTTAAGTCTATCCTATCCAGACTGGCCGATCTAGTCTCGCAAGTGTGAGCTATACCATTGTGCATTGGTGTGCATGGCCACCAAAGCTGCATTTATACACATACACATACAAACGCAAACCTACATATGCACATTTCACTTCGCATAGTGATAGATAAACTCAATAGATGATGTAGGATGAGTAACAGAGAATAAATACAACTACACAATCTACGCAAGCAATGACCTCCAGCACAGTGAGTTCGAAGTCATTCACAATCCGCAGTTTAGGCAGTGATGTCACGTCACATGCTGTGGTGTTATCTTATCGGGAGCTGCCGCCTAAAAATGCAGGCCGGGGGTTTTATCTACTACGTACAGCCCACACCCTCACCGTTGCTTCTTTCTTGCTTGATTCCGAACATGCTTCTTTGGTATCAGACATCCCTCACCTTCAGCGCAGTGCAGCCGACTGCAACATTTGCAAGATGGATTCCGATGAGAATATGGAGGTAGAAGGCAGCAGCAGCACGCTCAATCCACCGGCGGGGACGGAGCATGCGCATGAAGACATGGATCTAGATGAGAAGTGAGTTCAAGAAATTGAATCAAAAACAACATCAGCCCCCAACCAGTTCACTCTGTCTGTTCTTCACAATCCGCTGCTTATTCTGCTCCATCGCCTCAAAGCCCCTCCTTCCCCAGGCTTCAGACACTAACCACGAGACTCAAAACAAACAAGTTACCCCAACCGCCCGCACAACCACTCCCCGACACCTCCATTCCACACCCTCTTCGAAACCCTATTCAACCCCCTCAGCGCCATCAAGAGACAACCCACCTCCACCACCACCGCCCAACGCGCCCCCGCCGCCCGCCGCAAACTCGGCCCGCACGGGCAAGGCGCCTCCTCCACCAGCCTGAACCCCGCCGAGCGGCGCCGCGACGTGATCGAGCGCTTCATCTCCCACTGGCGCCAGACCGTCGGCGACGACATCTACCCGGCCTTCCGGCTGATCCTGCCGGACAAGGACCGCGACCGGGCCATGTACGGCCTGAAGGAGAAGGCCATCGGCAAGATGCTGGTCAAGATCTTGAAAATCGACAAGAACTCGGAGGACGCGGTGGGCCTGCTGAACTGGAAGCTGCCGGGGTACGGGACCGAGGCGCGCGGGGGGTTCCTGGCGGGCGACTTCGCGCGGCGGTGCTACGACGTCGTCTCCAAGCGGCCGATGCGCACGGAGGTCGGCAGCATGTCGATTGCGGAGGTGAATGAGCGGCTGGACCGGCTGTCGGCCGCCGGGCGCGAGGGCGAGCAGATCGCGATTCTAGGGGAGTTCTATCGGCGGATGAATCCTGAGGAGCTGCTGTGGTTGATCCGCATTATTCTCCGGCAGATGAAGGTGGGCGCGTCGGAGCGGACGTTGTTCGATGTCTGGCATCCCGACGCCGAGGGCCTGTATTCGATCTCGAGTAGTTTGCGGCGCGTGTGTTGGGAGTTGCATGATCCCAATGTCCGGTTGGAGGATGAGCGCAGGGGCATTGCGCTGATGCAGTGCTTTCAGCCGCAGTTGGCGCAGTTTCAGGTGCAGAGCTTGGAGAAGATGGTTGCGAAGATGCGCGGGTTTGTGGGGGATAAGGATGAGGAGAAGGGCGAGTTCTGGATTGAGGAGAAGTTGGATGGCGAGCGCATGCAGTTGCATATGGGCCCGGATGGGGAGGTGGATGGCGGCAGACGGTTTCGGTTCTGGTCGCGCAAGGCCAAGGATTATACCTATCTTTATGGGAGTGGGCTGTTCGACGAGAACGGCGCGCTGACGAGGCACCTGGCGGATGCGTTTGCCGACGGGGTCGAGAGCGTGATCCTGGACGGCGAGATGATCGCCTGGAACCCCGAGCAGGATGCCCCGGAACCGTTTGGGACCCTCAAGTCGGCGGCCATCGCCGAGCAGCGCAACCCCTTCGCCAATGGCTCGCGGCCGCTGTTCCGGATCTTTGATATCCTGTATCTGAATGGCCATGACCTGACGCGTTACACGCTGCGGGACCGCAGGAATGCGCTGCAGAAGAGCATCAGGGACGTCCATCGCCGGTTCGAGGTTCATCCTTACGAAGAGGCCACCAGCACCGCGGAGGTCGAGGCCTCGCTGCGTCGGGTTGTCGCCGAAGCCTCGGAGGGCCTGGTGTTGAAGAACCCGCGCTCCCCGTACCGGCTGAACGAGCGCCATGACGACTGGATGAAGGTGAAGCCGGAGTACATGACCGAGTTCGGGGAGTCGCTGGACCTCGTCGTCATCGGGGGCTACTACGGCAGCGGCCATCGCGGCGGCGCCCTCTCCAGCTTCCTGTGCGGACTGCGGGTGGACGACTCGGCGGCGACGGCCGCGTCGTCGTCACAGCGCCATGTCGCCGAGCCGTCCAAATGCTACTCGTTCTGCAAGGTCGGGGGTGGGTTTACCGCGGCGGACTACGCGAACATCCGCCACCACACGGACGGCAAGTGGAAGGAGTGGAACCCGAAGAAGCCGCCCCTGGCGTACATCGAGCTGGCGGGCGCGGGCAACGCGCAGCACGAGCGGCCGGATATGTGGATCAAGCCCGAGGACTCGGTGGTGCTCTGTGTCAAGGCCGCCTCGGTCTCGGTCAGCGATCAGTTCCGCATGGGCCTGACGCTGCGCTTCCCGCGGTTCAAGCGGCTGCGCGGCGACAAGGACTGGACGAGTGCGCTGTCGGTGCAGGAGTTCCTGGACCTCAAGTCCAACGTGGAGCAGGAGCAGAAGGAGAAGGCGTTCAACGTGGAGAACTTCCGCAAGAAGCGCCAGAAGAAGTCCACCAAGAAACCCTTGGCGATTGCCGGGTATGATGCGAGGGCGGAGGTCGAGTCGGCCGGTCCGTCGGGGCATATCTTTGACGGGCTGAACTTTTGTATGTTTCGTCCCGGACGAGTCCTAGTGCGAGTTCGTCTGCATTACTGACGCCGATGTTTAGTTGTCATGACCGACTCCACCACCCCAGTCAAGAAGACCAAGGCGGAATTGGAACAGCTGGTGAAGAGCAATGGCGGCAAGTTCTATCAGACGAATACGGCAGCTCCTGATATGATCTGCGTGGCGGACAGAAGTAAGCTTTTTTTTCTTCAAGCAAAATTCAGATCGACTGACAGGAACAGGAACGGTCAAGGCGGCTTCGTTGCAGAAAACGGGCGAGGTGGATATCATTCGCCCGTCCTGGATCCTGGACTGTATTCGACAGAGTGAGATTGACGCCGGTCTTGCGGATCTACTTCTTCCTACGGAGCCAAGGTAAGTTTTCTTTTGTGGTTGGAAGGCCAGTGGCTGATGTAGTAGGCATATGTTCTATACTACACCCGAGAAGGAGGCGGAGGTGGCTGCGAGCGTGGACCGCTTCAACGACAGCTATGCACGGAACATCACGCTGGAGGAGCTGAGCGAGGTAGCTACACCTGATGTCTACTTCCCTTTTTCATCTCCACTGACTATGTCCGTAGATATTGAAGAAGATGGAGACGGATGCCACTCCCCGCAACTCCAAAGCCCGCGACAAACTCAAGGAACATCTCTACGACAAGATCAACTCCGGATGGCCACTCCCCTGCGGCTGGCTTTTCGACGGGCTGGTGTTTTACTTCCCCCAGTTGGCACACCAACGCACCACGAGGGATGTTGACCGGGACCATAGCCCCGACGATGACTTCGGGGAGATGGACGACCTCCAATCCCACCACCCCCTCCAGCTGACTAGAAACACGGCGCGGTTCGCAGGGGCTCGAGTGGTCGACACCGCCCAGGACCCGGCCATCACCCATGTCATCCTTCAGCCGACGGGTCTGCCGGTGGCTGAGTATAGGTCTTTACGAGAGCCGTGGGCGGCGGCGCAGCGGATCCCCCATTTCGTGACTACGGGGTGGGTGGAGGAGAGCTGGCGGCAGCAGACGCTTTTGGACGAGGAGCGTGAGTCTCCCTCGTCCCCCCCTGGTCTTTGCTTTGCTTTGAAATCAGAAAACAAAGGCATGGGCTGATTGCTGGCAGAATTCCAACCCCCTAAGCAGGGCAAGGGAAATTGAAAGGAAAGACAGGCGTAACGTCGGGTAGACGCGCATCGCGCAGGATGATGTCTCACCTTCTTGGAGTTTCACGGCGTAGGCTGGTTGGTTTGGGGCCGCGCTGATATATCAAGCATTCAGCATTGGTTCGTTCTTTAGGGCAGGGGGCGGGGGTTTAGTGTTATTAGGTGGTTACGAGGTGTACGGGATGTGCTCAGGGATGGATGGGATGGGGCGCTTATCTCTGCGTTTCGCTCTCTGAGTCACGGTGCCTCTTTTCTTGGTATGTGAGCTTGCTAAGGTATTAATGTTTATATAGCTGGTTGGTTGGTTGGTTGGTGGGGGGTTTTGCATTGCAGATCTGTGTATATCGGTGTATACAAGCCTGGAGCACCAATGATCGCCCGCGGGGTTGGGGAAAGGCTTATCTCTGACCAGTCCGGTGCTGCGCAGGGACAGATGTTACACCGATTCTGGATGACAGCTGGGCTGCGGGCAGCTGGGTTAATGCTATTGATTTATTGATGTATCCTTTGCGGAAACTTTGGAGGTATGGAGCATACCTCAGCACTGCGGTAGCAACCATGCTGATCGACGTGCTGAATGGATGAATAGGCCACCAGACAACAGCATTACCACCTACACTACACACCACCAGGCCCAGGCCGGGTTTACAGTCTCCTTCCCAATCCAACCATTCATAAAGTGAAGTGATATCTATTCATCCGAAACAGGCAACCAAATTGCCTTGCAGGTGAACCACACGCCCATGCTTAAGTTATCTCCGATTGGCCAGAGATAAGCACCCCCCGATCACAAGAACAAGCACAAGCACAACAAGATCATGAAGTGAACCTCAACTTAACCTACCCTACAGCCTTGAACCCAGATAGATACCCTCCATCTTCTGGATGCAGAGATATAAAGGGTATGAGATTTTGAAAATTACACTGTTCGGTCTGACAGCTGGGTTTGGGAGCTCCACCTCACTTGACTTAACTTACCACAGATCCATCGCATGTACTGAGAAGGAGAGAAAGGGAGGCAAAAGATGACGGTATCATCATCTTGACGATCGGAAGTTTTGCTGTGTGATTTGCTGGTCAATTACTGGGTAGCTGGCGTGGTAAGTTAGCTACTAGCAGCTAGCTGGGAGCTGAGCTCTGGGGGAGGCGGTTTTGCCACCCCCGGAATCCGGTGTCGTCATTCACCTGTCTGGCTTCATGGGTTGGGTTGGGATGCAGTGGGTGGTATGTCATTTCGGACCTTGGGTCAAATTAACTTGAGGTGGTTCCAGGTTCGAATTCTATCAGCTCTCGTAGAAAATACATGTATGCACTCTCGTGTTATAGTTGGTTGGATAGTGGGTAAAGGTAGGAAATGCGTAGATATGTCATTCATGGTAAGTTAGTATAACTACGGAGTACGGATCGACCACGTGCGGTATCCTTAGTCCAGCTAATATAACATGCCATAGAACATACGTAGCGTTATCCTTGACCTCCTCCTATCCCCGTGTTGATGTCCTCTCACAGTACGGATACTCCGTAACTACTCCGTAGGCGACAGAATCCATGATCCAATGGTGTCTCACCTAACTTTACCTATCCAGGGCATGTATCCTACCTACCATCCCCCGGGTCTCAGCGTCTCAGCTCTCTCTTATCACTGGCATCCTTATCCTTATCAGTCACCCCCCCCACTACGGTGACTACGGAGCACCTGGGCTACTTACTCAATTGCACTGCAGCCTCGGGGCCTGGGGGTTGAACCCCCCTCGGATCACCATCCCTAATTCTACCCAGAATTAATCTATTTCCGCTGGGGAAAACAACACAACACCATGAAACAAGGTTTTGGTTAGGTTGTTTTCCGAGAAAGGAGTGTGTTTGGGCTGCAGGCTTAGACTAGTCCGAGACTCCGAGTGGCTACTAAGTGCTGGTGTTAGCGTGGGTTGACTGGGATGGGGGGTTTTACCCGCGGTTTAGACTGTCGAAGTGGGTGATGGCTCATGCAGCTAGATAAGGGACTAGACTACTAGTAATTTGGGGGGTTGTGATGAACTACTCTATTAGTATAGTAGTCTAGTTTGAAGAGGGAGGAAAGCAAGCAAGCAAGCAAGCAGGTTTAGCAATGTAAGTCTTTCTCTCTGTCTGTCTGTCTGTCTGTATATGTAGGGTGAGTAGGTGTAGGTGTAGGTGTAGGTATAGCTAAGGTATAGAACTGATAGTAGCAATGCGCCAAGTGTCCCACTCCCCCCCCCCCCCCCCCCAAAAACGCCGATGTATGCCCGTGATTTCCAACTCCCCACCAAGAAACAAAAAAAACAAGCGCTATGTACACCCCCCCAAAAAAAATTACAAGCTTTCAACGGATATCCCCACCCATCGCGACGGAACCGCATTCTCATCCTCCTCGTCGTAGCATTCGTAGCGCACCACCCGCGCTTGGGCTTGATGCACCCCCTTCCGAGCAGGCAGCCAGATGCGCGCGCGCGTCGGCACATCGTCCCGCAGTTTGCCGTTGCGCCGCATGTTCATCTCCAGCACCACCATCCGCAGGAAGTCGCTGTTCTCCCGCGGTTCCCGGGGCCGGGTCATCGGCGGGAAGTCCGGGTCGGACACGGGGAGGAGGGGCTGTTTGGGGAGGTGGTGATGCTTGGCGCGGTGGCCGCCGCGTCTACCCGCGCGCCGGTAGGTCTGCATCTGCACGGAGACCACCGGGCTAGCGCTCGCGTCCAGGGTCTCCTCGTGCGGATGGTAGTCCTGATAGGCGTACATCTCGGCCGGGGAGAGCGTGATCGGGTTTAAGTACCGGCGGAGCGCGGGCGAGGGCGGCTCGTGCATCGGCGGAGGCCGTCGGTCGTCCGTCATCTCTGGCGTGATCGTGAACATCGACCGCGTCAGGAAGTCGTCCGGTTGCACCGACGGGGTCGCGAAGGTGGAGACCGTCTGCGCCGCCGATTTGATCGCCCGCAGCGAGGCGGTCAGGTTCGATTTGAAGCTCGCCCCGAGGCGGGGGAAGGATCGCGATGGCGTCGGGCTGGTTGCCGCCGGCACCGTGGCGGCCGCCAGGAACGACTCCATGTCGAAGTCGTCCTCGGAGCTGCAGTCCTCCGTCTCGAGGAGGGGGTGGTCGAACGCGCAGTTCTCGCAGGGCGGGGATCGCAGGAATCTACGGTCTAGTGGGCTTCGCTGGCTGGACGGGGTCAGGGGCGTAGGCAGACTGGGCGGCGAGTCCAGATCCCGGTCGAGAGACGGGGTGGATGCGATCGAGATGGAAGACGCTGAGAACGACGGCGCCTCGCTGTCGCAGTCGCTGCCAACCGTAGATCTCTCCGTGTCATCCGGCGGACTCAGCAGGAGATCCAGTGCGGTGTTGCCCGTGCTGTCCATCAGGTTGTCGCCCACCCCGTCCAACAACAGCTTGCTGAAGTCCTGCACATGGTTCCCCCGCGGTAACCGGCGAGAATCCCGTCCGCTGACACCCCGTCGACGCACGGGGATCGCCGTAGCTTCCAAGATCGATGCGATGGAGCTGGGGACCGGCCGATCGGACAGCGTCCCCGACGAGGACTGGGGAGTGAGGGTTCTCGGTTTCCGTGGGGTCCTGGGCCCTTTGTTCGCCGCTTGCGAGTGTACGGAGGTCATGCGAGGACCCCGTTTCGGAGGAATGACGACGGGGCTGGAGGGGATCGCCGAGGAAGTTATGTCGGCGTCGGAGGGCAATTCGAGGCCCTCGATAACAGGAAGGCCTAGCACTCCCGGGGTCTTCTCGCTTCGAGTTCCCTTCAAAGGCGAAGACACCGAGCTAAACAGAAATGCTCTGGGGACCATCATCTTTACAGTTTCGTGGTTATCGGTTTCGTTTCACAAGACAAGGATAGTAGTAGTAGTTTGATAAGGCAGCCTAGGCCAGACGAGGCACTCTGATCGAGCGTCTGAGCGAGATACATGGATAAATAGAAAGAGGGCCAGGGAAGAGAAAAAGAGAAAAGCGTCTGATAGACACCTCTCCCAACGGAAGAGTGGACTCCGCTGAAGAATATATAAGGGTATCCGCTAGCGATGAGAACCACTTTTGCTGTGCTGTGCTGTGTTGGCAGTGGGCAGTGGGCACTGGGTATTGGGGGCAGTCACTGGTGCGTACTCCGTAGAAGAGCCCCAGTTCGAGCGGGAGCCCAAAGCGGAAGAACGGCCGGGTGCGTCTGCAGGCACGCGACTGGCAGGTGTACTAATAAGGAAAAGAGGCAGGTGTGAAGAATGATGAGGATGAGGGATAGTAGTAGAGGGTGAGAAAGAAATAGAAGACAAGGGCAGAGATTGTAATGTATGTAGTCTTAAGTGAGAGTTGAAAAGGTGGGAAGACCGGGGGGGGTGGAATGGAAGAAGAGAAGGGAGCGATGAAGAAAGAAGGCAAAAAGACATACTCCGTAGTAATGATCTCAATGGGAGTGGAGAGAGAGAGAGAGAGAGAGAGAGACTACAGTAAGAGACAGCGACAACGATAAGAAACGGGAGCTGGTAATTCTCAGCCTTAGTCCCGTAACATCGGGTCCCAGCGGAGTTGCACTAACCCCCAATCAGGCAGAAAAAAAAAGGAATCCGTAATTCAAATCGCATAATAAGAAACCCGCTTGCAGAAAAGGAGACTCTTGGCGGTCGGCAGTTTTCTTTCTTTTCTTTCTTTCCTAACACTAACACCAACACTAATAGTGAGGCGCTCACCGCTTTGTCCAGAAAGAGGCTGGTCCGTTTCAGGCGGTAAGGGCGGATGCCGACTGCCGGGACCATACCATACCACTCAAAAGTACTAGTCCTGTATGGCCTGCGTTTCACTGTATGTTCTGGAACCCATCACGTAAGTCTTTTGGGCTGGATCGCGGCCGAAGAATGCCCCGAGTGCCCCCGTCCCCACCCGAAGAATGTTCCATCTTACCGCGGCTTACGTACTTTATGAGCCACACAGTAACTTTCAATTTCCAATTTACCGACCAGAGGGTGACTGACTGACTGTCCGAAAGATAGATAGAGTGTGTGCCCAACCACTACACTACAGTTAACACTAACATTATACTACACTACACTACACTACTGTACGGTGTACACTACACTCCACATGACACTATCTGATGAACACCGATATCACTGAACAGATGCCTTGACAACCGCTGCACTCTGAACTCATCCTGCATCCGTCTCTAAGCGCAGGTTGAACGACTCGTCCCGAAGAAGTCATCGTGCTGACCCCTGACTGCTCGTAAAGCAAGTCATGCTGACGACAACTATCATCTCGATATATGCACTGGTCTGGTGCCTGCAGCTGTCCGACCAGAATTAATCATCCTGGGTTCGGAGCGATGATCAGCGGTCCTGCCCGAGGCTTACACCAACTCAAGTCGCTTAGAGACACGGCATACTCCGTCCCTCCCGAGGAGTCCCCTTTAAACTAACTCACGACTAATAGTCATCGAGTAATAGCAACAGTCAAGAATGCCCGCAAACCCTAGTTTCAAACCACTCCCACCCGCCGATGAACAACAGAATCACGTAACTCGGAGAAGGAGCGGTAAAGCAAAGGGGGAAATTCCCTGTGGGACTATTAATATTATTGTATCCATCCCTCACGGATGATTGCGCCGTCTGGTCCAATCGCCGTCTCACAGTGACTCGATTTTAAGCAACGACTCAATAGAGGCAGAGGGCGGATGCACCTGCCCTAATGAGAAGCATTGATCGATAGGGTGTCCCGGCGAGATATTGAGGACATGTGAGTATTCGATAGTACTATGTAGTATATCCTATATACGGTAGTAGCTAGTAGCTAGTAGCTAGTAGCATAGTGAGGTTCATATTCATATTCATATACAGTACTCCGTAGATACCGTTCCTCGTCTTCATCTGGTTCCCTTCCGCTCAGCATCTACGGGAACAATGGCCAGGAAAACAGTACCACCACGAGACAGATTCCATCCTTGATTCCCCCAGATTGACCATGGTTGAATTGCCTTCAGACCGGTTGATGCGATGGATCAACCAAGAAAAGTTGCAGACTGGCAGTTGGCAGTGTCTCTGTATCAGCCGAAGACCAAATGATGGAATGAATGGCAAGTTAGAGTGGCCGAGAGAGAGAGGATGCATTAGTAAGCTTTCACCCCCTCCTTCCCTTTTCTCCTTCCCTTTGGCTTATCGCCGCCGCCCTGCTTTTGCCAATTGATATTGATCTATCATTTGAATCACCCTCCCGACATCACTGCATCATCCTCCCCCCCCAGTCCCTATCGTCATCCTGGTCCTTGCATCGTCCAATCATCCTCTTTCATTGTTAACCTTCTTATCGTCTTCCTGTTATCCCCCCCGTCCCCAGCTTCTGATTTCTCCATCACCCCAGGTTATCGAACTGAGGAGCTCCTCCTGCTACCCTTACAACGGTCACTCGCCTCCACTTGCGGGTCATCTCAATCTGTCCATCTGATGCAAATCGCCGCGTGGCGCCTCTGGCTCTGATCGGATCCTTCTCACTAACTCGTAAGTGAATTGCTTGGCATGTGATCTCCCCCAATGTCTTTAGATAGCTCAACACCCTTGTGCCTCCCAATACTGCACACCAAGCCCCTGCCTCTGCACCAATGACATCCCTCTAGTTTCATGCACACATCCCAACTAATGTCTTTCCTCCCCCGCAGATTCGTCCGTTCACCACGGCGCTTATGCCGGTTGATGCGCTCGACCTATCATCCCCATTCAACCTGTGTCGAGACCTCCATGAAGGCCTGTCGCTCCAGCAGATCGCCAAGCTCCTCCCACCTTTGAGAAGCATGCCCCGCCCCATCTCGACGTTTTCTCCGAACACTTCTGGGTGGACCTGACAGCCATGGAAAACAGCTCCGCGGAGATGCCGCAAGACATGAGCCCGGCCCCTTCATCTACTGCGACCCAGAGGAGAGGTGGTCAAGGACCCGCGGGGGACAATGCTTCGGCCTCGAAAAGGCGCTGTGTTAGCACCGCCTGTATTGCCTGCCGCAGGAGGAAATCAAAGGTTCGACCCGGGTGACCTCCTCGGTTGTTTCTACAGCTTACCCATTGCCACAGTGTGATGGTAACCTACCCAGTTGTGCCGCCTGCTCTTCCGTATACCACACGGCTTGTATGTATCCCGTCCTCTCCATGACGAGCTTGTCATGCTGATGTGCTCGTCTAGGTGTCTATGACCCGAACTCGGACCATCGCAGGAAAGGGGTGTACAAGAAAGACACCGACACTTTGCGCACGAAGAACGCCACCTTGTTGACGCTGATCCAAGCTTTGCTCAACTACGAAGAGGAGGATGCTTTCGACTTGGTCCGCCAGATTCGGTCGTGCGACAACTTGGAGGATGTTGCGCAATCCATCCTGGGGCAACAGAACAAGCCTTCGCTGGCCTCCGACACCCCTGTCGCTAGCGGGGACGAGGCCGATCAATTCGAGTCGGAGCTGTCGGGCAAGATGAGTGAGCTTATGTTGGACGGCTCTCGAAAACTCATTGGCGGCACTTCCAACCTCATTTACTTGCCACCCGGCTCAGAGCTAAATGAATTCAATCCCAATGCCAACCACCAGGAGCTGGGCCGGGGTGTTGACGCCTCAGTGTCCCACTGGACCAGAGTCACTGATGATGAGAAACTTATAAGCCATCTTATGAAGATGTACTTCACCTGGCATTATCCATTCTTCACGACTTTGTCGAGGGACCTTTTCTATCGAGACTATGTTCGCGGAGTTTCGAGTCAGTATTGCTCTTCTCTGCTGGTCAACACGATGCTAGCGCTTGGCTGCCATTTCAGCTCCTGGGAAGGGGCCCGTGAAGATCCGGGTAATTCGGCGACGGCCGGCGATCATTTCTTCAAAGAAGCCAAGCGGTTGTTCTTCGAGAACGATGAACATGCGAACGCGAAGCTCTGCACCGTCCAAGCATTGGCGCTGATGTCTGTACGCGAGGCTGGATGCGGGCGCGAGAGCAAAGGTTGGGTCTACAGTGGAATGAGTTTTCGTATGGCTTCCGACTTGGGCTTGGACTTCGACTCTACCAGCCTTGGAGTGCGTAATCTCAGCGAAGAAGAGATAGATGCGCGTCGGATCACTTTCTGGGGATGCTTCCTCTTTGATAAGTATGTAGTGTCACCGTCACCTCAAACTCTGATGAGACTAACCTTTTCAGATGCTGGTCCAACTACCTCGGCCGTCAGCCGCAGTGGACTGTTGGGGACATTGGTGTTTCCATGCCGGAAATTTTCCCGAACGAGGACGCTGCATTGTGGTCATCGTATACGGATGCTGGAGTCGCTGAGGACCAGGCTCAGCCTTCGCGGATTCGAGCAATTGCAGTACAGATATCCAAGCTCTGCCAGATCAATGGTGACCTGCTTGTCTTTTTCTACGATCCCAAGCCTAAGGACAAGCTTTCTTCTAAACAAGCGGAGCTCAAGAAACTCAGTGAGATCCACACTAGACTTGAAACCTGGAAGAAAGATTTGCCCAAGGAGCTCGGGCCCCAAGATGGACAGCTTCCTCAGGCGCTTCTTATGCAGTGAGTTAATGATGCTCGTGTTATGGCGGATGACAGGATCACTAATCGCTCTGAAGCATGTTCTACCAGCTCCTTCTCATACACCTCTATCGCCCGTTCCTGAAGTACACCAAGTCCACATCTCCGCTTCCTCAGCATGTCTCGCCTCGAAAGCTCTGCACTCAAGCAGCTTCCGCCATCTCTAAACTTCTGAGGATGTATAAACGCACGTACGGATTCAAGCAGATCTGCAACGTTGCTGTATACATGGCTCACACCGCTCTTACGGTGCATTTATTGAATCTCCCCGAAAAGAATGCCCAGAGAGATGTCGTACATGGTGTTCGGCACTTAGAGGAGATGGGCGAGAGCTGGCTTTGCGCACGCCGTACGCTCAGGATTCTAGAGATCTCGGCCAACAAATGGCATGTCGAATTACCCGCAGAAGCCGTCGCCACTTTTGAAAGTACACATGTTCGATGGGGGTCCTGGGGTTCCTGGGATCAGGCTCTGTCTCCTCCGGCATCAGAAGATTCTCCGCCAACGATATCTATGTCGTACCCTGATTCGAATTCCAGGGGGATTGGCCTCCCCATGCCGCCACGGCACGCTGTCATGGAGGGTCACGGTGGCAACTACATGCACAAAAAATCGGCCACCACGGTCGGATCAATGGGTTCTCAATTGTTACCGGATCTCCCCGTTCCTGTCTCCGCATCAGCCATGCGTGCTGTTCAGCGGTCCTTGAACGCCCAACTTGCTCAAGAGCCCGCCCGGCTCCCTGAGCCGACATACCTCCGGCCCGTCGCTCATGCCTATGCGCAATACCGCAATGTGCCCGTATCCCAGGCTGATATGTGGTACAACGATGAAAATATTCGTGCGTTCAGCTCTGTACAGGATAACTCTCCGGCAACCACGACTTCGCCGGCCAACGAGTATGGTGGTTCGGAAAATTTGGTGGAAGAAAGCCAGGATTGGTGGTCTCGAGAGTCACACCGGTTTAACTTTGGAATGGACAACTGGGTGTCGGATTGGAATCCTAACATGCCAGGCAGGGCATCAGGTGCGAATCCAGGTAGCAGCTATCCACTAAACGTTGGGCAGACGTCGGGGCCAGAGAGCGCTTCGAACCCGCCACCACCCATGAGATTTGCGGTGGGTGCTCCATCTGGCACCAGTAATCCGGATCACTCTCCCGCAATCCCTGACTATAATAACGTGCCTACGTCGGAAGCATACCCCAGGCAGTGAGCCTGGTTTGGCAGTATGATATACATAAAGTTTCGGACCTGATGCAGTGCAGGGCTTTTATGTCCACGGTTGTTACGGTTGTTACGGCTCTTACGGCTCTTACGGTTCTACGAGGCGACGCACTGGCCTTTTCTTACTAACCGCTTCTGTTCCGGTTATAAGTATATAGTCCCATTAGATGATAGAGGTCATTATTTCGACTTAATCAGATACCAAGGTCTCCCCAACTTCTTTATGAATGGGTTGTTTATTGATAGTATGGTGGAAGACACCAAACCACCAACATCCCTCAGCTGTCTCTGAGTAGGCATAGCAACTCACGCTCGTGTCGTGTCTGAGCACAAGCCACGACACCCACACCCAGAGCCAACTATGTAACTTGAACTCACATGTTCCATCCTTTTCAGCCCAACTTTTGCCACCATACCCCTCGACCAGACCAACCAGCCATTCACTCATCTTGTTCCTGTGCGAACGAGTCCCTGAGCATGTATGCACACTCCAGCCCTACATATGCACACCAATCCATTATACCAGCAAAGCAAAAAGGCAAACTAGTAGCGCGGGGGGTAACCCTATACCTTCGAATAGTAGTACACCCTGAGAAGTATCTCTAGTTACGAGGTCGAACAGCTTGAGTTTGACCCAAACAACACCCCCCCCCCCTCGCCTGCCTGTCTACGAGATGACTTTTCAAGGAACAGCAAAAATAACCATTTATGCCTGATACAGGCAGGGGGAAGATTATTTAGCTAGCGTAGTTTCCCTGGACAATATCCATGGTGGTTTTATGGGGTTGGGTTCCATGGTGTAAGGAAGGGGGATTGGGGCCTGGAGGTTGTAAATGCTGGGGACGATGGATGTAGTTTCGAGATGAAAATCTGTGGATGTATGGATGTATGAAGAAAGGAAAGAGAAAAGGAAAAAGAGAGGTACAGATATAGAAGGGTTAGAAAAATGGAAAAGAAATTCCGGAATGAGTAAGGCAACGCAACGCAAGGCAGAGAAAGAAAGGTCATGTCCATGCAAGTTTGTTGTATTGGTTGTAGAAGGAGGAGTAGGTAGGTAGGTAAGTAGGTAGGTAAGTAAGGCGTATATATGGTGCCGAGAAGAGGGTGATGTCAGGTTTGGTTTCGTGGAGGAAAATGTATGTGTGGATGGTTGAATAGGATGGAGCAGAACTTTGGTATCACTTATCACTGGTTGCGGACCGGACGAGGATTAGTTTTCGAGTTGGGTTGGATTGAAATGAAAGACTTTAGAAAATAGGGGTTACGTACCAGGAAATAATCAGCAACAGGCTTCTTCGCGGGCATACCTCTTGTATCCTGCGCGGCGGCCTCGAAGACCCGGTACCGTCGACCGGGGCTTCGGGTCACGGCCGCCGCACCGGCTGCACCGCCGGTGCTTCGACCGTATTCGCCGTTGCTGCGGGCGACCGTGCCCCCGTTGCTGGCGTCCTCGCCGAGTTCTAGGATGGAGGCGACGTTGCCGCAGCGGTAGCAGTAGTTGGGGGCGGACCAGACGGTGACGATGCCGCCGTCGAACATCTCCTTGTACCCTTCCATGACGAGCTGGTGGGCGCGCGCGATCAGCGACAGGTCGTTCTTGTAGTTGAAGTGTTTCACAATGTCGCCCCCGAACAGGAACCCCGCGCCGCGCGGGCTGAGGCCCCAGCCGTCGATCTCGTCCGGGTCCGACCAGAGGAGGTCGCACATCGCGCCCTCGTGCGGCACTTCTTGTTTGCGGTCGATCAGTCGGATCTTATCCACGCTGTCGATGAGTGGGGAGAGACCCCCGTGGACGCAGAGGACGGCCCCCGTGCCGGTGGCGTAGCTGCCGGAGGAGTCCCCGGTGGCGCCGGTGCCTGCCCACCCGGATCGCAGAGGGGGCATCGAGGAGGAGGCGGGGGTCTGGGTGGTGGACGACGTGGCGGATTTGTCTTGAGAGAGGGAGGGGAGGAGGGGCGAGTCGGTACGCGGCTGTTTGGGTCGGTAGCTGCTCATCGTCACCTCGCCGCGCGAGTTCAGCACCTCAGTTTCCAGCTCGCTGTCGTCCAGCGACATTGTCGACGACGTGGTCTCCAGCGCGGGGCCCGTGGGCTCCAAGCCTGAGCTGGCGCCCAGCACCAGCGCCCCCAGCGCCAGGTAGTCGAAGACCTCGCAGCAGTACCGCCAGACGTTGGCGCTGCCGTATTTCCGGATGCACTCGTCGTAGAAGCCGTAGACCGTCGTGATCTGGCGCGACTCGTGGTTGCCGCGAATCAGCGTGATGCGGTCGGGATAGCGGACCTTGAGGCAGAGGAGGAGCAGGAAGGATTCGAGCGAGTAGAACCCGCGGTCGACGAAATCACCCATGAAGAGGTAGTTGGTGTCGGGCACATCGCCGCCCACGCGAAAGAGCTCCATCAGGTCGTGGAACTGTCCATGGATGTCGCCACAGATGGTGACGGGCGCGTCCACGCACACCACATTGCCTTCTTCGATGAGGAGTTCCCGCGCTTTGTAGCAGAGTTCGCGGACTTGAGACTCGGGGATCAGACGGCAAGCGCGTAGTTGCGCGATCGCTCTGCACGAGAAATGGAGGAGTAAGTCAGTGCTTTACTTTCTCTGTGTATTTGTTTTTTTTTTCTTTCCTTTTTCTTTCTGCGCAAAGTGGGATATGCACGGTCGGGGATTTTATCGGAGAGAAAACGAGAGGATAGAATGTATGCAATACCTGTCTAAGTCACTCATGGTGTGCCAGTGTTCAAAGGATGAGGCTCACTGGGGTCGGAGGAAGGAAGCTGGAGGGGGAGGGGTGGGTCCGAAGAATGGAGGACCGGTTTCACTCTGGTTCAAAGCCGCAAAAGCCCAGTGATAGAAGAAAAACAACAGCTAAGTGTAGAGAAAATGCACGCTCATCTTTCCGCCTAAGAGTCGCTGGAGATGAATAGTAAGACGAGGGGAAGAAGGTGGGAGGGAGAAAGGGCGTGGAGGGGTTGGGGAGATGGAAGGCGGATGATGGTGATGGTGATGGTGATGATGAGGTCTGCTCAGCTGCTCGGAACTCCTGCTGATTGTAGCTTCACTGGTTGTTTGCCAATCACGGGGTTTGCAGATAAGATTAGATCTGATCGTCCAGCTCCGGGCGAATTCTTCCATTTCCGAAGTTTCCCTTCCCGAATCAAGAAACCTTACGATGATTCAAGCTTCCCCATAAACCCCCCCCCCGCCCTCTTCCCCAGTCCTGCTGAGTTACCCGTGCGGTCTCGCGCTTGACTTGCTTTTTCGAGGGGCAATGCCGCTCTTTAGACCCATTCTAATATCCTTCCATTGAGTCAATTTCTTTCCAATTGCTGTCAAGTATGTGTTCCACGTCTCTGCCTGGGGTGCTCTACTTCAATCTCACCCGCTAACGCAATGCCCCCCCCCCTTCCCCCCGCCCACAGTCAAAGTCACAATCACAGTCACTGAAGGCCTACCCACTCATTGCTTGAACACCTGCCAATTGCATAATACAGCACTCGACAATGCCGCCGCATCTGCATCCTCGCTCGCGGTCGACGAGCTCTCTCTTCGCGGCCACCCTCCTCGCATCCCTCTTCGTCGTTGGCCTTCCGCATGTCTTCCCCTGTCCTGCCCCCCGCCGCACCCTCGCCGACTCCGAGATGACCGTCAATGCCGACGGACAACAGGTTCCGCGTGTCCGACGAAGGAAACGCAAGGATGCGGACCCCTTCGGCCTCGAGGATAGAGCCCTTCCTCAATCACCCATGGCTAGCGACGAAGACGTTTCCACGTTCCTCCAATTAGAAGCAGAGGCTGCTGAGCTGTCGCAAGCGGGCCATCAATGCCCCGTGCCGAAACCGAAGGGAATTTTGGGTGACTTATTGGGATTTACGAACCGCGGGGAGACACCATCACAACCCCCTTCGACGAGAGAAGCTCGGTGACTGCAACGTTTATTACAAGGAAATCTATGAAGCATCTTGAGAGGGAGGGAAACGTGGCTTGTACTGTGGAATTGGCCAACTGAAGCGATATTGTTGGCTTCGCTGGGGGGAAGGCTTCGGATTGGGGGTTTGATGCCTCTCCGAATCAGCCGCTCTAACGGCAATTATATACCCATCTTTGTATCGATAGTGTACTTACAGCCATGACTTGTGTAACTACATAGGATCACTTTTGACATTCAATATGAACATGAACAATTTACACTCAATTGGACGTTGCTTGCTCTTCATTTTAACGAGCCTGTAGGTTGGAAAGCAGGCGGGCGCGGCCGGGTTCTGTGTGGAAAGAACCACTAAGCCCAAACAGGACAGGTATCATTGGCTCAGGCTGCGCTCCGCTCCCGCTCCGGCTGCACGCCGGCCTGCTAAGGCCACATGCGTCGCAAGCTCACCACAAGCATTGACATCCATGATTGCAAACCTGCGACAAGATCCAGAATGGAGTGGATGCGCTTCTTCAAGGATCTGTGTCTGAATTCCAGACACACAGTATGGCTCGCACCACTTCTGGTATTAGGCGACGCCTTCCTGTGCACCCTCATCATATGGAAGATCCCTTGTATGTCTCTGCTAAAGTACTTGCTTGCATGGACCTCCCGAAGCTAACCTTCTCTCGCGCTGTCCACGCCAGATACTGAGATCGATTGGTCTACGTACATGCAGCAGATAGCCCTCTATCTTGCCGGCGAGCGCGACTACACCCGGATCAAAGGCTCCACGGGCCCGCTCGTCTACCCCGCCGCCCATGTCTACAGTTACAGCTTCCTCTACCACCTCACGGACGAAGGTCGGGACATTTTCTCCGGCCAGGTCCTGTTCGCGGCGCTGTACCTGGTGACCCTCGTCGTCGTGCTGGCTTGCTACAGGCAGTCCGGTGCGCCGCCGTATCTGTTGCCGCTCCTCGTCCTCTCCAAGCGGCTGCACAGCATCTTCGTCCTCCGGCTCTTCAATGATGGGCTGGCGGCCTTGGCCATGTGGCTCGCTGTCTGGTTGTTCCAGAATCGGAAGTGGACGGCGGCCGTTACCGTCTGGTCGGTCGGGGTGGGCATCAAGATGACCTTGTTACTTCTGGCCCCGGCCGTTGCAGTGATTACGGTCCTGAGTCTGTCCCTCGGGCCTAGCGTCAGGCTCGGTGTGGTGGCATTGCTTATCCAGGTATGTATCCTACTGGCAATCCGAGTTCGGTTTCCGTTCTGCGGGTGCAATGTTAGAAGAGACAGAAGAGGCGCAATGCTAAAAGAGAATAAAGGTTTTATTGGCGATTCCGTTCCTACGAGAAAACCCAGCAGGATATCTTGCGCGAGCTTTCGAGCTGACCAGGCAGTTTATGTTTAAATGGACGGTCAATTGGCGATTTGTGGGTGAAGAACTGTTCCTATCCAGAAGGTTCTCCTTGACATTGCTTGCTATCCATTTTGTCTTGCTGGTGCTATTTGTTGCCTTTGGCTGGCTCAAACCGGTCAGTTCTCGCCTGCCGGAGTTCATCCAGACCCTGCTCACGGGTCGACACCGCCCCGTCCCACTGTCCAAATCGTATATCATGACCGCGTTGCTGTCATCGCTTGCGATTGGTCTATTGTGTGCAAGGTCGCTCCATTACCAGTTCTTCGCCTATCTCTCCTGGGCAACGCCGTTCCTTCTCTGGCAATCGGGCCTCCACCCCGTTCTGCTGTACGCCGTTTGGGCAGCTCAGGAATGGTCGTGGAACACATACCCAAGCACCAACACGAGTTCCATCGTTGTCGTCCTCTCCCTTGCGATTCAAGTCTTTGGTGTTCTCGCGAATAGCACCAACGCCTTCGCCGCTACGCATGCGAAGCAAGGCAGAAAGGAGCATCTCCAATAAACAACTGGATCCGAACAGTTGTGAGAGCCCGGTTATAGTGCGCAGGTGCCAGGGTATGTCGTAAAGTCTCCGGAGAAGCCGGTTCAGATCAACGCCCGTCCGCCAGATTGCGACGAGAGCGATAGCGCAGCAAAGGTCTCCAAGCTTGGAGTCTATTCCCAATGGGAAGAACATCATCACGCATCAGACTCGTCGTCCGAAGGCGGCAGTTTACCAACATTAGACTCCTCCTCGGATTCCTCGTCGTCCGAAGCAGCAACAACTTGCTTGGTGAATTCCTTGGGCCTGCCACAGCATTAATAGTAATTCAAAGCACTCTCCATGAGGGTAAACCAACCAGAATGGAGCCTTGCGCCATGCCTTCTCGTCCCGGACGATGTTGATAATCTCGCCCTTCAGCTTGTTGTCGCGGCCCTCAAGAGCATTGGTGTCGATCACCACGTAAGATCCACGCTTGATCCAGATGGTCGAACGGAACCGCGAAGGCAATTCGACAAGGGCCGACTCCTTGGATGGCGTCTCAACCAGGTAGACGTTGTTTCCGGTAGCTTTGATGACCCGCGTAATCAAGTGTCCCTGGGCAAGCTCATCCGGCGGGACCATCGTCTCTTCCGCCGTGGCGAGTACCTTGCGCCGAGGAGGGCCCATATTGATCAATTGGTACTGTAACCGCGAGGGGTAATCGGGCTGATATTTTGGATAAAGAATAGAATGCGGATGACTCTGAATGGTCAGACAGGTGACAATGAGTATCCGTGATGGAGAATCAAAGTGGATGACGGAAGCTCTGATGGGACCTGAGGCAAAGATTTTTTTTTTCTCCGAGTTGAGGAAATTCCCCAGTGCGGAGGGGGAAGTGGGCCTTGCCCGATTCGGTGATTGACTGTTTCCCCCGGAATGCACAATGCAGCCTGCCTGCCAGCTGCCTGAGTGCCACTGAACTGCCTTCCCGCTTTCAAGTCCAACAGTTGGCGCCGCTTTTTGCTCACTGAGCGGCCCGGAGCGTGGGGGGAAGCACAGAAGTGCGTATTCTGAGCAATCTCTGAGCGATCCAGCTATACTGTGCACGACTAAATCCTGGATTGTACTTTAGCATACTTAAGTTGACATGCTGAAGTTAAAGTCATACAGTATCGATTTCCTCAGATTATCTCCCGAACTACCGTAATTACATGCCCTCTGCCAGAGAAATACAGTATGTAATTGTTGTGGGTATCTTACTCTCTCACTTTAGCACTATATACAAAGTAGCTCAGGTACAGTACAATATCTGTAGACTGAGATGATTGCAGGGGCAGTCAGTAACGATAGGGATTAAGTGCAGTACAGGACAGCAATGCTCAATGACATGCATAAGCACGGTGTGAACCACCACGCAACCACCTAACTCAGAAAGAGCTGCGTCGGACATTACTAGCAGCAGTGCCGAGCTCATGGCGAGCCTGAAGGCTTGACTTGCAGCTACCGAAGGGTCGGGCCTGGGCCGAGACGATGTCAAACCAGCGCCGTAACCGAGCAATTTCTGCCTCCTCCGCAGACATCTCGACCTCCTCTCCCTGAACCTTGAGATCGTCCTTGCACTGTTGCACCTGTTCATCGATCTCGTCCAGGCACTGTTGTGCCTGCTCTTGGATCTCCTTCACACACTCGTTGGCTGTCATGCGGACCTCGATATTACACTCCTCGACCTGCTCGCGGAACTCGGTCTCGTGCATTTTACAGGCGTCGAAGACCTGGTCCACCCCCTTGCTCACCATGTTCTCGAAGACCGTCTGGATGTTGTCCGATTGGAAGTGGGCCGCAATCGCCCGGTCGATGTATGCTTGGACATTCGGATCGATCCGCTCTTTCTCGGGTTTGGATGACAGGTTCCAGCTCTCTACGGGTGCAGGGGTAGGCCGCTGGCAGCGGCATCCCAGGCGAGTCAATAGGTGGCGGATGAGATTGTTGGAAGCCCCCTGGAGCAGATTCTCAATACGTGCAAGGGTATCGTGTTCTATGCGGTCAAGGGATGAAGCACGCGTAAAGTGGGTGGGCTGGATTGAGGCCGATACTGGGGATGGAATGCTCGGTGTATTGGGTTCGGTGGAATAACACGAGGGTTCTGGAGATGTAAGAACATGTCTTGTTCGTCTGTCATCCTCGGGTGGTATTGAGGAGTGGTCTATATGGAATTAATAAACTACTGAGGGAAAGTGGAATGTACACGAGACAGCGATATAATAGAATACCTCGGCGCCGTTTTCCACCCACGTGCACTCCTTTTAAGTGGCTTTTGTATGAGGGTAGGTCCTCTCCCTTCTTCGTCTGTTCGGGCTCGGATTCCTCAGAGTATGGGGGAGGATCAAGCATCTTCCCAAAGACATGGCCATCTCGCTCGATTCTGCCTTTGCGCGCATGGTTGAAAACCTTCGGCCGGAGTCCTTCTTTTAGTGTGAAGAAGAAAGTCTTGAGCCGATCGAGTTCACCGTTGTTGAATTGTCGCTGGGTAAAGTGTATATAGAGTGAACTAGATTTGCAGATCATTTCAAACGCGGCGAGATTGTGGTCTTCTTGATCCGGGGGCTGGATGAGAGGCGGTCCGGCAACAGTACCCATTTCATGCAGCTGAAGTGTCAGTGTTACGACCGTCGAGATACAATGCGTCTGGGCTGGGAGTTCCGCCAAAAAGGATTCTGGGAAAAGTGTTTCGGTGGTGGGCTGTACCACTTTGTACCTTTCGACTGCGCTTGGTGGGATATTCAACGAGAATTGCTCTAGTTTGCCTTTCGGGTTAGCCAGTAAGTTTGTTTTGAAATTGAGTGATATGGTGCCTTGATTAGCTTCTCCATCGTAGTCAATGTAAAGCTTGGCTAAGCAAGGATTATCTCCCTGAGGCAAAGAAACAAGGACTTGCTTCTTCAAGGCCCAGGAGGGCTTTGGGAATGCTGTAGTCATTTCGGTGTGGTAAGATCAGCTAGATATAGGAAAACCCCCTCGATGATGAATCGAGTAGCCCTCCCACCCGGGCTTTTGAGTAACGATAAGCAGCCCTGACTTGGATCATATAAAGAATCAATGATGAGGAGACAAGATAGTAAAGTGGTGAAAGCTCTTGCGGCCTGGTCACGAGTACGTGCCCAATCCAAAGTCAACAAGTGAAATTGAAAAGTCCTATGAAAACACAGGAATGGCAGGACGGCGGCGAGGACAGCAAGAGCAGACACTTCCTTTACGTGAGAATGAAATTCGCGATCAGAGACCGAAGCCGGGAACGTAACGGCCAGCGAAAGAGGGGAGAGAGAGAAGAAAGGAGAGGAGAGAGGAGAGAAGAGGAGTAGGTCCGGGCCGGGGGGGGGCTGGAGATCGGCGACGTTCCTGGAAGCTACGGTGGGCTACTCGACCTTCCTATTTGGGTAAGACGGGCCCGCCCCACCGCCTCCGCACCGCCAAACTGCATAACATTTGGCCGGTGACTCTTAAAAACCAACGAGGTGTCTTTAGTGGGTTCCATATACCAAAATACCAAGTTGCGTATAAGTTTACTATGGAAAATGGGGTTATTGCAAATTGGCACAAATAGCCTGCCGTAGAAGCGGATTTACATTCCTCCCTGCGTCGAGACAAATTCTCGGCCCACCGTATTTGGCTGTTCATTCACTTTGGCAGAGCCTGGAGATTTGTAAGTTAATGGTGTTGACGTTACAGCATCCACTAACATGGAACTACTCAGTAGCTTTGTCAAAAGCAAAAGGTGTTTTCCTTCAAAAGTAAAGAGTCCTCTGGATCGTGGGTATCCGTCAAGGTCCCACACATATTCTCTGGTTCCATTGCCCAGTGGTTTGTATCAGTACCACAGATCTCGATGAGCGTTGCGCACGGTTTAGAGAGCCTGTTCTAGTCGCGTGAATTACCGCAATGAGCGAGCCAGAGCAATCCAGGAGCGTGCTCCATGAGCGGCCAGTCAACTACCCTCTCTATCACTGCATGAACGTGCTGTCAATTCGAATACGTGGGTGTGTGCATTCCCTGTGCACTTTATTCGTATCGATAATATTTCATATGGTTACATCTGCCCGCTGCTGAAGCTTTCACATGCAAAGCCGACTGCTATCTACTCCGTGCTCAACCCACTCTCAGTCATCGCAACATGCAGACTATCCGGCCAGTCATCGAGTATTATTACGAGTCAGGTCCAGATTTCCATGCAGAGCAGCCAAGAAGAGCCTTGGTGCCAGCAGAGGCCAATCCACAAAGTCGAGCCAAGACCAGCGTGATCTTGCTGAATGTGCTGATCTGACCGACTCCGCATTGCTTCTGGCCCACGCCTTCTGGCCCGCGCCTTCTGGGGATCACTGAACGTGCGAAGGGAACATGTCATGTCCACGTACTTCTGTGAGCCTGATTGGTTCTCGGGATTTGAATTCCTATACGACTTCAGCCGATGGACTACGATTTATCAGCTGGCGGGGCCCCAGAAGAATTAGTCAGTCCATCGCCATTGCTACAAAAGACCACTGGGCGGACTGCCAAAGGCGACGATCTATCAAAACGTGTTTGTGATCCAGCCAAAGTATAGAGCTCCGTCCTAGCGTGCCCTTACTCTTCCGAACCCTGCAGCATGTCAGCCTCGGCATTTGGCGCCCTGGTAGAGTTTCAGAGCCCAGCTTCTATCGCCAGTCCGGCTGCCGTTGTGCGTAGAGATAAGCAAGGCATCGCACACACCCCATCCGATCATGAGTTGGTTGAGCTACAGCAAGGGCGTCCACAGCCTGTCAATGGTGTATCATCGAATACTGCCACCGATGTGCAGACTTCTATCACCCCAGGTGAACTCGAAAGTCACTCAGCCTCCCCTGGAGAGAATGAGGCTTCCGGTCCGGCACCGACTTTCAGCAACCCGTCCAAGACCAAATGGCGCTTCTTGAGTACCTGTTTGATAAATTTCGCGCAGGGATTGAACGACAGCGCCCCTGGTGCTTTGATCCCTTACATGGAGAAAGACTACAATATCGGTTATGCGGTCGTATCTCTGATCTTCGTTACCAATGCCTTGGGCTTCATACTCGCAGCCTTGATCACACATCCACTAGAAATGAAGCTTGGTCGCGCCAAGTGTTATGCTCTGTCCATGAGCCTGTTAGTGGCCGGATTCGTGATCATCATCTGCAAACCTCCATTTCCCGCGGTCGTTGCAAGTTTCTTTCTTCTTGGTTTGGGGATGGCCGTCTGCCTGGCTCTAAACAATGTTTACTGCGCGAACCTCGCCAACAGTACCGCGGCTTTGGGTGGTCTTCATGGGTCCTATGGAGTCGGGGGCGTCGTGGGACCGCTTGTGGCAACTGCTATGGCATCACACGGAGTTCGCTGGTCCCTTTTCTACTGTATCAACCTCGCGCTGTCGTTGTTCAACCTGACCTTTGCGGTATGGTCGTTCGCGAATTACGAGAAAGAGCTTCCAGCACAGCTTCTGGGCGCGTTACAGCAGACCGCATCCCGGCAAGCAAACGGCGGCGAGTCAAGAAGTCGAAGCCGTCTTCTCAAGCAAGTGGTCAAGGACAAGACCACCCTGCTCGGGGCTCTGTTCATATTTGCCTATCAGGGCGCCGAGGTCTCAATCTCTGGATGGGTGGTGTCGTTCCTCATCAGCTATCGCCATGGAGACCCGTCCCACGTCGGTTATGTTAGTGCCGGCTTCTGGGCTGGGATTACGCTCGGTCGCTTCTTCTTATCGCATCCTGCCCACTTTATCGGAGAAAAGCTTTCTGTCATTCTCCTTGTGATCGGATCCATCGCATTTCAGCTTATGACCTGGCTCATTCCCAACATCATCGGGGATGCCGTCGCTGTCGCGATCGTGGGTCTCCTCCTAGGCCCCGTTTACCCTTGCGCCACTGCGGTATTCAGCAAGCTGCTGCCCCGGTCGATGCAGACGTCGAGCCTGAGTTTCATTAGTGCGTTGGGAAGCAGCGGGGGTGCCGCCTCGCCCTTCTTTACGGGGTTGTTGGCG
Source organism: Aspergillus fijiensis CBS 313.89 (assembly GCF_003184825.1). Classification (NCBI taxonomy): domain Eukaryota; kingdom Fungi; phylum Ascomycota; class Eurotiomycetes; order Eurotiales; family Aspergillaceae; genus Aspergillus; species Aspergillus fijiensis. Next base: position 98,847 of record NW_024468987.1, read on the forward strand.
CAAAATGTGGGCACTTACGTGCTGCATCCGATCTGCGTTGGATTGTATGGAGTGATGCTTGTGGCCTGGGCATCTCTGCCGCGTATCGCAAAGAGGTCGGAGTGATTCCTCTTTCCAGGTTGTTATCCACCCCTATGCTTTACAAGGGCGTGTTGTGCTGCGACTTGAACTCTCGTAGTGGTGTTCTTGTTCGGTTTGTCAAGGCATTGGGCGGATGCATATTTTGCTTGGAGATGAACTCACATCGGGTCAAGGTGGAACGCGGGGTGGCAGATGACCTTTGCAATACAGTTGTGGAGTATCAGCAGAGCTGACGCAAGCAAGGGGAGCGACCTCTCCCGCCCGCAAGATCATTCGTGTAGCGTCATGAACCCGATTTACCCCTTCCTACTGTATCGCTGCTGGATTTCGGTGGGATTAGCCTTCTCCGTAGGAAGTGATGTCAACAACATATGCATGCTAAAGTATCCACAGGGGTGGCTAGGACGTGGTGTGTGTGTTGTGTTTTATTTCTTTGGGTAATGCGGATAGATGGAATGAAAAGAAGAGTCGCAAGAGTCATTGTATGGGTAGGAAGGTGGGTGATCTTGTATAGATATGGGGGAATGTCACGTCAGAAGAAGGCAGGCAGGCGTGAGTGATTGATGCCTCAGAATGCAAGGCAACAACATTGATCATGATTCATGATTCCCTCAGGCGGTCAGAAACCAAACGAAATTCCTCTGCCCATACCTTGATTGCACGACTTGGTATTCAAATGACCCTTTCAGTCCTGATCATACATGGGATCTTGAAACTTGAATGAAGATGTGACATGCTGCCTATCAGTACTACGAAATTGGTAGTTGTAGCTAAGGTATACGGTTTACACAGTCAGTAACTCGTTGGGTCGGAAAAAGCAGGAGAGCGAGAGACACGAGGAGCAAGTGAGTTAATCATCAGCACGGGGAGGCCGTCTTTCTCTGGACTCTCTGGACTCTCTGGACTACTCCGTACTAGTCCGTCCATTCTTGTCTCACTCAACCCGTGGTCCGTTTCCCGATTGACTGCATGGATTGATTGATGATTGATGGATTGGTTGACGGCCTTGACTGACTGACGACGGTTTTGCCAGACTCCCTACTCAATCAATGAGCTGACCTGGACTGGACTGGACTGGACTGGCTTGCTTCCATGAATTGACTGACATTCCATCTCATCCACCATCATTCATGCTACTCGAGTACATCTGCTACGACTAACTTCTCCGTATGATATCTATCTCATCTTGTGCTTGTTTGTGTCTTCTACCTTCCCTGGTTTTTCTTAATTAAGTCCTTTGCATTTCTGTGCTCTTTTTCATCCCTCCCCTCCTTCTTCTCTTCCTTCCCCCCTGCAAATTGCAACTGTCAACAAAAGTAAGAGCCCCGCGATCGCCAACTCTTGTTATTGTTGTCGATTTTCTTTCCCTTCCTTCTTTCTGTCTTCCATCCCTCGTCCCTCCGTCTTCTCCCTCCCTCCCTCCCCCCACTTTCCTCCTTCCTTCCCTTTCCCCTCTCCGCCTCCCTCCTTCACTCCCGTCATCTCTTTCCCTTCCCTTCTCTCTCACTATCACTTTTTGAATTCCCCATCTCCCTCCCCCCCCTCTCCTTCCTCCTCCTCCTGCTCCCCGCCCCTCCCCCTCTCCCCTCCCCCTCCTCATCTCTCCTGGCTGCCTTCTAATCGCAGCAGGACCCGTTCATAACCATCCTTCTCACGGGTTTCTTGTCGACCTCCCAATAGTTCTCCCCGGCTAATTCTACCTTCACCATGGACGGGGACGAGCTCATCGCCTCGGTCTACCGCAAGATCGAGCGGGAGAAGGCCCTCATCGCCGCCGCTTCGAACATGCGACAGTCGACCGACAATCCTCTCGTGCAGCAAAGGGTCGACGCCAACATTCGCGATGGGCAGAAGAATATTGCTTACCTCGAGGAGAAGATGCGGGAATTGCAGTTGCGCCAAGAACGAGGCCAGGCATCCCCGACCGATCGACGCATCCCCTCGGGTGACGGTGCACCTGTGCCACCGCAGAAGGATTACGGCAATGAGTATGGCGAAGGGGCCGGTCAATATCCGCAGGGAGGATCAGGGTCCATGCCGTCAGGTGCCCCATACGCAGACCCTCGCCCTTTCGCTCCCGTGCCCAAGGCTCGCCCCAATTACACAAAGCTCGGTAGGCATTTCACATTCCCGGTCGCCGGGATGGAAGCGATCGAGACCTACATCCCGGGTGCGACTTGAAGCAAGGCTGACTTGATCATCTGCAGACTTAATCAAATATGACACTCAGTACCTGGGTCCCAAGATCCAGCTCATGCTGTCCCAGCTGGAGTTCAAGCTGAGTGTAGAGAAGCAATACAAGGCTGGTATCGAGAAGATGGTGCGCTTGTATCAGGATGAGGGAGATCGCAAGAGTCGTGCCGATGCTGAAGGCCGGCGGATTGAGAGTAACCAGAAGATCCAGTTGCTGAAGCAGGCCCTGAAGCGATATGAGGATCTTCACGTCGACATCGAATCAGCAGACAGCCCTGATGGTCAGTCGCATAATCACCGACGCCATCTTTCACCCTTGTTTCGTAGCTAACCCTTCGTTTCTGCCAGATGAGAGCCTAAGCACACCAAACCTGCGTAAGCCGCTCACAGGTCTGCTAACCATGCGCATCCATGCCGTTCAAGATGTAGATCATGCCACCAGCTCCCGATTCTCGCGCGGCCCGGAGACTTTTGTGGTTCTGAAAGTGGAGGATACCATTAAAGCGCGCACGAAGCCGACCCGCACAGATAGATGGCAGGATGAAACTTTCAACCTGGAGATTGACAAGGCCAACGAAATTGAACTCACCGTATATGATAAGTCTGGAGATCGGCCTACCCCGATCGGCATGCTGTGGGTGCGCATTTCGGACATTGCCGAGGAGATGCGTCGGAAAAAGATCGAAACGGAGTTCAATGCATCGGGATGGGTTTCTGCGGAAAAGATGGGACATGGAGGACAGCCCGGACGGCCCGATACTGCAGGAGGAATGGGTGCATCTCATCAAGGTGGCCCCGGGGGTCCTGCAGGGCCGGGTGGTCAGGGTGGTGCGGCCGGCGCACCGGGTGCTGGCCAGGTCATCATTGATTCTTGGTTTGCGTTGGAACCAGTTGGGCGTATCCAGCTGTCCATGAGTTTCGGTGAGTTCGAAATCGCTCTATTGCGCGACTGGCTATTGGACTGACATCATGCACAGCCAAGCAACTGAAAGACCGACGTCCGTTCGATATTGGTCTCAATCGTCAAGGTGCTGTTCGGCAGAAGAAGGAGGAGGTCCACGAGAAGCAAGGCCACAAGTTCGTCACGCAGCAGTTTTACAACATCATGCGCTGCGCACTTTGCGGCGATTTCCTGAAATATGCCGCCGGCATGCAGTGTGCTGACTGCAAGTACACCTGCCATAAGAAGTGCTATCCCAAGGTCGTCACCAAGTGTATCAGCAAAGCAAACTATGAGACGGACCCGGACGAAGAGAAGATCAACCACCGGATTCCGCACCGTTTCGAGGGTTTCTCCAACCTTTCAGCCAACTGGTGTTGCCACTGTGGATACTTGCTGCCTTTCGGACGCAAGAACGCAAAACGCTGTACAGGTAGGTGAACCCTCTAAGGCCCGAAAGTCTGGCAGGAACTGACATGCGATGCTTTACTACAGAGTGTGGTCTCACGAGTCACGCCCACTGTACTCATCTCGTGCCCGACTTCTGTGGCATGTCCATGGAAGCAGCTAACCAGATCTTGGAAACTCTTATTCGGGCAAAGGTTCATAATAAGTCTCCATCGGTCAGCTCTACCAGCCGCCTGAGCGACCGCACCTTGCGCGCTCCTCAGACTCCGCAGGACCATACATCCATGGCCTACCCGTCAAAGCCTGTCGAGCAGTACGAGCCAGCACGGCCCGCCGCTCGGGATGCCGTGAGCGCTGCGTCTATGTCATATAAGCCTCCGCAGTCTCCAACTACCCCTCAAGCATCTCAGACATCTCCCAGAACCTCGGCTTCGGCCGATCTCGCAAGCCATGCCGCCGCAGCTGCGGCAAATACTCGTCCTCCCCAGGCGATGCCAGGTATGTTCATTTCACAGGGTGAGGATCAACTTCTAGGCGGCAACTAACTCAATTTACCTATAGAACCAAGCCGCCCTGTGCAGCCCCAGCCACCCCAGCATGCTCGCTATGATCCTTCGGCTTATCCCATGTTTGAAGGAGGAGGCGTGCCACATCAGCAGATGCAGAATGTCGGTGCCCCTGGTCCGTATGGCGTTCAGCAGCAGCAGCAGCAGCAGCCGCCGCCGCCACCGCAACAGAGTATGGCAGTGGCACAAAAGCAAGCACCCGAGGCGCCTCAGCAACAACCGAAGGTCAGAATCGGACTGGATCATTTCAACTTCCTGGCGGTTTTGGGTAAGGGTAACTTTGGTAAGGTCATGCTGGCGGAGACCAAGAGCACAAAGAAGCTTTATGCGATCAAGGTCCTGAAGAAGGAGTTCATCATCGAGAATGATGAAGTCGAGAGCACCAAGTCTGAAAAGCGGGTCTTCTTGATCGCCAACAAAGAGCGTCACCCCTTCCTCCTTAACCTCCACGCCTGTTTCCAGACCGAGACGCGCGTGTACTTCGTTATGGAATATATCAGTGGTGGTGATCTGATGCTCCACATTCAGCGCGGCCAGTTTGGTCTCAAGCGAGCACAGTAAGTGATTCTCGTCATTTAACCATAGCCAGGATGCTGATTTTCGTGCGCGTAGGTTCTATGCTTCCGAGGTTTTGCTCGCGCTGAAGTATTTCCACGAGAATGGTGTCATCTATCGTGACTTGAAGCTTGATAACATTCTTTTGACTCTGGATGGCCATATCAAGATTGCGGATTACGGTCTCTGCAAGGAAAACATGTGGTATGGTGCAACAACCAGCACCTTCTGTGGTACGCCCGAATTTATGGCACCCGAGGTAAGATATTCTTGTCTGTGCTTCTCCTTGGATTGTGTCTAACAGTTTGGATCAGATTCTCCTGGATAAGAAGTACGGACGTGCTGTCGATTGGTGGGCATTCGGTGTCCTTATCTACCAGATGCTTCTTCAGCAATCCCCCTTCCGTGGTGAGGATGAGGACGAAATCTATGACGCCATTCTCGCCGACGAGCCGCTGTATCCCATCCACATGCCCCGCGACTCGGTCTCTATCCTGCAGAAACTGCTTACTCGTGAGCCCGAGCTGAGATTGGGCTCGGGTCCTACCGATGCCCAAGAAGTCATGTCCCATGCATTCTTCAGGAACGTCAACTGGGATGACATCTACCACAAGCGTGTGCCACCACCCTTCATGCCCACCATCACCAGCCCGACAGATACCAGCAACTTCGATCAGGAATTCACAAGTGTGACTCCTGTCCTGACGCCTGTGCAGTCCGGTAAGGCACCAATCCAGTATGCAAGGTTATTTCACAGCAGGCTAACACACCGCTTCTTAGTCCTTTCTCAAGCTATGCAGGAAGAGTTCCGCGGCTTCTCCTACACTGCCGACTTCGCATAAACATTCTCCGCGTAACCTCTCGACCGCCTGTGCTGATTGCGCGTTTGTCTTGTCTCTACTTTGGCCTGATGTGTTTCTCGGATTCTTGATGTTGCCGGTCTTTGGGCACCGTTTGCGCCGGTGTCTTTCACATACCCATAAGTGTTTTGAGTGCCAGTGTAAGCGTGGTGATAGCTTTTGTGAATGCAGATGGATTGATGGCTTCGACGGTGTTTTTTTCTACGACATTATATTCTGTCTCTGCAACCCAAGGCCTTTGGTTGTCTTCTAATTTCTGTTTCTTTGTGGGGGTAATTGACGTGCTCGGAATATAACTCTGCTCCAGGGACTATCTCTTCTCATGACTATTGCGGTATATTTTGTGGCACGGTCACTCGAAGGATGCTGCACTTGTGTTAGAATGGTTTATTGAGGATAGAAGCTGTGTTGCGCCGGTTGACACAAGTATAATCTTACTTCATCTTCCTGTCGCTCAAGTAGTGCCTACTCGCTGCCGGTTGAGGATTTTGACATACCTCCCTCGAGGTGAAACATGCCGTGTACAAACCACCTCTTTCACCGGATGCTCTTTGTTCGGGCCATGCCTTCTCGAGGATGGAGTGAATGTATCACTTGTAGCCAGAAATAGGGTGGTGATCTCTCATTTGACTTTGACTCTCAACAGGAACAAGTCTTTGTTTAATCCTGAGCCATTTCCAACCACCTTCCTCCCTCCCCCTACTCTCCATACTTGGTAATTTGTCTCTTCTTCCTTCTTCTTTTTCTTCTTCTTCTTCTTCTTCTTCTCCTCCTCCTCCCTTTGTCTTTCACCACTCACCCTTCTCAAGTCAGACAAAGGACAAGGACAGAGAAAAGAGGATAAACGGATGATCGATAACTGCCAAACACACAAAGAACAAGATGGCTTCTGACATCCACCGCAATTTATTGCCCTTCTCGCTGCCGCCTCCATGTCCACGTCTGACTCCAGATGACTCCCGACATACTTCGGACGAACTACGATCGCCGCAAATTGCTTACAACGACGCAGACGACGACAGGATTGTTGCCTGTGTGACCTCTACTCTGGGGATTCAGTCAGGATCACCCCATCTTGCCACCAATACTGACGGTACCAACAAAGACGTGAGCCCCGAAGCGCCGACAGTAACACCTGCTACTTCTACTACTCATAAGACTCAGGCCACCACCCCGAGCCCGACCCGACGCATCTACAATTTCCTCTGCTCAGCACTCACCGAGATGGCTCGAGCCAGAAAACGAGTCCAGGCCAAATCCACCAGGGCCAAGCAAGCGAAGAGAGACCCGGACTACGATCCATCCAAGGAGGACCACCGAGACGAAGAGGAGGAATACCGGTATGGCGCCAACCTGATGAAGATCGAAGCCGAACATCTGGGGAAATACCTGCACGAGACCATCTCCGGGCCCCGGCGGGGGAAGAAAAGCTTGGAATTGCAGATTCCCGTCAAGATTGAGGAACAGAATGAGGGGGTCACGTATCCTACTCCGCCTGCTGAGAAGGACACCACTTCATTGTCAATCCAGACGACCGTCAGCAAGAGGCCGCTGGACGCTGACGCCATCAGTCCTGCAATCAAGAGGCTCAAGCTGGAGGTATCGCACGAGTCGATCCTCTCCTCTCTACAAGATACCCCAGCGCCGGAGTTGAGATTCGAATACCGCCACAATGCATTGGCCGAGTCGGCGGCAGCAGGCAATCCGAGTACGCCGACGACGAATAGCTCTCGCGCGGGTTCACCGCTGCGAACTCAAAGTACCCCGGGTTCCTTGTCGCCGGAGCTGAGTCCAGATGGTGACGGGGTTGATATTGCTATGGATGATACGCCTTCGTCGCCTAACTTGAGCCCAGTTGCTCGGGTGGGCTTTGTTGTGGATGAAGAGCAGTCGCCAGCTGTGAATCCAGGTAGTCTGGAGGACTTTGCCGTGGATGACAAGCGGCCCAAACCATCTCGATCTCGGCGCCAGTCGCGCGGGAAATCGCAGGGCAAATCGCGCAGGCGGACAAGAACCTATTCCCCCTCGGCGGATGAGAGGTTTGACTCGCCTTCGGACAGCGAGAATGACGAGAGTCTTGATGAGTTCGAGATGTATCGCATCAAGCCCCAAGAGAAGACGGGGATCGTGTTTGACTTTTCGTCTGAACGAGCTGCGCGCTGGGCAACGGCCATCAATCTGCCCGAAGGCCTGTACAACAGTGAAGAGCAGGACCTTTTCTTCCGGCTCGCTATGCGTGGCTTTGAGCCGCTCGTGCCCCAGCTCTGGCGACACGACTTCCCGACGCTGCCGGAATCGTTGTATCCACCGACCTCGGCCCCTTCTTTCCGACCTCTTTTTCAGGTTCGCAGAAGCTCCAATCTGTATGGTAAGTGTTGCTGCCGTTAGACTGTTGACTTGTGAGTTGCTGATTCCGTCCCCAGCCACCAAAGCCCTAGCCAACCTGTTCAATGTCGGGGGCTGCGTCCGGGACTGCGACATCTTGGGCCAACGACCCGAGAAAGTGATCAAGGCCGCCATCAAGCAGTACTTCCGCTGGGCGCTGTTCGATGCCGATCTCCACACCACTGACGACTCGATCCCCGTGTATGCGGTCTACGCGCAGAGGAAAGGCGAGACGACGCTCCAGGCCGTGCGGCGCCTCAACCGCCGCCTGCGCTATCTGACCTCGAAGTACCACAAGGCTCTCGGGCTGACTCAGGGGCCGACGCAGACTGAGGCGCCGGTGCAGACGGAGGATCAGGATCCGATGCAGATCGCAGAGCCGGAGCCGGAGCCGCAGGAGCAAATCCACGACTCCATCGAGACCCCGCGCAGCTTCCCGCTGCTCATGGGGTTCATCATCTGCGGTCCCATCGTCGCGATCGTGACGCACAGCACGGATCCCCAGGAGGCCGAGGCCAGCTTCGATGGCAAGTTCATCTCGCAGTTTGACCTGTCGGAGCGGGGCCAGGACGTGTGGAACTCACTGGCCATTGCGATTGCGGTGATGCATACGCGGCGGACGATGATCGGGTTGGCGGAGAAGGGGCTGGGCGGGTTTACTTTCTTCGATACGGCGCAGCCGGCGTCGGATCGGGATTTGTAGTTTGCGTTTGATACTTATGGTGTGCTGTTCAAGGGGTGGTTTGCGCTCTCAAGTGGTGTTGTTCTGAGGGTTTCATTCTTCTACATGTTTTATTCCTGGTTTGGTGCTTTATCTGGAAGGGGAGATGGGTTGTCGTCTGATAGTTATTTCGACTGTATCTTTAGGGATATTCTATCTTATTTGTTTTTGTTGACTAAGAAGTGTAGCTGGGGTGTAGCGGATATTCTGGTTGAAGTACGTCTCCAAGATCTCCGAGTTGTAAGGGCGCATAGGGCTTCTCAGGATATATCCAAACGGTGTCGATCAGCCACTGACAATCCAGCACGAGGATATCCCACCCTACTGATACACAATACCCAAGCTCTATTCAGATTCCATCAAAAATGAACATCAAGTCCCGGTTGCAGAAAGTAATGAATCCATGTGGAAAGGGCCATCAATCCAGAACAGGTCACATGACCGGCAGCGGGCTCTCTCCCCAGCGATTCCCCCACCGGTCTCCCCAACTACCTACTGGTAACCCATCACTCTCAATCAACAACCCTACTCTCATCGTCTGAAAAGCCAAAGGCCAAGAAAAATCGAGCTTCCAGCATGGACGCGGCCGAAGACCGCGAGGTCAAGCTCCAGCGCGCCTCAGGCGACCTCGTCAAGGAGTTCTCCGCCAAACTACCCTCCTTGCTGTGGAAGTCCGGCCCGAAGCACAACAGCCGAGTCCCACGCCGCTGGACCCCGGCGGCCAAGACGGAGAGACTCGTTGCGTTGGTGAGTTGGATCTCCAGCTTTCCCCCAAAGCAATAAAATCGGCTTTCTCGGGCCGAAAGTGAGTTCATAGACCAGCCCAGCTAATGCGAGTAAACAGCTGGAACCCTTCCAAGAATGGCCCCAACTCCTGGACCCGCACCTGCAATCCCTCCTCCCGCCCCTGGTAGACGCCTTCCTGGCCTACCTGCTCAAGTACCGTGAGGAGTACGCTGGTGCCGGAGCCGGTGCCGGAGCCGGAGCCGGTGCTACTGCGGTACATCAACACTCCGCGTACCCGCTTCCCCGCGCGATCAGCCGCCTCCTCTACACCTTCTGCAAGGTGCGGGGCGTGAAAGTCATCAGCCGGTTCTTGAATAATGAGCCGAAGTATCTGGATCCGTTGCTGCGAGCGTTCATTGCCTGGGATGCGGATGCTGCTGATCAGAATGAGGCGCGGCCGTGGGATGTGCCCCGGAGGATGGTGTGGGAGGAGCGCTATGTTATGCTGATTTGGTTGGCGCATTTGTTGCTGGCGCCGTTTGATTTGGCGTTTTTGTCGTCGGAGGATTTGGTTGTGCCGTTTGGGAATCTCCAGCAGGTGGGTGTGGGTGGGTTGATGGTGAGTAAAGAGGGGGAGGGGGCAGGGACAGAGCAAACACCCAGGCTGGCCAGGGCGCTGCTTTCGCTGGCATTGGAGTATGTGCATGTGGCTGGGAAGGAGCGCGAGGCTGCCACGGTATTGTTGGCGCGGTTGGTTCTCAGGCGGGATATGCAGGCGTTGGGGCTTTTGGGGGCGCTGGTGAGGTGGGCTTTTGGGGTGTTGCTGCCTGCTGCTGCTGCTGGTGGAAGCACGGATTCTACGACTACTCCTACGTCGGTCTATACGTGTATCGGCCTGTTGTCGTTTCTGGCCCGCTTGGCCGCGTCCGCCCAGGTGGAGGACTTTGCCCCCTTGATTATGCCCGTCTTTCAGCAGACGCTGCGCATCGTGCAGGGCACCTCGGAGGTGTCCCAGGTCATTCGGTCGTCGGCGTCGGCGAGGAAGATTGTCATCAAGATCCTGCGCGCGCTGACGGTCATGGCGCTGGCAGCCGGCGAGCGGGCAAGCTGTGCACTGACCGAGGATGAGGTCTCGAGTATCCTGGAGGACTCCATCGATCACTTCCTCGTCTCGCTGGCGGATAAGGACACACCCGTTCGCTTTGCGGCCAGCAAGGCGCTGAGTATCATCACCCTCAAGCTGCACCCGGAGATGGCGGCCGAGGTCATCGAGGCGGTCACCGGCTCGCTGGAAGAGAACATCCTGTACCAGAAGCCGGACGGCGCCATCGTGACCCCCCTAGAGGCCCGTCGCATCGGCATGAGCAGCCTCAAACGCAACCTGAGCGCCGTGGACGCCCAACGATGGCAGGGCCTGGTCCTCACCCTGGGCCACCTGCTCTTCCGCCGCGCGCCCCCCACCACCCAACTGCCCGCCGTGCTGCAGCCGCTCGTCTCGGGCTTGGACTTCGAGCAACGATCCTCGACGGGCAGCTCGGTGGGCACGGGCGTCCGCGACGCCGCGTGCTTCGGCATCTGGGCGCTGTCGCGGAAGTACACCACCCAGGAGCTCCTCGCTCTGACGACACAAACCACCATCAGTACTCACAGTGCCCAGGAAGAGCAGAACACCACCACCTTGCAGATGCTGGCGATCGAGTTGGTCTGCGCGGCCTGCGTGGACCCCTCGGGCAATATCCGGCGGGGCGCCTCGGCGGCCTTGCAGGAGCTGATCGGCCGTCATCCAAACACGATCGCGGAGGGCATCCCGCTGGTCCAGGTGGTGGACTACCATGCGGTCGCGCGACGCTCGAGGGCGATGAATGAGATTGCGGGCGCCACGGCCGCACTGAGCCACCACTACTGGAGTCCGCTGGTGGAGGCTTTGATGCAGTGGCGTGGAATCGGCTCGCCGGACGCCGAGTCGAGACGGCAAGCGGCGCGGGCTATTGGAGGGTTGAGCGCCCAGGGCTCCTACCGGACGATGCAGCAGGTGCTGGAGCGGTTGCTCGCGCGACTCCACGGGATTCCGCACGGGGAAGTGGAGACGAGACACGGTTGTTTTCTGGCCATTGCCGCCACGGTCGATGCGTTCTACGACCAGCTTGCGAAGACGAAGACAGGGAGTGAAGCGGTGGCCGTCGCCGGTCTGTTGGATCGGGTCTGGGGCGTGTTCGATTCGCCTCTTGGACCGACGAGGGATGACCTGACGCTGCAGAGCTGGCGGCCCGAGCTGACTGCCGAAGCGTCGGCGTGTCTGATCTACTCGCTCTCGCGAACGTCGTCCTCAGAAGCCGAGCCACGGCCCCCACCACCGTCTGCGACCGTCTTGGACAAGGCTCGCGAGGTGCTTCTGCTGTGCATATCGCGGAGCGAGGATATCTCGATCGAGACATCCTCGCAAGCCATCTCGGAGCTGTGGCCTCTGCTGTCGTCGGAGACGCAGAGGGGGATCCTGGAGGCGTGGTTCTCCCATCTCAGCACCACCTGGAACCTGCCTACCGGCCGCGGGCAGATCGCTGCGTTGGGGGCGGTGTTCAGACGGCTGCCGCCGGACAGTCCCCTGCGGGAGTCGGTGATTGAGAATTTGGTCCGGTGTGCTGGGAAGGAAGAGCTGATCGAGAAGCGAGTCTCGGCTGTGAAGAGCCTGACCAGCGGTGTTCTGCCGCATATTGGTATGTTTGTGGATGCGAATGTGTGGGTGGGCGAGTGTGTGGATATGAGTTTGTGGGTGAGCTGCTGACAATTTGATACTGCTATAGACATCACGGATAGTCTGGTGAACCACCTGGTCAGACTCTTGAACGATTACACGACCGACCGCCGCGGCGACGTGGGCTCCCTGGTCCGCCTCGAGGCCATCCAGGCCGCGGGGATCATCCTCCCCAAGAATTCTGGCAGTAGTCGAGATCGATTCCGGGATATTGTAGGCTGTCTCTGCCGCCTCGCGGCCGAGAAATTGGACAAAGTCCGCATCGCGGCCTGGCTTTGTCTGCAGAGTTTCTGGGAGACGGCCGAGGAGTTTCCCCCGCTGCTGAAGTACGTCCCTTCTATCCGTAGAGTGTGGAGATGATAGATTTGTTTCTGACTTGGGGTGATGATAGCAAATACGACCATTTCAGCCACGTCTCGACGGCGGAATACTTCCTCCAACTCCTGAGTCTCCAGCAAATCCCCTGGCTGCGGATCCCCCTGTTCCAGGGTCTAGCGACCTCCGCGGTGGCAGGAAGCGAGGGACTCATCCGTGCTAGTCGGGCAGCGCTGGTCAGGAGTTACTGTCTGCAGCAACAGGAATACCTCCTCGCCCTCCTCACCGACCTCAGCAGAATTCTGGCGACGAATCTGCAGGACGACCGCTACGCGATCCCCGTGATGGAGTTTGTGGGGTTTATTCTCGATGGTTTCGAGTTTCGGGATTTGGGGGATGTAGATGGTGTTGGCTTGAGGTATGTCCCCTTTACTAAAGACATTCGAAAGTTTCGGTAAACGCTAACTCTGTCCGATAATTTCTTTTCGGGGGATAAATAGGGACGTCCTGAAGGATCTCTTCGTGCTCATCCAAAAAGCCCACTTTAAATCCCCCAATCTGGCCCGTCTGGAGGCCGCGGTTAGAGTCTACGCGCCGCTGTCGAGGGTTGCTGGGGATGTTTCTGGGGTTGTGCCTGCCGCTGCGGGGGCGGTGCTGCAGAAGGATGTTCGCAAGAAGATGACGGGGTTGCTTTTGCATCCTTTTCCGAGGGTATGTTTCTCCTTCTTACTGGGTGGGGTGTTATTGGGGGGTTATGTGGTGGATGGCTTCTGGTCTCTGGAGGGCCTGTGACTTGGAGGCTACTGGGCTACTGGGGGGTGATCTGAGTAAAAGCACCATGCTAACTCTGTTCTTCTGTTTCGGGCAGGTCCGTTCCCTCACGGCGGAGTATCTGTTCATGGAGACCGGGGCGGAGGTGGTCAAGGTGGAGGATTGGACGCGGCCGAATCGCGAGTTGAAGGGGGTGGTCGAGGTGGTGAGGGGGGTTGTTTTGTGAATACTCAGATCCGTCCGGGTTCCAGGTGTAAATTAAGTGTTGGTTGGTGATGAGGTTACACCCTTTCAGCGGGTTGTTTAATTTGAGGGACTTTTCCCTATTCTACTTTGCTGCTGTTGCTGTTGCTGTTGTTCTTGTCTGAGGTAAGGGTATTAGTGTAAGTTGGTGGGTTTGTTGCTGCTAGATGTTTTTTGTTGTGGTTATAGTTAGTTATCGGGATTGTAATTATAGTGATTGCTGTCATGGTTATGGTGGTGGTTGCGCTTTCTAAAGGTTATGCTAAGGGTTATGGTAAGATGAGCGGTTGATAAGAGCTGTGTTATACACATACCTTAAGGGTGGTAATTTAGGAACGATGCTGTATTCCGGAATATCCTCATGTCCCATCGCCGAAGATTCGAATCATCCTTCCGTTGGATGAGCCCGGGGAGGAAGAAGGGAGAAGAACCTCAACGTAGAGCCCTCAATGCAGGAGCGTTGGGTTAGTCCCAGAAAACTAATTTATAAACCACACACATACACACACACACACACACACAACACAACACAACACTACACTACCCTACGCAGCCTGGTCACAGTCACGCTGACGGGGCTGACTACTGGACCCTCCAACTTCAAATCCGAGCGTCAAGCTTCAAGCGTCAAGCTTCGAACAACGACTCCTGCCCCAACTGGAATGGGTCCTTATGAAAGTCCCACTGGTATGTAAGTTACAGCACGGTATTATCTACCCCACAATCCCTATAACCTATAACTAATCCCTATAGCTGGGCTGATGGGAAAGCAAATATCCCACCGTTTGTCTACATAGAAGAACTGATTTACGTTTGGTAGGCTAGGGAATGGGAGTTGTATTGAGCCCGGCCCTGGAAGATATCCATATTCCAATGTCAACCAAGTTCAGGATCAGATGAGATATAAGGTAAGAAGGTAAGATAAGATGTACGGAATATTGGGATACAGGGCGCGATGATGCGCGTGGAATAGAAAAGATGGAATGGGTAGAGGACAGAGATCGATGGGTTTGGGTGGGTTGTAGGTTGTGGGTAGGTAGGTAGTAGGTAGGTCAAGGTCAAGTGTGTTGTACATTTGTGGAATGGATTCGGGAGTTTGCGGTGGGGCGGGAGAGGTTGGAGACCGCTAAGATAGAGGCTTGGAGTTGGTTCATCTATGCAACTGGCTGATATGCAAGCAAAAATGTCATCACTACCTAGGCGGTCACTAGTCGTCCATTTCATCATCCAAATCAATCGCGTCCGGGTTGACGGGCGCCGCGACAGCGCCACCGGCACCCACAGGTTGCTGCTCGGGCCGGTTGCCTCCCTCCGGTCCGGTGCTGGCCGCCACAAAGCCCACGGGGGCCCGCGCCTGTCTCTCCAGCGCGGCCATGGCGTCGGCGTGTTCGGCCGCCGCGGCCGAGTCTTCGTCTCCGTCGCCGTTCTCGAGGGGCTTGTCCCCGGCTTGCGTGCGTTGTTGGCTGCGGGCGATGGCCTGGGAGGCGATGAAGTTGACGTCGGTGCTGGTACAGTTAGCTACATGATTCACCAAAAGAAGAGGGGTAGGAAATATACTTATACTGGGCTTGGACACTGCGCTTGATCCGCAACATCTCCTTGAAGGTATCCTCGTTGCCGTGCTGCACCTCGAAGGCCTCCCATTTCTGCCAGAAGCCGGCATTGGTCCGCGGATCGCAGAACTGCGAGGCATGCCCGTAGATGGCGCGCGCCCGGTCGATCTCGCCCAGGCGGCGCTCCATCTCCGCGAACTTGAGACACATCTCCTTGGCTTCTTGGTCCGGCAGGGCGGCAATGGCGCGCTCGTAGATGGGCCGCGTGGACGTCAGGCCGAAGTTGGAGGCCGACTTGGTGATGTAGAACTCGAACATCTCGAAGCGGTCCTCGTCCGACACCGCGCGCGTCGCCCGCTCGTAGATCCGCATCGCGTGGCGGGCCAACCCGCGCTCCTCCTCCAGGTTGCCGTACATCAGATACAGCGGCTTGGCGAACTTGGGCGGGCAGCCGTCCAGGGCCTGCTCGAAGAGGTCGCGCAGTCGCTCGATGCCGATCTTGCGGTCGACCGCCTTGGTCAGGTACAAATTCCACAGTTCGAAGGCGACGGGGTAGCTAAACAGATCCAGGCCGCGCTCGTAGACCTTGAACGAGTCCTCGAAGTATTTGTGCTCCTCCAGCAGGTTGGCGTAGTTGACCACCGTCTGAGGCGTGGCGATGCGGAGCTCGAAGATGCGCTCGTACACCGCTTTCGTCTCCTCGATCGTGGACACACTCTCCACCAGATCGACGTAGAAACTCCACAGCTTCCAGCTCTTGTGCACCCGTTGTTGGGGCGAGAGCGTCTCGTCGAAATAGTCCACCGTCGAGCGCTTGGGCGCCTGGGTTGCCTTGGCCATGATCTCGACCGCCTTGTCGAAGTTCTCACTCCGAAGCTCCATCTCCGCCCATTCGCACCACGTCTCGGCCAGCTCCGCCACGGACTTGAACGGAACCTTGACGGCCTTCTCCATGATGACCCGTGCGGTATCCAGATCGCCGCCGTTTTCGTAGAACTTGGCGTAGTTGACCCAGAGCTCCGAGAACTTCCCGTGGGCCTTCTTCGGGTTGATCGCGGCAATCGCTGCGGTGTAGGTCTGCACGATTTCGTGCTTGTTGTCGCCCCAAAGCGCGACGCGTTTCTCCCATTCGATGACGTTGTTGGGGTTCTGTCGCAGAAGCACATCGTTGACGAGGAATGGTCGTCGATCCATCAGCTGTTCAAACCGCAGCATGCGCAGATCGAGGTCGAAATCGGCCTCCTCGTCGCTCTGGCCGTTATCCGTGCGCGCCGCCGCCGACTCCATCAGACTCCCGATGATGGACTCCTCGAACTCGACGTACGCATCGAAGACCAGAGTGAAGTCGCGGACCGTCATGACGGTGGTGATACCCTCCTCGAAGACGTCTCTCGCCTTTTCGAAATTGCCGCGTGTGATCCAGTAGGTCGCCAGGCCCGCCCACAGCTTACCTCTCTGATCCGCAAAGCGGTCGATTCCGCTGCGCAGGATGGCGTCCACATCGATCCCGACCCGAGGGCCGGTCTCGATCTGTTTCGCCTTGGAGACCAGCAGGTCCACCATCTCGGTCCACAGCTGGAAGTTGCTCTTCCCCTCCTTGGACTGGAAGCGCGAGTCATCGAGAATCTGCATGTATTTCTTGACGGCCTCGGTGTAGTGGCCCATGTCGACCAGCAGGGCGATGTACTCTTCGGCGTTCTCCGGATGGATCTGCATGTAGCGCGCCCAGATCTTCACGGCCGTGAGGCCCGACGCGGACCGCGCGAACGTCTTGTAGATCCGCCAGATGCGGTTGTGTTGGGTGATGGGGAGGGCGCGGAGGGCGCGGTCGAAGGTGCGGCGCGTCTGCGTCACCAGTGGCTGCTGCAGAAGGAACGAGAGATACAGCTCCCAGATGCGCGGCATCTTGTTGAGCAGGATGAGGGCCCGCTCGAAGAGCGCGTTCACCTTCTGGTATTCGGCCTTGTAGACTGTCGCATTGCGGCCTCGGAGGTGGTTCGTCCGGAACTCGAGATACTTGGGGGGTGTCAGTTCAGCGTTGATCATCGATTAAAAAAAGAATCCATACCAGTTTCCACAACTTGTACGATCTCGGCAGTTGTCTGCAAGCGCGTTCCATAACCTGCGACCATCATCAGTTCCTGTCCCAAATGACACTTGATGCCTGATTCTGAGAATACATACAAACGCCTGCTCATACAGCGTTCCATTCTGTTGCTTGTACTCGATATAAGCGAGCCATGGCTTGACGCTGCCGGGATTGCGCAGAAGATCCTGCTCGTACACGGTATCCTGATCGGCCTTGACGCAAAAATTAGTTTCAGCTCTTTCTGCAGATCTCTCCCCTCGACTTTCCACTTACAATCAGGTAGAAGTCCGGCCCGGAGGCCGAGGAACGGTCCATCTGTGCGTGTTGCCGGTGGGATCTCGGGGGCAGGATTGTCCCTGGCATTGCGCCACTCAAACTGAGCGGGACCGACTCACACGGAAATCAACGCAGTAGCACCCGGCTAGGTGAGTGTCGCATATGCAGATAATCAAAAAAAAAAGAAGCCCTCGTCGCTGCTGGAAGGGAGAGGAGGGGTTTGGGGATATGCGGTTTCCAAGCTTGCGGGCGATGGAGGTCGCAAGCAGGGCACGTGACCGGGTGTCATGCGCCCCGGCGGGCACGGGTTGGTCCGAGCTTTGGGACATTTGTTGCTGCGGATTGACTTGACTTATCAGTTGAGTTAATCGTCATGGCTTGAGCCGCTCTCCGTCCCTATCGGTTCATTCCTCCTCCCTTCTCGACGCTATCCGTGGCCTGGCCCTTGTCTTTTCTTATTTCTTCCCTCAGTGCTCTCAATCATGTCAGGTGCGGTGGTATGTGATCTCTTTACTTCAGTCTTTTTATCCAGCTTGGTCACTTATGTTGCTTTTACATAGGGCCGTGAGGCAGTCTTCCCGACTCGCCAGTCCCTCGGGTTGATGAAGGGGAAATTGAAGGGCGCCGAGACCGGTCACAGTTTACTGAAGCGCAAATCCGAAGCTCTTACCAAGTGAGATCTCCTGCTATTTTTTTAAATGATCTGGAGACCCCTTTGACAGAAACTGACTTTGTATATACTTGTGTCCACAGACGTTTCCGCGGTATGGTTGCCCCCGCCCCCCGGGGAATTCCCCTTTCCAACCCCTCTTACCTAAAGAGCTCCCAATATATCCGCGCGCACTTCCGCCTCAAGTTTGATGCGAAACTCCCTTCCCCCACTAACGAACGCCTCAGAGATCACCCGCCGCATCGACGAAGCCAAGCAGAAGATGGGCCGCGTGATGCAGATCGCCGCCTTCTCGCTGGCGGAGGTGAGCTACGCCGTGGGCGGCGACATCGGCTACCAGGTGCAGGAGTCGGCCAAGCAGGCGCGGTTCCGCGTGCGCGCCAAGCAGGAGAACGTGTCCGGCGTGCTGCTGCCGCACTTCGAGAGCTACACCGAGGACTCGATCAACGACTTCGGGCTGACGGGTTTGGGTAAAGGTGGGCAGCAGGTCCAGCGGTGTCGGGAGACGTACGCGCGGGCCGTGGAGACGCTGGTGGAGTTGGCGAGTTTACAGGTATGTTTTTTTGGGTTGAGGCTTTAGGCATAGAGTTGCTGATATGTGGTTGGCTGGTGTCATAGACTGCGTTTGTGATTCTGGATGAGGTGATTAAGGTGGTTAATCGCAGAGGTATGTTTCCCCAGAAAAGAGGGGGGGGGGTTATGCTAATGCTGAGATTTATCGACTGCTAGTGAATGCTATGTAAGATCTTGATATGCTGTGCTGAATAGCCGCGGCAAAGGATGCTAATCATAGCTGCAGTGAGCACGTTATTATCCCCCGCACGGAGAACACGATCAAGTGTCAGTCACCACCTTGCGCTCTTCTCTGGATGAAGGCAAACAACTAAATATTCCCAGATATCAACTCCGAACTCGACGAACTCGACAGAGAGGAGTTCTACCGTCTCAAGAAGGTCTCGGGCAAGAAACAGCGAGACACCGCTGCCGCCGACGCCGAGATCCTGGCTGCGCGGGAGAAGGCCAAGGCCAAGGCGGAGGCTGCCGCCGCCGCCGCCGCCGCCGCTGCAGCCAACGGAGAGGAACCGCCCGCCGAGGAGGTAGAAGAGAAAGCGGCTGCAGAAGAAGAAGAAGAAGAAGCCCCCGAGGCACCGGACGTGCTCGGCGAGCAGGAAGATGCCGACGTGATTTTCTAAGTCTAGCGCAGCGATGCCCCCTCTTTGTCCCTGTTATGTACCTAGTATACTTCCGAGCATGTAGCTGTTATTGTCTTCACTTGAGAATTTGTGTTTTTTTTAGTCATATCCCCAATCGAAGCAAAGATGAGCATTGGCATAAGCAGATGATGATGATGATGCAAGACAAAAACCCATGAACCCCCCGCAAAACGCCAACAAACATGAAACCACCAACAACCACCCACTCATTGTCTCTGGTACGTGACCCGGATGGGCTTCCCGGTCTCGCCCATCGGCATCCCCGACGTCGCCTCCTTGGCACTGATGGCGCCGGACTCGTTCTCGTACTCGACGAAGGCGATCCCCTTGCGGCCGGGCACCAGCCGCACCTCCTGGAACCCCTCGAACCGCGCAAACACCGCGGTGAGGCTGTCCTGGTCGGCGGTGTCCGGCAGGTCCCGCAGGAACAAAATCTTGTTGGGCGGCAGGTACTCGTCCGGGATGACGGTCGCGGCGGCGCCGCTCGTGGGCTTGAGGCCGGCGCCCTTGGCCGCCTTGGCCGGGCGGCCGGAGGGGTCGTTGGGCGCCACCACCGCGCCGGGGGGACGTTTGAGTTTCTTTTGCGCTTCGAGAGCCTCGTGCGCTTGTTTGCGCTCTGCCAAACCACAAAATATTAGCATCACATCGGCCCCCAAGCAGTAGCCCTCAGCTTTAACGCCCCGAGTAAAGTCCCCATAGCACCCCCCACCCCCACCCCCCAAGAAAGAAAGAAAAAAACAAACCTTTCTCCGCCCCGCGCCGCCGCTTATGCGCCTCGAGCTCCTCCTCGCCGCCCTCGCGCAGCACGGTCGCGTCGCTGCGCGTGCGCGCGTAGTCCAGTACCATGGGCTTGTCGAATAGCTCGAAGCCGTTGATCTCGTCGATGGCGCGGCCGGCCGCCTCGACCGAGTCGAAGACCACGAACGCCTGGCCCTTGGCCTTCAGGTTGGTCTTGGCCACGATCTCGATCACATTGCCGTATTCCGAGAAGATCTCTTCCAGGGATTCCTTCAGTTGGTCGATCTTGATGCGTTCTTCGAGGTTGCGGACCTTTTTCGCGGTGTTAGTGGGGGGGGAAAAAAAAAAAAAAAAAAAAAAAAAAAAAAAAAAAAAAAAAAAAAAAAAAAAAAAAAAAAAAAAAAAAAAAAAAAAAAAAAAAAAAAGGGGGTTGAGGGGGTTTGGGGTTGGGGGTGGGTTGGGCGTACGTAGACTCTGTGGGTTGCGTTAGCTTTGAAACTCCTGTTGGGTTGGGGGGTAGAGGGGGAAAGGGTAGGTAGGGTATCATGAGGAGAGTGTAAATCTGCGGGTGTGGTTAGGCGGAGATAAACTTACGTGCAGTTGGGGGGTGTGGTTGTGGGTGCTGCGACAGCGGCCATTTTGTGTTGCCGGTGCACCTGGGGTGCCTTTCGTGTTGGTTGTGTAGGTGGTAGAGGAGGAATTGAGGGGTTATGGTGTCGAGAATAACAGGAAATGCGCGCGGTGATGGTGAGGTGCAGATGATGGAGCTTCCGTTCTGTAAACTTGCGTAGCGGCCGGCGGAGGAGGAGGAGAGGAAGCGGTGCCGCTTTAGTGGACGGGTCGGGAGCTGGCGGTCAGGTCAGGTGATCTGATTCTAGATCCGCGGGTGGGTTTGCTTAAGTATACCTCACCTCGACTGCCACTACAACTCATACGAGCAAGCAACACTGATAACGATGGCCAGAGATGAAATTCTGTCGCTGGGCGATGCGCTCCTAAGGATGGGATCTGAAGCTACGGAGCTCAGGCTTTCTCTTTCTCAAAAGGTCTGTCTATATCTTCCATCCTACCGTCTGACAAGTGTTTATCTAAATGTGGAAAGCTCCAGTTCGGCTAGAGTCCTACCAGAAACTACAGTTCAAAGCATTTGAGAAACCAGAAAGAACGTCTGCTTGACTTGTCGTTTCGCTGAGACTCGGAAGAATCATGATAGATACATGCATACCCTCGCTCCAAGACCCATGAAACTGCCCGTCTACCACCAACGAACTATGATTGGCCATCCAGTTGCAGACTTAGTACTATCTTCCGTCGGAAATGGGAGACTCAGGCTCATCATCTGATCTGTCCCCCTCTTCATTCAAGAGTCAGCAATGGATGCGAGGTTATAGTTGAGAGACGGCATACCGAGCACAGACGTGGGCAAAACTACTCGACGACGCCGGAGCAGGCCATATCGCCGCTCAGGCCGCAGTTCATCTCGTTGACAGCAGTCCCAGCCGGCGCAGCCATGACGCCACAGGAGGCGAAGATGATAGTAAGAATGGTCTGAGGCTTCATTTCGGCGATGGATCGATTCCCAAGTATATTGGTACGGTAGCAAAGGGCAGGGTAGAATTGAGCCGAAGAATCACGAGGATCGTTGATGAGGCAGAGTTCTGACCAGAAGCAAAGGATAAGATTTCACGCCGTACTTATAGGTTCGAGGAATCTTCGGCAAAGGTACTGTTGATCTAGGTACGTCGCATGGAATCTTACCTCTCTCATATTGAGGAACTAGAGTATAAGTTGGAGATCCAATGATGCTGGGGGCCCTGCGTAGTCAGAGGAAAAGGAAGCCATGTATCTCCGAAGTACCAAGTACGATGTCTTTGGAAATTCTAGCAATCCCGGAGGTAGTACTGAGCCAGTTCCTCGATATCTTGCAAATGCTATCCAGATTAGTCCCGCCCGCGGCTCATGCAATCCCCGCGACTACTGCTGTGAGTATCTTGACGAGACTTTGATCAAGGTGGAGGTTCACCGACCCGAGGAGACCTGTCTCTTTGCCACAGAGCTGCAGCAATACCGCGAGACCATCCATCAGGTCTCGCAGATCCTCCAGCATGCAGCACGCCAGCGCGAGCGCGGTCCTCGCCCTGACAGTAGCACCGCACCACCGCAACTGGAGATCCATCCTTGCCGTAAAAGACGCATCACCATCTCCTGGGAGGAATCACGGTCTTCCACCTTCCCCCAACCGGCCCCCTTCCATCCAACCCTCTTGCCAGACCATCTGACCACCGAACTAGGACCGACCCAGACTCCACCCCCCAAGCCCCTTCCTCCCTATAATCCACATCAACGGCTTCCCCGGCACCGGCAAACTAACCATCGCGCAACACCTCGTCGCGCACTATCCCCCTCCCTCATCCATCACCACCACCGCCTCAGATCCACCCCCAGCAAAACTAAAACTCATCCACAACCACCTCCTCATCAACCCCGCCGACGCCGTCCTCCACCGCACCCAACCCGGCTACCAAGCCCTGCGCCACGCCCTGCGCGCCGCCATCTTCACAACCCTGACCCACGAGCCCGCCACCCACGCCACCGCCTACATCTTCACGGACTTCCAGACGACCAACGCGCAAGGGGCCCAGGTGTGCGCCGAGTACGCGCAGGCCGCGGACGACCGCGGCTGCGCCCTGATCCCCGTCGTGCTGACCTGCGCCGCGGACGAGAACCTGCGCCGCATGATGCACGCGGACCGCGGGGTGCATGCCAAGTTGCAGGGCGTTCGGCTGCTCGAGGCATTTCGGCGCGGGGCCCCGGTGTTCCGGTTTAGTGATAGAGGAAGGAGTTTTTGGAGGTCGATGTGACCGGGTTTGAGGTGGCGGAGGTGGCGGCCAGGATTTGGGAGCATGTGAGTGGGGTTTGTCCTGAGCTGCTGGGAGGGTAGGGTGGTTTTCTGTATGGGTGGCTGGGGATGGTTTGGGTTTTGATTGTAGGATGGTAATTGGGGGTTTTTTTTGGGGGGGGGGGGGAGAGGGTTACTGTTTGTTATGCTTTGCATTGGGTTGTGTTGATGATGTGTCTATATAACTATGTTGTCGCCACCGACATGCTTGGCTATTTCCCTTGCTGATCGCTCTAGGCCCGCCATGTCTGATAGTGTAGCAGGTCAAGGTAGGGAGGGAAGAGGAGGAGTGAGCTGGGTTTCGATTTCGAAGATGGATTGTTGTCCGATTTGAGAATAAGAGTGGGAGATGTCTGTTCAGCTCAAAGTAAGATGCAAATGATGCAGGGTTTTAGGAGCCGATAGCTGAGAGGAGAGAGAGGAGAGAGAGAGGGAAGTGTCAGAATTATTTATGCAATCAGGATTGTCGGCGTGGAGAGGATTTATACTGGGTGAGGATGAAGTGCACTCACTCTGCATAGAAGTACTGTATCTGGCAGAGAGACCCGGTGGATATCATTCTCGTTAATTAAGAAATCAGTATTATTCGAAGAATCTAGGGCCAACAATGGTAGCGATCAATTCATCAGCAAGAATTTGTCAACTTTTTCCAGAGAGTAATTCACTTATCTCTGCAACAATACTGCAAGCTTGTCCTGGATAGTCCGGCACAACATGATACACAACTTCCTGCCGACATTTTCATTTCCTTCGTTTGGATCATTTACCAAAGCGCAAAAAGGGGCTCATTGCATCTACCTTATGCAGCCCCCCCCCCCTCCAGTGATTATCCAAACAATCGCGTTATCGCATCATTTTGAACCAGCGATGCATTGTTCTATAATGAGGCCTAAAACAGCTCCTTTAGCGGCCGTGCCGAGGCCGAGAAGGTAGCATCCGGACTTTGAAACCGAAACTCCTACCAGAAGAGGTACCAGAAGTGGTCCAATGAGAGTCACCCGAGTAGAAACCTCTGAGATCTGAGGGATAGTCGAAAGGGGGAACAAACGACCATCTTAACTCCGATCTAAGCCCTTCACCACAGTACCACAGTACCGGAGGCCCGACGGCAACTCCCCAGGTGGAAGTATGCTCGAAAGTCCACGGGACTACGAAGTAGGTCTAGGTGATGACGGGATTGGCACGCTTGTGCGTGGCAATAATCCTCATTACTATGGACATATCAACCCGGTGATTTTGCGATACTATGGCATTTCAAGTGCCATACGGAAGACCATTACGGCCACTCGGCAAACAAGAAATCTGCCGGCAAATTCGTACGCAATAGCCTGATCTTTTTGCATGTCGGCCGAGCGAATATTTGAATCTTAGTGTAAGCTAGCACCTCATATATCTGGGCTACTGTATGATAATATCAATTCAATTCCAAAAAAAAAAAAAAAAAAAACCACGATGCACTGTGCATTTTATGCGGGGCCTAGGGGTATGGTTAGTATGGAGAAAACTAGTTGTGACTATTGCTATGCCTGACAGACCAGTAAGTATACATGCTTCGCTCAACCTGGTCATGCCCACTGTGTAATCAAAAAGCACAAAGCTGCAATCTTTAGAACGCAGTAAAAAGATATGCGATTTTCTGATATGCTGCAAACGAGGGACATGAACAATTGCCAGTACCTCAGCTCAGCACGTGTGACTATAATTCACATGACTCTCACCACCGACCTGGATCCCTGTTCACGAACAAATTATGACATTCCTCAGGGTTATTCTACAGAATATATATATATACATGCTTAATCTCAGTATCAGCTAGAAACAAACATCTACCAACTTGTTCATTTCCGTATCGGCCTCCTCCCAGTCCGGACCGATCTTCGCAATGTCCTCCGCCGACAGCCCGGGGCGGAGATTCGCCATATCGCTAAATTCCTCGACAGACCTGACTCCGCCGAGGAGGTGCACCCCGAAAATGCCCAGAATGGCGTCTTTAGCGCTTATGGCCGACACCACCTCATAAAGACTGTCGGCCAGCATGGCCGTGTCGCCGATCATGGTGATAATATCGGCCAGCCCCGCCAGGCTCTCGGAGATGACGTCGATCTCACCGAGGAAGGGCACAGCTAGGAACAGCGCGCCGAGGATCTCCTCGATCAGCTCCTTCTTCTGGGCTTCTTCGTACTGCGTCGCGACCGTCTCGATCTGGGCCATGTTCTGCACGGCTTGAACGAGAGTGAACACAGCCGTCGACACGCTCAGCACGATGTCGTCCAGGGGCCCGCCCCACGCGCCGGAGCTGATCAGGATCCTCGTGAGGGTGAGTGTGTTGGTCAGGTTCTGGATTTTGGGCAACGTCGACTGGACGATGGTGGCCGGGTCTGCGACAGAGGGTGTTGGTCGTTGAGGAGCAGTGATTCTGAATGACGCGCTCGCCCAGCTGCACCCAACTCGACTGCAGCCCGTAGTCGCTCAACAGCATATCCCACCATCCCGTCGCATTTACCAGGTCGTAGTAGACAACGCTGTTGATGTCTACGTCGTCTGTGGTCTGTGGGACCTGGTACGGGCAGCTGGTGGTGGAGATGTTTGTGATGCCGCCGGCGCTGTAGATGCACTCGAAGTATGCGTTCCCCGCGCCTCCCGCCGCCATCAGCGTGTCCAGTACCTCAGGCACCTCCCCCTTGACGAAGCTGACATATTCTTCAAACTTATCATGATAGCTGCTGTTCATTTGCGTGTAATTCGCCAGGGCGGAGTCCAGCATACTCGACAGGGCCCCGATAAGATAGTAGTTTACACAGCTGGCATTGTAGCTCGCGGCCGCGGCGGAAAGGTCGGTATAACTGGCGAAGGAGATGCTGTAGTCGCAACCCGTGTAAACTTCTTCGTTACACACGGCGCGTGTGTGCGTCCCATCGTCTGCACAAACCAAATCGTCGTCGTCGTCAGTGCTGGTGGTGGATGTATCGTGCAGACATGTGTGAGACGGACAGTATCCCCTCTCGCAGGCAAAGTCGCACAAGCCACTGTCAGAGCCGCTACCGCTGTAGAATCCGTAAATGCTGGTGTTCGCGACCAGGGGGCAGATTCAAGGGCCCTGTGGAGGTGCATGTGCAATTGTAAATAAGACAGAATCCATAGTTGCAGGCATAACTACAGAGCCCAGCGAGATCACCCTCCCCTTGGCCGGAAATACAGGTGGCCGAAATAAAAGGCAAAGCAGTAGTAACAGTTAGGGCTACTTTGGTGGTCCCGCAAGCCGTAGGCGGGCAATAGCCATAATTGCAGGCAAAGACACAAAGTCCACTATAACCTGCTGTCTCCCCAGTAATGGGATATCTCACTACTCCCAGACTCTTGGGCAGCTCTGGCTGCGGGCCCATCTTCTTGCACAGACACGCACCCACCGGGCAATACCCGAGACTACAGGTAAACGCACAGAGTCCATCGAAATTCCCCGCACCCCACCCCTCGATACACACGGCGTCTAGGAGAGAGTCTGTAGACGTCGCGTCAATCGTGGCCGAGGCTTTCGCGCTTCCCACCCAGGCATTCCGATTTTCGATATTTATGCTACTCGAGCACCCGATCACGATGTCCGCGCCTGTAAAACTAGCAATAGCAGCTCCGTCGCGCGAGATTGTAACCTCAACTGGGCCATCCTGCACAGAAAAGCTCACAAATCCGTAGTATATACCTGCACCCCCGCTTGGAGTACTGTTCCACTACGCACCCATGTTCTCACCACCGATGGTTACTGTAATATCTGCCGCCGACCCGAGCAACGCAGAGAAGAAGACCTTGTTCTGTCCAATCTCATAGGGCCAATACTTCAGCTGAAGCTGGCTGGCAGTATTACCCGTGGTGCCGCCGTCTGACACGCACTCTCCCCCAACATTGCGCCTATACCATGCCTGAACTCCCTCCTGGGTGATGATCGAGATGTTTTGCTTATACATGTCAACCAACCAGGGGAGGAATACGCGCCAGCCGTCGTGCGGCATATCCAGCATGTAGTTGTAAGGGGCCTCGCCGGTGTCGAATGCTGTGTATGTCGAGTTGGCAAGATCTGACCCAGAAGCTTGGATAGGCCCAATATAGTGGGACTCACCAAAGTCGTTCCACGATATGATCTCAATGAATTCGGGCGCCAGGTACATAGCTTGTTCCCAGCGATCATACCAAAGGTCGTCGCCCCGCCAAAGCCAGTTCTTGTCATATCCAGGCATATTGGTGAAGAACCACGGAGAGACCGGCATCATGTATGGCTTACCGTCTAAAAAATCGATATACGAGCATCAGTATACGTGTTCATGTCGCTGGGTCCGTACGGCCACGCCGCCCAGCTGAACAGTCCATCTGCAACACCGTCCGCAAGCCCTGCTGCTGCCTCTGCCCCGACTGAGGACCAGTCCGGGATAAAGAAACACCCCGTCTGCTCCTTGATGGAGACCCAGTCAGCCGCATTGTCCGGGCCCTCAAAGGTGCTGACGAGGGGCTTGCCGGCATGCTGGAAATACGCCCCGGTCAGCGCGTAGGTAGAAATCATGCTGACCACGTCGGACTCGGCCCAGGCCCCATTTCCGGCATAGTCAAAGCTGAAGAACAGACTGAAGCCCACATTTCCGGCCGCCAAGAAGGCGTTGGCAACCGAACCAGTGTTGGTGGCATCTCCGACAGCAGTGTTCAGAGCGAAGGCGTCGAGATTGGCCACGTGGGCCAGCGTCATCTCATCTTCCCAGTCGTCCACGGTATACTTCAGAGTATTAGATACCATGAAGTGGGCGAAGACAGCCCGAGCCTGGACCTGAAGTGTTGCCAGGCAAAGGGAAAGAATGAATTGCACAACAAGCAGCATCCTGACGAGTGAAAGTAGTAGCGAACTCGGGAAAATGAACAACCGGATGCAATAAGAAAGATAGAAGGAACGAACAAATGAAAAAAGGAAGGAATGAATGAATGAATGAATGAATGGGCGTGGAAATGTGAAGGTTGGAAGGAGAGAAAGGACATAGCAAGAAGCTATAACATTCGAAGGAAAGAAGCACCCGAGGTCGGTCTTGCAGTCATTCTATCGTCTCAAATATATCTCCCCAATCTTTACCAAACGCGATCCACCCCTTTTCATATTTCGAGTGCGAGTCGAAATTCTTGAAGCCATGTATTTAATCATCGTTGACCCCAATCGCTCGTACGACTGTAATACGGTAATACACGGTATGGAACCACTGTCACTAGCGTACGGACTGCCGTTATTGCCGGGGGCTATGGTGGTATACAATACACGCACTATATCACCAGCATCGGGCTGCGCCGTCTTCGAACCTCCAATCCTTTCTCCTTTTCTTCTGCTCTGGGTAGCGACCCAGTCTGAACCAACACGTCCAGATAAAAATGTCTTCCATTCAATTCGATAATACCGAAAATCGCCAGTTGCAGATCCCCGGCTTTCATGATATCCCAGTGGATTATGAATTACCCGTTGGTCAACGCTTTGCGCACGGAGCTCTGCCAGATTGGACTGGAAGCCGAGGTCGAGCAATTCGGTTAACTCAACCGGAGATTTTCATGCTACGCATCATAGAGATGCTGACAGAGCGGCAGAACTGGGAGGTTGACGTGTTTGATGAAGATATCATCCAGCAATGGTATAGGGAGATTCTCGTTCAGTTTCAAGCCCGATCGGGACCGGAGGAATGGGGAGATATGAACATCGACTTAGACCTTATTACCTCAAAGACATGGGACTGGTGCATTGCGGAGCTACGTGATAAGGCTGTCAGCTTCCGTGAAAAGGATTATATCATTACATTGAATGCTGATTCGGGGGTGTGCAAGTCGGCCGTGCTTGTCAACGAGGACTTGCAAAAGGAGTTACAAGCAGCATTCCAGCCACTCCTGCAGGAAACACCTGGTTACCATGACCTGGTGGACCCTGACTTATACATGCTGATCTATGGTCGTACTGCTGTTCTCAGTCAGGGAGGCCAAGTCACCATGACTGCTGCCGGCATATTGTATCCTACCACCAGCTCCGACGTCCACGTTGCGCCTTCGCTTCAGCATCCTATAGATATATGGACGACAAAACATGGACGCCCGCCAAGAGACGACTCAATCGGGTCCCTTTATCGCTGGTCCCACCGATTCCAGTGGCTACCATGTGAAGTAGAATTCGTTAGCTCGGAGGGGACTAACGTGCGAATCACTTCATACATCAACAATCTTCATCCACGTAACGGCAAAGCTTATGCGATGATTGAGAAGCTGATTTCCGCCTGCATTGAGCCATGGAACGATATTTTGATCAGGGATCCTGTTAGTCGTTATCCCCCCCGCATCAGAACATATGGGTTTGCGAAGACGGGGCTCAATGAACCATACAATCAACTTAAATCGGAAGTTCTTGAGTGGCGTCAGTGCAAAGACTGGCCCGGGCCAACCTGGGCCATGGACTGCGAGAAGATCAAACAGTATCTTGCAACCCCCGAGCCCGACCTAAAATTTCGAATCATCGACGACGATCCATCTGAATCGATTTATCCCAAGGATTTGCTGGGCTTCATGACTCCAGAGATGTGGAAGTCTGTCGAACAAGTGCAGGAGGTTGTATCAGAGAAACGCTTTAGACTTCACAGTTTCCAGTATCCGGAACCTGGCGTCTCATACTCCTACGATGAGTGGAAACTAGGAAAAACCGCGCAGCCAATTGTTGGTAAAAGAAGAACCTCGAAAGATATTTATAGAAAACGGCTCCCTTCTTCAGACTATAACCACCAGTATCAATCAGTCTGTTTGCAGAACCAGTTTCGCAACCAGGGATTACAAGTGATTGTACGGGTCAGCAGCATTGAGCTTACTGCAGAGCAAACGATCTTCTCCGGAGACAATGACTATCATATTGACGGGCTTCTGAATGAGCATATCGTTGCCACCGCGCGATACTATTACGACGTCGAAAATATTACCGAGGCGCGTATCTCCTTCCAGCAAGAAGTCGACCTGGATGCGTTCGAGATCACACTGGAGCCCCACGCAATGCAAAAGATTTTTGGTTTGCCTCGGGCGGATGAAGATCCAGCAACTTTCGGTGATGCTCCTCCAAAACTACAGACTCTGGGATCTGTAACCGCCATTCATCAGGGATGCTTTTTAGCCTGGCCTAATACCCTAAGATACAGGACCTTGCCCTTCTCGCTTCAAGATCCCTATCTCTCGGGTCATCAGCGCTTTATTACTATCTGGCTGGTCGATCCGCACTACCGCATCTGCTCGTCCCGTAATGTGCCACCGCAACAGCATGCCTGGTGGAGAGAGGATACAATGCTCGATGGATTGGGATCCCAATTTGGATTGCCACAAGAGCTACGAGATCTCATTATACGCGCGACAGAAGATTGGCCGATGGGATTGGATGAGGCGGTGGGGTTCAAGGAGCAGTCAGCCGTAGAGCGTGAACGTGCTATCTGTGCCCAATCCCAAGGGGTGTGTACTCATGATTTCTGGCTTCCTATTCGGCTCGGGGAGCAAGGATGATCTCGCGTTGCCACTTCTGGTTTCTCTTTGGTTACAGAGTTGCGCGGTAGTGGGACCCTGACTAGTTCCAGTGGAGCCAAAGCTTAGCTCAGGGACATTGACGCTACTTCAACTTCCATTGGAAGCGTACAGAGAAAACCTCTGCCATCGGAGGCTAGCTCAATATTGACCGTGTGGAAGCGCTAGAAATCTATCAGATATCAAATTCTAAGCGATGAAGGAATAGGTCATATTTTCACTAGTACGGATACACTAAGCGGATGCACTATTGAACCAACCCGCGATTACATACACTCAGAACACGAAGCCTTCAATTTGAACACGCTGTCTCCATTATTGTCGCCTTCTCTCCATAGAGCAGCGCCCACTCTCGATGTCTCCTGTGGCTGGGCCAGGTTTTCTTGGACGGAGTCGTTTCGGTCCACGCCATGAATTCCGCTAATTGGTCTGCGTCACCCCCTGACGTGCCTTCATAATCCAAATCCTCGAATTCGATCGCGCGGGTCTCGCTGCCAGTTTCGTCAATCCCCAGCGCTCGCGTGACGCTTTTCGGCTCAATATTTTCGAAATTGTCTATGAAAGCCTTGGTGCGCTCGCCCGTCAAGGCGTCTGCCGTCACGTCCCCGACCAGGTCCGTCAGGCGCGCAGCCTGCGCCCACCGCAGCGCCGTGGTGCATTTCTTGACCAGATCCGCCGATGGCACCACCGCACGCGCGGCTTGGACCTTGTCCACGATGGCCGTAACCATGATTAACCAGGGTTTGTTGTTCTCAGCAATGATGTTCCCGCCAATCAGCTTCTTGAAATCATAATTCCAGTTGTCCTGGATATCCTGCGCCAAGTCGTAGATATCCGGGGACGTGGTCTCCCCTAACGCGGTGGGCGTCAAAGCAGCGGCTGCCTGCGGATCCAGAATTGATTTGACAGAGGCCGTGAAGCTGCATTCGGCCCCTATGCAATTTTTGCCGAGAGCCCTCTCGGAGAAATTCTACAATCCGATTTCTCAGTTGGAGGAGGGATAATGCATCAAGCTCCAAGACTGGAAGTTCGTCTTGGGAGGATTGCTGGCCGTGCGTACTCTTTTGACGCAAATTCTATTATATATATATATCAAGATGAAGTAAACCCAGATTATACTCTATGTTCGCGCCGTGCAATATAATCTCGTTGGGTGCATGGTACCTAGTATTTAAGTTGATTTGGCGGGGAGGGGGGTGTTTTACGAGGATTAGAGATGTCGTCCGTCTCCGCGGGTGATTGG
The DNA here is from genome assembly GCF_003184825.1 of Aspergillus fijiensis CBS 313.89. Lineage (NCBI taxonomy): Eukaryota > Fungi > Ascomycota > Eurotiomycetes > Eurotiales > Aspergillaceae > Aspergillus > Aspergillus fijiensis. Next base: position 130,599 of record NW_024468987.1, read on the forward strand.
CTCGGAACGCATTTACTACTTGTACTGTGCATTACCGTATTGAAAGGGTATCAGGGTCTCGGGTCGCGATAACATCAAAATTCCCGGCTCGCACTTGAGGTATGAAAAGTACTACATATAAGAGATGGCGAAATGTCACTTTGAAAGCAGCAATAGTGCAAACCAGACGCTGGTGTCTTACACATAGGCTCAAATCACGAAGGGCGATTTCGTAAGTTAAGAGAGGAAGAATGGCACGGACAAATAAAGAACAATTGGTCATGTAAGTATTTCCCAGGAACTACATTCCGATTCCGCCGAGACCTGAGAGCATCATCCCCAAACATAAAATCGACAAAACACAGCCCTAAGAGGTTACTTCCCATGGCTTAGGGGTATGGACATTCCCGGAATTTTCGAATCTGTGTGGCTGATTCAAATATGCCCTGAGCACTTCTATTTCACTCAAGTTTGATGCTATATGGAGGGGTGAATAAAGTAGTCAGCTGAGTGCAGAGTAATGATCCTGGCACTTTGTCACTTGCAATCTAGAATCCCTCTACAGACACTCGTGCGCAGCAATGCTCTATATAAATTCTGACATTCCCAGTCCATAACTCGAGATCAGCACCAGTATAGTTCACACTCACCAACAAGTTTTCAATCGCTTGTAATTTCAACTTAACCAATTGCCATTAAATCACCTTGAAAATGAAAATCCACAGTCACCACCCTCACCCTCCTCCTCCCACTGACCCTCCACGCAGCAACCGCCACACCCGTGGGCGAAGACACCAGCCTCGCATCCCGGGGCAGGAACTCCGATTATGATCGCTACTCCAGCGAGAACCCCTGCCAGGACCAGGTGTCATACCCCTACTACAAATTCTCTTGCGACTCGGCTCCCGAGAACGGGACTCTAGGTACTACGCTTTTTAGGCGCCGGATGAAAGAATGATGTGTGGCAAGGACAATCATACACAGCTGACTACTTCATTCACCCCTCCATATAGCATCGAACTCGAGTGAAATAGAAGTGCTCAGGGCATATTTGAATCAGCCACACAGATTCGAAACAAATATCCAGAACAAACCTCGTTCACCTCATCGAGAATGATGGCGAATGAGCGGGCCTACACCAAAACTGCGGAAAATTGGTGGACTTGGTATAAGTTTTTCAACAGGGAGAATATCACTTCAACCATATTCCTTCTCCTCATGGGTTGGTATAGAGCACTGTCCACTCCGCTTTACCGCAAGACTGCGGGCTGGCCAGTCTTGTATTATTTCTGCACGGGTATCGGAATCACCGGTGGTGAGAGGGCACGCTGTTCTGAGAGTATTCATACCCTGCTTAGACTGACGAAACTCCGATACACTGATACCGAGAGAGACCCCTATTCAGTGAGAAGGGGTTTGATCTACCCATGGGTTGGCTGAGGAAGCAAATCGGAAGGATCGAGACCTCGGATCCGGACCAGGATCCCGTCGTGATCTGGCAACACCGGTATTACGTCTTCATCTTCCTAGCGATGGGACTCGAGGTTGGGCTCGGATGACTGGCAAGGGGGACTGGTCAACGCCGGGATCCTAGGCATGTTCTTCGTTCAGCAGGTGACCTAGTGCGTGAATTCGCTGGCGCACTGGCTCGGGAGCTCCCCCTTCGAGGATCGCCTGTCGCCTCGAGACCGTTCTTTTACGTTACTGCAGTCCTAGCTTTTAGGGGAAGGCAATCATAATTCCGACCACGAGCTCCCGTCGGACTATCGCAATGCCATTCACTGGTGGCCCTAACGGTCACCACTACTTCCTCCTTCACCTCGTCTTTATACGTGTGTAATTCATTTACAACGGGCGCCCGACGAGGAAGACGAAAGAGTAAAGCATAACTAAGATAACCTCTATGTAACTAATCGACCCATTGCATATCACTTCCGACGCCTATCACGTACGAAAATCTCCGTAAATGAGCTCTTGTGTGAGGAGCGGCGGCTAATTTCGAATGAGGAAGAGGCAGTGATCAGATCACTCAGCTTGTGATACCCGTAGCTACGAGAGTCAAAGTCCGAGTGTCTTGTGGTCAGGAGCTGACCGACATCCGAGAGTCTAGCCCATCCTTCGTCATTGCAGGCTGCTTCTACCGCTGCCCGTAAATGACTGGCTAGCTCTGGATTGAGTGGAGCTTGGTTAGCCCGATCCGACTTCCCAGGCGAAACAATGCGATCGGCATGCGGCGCAAGCTCATCGAGATGCACGAGATTCCCGGTGTAGATGAATTTATCGCAGGCCGCAACGAAGGGCTGTGGCGTGTGGGCTTTCCCAAAACCATACACCACGAGCCCTGCCTCGCGGATCCGGGCGGCGAGTCGGGTAAAGTCACTGTCGCTGGAGACGAGACAAAACCCATCGTAGCGGCCCGAGTATAGCAGATCCATTGCGTCAATTATCATAGCTGAGTCAGTGGAATTTTTGCCATGGGTATACGAAAACTGCTGTATAGGCAGGATTGAATGTTCGAGAAGCTTTTCCTTCCAGCCCGTGAGACTATGACTGCTCCAGTCTCCATAGGCTCGTTTTGCATGAGCCGTGCCATATTTTGCGACTTCTGCAAGTAGGAGCTTGATGATGGAGAACCGCGCATTGTCCGCGTCGATAAGAACCGCGAGTTTAGTATGAGTAGGGTCGGCAACCATGAGAGATCAAATATTCTTGATGAGGACGCTGTGTCATGTTATTTCTTAGGAAATATGGATACACATGGCAGAGATTGAGGGATATGAAAAAGTCATGACGGCGTACCTACGTGTGATGATCCCAGCGGCAGGGTTACTAATAACAGCTCATAGGGCGGATAATTACCGCCATTAGGTACATAGATTTCTGTATTATCTAACTTACTTAGTATTCTTCTTATCTAAGCGAGTTACTAAGGCAGAAAGACAGCAAGATGGTGATCTGTATTTCCACGTAGCAGATAGCTAAATGCAAAAAGCACTATACCTAAGCAGGAACGCTATACCACTTCAAGAAATTCGCCGTCACCGCAGACTACGGAGTAGTTACTGTTGATGGTGGCAGATCACGAAGTTCCTCGGGTCCTCAGAGGCTCAGACCCTCAGTAATCGGTGTGGGGCAATAGAGCGGGGTCAAACGACTGAGACACATACTTGTGCTCACTCACCCACTGTGTCAAAGTGTCGAAGTTCCGACACACCCTGGTTTCTCCCGCGCCTGGCCATTTGATATCGTATTCCCTCCAGATCAGAGTCGAGTCGGCGGCACAGATCAGCGCCTGCCGGACAATGTCCACGCAGTGCATTGTGTGATGGGAGGTTGTCTCGCGGACGGTGTAGGCTGGGTCCTGGAAGAGATGCATGATAATTGCACGCGCTTGGCTCTAGATTGGTGGGAGGAAGGCAACTGTTAGCGCGCGAGTCGGGGTGTATATGCAGGGTGATCGGAGAATGTAGTGAGATAAACAGTACTCCGTCCTGCAGCAAGTGAAACGCGAGCGACTTACTAGGCAATGCAGCTGATGAAACACAGCAACCATATAGATGTGTCGACTCGGATCTGACAACCACCCCCCCCCCCCCCCCCGAGAACGGAATGGTGGAGATTCATCTCGGTAATCTCTTGGTCCGTCAAGCCGATCATGCCTTCGCCAGCTGTGATTTCCAAAACCACATCGCACATCAGCCACCCGACATGTCCGACGGCAAAAAAGCGAAGCTTACTTGGAAAAAGACTTCGCCAATGTTCTTGAGCCACGGTAGTATTGAAGTTCAAGAAATCATCATCGTAATCATGGTAGATGCGTTCCACAATGCTCGGGTGCTGCTTTTCGCCGGTGGCGGAGTGGACTGTTGGTTGTATTGTGCTTTAGTAAGACACACTGAAAGGATTGATTGAGAATTGAGATTGAGGTTTATGCCAGACTCACGAAAATAAGCCCCATGCTCTGGCATCTCTGCTGCTGATGCTGCTGCTGATGACTTTACCCAAAAGAGCAAGAGTCCATTGGAGCCCAAGAGTAGCAGTGCCAAGAGGATGAGGCTAGTAAACAGTGAGCCCCAGAGCGCCTGCTGCCGTTTCTTGCAGTCACAGTGTCTTCTTCTATTGGAATCGTCATTGGTCGTTGGCAACAGCCAGGCGCACCCTATCCCGAGGCTTCTGGCTGCCACTTCTTCCTCAGACGAGTCGGAGCATGGCGAATATTGAACTTTCGTCGTGTTCATGGTTCGACTTTCGAATGGCTTGAAAACAGATTTTCCAGGTACAATATGTGGATTCGACCGTGCGTGCCAGGCATGCCAGGCGAGCCCGCAGCGGAGGTAGGACTTGCTTTAAATTGTCGGTCTCATAGTGATCAAAATCACCCCAGGTCGACCGATGTTGTCAATACATCTAGGTATCTAGTAAGTATGAGGAATGACTGGCCTTGCATAATCGCCCCGACTTATCTGGCACCCCCAACCAGTCCAATCGACCACCGCGTTTGCTCGGCGGTGTCGAAGCATGTCGGAAATTAGAGTCAAAAGGGAATGCATGTTCTATGCTAAGACCTTGCATCTTGCATAGTTGAGCCCCCCTAATAGACTATCCTCTTATCGGGGCAGGTCAACAGCCATCAGATGCTCAAGACTTTTGCCACTGTAGAGTCGGATCAGCGATGCTGCAATGCCCCTATGAATACCGTACCACGAAAGGTTGAATTCACCCTGTCAATGACTAACGTGCTCTCTGTGCGAGTGTGCGCTTCTCAAGAGAAGTATGCCCCTCGAATCCGACTTTCCACAATTCTTTGAGGAGAGTTCGAGCCAAGATGACCTATTGGATCCATGGCTACTCGACGAGTTCATCACCAATCCTTCCATTTATCACGCACCACAAGCACCCCCACCATCACATCTGAACGAGGACTTTGACCTCCTCTGGTCACAAGTAAACGAATCCGACCTCAACGCCCAGCCCTCCCTCACTTCGCAGCCACCACAACCACCATCACCGCTGGCGGTCCTGAAGTCCCCCTCCTCGTCCTCATCCGAAAGCAACTCGGTCCCCTGGACACCAGCAGATGTCTACGAAATCGGGTACCGGGACAGCAACGGCGACTGGCGCTGCGACTCCAGCCAATGTATCTCCAACCAGGTCTTCCTGCGCGCCTGCGATCTACGCAAGCACTACCGCTCCCACCAGCGGATCTACTTCTGCCAAGAGCGGGACTGTCCGCGGTCTCTCTCCGGCTTCTCTTCCAGCAAGGACTGCCGCCGACATATGAGATCCCACCGCCCCACCCTTACATGTCCGGCAGCCGAGTCTCTGGGGTGTCCGAGAGTGTTTAGTCGAGTTAGTATGTTTTTGTTTCCTTCCTGCCTCTAGACCCCGTTTGCCTGTACCCTGCAAGTGAAGCTAAATCAAGTCTGGAGGGGGAAAAATCGATAACATGGTTGGTTTCCATATCCTTTTCTTCTCTCATCTGCAATTTCGACCTCTCAACTCCCAACATGACTAATCACCAAGGCATTCTGCGAATGCGAATGGCCAACAGAGAGATCATCTCCGCAAGATGCACGAGTTCTCCCAGAATAATCTGTTTCCCCGTCCTTGCAGGCGGAGCAATGCCTCGAGAAAAAGGGCACCTCCTCCTCCACCGCTACCTCCTCACCGCGGGCCGAGCTTGATAGCCCCGCAGAACTGTGATCCTGCAGTGCACCGCCTGCTCTCTTTCCCAGAGATCTCCAATGAAGGTTGCGCTTACAGTCCAATACACATTTTGTATTTGTTCTCAAAGTAGTTGAAAATCTGTATACTGTAGAGTCAAGTGTCGATACGATACCCAGCACAACACGTCTTGCAGCATATCCGGGCTATTCTACGCTGAGTCGTTGAGATTAGGCCATGCTCCAATGGTAGACGACCTTCGGCTACAAAATACAGTATGGAGGGGACAAAGCCGATACGAAAAGGTAGCATCCAAGTACAGCACAGTGGATAGTGAGAAAGGGCCGTGGAGGTAAGGTCTGTAAACTAGTCATAAATAGTCATAGACATTTCTAGACAGTTATCAATATCTGAGAACCATGTTTTTCCTTTCCCCCATATGGCAAAGAAGCAGCTTGAACCACCTGAGAGACTAGCCAGAAGAACTATTCTTTCGCTCCTTGTGACTCCAAGGTGATGTAGGCTATTACTCGTCATCATGTATAGATACCAGCAAACTGGGTTGCAACCAGCTTGGAACCAGCTAGAGACAAGTTGGAAAAATAAACGCAATTACTTTAATAGGGACTCTTACTCACCTGCACCAAAGCTAGAGGCGTGTTCATTATCTAGTTACCACTGTTCCGCAAACCAGTATCAACTATACCTTGTTTCGACCTTCGATCTCTATCTTTCCACTATGGTATCAGGCAATGACAGCAGGCAAGACAGAGCACGAGGAACGTCATCTGAAATACCTCGAACAAAACATGGATACAGAAAGCGGCTGCAGCACACCAGATCCTGTACGGGCTCGAACAGTTACCTTCAACAATAATCAATCCAAAGCCAATCCACCAGACCTAAGGCATGCTATCCATCCCCTTCAACCTCGGGAACATCTGCACATCACGCACGTCGCCATGCCCCAACACCCAACACAGAAACCGCTCCGTCCCGATCCCCCACCCCGTGGTATTCAACTCCATCTCCCGACGCATATCCAGATACCACTGATAGTCTCCTGCCGCAACCCCGTGGTTGCCCAGCGCCCGCAGCGCCTGATTCACCGTGACATGCCGGTTCCCGCACCCGAGCACCTCGCCCACCCCCAGGAGGAAGTCCGCACACTGGGCCTTGGCCACCCCGCCCGGCGGGACAATGTCAGGGACATAAGCCTGATAGAACGGCACGCTCGGGTGATCCATCTCCGTGAGCCAGCAGGCGCCCCCGAACCGGGCGATGAGCATCTGCTCGCCCTTGCGCGTGAGGGCCCGTCCGAACGCGGAATCGCCGGGCACGACGAAGCTCCACATCTCGTCGGTCAGCTCGGGCAGCGCCAACGCCTCGGCCAGGGTGATCCGCGGGAAGGAGTGGTTGTTGGTCCAAAAGAGGCGGAGGAGCTGCTGCAGGTGCGCTGTGGTGCCGGCGCAGCGCGCGATCTCGGCCCCGTGCGAGGCGAGCAGCGCCTGCGCCAGGTCGCCGACGAGCTCGCACTCCACGTGGAAGAATTGGTTGAGGTGCGTCGCGTCCGGGTCCTCGCCGCGGCACGAGGTGCCGGCGTAGTAGACGCCGTGGGGTCGGTCTTGCAGCCGCAGCGCGTACTCGAGCAGGAACTGCTGCGAGTCGGCCAAGTATGTAGCTTGGTCGTCTAGCCAGATGGTGACGGGTTGGGAGTCCGAGCCCAGCCCCATGGGCGAGCTGACGCTGCCGGTCGTGACGGGTACGACGAGGTACTCGTATCCCATGGTGTGGCGGAAGAATTCGATCGAGGTGTGGAAGACAGCGCTCTGGAGGCGCAGGAGGGTTCGGTGCCAGGGGCTGCGGAGGGCCTGCACGGCGTAGCTGCTTGGGTGGCGCCAGAGCCTCGGGGCGGACAGCTTGGGTGGAGTCTTCTCATCGTCGGACTCGATGTCGATCTCAGTGGTCTTGATCTGGGCGTGAACCTTTGGCTTTCTCGAGGCATAGTAGAGACGCTCCAGAGCTTGGTGATGGGGCATGGGGAGTAGGTTGGATTGGATGCTGTGGATGCTGAAGGATTCCATCTTGTGGTCCTGTAGTGGAGGCTTCGCTGTCGTTGATGTGCTCTGCAGTCAGCTCTTATCGACAACCAGACTTGGGAGGGGGTGCTTATATACCAGAGTCTTATCTCCTTTTCAAGACTTCCCCTGCACTCCTCAAGAGGGTCAAGGTTGAAGGTGAGTATGCAAGGCCACCAGTACCAATGAATGAACCAAATCCTCTGGTTGACAATGGTGGTCATGTTCTTTCTGTGAGATAATCGAGAGATGTGTATATAGTTTGTACAGTTTGTACTATATGTTTGTTTGTTTTAATACTACAGCATCATCGAGCCTCTTGGCAGGCTCCCGCTGCATTCACTAATGCAGGGCCACCAACACCGACTGCAAACCTTTTGCCAATCTCAGTCTATGTCCTTCCACAGCACGCCTCACAGCAAACGATAGTTAGAATGTGGTAATTCTCCGTTAGTCCTTTCTCCCCGGAGGGTAACGAGGGTAACCATGTTTGGAGAGACCAGGCGCACTGACGAAACGTCGAATACCTCCCTCATCAATGACATCAATGAAATCAATGAAGAGACAGAGCAAACTCCATGCAGACATCGTCGATTACCAAAATCTCAGATCATTGTTCTCATTGCAGGTCTGTTGAAGATGCCTCTCGGGCAAATCCATGTAACTTACCTAATTGCTCATAACCCTTTTCGCAGGGATCCTCATCTCTAACTTGGTAGGTAATGTCTGTTCCTCTGTCCAATCTCTCCTCGAAACAAGCTCATGCAAGAAGTCCCTAGTCAACAGCTATCGACTCGAGTCTCTCGGCGTCTTCCCATGTGTTCGTTGCATCCGCCTTCGACCGAACCAATCTCTCGTCGTGGCCGGTCAACGCCTTCCTTCTAATGTCCACCACCTTTCAACCACTGTATGCCCGGGTGTCGGACCACCTCGGCCGTAAAACACCATACCTCACGGCATCAGCCCTTTTCCTCGGCGGCCTACTGGTATGCGGTAGCACAGGGCAGTGGGCTGGTCTGATCGCGGGACGCGCAGTCTCTGGGTTGGGTACTGCGGGCGTCATGACCATGGGTATTGCTGGATACACTCCCCAATGAGCTGTGGCAGACCATTGTTGTACGGTCTAGGGTCGATCCTCTTGACCGATGTGGTCGGGGTAGAGAAGTGGGGGTATTATCAATCGATGAACTACGCTGTCTACGGGGTAGCTTCAGGGTGAGTGATATCAGCCCTCGCCTTCATAGAACATCGTTTAACGGTAGTAAATGTATTTAGCCTTGGTTCCGTGCTCGCTTGACGGCCATGAATGGGATCAAAGATGACCAGAAAACCGCCTTTCTTCAGAACTACGACTGGTGGGGATCCATGCTCCTGGTCAGTATTGACTGCATAACCGTGTGTCTCTTTCATGGTTGCTTTGCCTAAAAGCATTTGCTACGGAAGTTATCCACTTTGACCCTGCTCTTTGGTCTCTTGACCACAGGTGGGAACACCATCCTGTGGACCCATCCGATCGAGATCGCATTAGGAATGTCATTCATCATCTCCACAGGACTATTCATCATAGTCGAACGAAGAGCTACGAGCCCAATACTTCCGCTCCGACTATTCACCTGCCATCCAACGAGAAACCTAATGGCCACCGGCTTCCTATTCTCCCTCATCAACTATCTGGTACAACCCCCCTTGACCCCCCAACTGCCCAGCCCTCCTCGCCTTTCCCCATAATCTAACAGGGTACGAAGATAATGTACCACACAGCCCTATACTTCCAATCCGTCCTCCTCGAGCCACCCCAAAAGGCCAGCCTACACCTCCTCATCCCCTCCCTCGCCTTCACCCTCACCAGCGCGACAACCTCATCGATAATCGCACGACTAAAGACGCCCGCGCATACCCTCCACGCAAGCCAGGCCCTCCTCGCCCTCCGGACCTTAGCCCTGTTTGTAGTTGTGGCATGCACCTCCGCCCACACCCGTCTGCCGGAATCCATCTATAACTTGGCCCTGCTCCTCCCAACCCTAGGCGTGGGCATGATGACCCCCAGCGCGGTATTGACGCTGCTAAGCTCCTCCACGAAAGAGGACCACGCCGTGGCGAACGGATGCTTTATTATGATGCGCTCGCTGGGGGTGTTCGTGGCTGTTGCTGCGGGGACGACGACCTTGCAGAATGTTTTTGAGGGGACGGTGGCAGCAGCGCAGCAGACAATCGAGGGGTCATCTCGAGAGGTGTGTACGCCATGCTCTATTCTTCGGGTCTACACCCAAATGTGACATTGGCCTATTAACGCCCAAGTTTCGGTCCAGATGATCGATTCAGCCCGCCACACGATCGACATGATACCTACGCTGCCGGAGCCGGAGCGCTCGATTGGTATGTGTTGAGCTACTTACGCGCTATCTTGTCTACCTAACTACCGATCGACCGATCTACCGATCTATCAACGTGTTGAAATCCACGGCATACGCTAATTCTCACTGGTAGTGGTCGAGGCCTACGCCGCAGCCTTCGCAGCCCTATTCGGTATCTGCGTGATATCGGCCGGCTTGATCGTGCTCAGCCTGAAAGGGGTCCGTGTGCAGGCACTTGAGTTCGGAGAGTATGGCAAGCAGGCTGGGTCTGAGACGGCTGAAGAAGAGGGGAGCTTTGAGATGGAGAGAGCCAGGCCTTAGAGTGGGAGTTTCAAGTTGTTTCCTTGCTTGGAGGTGGGTTGTCTCATGCTGGGCACAGTACGGTCCACACTATCTACCTATCTGTCTATATATCCATCCATCCATTGGCGTTTGATGAATCTCATGCACCAACTGTAAGCCCGGTCTTCCGTGCCGTGCCAAACGAAAAAGGTGGGAGGGGAAGGGGGTCTTGCTTGGATAGATAGGCCTTGCAGTGAGAATCCAGAAGTAGAATAAGTAAGTATGTATGTAATTTGTACAGTTCCATTAGGTGTGTGTCTCGGGCAAGGCAGAGCAGAGCAAACGCTCAGCCGAGGGTGACACGCCAGCTTTCTTCTTCTTAGCATCATATCATATCGATAAGGTCCGGCAATCAAACCCCTACAGCCGCTGGGAGGTGAAGTACTGTACATGTATGCATGCATCCATTACACATAGCTTCAACAGGATTAGATCTATCAGCGGGGGGGGGGGGGGGGCGAAGATCGAGTATATTTACAAGAGTATGCACACATAGATAAAAACCACGACCACTACCCATACCGGACACACATCGCGTCGCGTCCCCGAACGGCCAGGATGAGAAATCCACCCACAGAAAATCATACACCGACGCTTAATGGAAAGGCTCGAAGCTATATACTCATACATAACCCCAAGCTGGGCTGCAGTGGAAATGTGTCAAATCAATTCAACTCAACTGCCGGTTGGATTAGTTTGTTCCCCCTCAAGATGGAAAGAAACAAAGAGGTCTACAGCACGTCTGCAGGCTGTCTAGAGGCATGATGGACTGGATGGTGCTTGGCGTTGCCGTTCTAATCGGCCTTTTTGCCCTTGTCGACGGGCAAGGGAGCCTCGCTGGGCGTTTCGGGTTCGGGTTCTTCAGCGCTGGTTGCAACATCAGCAGCCTCGGGCTCGTCGTTGGCGACGGCGACTTCCGCCTCGGGCTCGACGTTCGTCTCTGGTGCGGGCGACGGCACCGCCGAGACAGGCGCCGACGCGGCGGCCTTTGTTTCATCCAGCGGAGGGAAGATCTCCTGGAACAGGTCCGGCAGGAACCGGTCGAGGCGCTTCTTGGTCTCGGTCCAGATCTTTTCTCTGGTTGCGTCCTGGGACGGCGGCACAAGGTATCCGCCGTCGGCCATGACCAGTAGAATATTCTTGAGACTCTCGGGGATGGCTTCTTGCTGTGGGGTTGTTAGTCTTGTTTCCGTGACTCCCAAAGGAAAGAACGTACCAAACTGTCGCCCTGGCCGCTGTTCATCATCCGATCCAGAATGTCTAAGATCCGCAGCCAGAGGTCGAGCATCCCGTCCCAGTTGGGAAGCTGGTCCAGATACCGCAGGAAGATCTTGCACACCAGCGTGGCCACCTGCACGCGCGTCTCGCCCATCCCCACGGGGTCCGAGTGGTAGACTTCGGGTTTCAGGAGGCGGAGGATCAGAGGGAAGAGCACCTGGTCGAAGATCGCGGTCCATTCCTTCTCGTCGGTGGCGCTGATCTGGAGAGAAAGGAGGGTTCGTTGCAATGTCGAAACGGCGTGGTGACGGATGTCTCGGCAGGGGTTGATGCACTGGGCCGTGAGAGACTGGAAAATCGGAGACCAGTAGGCTGACCAGGCTGTTCTGTGTCAATGAGTGGTTTCGACTGGCTGAGCTGGCTACATACCTTCGTTCTCTTCGAGGTGCGATTGCTTGATCAGCGCCGGGATGCGGTGTGTCAGGTGGAAGACAAAGTTGATGGCCTTGACTCCCCTCGCAACCACCTCGTTCTCGGTACTAGATCTCGGATGCTTGACAGCCTTGCGTCGGCCGTGTGCATCCCTCTGTCGCTCTTCGATGCAGCCCACACTGCCCGCGCTGATGAAGTCGTTCGCCAGGCCAACAGCAGACTCGTAGTTATCAGCCGTGACAATCGGTGGGTTCGATTCCACAATGATCTGCAGCAGGCTGAATACCAGCGGAGCCGCTTCCTGGTGCTGGTGCAGCCTCTGCAAGATGGACCAGAAGTCCGGCGAGGCGGAGACCTCATTCCGCAGAGCCTCCGCATCAGACATGCATCTTGAAAGGCTCTTGACTACAGGAATGGCAATGCTTTCAAGAATGTCCTGGTCAAAGCCAGAAATCCCATGGAGAATCACCGGCACACGCATATAAGGCTGGTCCTATCGTCCGTCAGACTTGTATGATGAATGTTAGCAAAGGGGGGCATACATAGCTCAAGCGCAGCAAGTTCATGAGGTAGTAAATGATCCGTGACAGCGTCAAAGAGTGGATGTTCCGGGCATCTCGGACAAAAGCTTGCAGAGAGGTCAAAAGTCTTTCGCCAAGGCTTTCCAAAGTCTTGGAATCCCGGAGAGTGAGGACAGTGGCCAATTCCAAGAGGTAGAGCATGCCCGGATCGTACTTCGGCTTACTGGCATTGACTCTGCCGTTAGCCGCCCTGGGTCCAGCTGCCGGACGCTCCGACTTAACAACGATAACGGCCGGGGCGCTTTCTTCAGGGAGTTGGTCCAAAAGGGCTTCCACCAGTATCGTCACCGTCTCCAAGGGAAGGGTCCTGAAACGTTAGTACACAACAACCACAAACGGATGCATTCGACTCACTTGATGTTGGCCAGAATTTCATCGATGGAGCAAGCTGAGATGCAGTCAACCGTACACAATGTGTTATCCAGCTCCTCATCCGACGGCTCGGGAGGCTCATCCGCTGCGTAGCTGGATAGATATGAGGTGAATGCAGACAGCAAGCCCGTCTCAGCGCTTCGTCCGTCGCGCTCCACGACTTGCGAGGGGTTCTGCAGCGGAATCGGAGACAGCTCGAGCTCCGCGTTGAGACTAGAACTGAAGGGGGAAATAAGAGCGTTGATGAAAAGATTGTTGAGAATGCGGATTACATGGGTCCAGCCCTCTTGAACCGTAGCCTCATTGCCCGCGAGAACTCGGAAGAGGACCACCGCGGCCAACTGAGCTCGGAAGTCGCGTCCAAATTTGACGGCCAATTCGCTGACCATCACACTCTTCTCTCCAGCCTGCACCTCTGTGTTGAGGGCGGTGCTGGGAGGATTCTCCGTGGCTAGAGTGCTGATCGAAGCCAAACAGAAGACAATGCGGTCAAAGGCAGCCGTCAGACCATAGCGAGCAGCGATCTGCGCACACTGGTCGAAGCCCGTCACCACGCGAGAATAGACGGCATCGTCCGAGGCGGACATGAAGACATACGACAGCGTCGCAATCACGGGTCTCCAGGTAGCTTCGAACATCTCCGCATCATAGATGTTTGTCTCGCCCACCACAAGCTCGCCTGCTGAGGAAGACTTCAGCAGTAGCTCCCGCCATGCATAATCGAATGCATGCTGGTTATCATGCTCTTCAGGCAGGATAATCTCATTCTGCTTGATAGAGTCATAGACGCCTTGCAGGAACTCTGGCGCAAAGTCCTGGCCTGCGTTGACACCCCGCAGGTTTCGAGAGAAATCCGTACAGGACATGCGATTCTGCGATCTGATATTCGAGTTGTATAAATCGGTGTTCAGCATAATGATACCATAAGTGAGCACGAAGAGGGCATCCTTATCCGCAATCTCGGTAGGCTTAGCCTTTTGCATGTACTTGTCTGTAAAGGTGGTAACGATACGCTCGATCAGCGGCGATTCACCGGGCAGGCGGAACGCACCCAGGAGATCGCGAAGGGCGTCGACCACACTCTGGCCGGAGAAATCGAAGAGATCGACAAAGGCATCGAGCAGCTTTTCGTTCGAACGTTTGGAGATGAATTCGCCTAGAACCTTCTTTGACAATCGAGTGGTCCCTTTCAAGAATTGAGCGATGAGGACCGGATCGTCGGGATTTTCGATGATCCCCTGAGAGGCTAGGTAGGCGATACCCGCCTTGGGGTCCTCGTTGAATTTCTGAGCTCCTTTGATAATGATCTTCTTAGTCCGACGCTGGTGGTGAAGTTCATCCTTGGATGGAAAGCCCTCTGACGGAAACTCTTCGTCTAAGCGATCGTAGATAAATTGGACATAGCCCAGGAGAGCATCCAAGCACAGAGGAGGCACATTAGTCGTGCTCCAGGTGGCTGAATCGGGAAAAGCACTCCGCGAAAGCAACCCAATCATGTCCTCGCAGAGGTCCGCGCGGTCGATATCGCAGTCGTAGTTGATAAACAACTCCACCATGAAACTTGGGATCCGTGCCAGCACGCCGATACTCTCCACCATCGCCTCCCGAGTTTCCGGCTTCCGAGAGCCTCCTTCGAGACCGAGCTTCTGGCGGTCTTTCACAGGGACCGGAGTCGAGCGGCCACTGTTCGACTGCGAAGGAGAGGGCTTCACCAACTTGGGCCTTTGGGGTACCCCATCGTACAGAGCCGGGTTTATTCCTGGCTCCTTGGGTATTTCTACCTTGGGATGGAGGCAGGCGACCAGGTACGACAGATAAAGCTCCTGCTGAAGCTTCAGCACCGAGCGACAAGTGAGTAGCAAAGTGCCTGCCACCCTGAGCGATCCCGTCAGAATGGCAATGTTCTCGGACCGGACCAGCTGGAAGAGATAGCGACACAAATCATCTTGTGCCAAGTTGGCTAGACTCGGATGCTTCGCGATGGAGGGACCAGCAACCTCCAGGGCCACGTCAATGATTCGGAGGGCCATCACCTTCATTGGCTCGGTATGCTGGCGGTTGTGCGGGTCCAACAGATCGATCAAAACTCGGAACAATTCGCGGGTGGAGGGCAGTGAATATGGTTTGATATCTTCGCCATCATCATCTTGAGGATTGGGAGGGGCGGTCACGGCGGCTCCGCTCAGCGACTGATCGGGAGTACTGTCTCGACTGCTGCGTTCCCGCTCGGCAACGGCCGTGTCCGAACCTATGGCGGACGGGTGCTGAGAAGTCACTGTGTCTCCATCGACGGAAGGATCCATTTTGAGATTGACCTGCTCCGGGTCTTTGGGTGCCCGGGTCTCCAAGTCTGTTTCCAGGGTTTGCGAGACGTCCAGGTGTGTCAGCCGGGAGAAGATGACCTGGCACATGTTGACCATTGCCATTTCAGCCGATCTCCGCAGGACCTCCGATAGACGGACCTGACAGCACATACTTAGGCCGGTCTCCATCATCTCACAGACACTCTCATCTCCCAGCAAGTCCCCTTCCGGTCGCGACAGCATGCCTTCCATCAGTTTGAGGATGCGCAGCAAGACAATCTCATCGGCGGCGGAGTCGCTGGCCTCGAAGCGGCAGTGGGTAATGGCGGCGGAGAGGAGTTGCATGGCCATGGGCAGCCTGA
The DNA here is from genome assembly GCF_003184825.1 of Aspergillus fijiensis CBS 313.89. Classification (NCBI taxonomy): domain Eukaryota; kingdom Fungi; phylum Ascomycota; class Eurotiomycetes; order Eurotiales; family Aspergillaceae; genus Aspergillus; species Aspergillus fijiensis. The sequence continues at coordinate 146,284 of NW_024468987.1, forward strand.
GTGAGTCGCGACTGATGATCTCGTAGGCGAAGAATTTGGTGAGGGCCACCAGGGCCAGGGAGGTGATTGCGGCCGAGGTGGACGAGGAACGGACGACCTGGAGGAACGGATGTAGCAAGGCGGGGGCATCGAAGGTTCGGATATCTTTGCAGCCCTTGAGATCGCTCCGTAATCTGGCGAAGGCGGAGATTAGAGGGTTATCTTGCATGCTCTTGCCTTTCTTCCCTCTCAGGCCCCATCGGTTGGCTAGGGCATGATCATCGTCGGCGGAGGATAAGCGGGAGGATGGACGAGTGGGCGTATTGCCATTCCGCGGGCTCGGAGGGGTCGAGGTATCACGGTCGTAGACTCGTGAGACAGCGCCCCCTCCCAGAATGGCCGAAACGGAAGAATGAGCCCAGCGGGTGTGCTTCCGCATGGCAGAGGTAACGGTGATACATTCTGTGATCACCAGCGCGACCGGGTCGACCGCGATGGGAAGGGTTGAGGACGACATAACGAGTGAGGGGGGAGTAGGGGGGAGAGGGGGGAGAGGATGTCGAGGTCGAGTGAAAGAGAGCGGAAGGAGATTGCTCAACGAAGGAGCAATGTCAAACCATGGCCCTACTAGAGGGGAAGAAGTTCAGCAAGAAGAGAGCAACAGAGAGCAAGAGAGAGAGAGAGAGATGGAGATAGAGAGCAAGGGCATGTATGCGGGCGGGAACTCAACAGCTGGTCAGTATTCTGCTGCTCCGAGGCGGAGAGATCGCGGCAGTCCCAATTGGGATTAGCGCCATGGGCTACCCCGGGGAAGACATCGGAGGTACTGCACCGTACAAATTTACATCGAGAGTGACTTACTCAGTGACTTATCAGATTGTGCATTGAAGTTCCATTATCGCAACTAACTATCCTACTGACACGCAGTACGGATACAGACCACTCATCGCTAAACTCATTACCCCCAGTCATATATCCACCTCAACAAGTCCTGTCATCATCCTCCTCCTCCTCATCCTCCTCCTCCCCCACCATGCGGGCATCACTGGAGTAACGTGCTAATCCCGAAGAAACAAGCAAGGATGGCAGCTTGTGTCTCGAAATAGTTCCACATTTTCCTTACATGGGGGCCGAAACGCGTGTTGCAGGCGAAAGCCGATGACGGAATGGATTGAATCAAGTCAGAATTCAGCTCGGGATGACGAAGTTATTCCCAGCCTCCCAGCCTCCTCAAAAATCGGGTGGAAATAAGATTGTCTGGACGCCAAGGGCGCATCCATGGTTGAAGGAAGAAGCAACCAGGCTGAAGGCGGTCGGCCGCTCTTTTTTTCTCTTTTCTTTTTTTTTGCGGCTCCACCATCGATTACCCTTTCTAACGTCGACTCCGTCTCTTCACGAGCTCACCAGTTACCATCCCGTTACTGTCAGAAACCCGTCGGGCAAAGCTGCCATTTCAGCCCGGCGTAGGGCAGTCAGGGCAGTCAGGGCAGTCACCAGTTGAACCCGTTGAACCCCTGCAGTCGGAAAATGATGTCAAGCCCGTAACTTATCCACTTCTTCTAGACCGTTGTGTGTTGACACTTGTGTTGGTTCTACACGTGTCGCGTCCGTGTCCATGGATACACTTCTGTCAGGGACACTGCAACAAGCAGTAGTTAGTCAATAACTATTCAATCACTTCTAGATACTTAGTGTTTGCTATAAGTGACTATTTCGAGTACAATCAGCGCTCGACAATCTACACTAAATCTAATACAATAATCTCCATAACTACTATCTGCCGCTTGTAATCCGACCCAATCAGCACTAGTCCATCGGCCAGATCCATGCGGAGCTGAGCTGAAGGCCAGCCACTCGGCCTTGTTAGAGACACTCAAGACACTCCAGACACTCACTCACTCAATCACATCCATCCATCAATCATCAATCATCAATCAATCAGTCTTCTTCTTCTTCTTCTTCCTCCACCACCCCTGCACTGTCCTTGTCTTGTCTTGTCGGGTCTAGCCTTGTCTTGCCCCTCTTCTTCTTCTTCCTCCTCCTCCTCCTCCTCTCCACTATCACTCGTACTGCCACTTCCTTTCACACTGCCCACTTCTCCGGCTTCTTGCTTTGCGCCCGCCGAGAAACGCGTCCCCTCTCCACCTCCACCTCGAACTGCTGGCTGCAGTTCAGGTTGTCACCCAACCTTCCCGGCTTCGTCCTGCGTCTTGCGTCCTGCGTTCTCCTCTTCTCCGGTTACTTTCGCACTCTCTTCCCTTCCTCTTCCTCTTCCTCTTCCTCTTCCTCTCTTTCTCTCACCCTACCTTGTTCCTTCTCTTCATCTCTTCTCCTCATCTCCTGCCCATGGAGGGGTGTCCTTCTCTCGTCCTTCGCATTTTATAACGCCTGTCCTTCGTTTCTTTTCCTTTGCGCCACACCCAATAGTATTATGTCTTTGGTCAATCTTTCGCTTGTCATCGACCCTCTTTAATTGTTCCCCTCTCCGATTACCCTGGACTTGTCGTCCAGCACCAACTGCCGTGACTAACCGTCTCAACATTTTCTCTTGTCATCATCATCTATAATCATTTGCAGACTTATACTTTTGTGTCTAATCTAATTTTGTCGTGCTTGTGTGATTTCGCTCCTTCCTCCGCCCGCGGTTGTATGCGATTTCAGCTCCTGCCATCTCCGCCAACATGGCGACTGTCACCAACGCCCCCGCGGACCTGCCGCTCGAGCAGTTGTCGCTCTACCACGCCTCCGACCCCTACATTGCCTCCGTCTTCGTCTTTTACGGCCCCGTCGCGACCGCAAATGCCACCGTCAGCAGCTCGCGCATCCAGGCGCATATCGTGACCCCCGCCGGCTTCCAGAGCTATCCCCGCATCACCATTTCTCCCGCCGCCCCGCTGTACGCCGCCGTCAACCACCTGCCCCGCGAGAAGCAAGGCGACGAGGTCAGTCGCGGCCTGGCCGTCAGCATGCTGAAGTACTTCGCAGAGCTGTCCGACCCAGCCAAAGAATGCCTCCAGGCCATGGCTCGCGCAGGGAAACCAGGTGTCAAGGTTCCCAAACTCTTCGACGAGATGCATGCGGCCGATTTGGCGAATCGAATGACAAAAGTTGAACATGCCTCCGAGTTGGTGCGCGACATCCGAGGCGCCTTTCAGGAGCGCAAGGTGCCCTGGGTCGATATCGATGTCGTTTTGCCCGCCGGGACGATCAAAGCTCCCGAGCCCGATAATGATGATAATGTTTATGATGGTAATGCAGAATTCTATGACGGCCCCGACCTCCGATACGGCCCATATACCGCCCTTATTCAGACCCTGGGCGCCCCCATGTTCCTTCCCACCTCCCGACTCAGACGCGCACCTTCCCAGCCAACCAACGTGAGCAAATCGAAGATATTCTCCGCCAGTCAAAAACAGGCTCTGCGATTGACCATGTGCGAGCTGGTGGATACAGAGGAGCGCTACGTCAACAAGCTTTACACCCTCGTCTGCCAGGTGGCGGAGGAATACCGAATGAAAGCACAATTGCGCCTGTCATCGAGTACGAGTCCGGACGAGGCTGATCTGGCGACTCTGTTCCCCCCGTGCTTGAATGAAATCCTTCAGGTGAACATGGGTTTTTTGAGTGTGATTCGTCAAGTCTTGGAAGAGACAGAGAAGGACGCCATTGCAGATATGACTGAAGATACGGAGCTTTCATCGTCCATGTCGCAGCGGACATCGTCCAAGGAGGACAAAGACACTATCGGTGCTGTGGCATTTGCGGACGCACTCCTGGACTGGTTCCCACAATTCTCCGAGCCGTATGCGGACTACATGCGGGCCCATACCGGCTTCACTCAGACGTTGAACTCGTTCATGAAAGATAAGAATTCCAGTTTCTCCAAGCGCGTATACGAGACCGGGGAACAGAAACTCCGCTCACTCCTCATGGAGCCTGTCCAGCGTCTACCCCGATATAGTCTCCTCATCGACACCATGACCAGTAGTCTGCCGTTGGTACACCCGGCCGTGCGCCCACTGCTGAAGGCGCGTGATGTCATCAAAGACATCTGCTCCCTCGACGATGCCTCGACCGCCAACCATGATCAGAGTTTCCGGCGGCTGAAGGAGCTGGTCGACGGCTGGCCATCCACCATACTGCCAGCCGGCCGTCTCATCACAGCGGTGGATTTCAACGAGCTGTCGCCTCCGTACCATCTCGATCTTGCAGAGGAGCCCAGCCCGGGGATCATGCTGATTTATAAGAACTGCCTGGTGTTGTTGTCTAAAGCGATGGGAGGTCGAACAACCGCGCGTGGTCTCCTGGCGGACCTGGACAACGCCGCATCAGCCACTCCGGCAGCCACCAATATTCCATTGGTACCCGAGCTGCGGGTGGTTCAAGTGTATGATCTGCACAATGTTCGATGCATGCAGTCTAACTGTGGACGTATTCTGTTCCTGGCGCCCATGTCGGTGAAGTCGCGACCCAATCAAAACACCACCGTCGACTTGCTTGCGCTGGAGCCCGTGTCCATGTATGAAGGACGCGCCAGTCGCATCATCGAGGAGATTGTGAAGGCCAAGATCGAAGGTCGATTCTCAGAAAGTGAGCGGGAGAATGGAAAGTGGACATTGCGCAGTCCATCCGGGACGGTGGCCAATCTTGGTGTTTTGGCATGTGTGTTCGAGGAGGAGGAGACGGCCGCCAAAAGACCCAGTGCATCGAAAATCCGGATGGTTTTCAATACTCCCCGCGCAGTCTGCAGCCAAACATTATCAAATTCCGATCTTGAGGTTATTGTGTCGGTCTCCGTGTCGAGCGAGGACCAGTTTCGCGTGGACATTGACTCCGTCGTGGGCCATGCATCCTCCGATCTTGTGACCGCGGACAGCTTCGTTGCAGTACTGTCTAAGCGCCGTAAGTATAATCAATACCTGCATGTGAGATTGTTTGCTGACCGCAGTTAGTGTCTAATGTGCTACTCCCGCTGCATGGCCCGCAGAACCGCACGATGACTGAATCGATAGTGCATTCCAACTTCGAAATTCTGCGGTATCTCGCCGGTCATCTCATGGCCAATTTCAAGGTCCCGCGGGGATTCCGACCGCCATCAGCCTCGAAGCTACTGTCGAGTCTGCTGGGAAGCCACCAACCCAAGGAACACAGCGCGGGCAGCATAAAAATGCCCAGCTCAGCAGCGCTGCTGGGGGAATTCCCTCGCATGCCGCCGCCTCGAGGGAATATTCCGCGTTCCAATACGCTGCCTTCGGCGTTTCCAGGGAAGGAAGAGAGTCCGGTCAAGATTTCGGTGGTTGGCGCGCCGCCTTCGAGGGGGCAGGAAAGCCCGTTCAGCGCCCTGGAGCAGACCTTTGCCGCGTTCGCTCTCGCCCTGCAATCGCGGAGTGGAAACATTGTTGGACGCTCTCTACGAGGCCGAGACAACGTGGACCGCTCGTCCGTCAATGAGCTGTACAATATCCTCCTGGAAGACCCCGGCAAGATCCAAGCTGCGGCCGAGGTGTCGGTCGATACATTGTTCGTGGCTTTTGAGACGTTCATGGCCAATGCATGGCGCGAACACATGGGGCCCGTAATTGATTCGTCTTCATTGAACTCGTTGCAGAGCCAATTTGACAGCATGTTCCCGCGAGATTTCGAGGAGAGCTTCCGCAGATTTCTTGCCGACATGAGCCCCCAGAATCGCCGTGCGCTCGCTTCTATGATTCGGTTGCTTGCAGAGCTTCTTGATGCCTCGGGGAATGACGGCGACCGTGGTGCGTTAACGGCAGCCTTTGCAGAGGTCCTGACGGTCGAAGGAGATCCGATGCAGTACATCTCCCTGTTGGATCGTCTTGTCGATGACTTTGATAATCTGTTTGACGAATATATCCCCGGAGGCGCCGACTTGGAAGGCACGCTCAATTGCGACCAAACCAAATCGGCGTCCCAGACGGCAGGCTCGATGAACTCCAATGCGTCGTCGTTTCGGAAGCGTTTCGGATTCAGCCTGCACCGCGATAACTCCAAGTCGGAAACAGAGAGTAAAGTGTCGTCCATTTTGCGAACGCTGAGCAAAAGTAAAGGATCGGGCGATTCTGAGCCCGGGACGCCGCGCGGGTCACTGCTGCTCCGGTCCAAGTCCATCGATGTCGACACGGGGCTGGTTTCGTTACTGCGGCCAGGCTCCCGCGATCGCCCGGGTGCGTCCACATCACAGGAGCATCTTCGTCGTCCTGGAAGCTCTCAGGATGAGGCTTCCTCGTTATCCTCAATTCGAGGTATTTCAACTAATGGGGTGGTAAGGATCAGGAGGAGACGGCGGAGTTCTCTGTCCGACATCAGACCAGGCACGGCGTCATCTGACGTGTCGATCTTATCTACCAGCCAAGGACAGAGACCCATGACTCCGTCATCGTCGCTTCCCACCCAGCCGCGAGCGGAGGCGATGACGCCAGCGGGCCAGACACGGCCGCAAACAAGTCACGGCTCGGGCTCGGTCCGCAGCACGTCCCCTGCAAAGAGTGCCTCGCCCACGCGGCTGGCGTCTCCAACCCGCCGATCCCCGACCCGCCCCGTCACACCCAGTCGCAAGGAGAATATTGACCCCAAATTACCGCAAACCGACCGGGCCCCGAGAAAGAAGGCCGACGCAACGGGCTCTCCTCCCCCGGATATCAAGAGACGATCGCGGGCAACCAGCATCCCTTCCTCTAGAGTGCCTGGCTTGAAGGAGCGACCGATGCAGATCAATGGCTCCGACGCGAGACGCTTACAACCGACCCTAGGCTCACAGAAGACGCCGAAACTACGTCTGCAGAGTCCACAGAAGGTGAGCTTTTTCTTATGTTGTGTGTGGTACTCTTCTAACAGCTGCAGCTCCGGGATCGCCTCAACAGCGAGAAGAAGGCCCAAAATATCGCTTCCTTGGGACTGAAGGATGAGCTCGAGCTTATCGGCGCGGAACTCAATGCATTGAGACTGAACCCGACGCCGTACAAGGGCGATGGCAAGCTGCACTCCCTTGACGAGCCGTTTGCCCCTTCGACCGCCAACGCCGCGCTGGCCTCCCGGGTCCGTAGCCTCGAGACGAGATTCGAGACGTTCTCGGAGGAGATGAATGGCCGGACTGCCTCGATCGAAAGAGACTTGGAGTCATCGTTGGTGGTGAGTGAGCGACGGGCCAAGAAGCTGGACGAGCTCTACCGGGAGGCCAGCGCCGAGAACGAGGCTCTGTATGATCGGTTCAATACGGAGCTGGAGAAGATCGCCAAAGACATGCGGACGGGGAACGGGGAAGAGTCGCTGAAGTCGCAGCTGTCGTCGGCGCTGGAGGAGATTGGCCGCTTGAAGAAGGAGAATTTCCGACTGAAGCGTGAGGTGGGAGGGTTGCGTGCGCAGCAGGCGGCCGTTGCCTTGCTGAAGGCGAGTGAGTAGATATTTTCTGTCTTGTGTCACCATCAGGCCAATCGCCTGATTTTCTTGTTTATCGAACTGGTGCATCGACCTGGGTCTTTCCTTGAACAACTTTTCTTGTGTGTGTCTATGTGTCTATAGGGCATTGTTTTGTTGGATGGGGCATAGCATCCGTGTCTTTGATTTTTTTTGAGTCTGGGGGCAATGGCGGGGTTTGATTTTCTGGGGGCTGGGTTCTTGGGGCTTTTCAACCATCGCATGGTCACGGAGTGTATAGCCTTATGGGTGTCGAACTTTCTTGATACTTCTGGTGTGTTAATCAGAATCCAGAGGTCTTTTTTTATGGGGGGTTGTTATTGTAGATGCAGGTTGTTTGCTGCTGGTAGGTTCTGCGATGCGTATCATCGACTGAGCATGATATCTTAATATTGCCGGGACGTTTCGTAGAAGTTCCTAAGGCACTAGCTTGGATTATGTGGAGTTTGTAAATGATATACAGAGGTTATACAGAGGTTATACAGTGTGTACATACAGTGATAGGTGAAGTGAAGTGACTAGGTGAAGCGACTACTCCTCCGTTTCCCACCCCATTAATCGAAGCGTCCCCGCCCGATCCACCATCTTATACCGCCATTCCCAGCGTAGGCTCTTCCCCTCCGGCCATCTTCCTTGATGTTTGAGTGCCGGCGAGGAAGGAAGCCACAGATCCAGCGTCGGGAGGACGAGGGGGATTTCTTCCTCGTCTGCCGCTGGTGGTGGTGGTGGTGGTGGTGGTGCCTGTGTCTTGGGTATGTTCCACCCCTGTTGCGAGTTGGGAATTTGGTTTGGGGATTGGGATTGGGATGGGGATGGTGGGGAAGTCGGATACGGATGTGAAGTTGGAGTTGTATTTGTTGCGGTAGTGGGAGGTAGAGGTGGGGTTGTGCTTGTGCTTTTGCTTGTGCTTGTGCTTGTATGTGTGTGTGTTGTTGTTGTTGTACCCGAGACCGGGGCCGCGACAGTCGAGGTGTCTCCTTCCTCTTCCCCATCCTCGACAGTGACGGTTTGCTGCTGCTGCTGCTGCTGCTGCTGCTGCTGCTGCTGCTGCTGCTGCTGCTGCTGCTGCCGTCGAACAAGCACCTGCACCAGCACGGGGATAGTGAATCGCGTGCGTCCGGGGCTGACCTGCGCGAGGAGGCGGGTGAGGGCTTTGGGGTCTGCTATTCTTCCCTGTTGGTTTGGGTTTTGTATATCATCGCTATCACCATCGGTGTTGGTATCACGGTCCGCTCCTGTCTTCGGTTTCGTTTCCGTCTGTGAAAGGGTATGCTCCCCGTCGGTCTTGTTGATGTGCTTGCTGGGATCGTGGTCGTGGGCGGTTTGTGTTGGGATTAACTGGCGGAGGATGCTGAGGTCTGATTTCTGGAGGGGGCGGAGGCGGAGGTGGATTTTCGGGGGTTCTGGGTTCTGAGAACTGATTCCGGGGTTGGGGTTGGGGATTGATTTTGGTGGTGCGGAGCTGCTGCTGCTGCTGCTGGACCAGCCCACGCGGAACCAGTATCTGTTATCCCAGAGGTGCCATTGCTCTTGCTCTTGCTCCTGCTCCTGCTCCTGCCGTTCAGGAGTGGTGACAGATCCCTCCGTGCAGAGGTGGAAATCCAGAGCCGGGAGCCGGTTCTTCATGTACGGTTGGCGGGAGAGGAGCCATGTGTTTTGGTTGCTGCCGTTGCTGTTCTTGGGGGCATCAGACCCTTGGGCGTGAGTTGCAGCAGCTCTCAGAAATAAACTCTCCTCGCCCTTCTTCTGCTGGGCCTGGGAAAACGACAGGGGCTGGAACAGGACGCCGCCCAGCGTGAACGGCTGCTCCTCCTGCTCCTGCTCCTGCTTGCCCCGAAACACCCTCGCCACAAACGGCTCGAACGCGCGCAGCGGGAAGTGATTATCCGGGAACGGGGAGACGAGCTCCGTGATGCGGCGGAGGGCGAGGGCTTGTATTTGGGTGTGTACACTTCGCTCAACAGCAGCATTACCCTGACCCTCACCCCCACCAACAGAATCACCGCAAGATGCAAGCGAAGGGAACCCAACCCCCACGACCCCCGTCTCCGGCACGAACCCCCCAACCCCACACAACCGCAACAACCGCTCCGACTCCTCCTCAGCCGTCCTGATAAGTCGACGACTCGCCCCCATCAATCCCAACACGGATCCCTCGCGCAGCGCCCGCGGCAACTTTTGTTGTGCCAACAGACTCCGTATGGCATTGCGGGGCGTCAGCGTGGGATCGAAATTCGTCGGGTCGGAGACGAACGGAATTCTGTGAGTGGCGCAGGTAGCCAGGAGGTCGGATTTGGGGAAGGCGAGGAGCGGGCGGATGATGGGGAGGGTTCCGGTGGCCATTGGCGCTGTCTGCTGCTGCTGCTGCTGCTGCTGCTGCTGGCCAGAACCCACCCGGGAATGTGAATGGGGAGGATAAGGGCCAGGGTATGCGGATCTCAACAACTCCACTCCCCGACTCCCCACCACCCCAAACATGCCATGGCACTCGGGAATCCCCGTGCATTCCGGAATCCCGGCGAGCCCGGCGCCGCGTGCGCCCGTGCACAGCCGCCACAGCGTGGTCTCGACGGCGTCGTCGCGGTGGTGGCCCGTCAGGAGGGCGTCGATGGCCGCGGCGCGGCAGGCGCGGCCCAGGGCTTGGAAGCGGAGGCGGCGGGCGTGGGTTTCGAAGGCGGGCAGGGTCTGCGGACTCGTGGTCAGGCTGGACCAGTCGAGCGGCAGGATGTGCGTGGTGATGTTCATGTCTGCGAGCCAGGAGGCGACGGTGGCGGCCTCGCGTGAGCTCTCCTCGCGCGCGCGGTGGTCCACGATGAAGGCTGTCACGGTCACCTCAGGAGTGGATTTTTCCCATTCGCGGCACAGGTAGGCCAGCGCCATGCTGTCGGCGCCGCCGCTGATGGCTAGGCCTGTGTTTTGTTAGTTTCTCTTCGGCGAAGTGGAGGCTGGGGAAGGACGCACCTAGTCGGGATGGGAAACGGGTGTTCCGCGCTCGCTGGCCCCCGCGCGTCCTTGAGTCGTGCCATATTCGCTGGAAAGAGTTTACGAACTGTGAGACGGTTATTGCAGTGGGTTTCTTGTGGTGCAGTATTTCGGAAATGGCCATGGCTGGCCAAGGGACCAAACACTCAAAATGTTGATGGGGAGGATGACGGAAGAGCGGAAGAGCGAAATTGATAGTTTATGAGTTGATATGATAAGATTGCCGCTCTTGGCATCGTTTATCGCTGCATTCTGTAGTTAACCTACTATGCAGTGTCACAATTACAAGTTATTATGAGTACTTTATGTTTATAATCCACCATCCACAATATCAAAATCAATTCGCTGCGCAGATCGCACAATATCTTGGTATCGCAAATCCACAGGTGTATGTACCGGCCCATCATCAGACGAGCCCAACCAATTATTAACAGGAAATCCTCCACCCCCTAAGCATTGCTGACCGAGACCGCCGAGCCCGAAGCCGCGTGCGACCGAATGCTGGCCGGGGGCGCACTGCCCGCCTCGCCATTCAGCGCCAACGCCGTCCCAAATCCAGTCCCAGTCTCCTTCTCCTCCTCGGGCGCCGGCATGCGGATCTCCTTCTTCCCGTTGGCCTTGTAGTACAGGACCATGTCGCCCGAGGATCGCCAGATGTGCGCCCGGATCGTCGCCAGAGTCATGTTCGGGGGGATGGGCTGGGCCCGTTAGCCATGTCGATGCGGTGACACCCGGCCGGGGGGGGGAAACGTACCATCCTCTGGCAATACAGCTCCAGATACTCCTCGGCTTTCATGGGGTTTGCTTCCGGCTCGTGGGGGTTGGGAGGATCGATCCGCTCCGCCACGTAGGCCAGGATCTTCTTGGCGCGCAGCATGCGATTCGCGTTGAGGCGATTGTTGTTGGCATTGGGGCTCCCGGGCGGCCTTTCTCATTAGCTTCGCTCGAACAAGACCAAAAAAAAGGATACGTACTCTGGTTTGGCTACAGGGGGCAATAGATCATCGTATGGCTTCAGTGTGAAAGCAATTTTCACCGGTTCTTTCACTGGCACTTGGTTCTGCAGGTTGTGAGTCGCTGACCGGCAAATACTAGCTAAGTGCTTACCTTCAGGAGCAGCTCAGCAAGCCACAAGGGTATCGACTTCTCCAGCTTGTCGATCTCCTCGCTGATCCGGCCAACCGTCCCTCGGTACAGATCAGACGCCACAGCCGTATCACCCGATTCTTCTTGAATAAATACCACTGTGCGCGGGGGAATGTCCAGGACCGGAGTCTCATTATCTGGGCTCGGAGTGAACGCCGACGTCAACTCCCGGCCAGGGTTGGCAGACATGAACTCCTCATACTCGTGCCGCGTTCGCTCAATGAACCCTCCCAGGTTAGTCTCAAACACCTTCTCTTCCTTGATCGACGACTTATCCGACTCCTCCACCTTCTCCTCTGGGACCTGCGGCTTGACCTCCGATGAGGTCCGCCCCAGCTTCTTGGGGAAATCCATGCGGAACTTCTTCCCAAACAACGACGCACCGCGCTTCCGCTCCTCCTTGTCGGGCTCGACCGGAGACTGCGGGAGAGCCGTCGGGGTCGGCTCGCCTGGGGTAGTCGGCACCTTATCGGTGTCGAGCGAGCCCATACCCTGGTTTCGTGACGATGAAAAGTAGTCGCTGGAGCGGTCCGAGAAAGAGGCCCGGGTCATGTCCGCATTTTGCTGCGACTGCGACATGAGATATTCCGACGTCGAATCTCCAGGAGAGGTGCCCAGGTGACTCGCATTGTTGATGTAACTGGAAGTCCACATGGGTGATCCCATAGTCGCCGGGCTGCCGGCATACCCGATGCCGAACCCGCCGGGTGTCGTAGGGCTACCGATCGAATCGTAACCAGACCTAAAAGTGGCTGTGAAGGGGTCTAGAGGCGACTGCAAGCCCAGCGCCCGCCTCGAGGGATCTGCCGATGGAATGTCGACCGGGGCTGACGCGCCAGTGCTGGTCAAGCGAGCCAATTCTTCCGCCTTGGCTACCATCGCAGCACGGAACTGGGCGTCCCGTTGAACGTGCTCTTGCACCAGAGGTGCGAATAGCCAACGCAGAATCCATTTTCCGAGATTAACTATTATTGTCAGTACCTGGAACCCCTGCGAAAGGAAAACAACTTACTCCTTTGGTCCTCCCGAAATTGCGACTGGTCCGCCAGATCCGACTCGTCGGCATACACTTCAGCATCGAAACACCGGCCAGGCTCTAGAATCACGGAAAGACGCCCGGTTCGAATGTCGATGGTACACCAGTGAGCGATGCTCTCGGTTGTGTTGATCTCGGACGCGACATCGTCCATATGTCTCTTACCGAAAGATTGGATTGGTTTACACTAGTGGTGGGTTAGAGCGGTCACCGCAATTGAAGAACTGGCGATAATACCTTGAGCAAATCCCACAGAACAACTTCACCAGCGGAGTCCTGAGTCAATGTCCGTTTCCGGTCGTTCAACATGGAGTATTTGATCAATCCATGTTGACCTTCGATGGTTTCCTCGGGCAATGCCTGTATAGGCAGCGTCAACCCCAACTCATCGTCGAGGTCAGGACCAGACAAGAGCCGGGGAGAAGCCGGCCCCGAGCGCGGCGTCTCATCGTCTAGGGGGCGCGCATTAGGGAAAGTGGAGGTAGGCGACAGCAACAGGACCGATTCATATGGGATCTTCTTGGGCCGGCCGTCTGATGGCGCAGACGTAGGCGCCTGCGTCTGCACATTGCGGTCTCGTGCAGGGGGCTCAATCTCAGCCGTGGTGTCCACATCCCGCCAGCGATGAATACTCGACTTAGGGGTTGCCGTCCAAATGTAATCGCCCGCGGCTACAACGTTGACGACGCCCTCGTGCTCTTGCAGAGCCGCCACGCACGTGCCCTGCTCAATGTCCGGAGAATTCCGGGTGTCTGTTTTGGCGACGAGACCGGACCGGTCGCTGGAATAGAACACCGACAGTTGCGGGTGGTTGGAATACAGCGACCAGACGCTGTCATTATGCATGGTCAAGGTATGCATGCATCTTCCCGCGGTAAGGGACCAGATCTTGATGGTCTGGTCGGACGAGGCGGTCATGATGGTGTCACCATCGCGATTGATCAAGATATCGCGGATGTTATCTGTATGACCGACAAACTTGGTGATAAGCTTTCCGGATTTCGGATCCCACACGCGAACCACGTTTTCCGGACCGCCGCTCGCCAGGACGGAGGAGACAGCGCCCAAAGCATAAACGGAGCCCTTGGCCGTGCGATCATCCCCGGACGCATCGATCCCCAGCACCTCGCCGCCACCGTTCAGATCCCACAGGTAGAGCTTGTGGTCCAGGCCGCCCGACGCGACCCACGACGAATGGTTTCCGGGGGTGGCCAGGGCCTTGACATAGTCTGCGTGTTTGCCGATGGGAGCCGGCACCTCGGTGGATTCGGAGTGAGGGCGCCAGAGTCGGACGGTGGTGTCTGACGAGGCCGAGACTAGCGCGGAGTTATCCTTGGTCAGCACGATGTCGTTGATCCAATGGCTGTGCGCCTGGACCTGGTTGCGAAAGGTGGTTTTGCCGGGGTTAGAGGGGTCGGTGAGCGAGAAGTTAAGATCCCACGAGCAGACGACGCCGTCGCGACCTGCGGAGTAACTGGTGCGACCGGTGGTATTAGTGTTGTGGCGGGGACAGAGGGTTGCGCCGGGCGCAAGCGGTACTAGGCAACCGAGCGATCCGAGAGACGCAGGTAGTGGTGCTTACAGGATGGATTGGTCGGGGTCGACTGCCAGGCCATTGACACCTAGGCGATGGCCACCGGGTGCGTCAGGCAGAGGGAGCACTATAGAGCGGGGATGGTGGTTAGTTGGGATCTGCATTCCCCAGCATGCCAGGAGTGTCGGATAAGCGGGGGATTCAGATAATCAGAATCAATGGTGATATGGGGAAGACAGCGGTCATTGAGGAACAAATCAATAAGAGGAGACATACCATACGTGACCCTCTGGTGGCTGAGTTTCCTCGCCATGCAGCAGGGTGAAGGCGGAGAAGAGCAGAATAACGAGGAAATGCGGAGGTCGATGCAGGATGCGGAGAGACGATCATTCGAGGGTCAGGGGTGGGGAATTCATCGGGGGGCGACTGTTTCAGGCGAGAGGTGGTAAATTGGTCAGTAGAAGACAGGTAGAAGCGCAAATGCTATTGATGAGAAAGCAAGGTAGGAGGATTGGAGAAGTCGGGGAGATGAAGATGGAGAGAAACGGAGCCGGAGAAGGTGGAATGATGGGATGACGAGACGAAACCCAACCGCCGGCGGGTCGGCAACTGGTGGACTGCCAGCTGCAGCTGCCCCATATACGAGTTCTATAGAAAATAACCACATGTAGAATGTATAATATATGCAGTTTTCAAAGATCAGAAAAAGAATAGCTTGATACTAGTAATCTTTTTATTTATGATAATATGAAATATTCTAAAACAAAATATTTAATATATTAAAAAAAAATATGTTCAAAAAGAGTTTTATTATTATAATCAAGTCTTCGCCTGTATTATAAAAACTTAAAATGATTAGCTGCTATTCAGAAGATTAAAAAATATTTATAATCTCAGAGCTTGTTCAAACGGTCCCCGTGATTTAATGCTGATGTCTGCCGTCTACTAAACAGTAACTAGACCTCGACTAGTACAGTCTCTCTATCAAGCCAGCGCCCCCTTCTACACAGAGCCTTAAGTCTACCTAGGCGTACAACTAAAATGGCGGGACTCGAACGTAAACGCTCAAAGTTGCAAGGTGAAGGCTGGAGCAGGCTACGGTCAGTTAAGTCAAACAATTTCCAAAATCTTCTCCATCCCAACAACTTATGTTTGACATATTGTCTCTACGGCTTGGGTCATGTATGGAACCTGTCCCAGATCGGCCAAGGCTTTCCTATAACAGCCGGGAATGCCTGCCCTCTTTAAGTAGGAATTACCAGACCACGGAGATCATGTATTTGAGCTGATATCATAAATTTCGGACAGTGCATCGAGCAATTCACACTCTTCAAACCTTCTCAGTACCCTATCCGAGTGCGACGGAGCCAAAAGCCCTACTCAAGACCACTGGAAACGAATGACAACCTTAGTTTCCTGGTGCGCATTGAACCGTGCATAGGCCTGTGGTGCGTCCTCGATGCGGACTAGGGAGCTGATAACGAATCTCGGCTTAGCGAGACCACTACTTATCAGTGGCAACAGTGTGGTAGCGTAGTCTGGAGGGTAGATAGCACCGACTTTGTACTGAAGGCTCTTCGAGAAGAATGTGCCAACAGGGAAGCTGATATCACTCATGACAGAGCTTCCTCGTGGAACCCCTGTGCTGTTATGCACGTCCGCGTAGATGCCGACACCACCTATTCCACCGTTTCTTGCGGTCACATTGACCATCTGGCGAATGATGATGTCCGATTCCATTTGAAGCGTTTGATTGACTGCTTCGAATCCAACACAGTCCACGCTGCGGATGACGCCGTTCGGTTCTTGAGCAAGAATCTGCTCCACAGGGTCCGATGTCAAAAAGTTCACGGGCACAGCACCTATGGAACGAGCCAGCTCAAGCCGTTCAGGCACGTAATCCACGACGTATACCTTGAATGCCCCACGAAGCACCACTGAATACGCCGACAGGAGGCCCACAGGGCCAGCCCCGAAGACGGCGACAGTATCACCTGGTTCAAAACCAGAGAAATCAAGGGCACCCCAGCCAGTAGCGAAGATATCAGACAGAAACAGGTAGTCGATATCACTGTCTGACGGGATGGAAGTGTTCGACGGGACAGGAATCAAGTTTTGCTCGGCAAAAGGGACCCTCACATACTCGCCTGGACGGGAAAGAACTAGTCAACAGAAGAAATTGAGGTTGTAAAGCAAAGCTTACTCTGACAGCCACCCAGATCCCCCCGGTCAGGCCCCATGCCAAAAGGAAACGAGGTAGTAGGCTCTGTAACCACCTGCGCGTTGTGAACAGTGTCCGAGATCACTACTCGATCTCCCACCCGAAAATTGCTAACAGCATCCCCAAGGTCAGTGATGAAGCCAAGGGCCTCATGACCCATGGCCCACGGGACTGTTGCACTTCCATAATGGCCACGATAGGTATGCAGATCTGTACCACAAATGCCTGCGACTGAAACCCTTACAATTGCGTCTGTAGCGGACTGAAGGAGTGGAACCGGCAGTTCAACGACACTGACATTGAAAGGCGTCCCTGTCCAGACCACGCCCCGCATGAGGGCAGTAGTTGTCGGGAGGAAATTGGTAAAATTCATAGCTATCAAAGAAGCCATCAACACAAGTTTCAGAGGGGAAGTAGACGGCCGAGGAAAGCATTTCAACCCTTGACCAGAATGACAAGAGCCTGTCCAGGACGTATTTATCTATAGTGGATTGTTATCATCGGACGCAGGCGGGGTAAGACCCCCATCCCAGTCCGACGGTCAATTTGGCCGCCTCGGCATGAAGTCCCAGAGATAGCATGATCCAGCGGTGATGCTGAGCCCTGCCATGTATGGTTTCGATGTCTCGACAGTACGCAGTACACATCGAGAGATTCTGCCTGCAGTGTCACTCGGTGCTTACCACTTCCAGCTAGCGCCATAAGCGACCGTAGCTACTACCTTAGCTAGTTAGGGCCACTTTTTAATCATCGATGGCTGAGCATGCTGCTGTAACCTGCTCGGGTTGTTTGACCAGCGAGGTGAAAAACGGCTCATCTTCAATAACCTGTTTACTACATCACCCTAATTTATCTACGTAACAGCTTTCCGATATAATTAATTTCTTGTTGAGCAATCATAGGAGATGGTTCTATCTCCCCCCGAATGAAGTGAACACTGATGGGAAAGTACATTTCCAAAGACAAGCTATCCAACATGAAGACCTTCCTTCTCTGAACGACGACCCCATTGATTCTAATTCTGAGTTCAAATGACTTCAAAACGAGACCTATTAACCTGAAAGTCGTTAGGTGAACTTATTCACACATTGAAGCCACAGGCAAAACACCAATTCAGGTTCAAATTATGGTGTATACTCGTGATGGTCTTTGGATGTCAGCTGACACGGATTGAAACTTGTCATCGTCATTGTTCTCCGATTCTTATTGCCGTCGATCCCCTCATGATGCCTATTTAGGCTAGCGCATCAGCAACCCCATCTCCGAGCAAAGCCTAAGTTAAATTACCACTAACTTATCTTCCAGGAAATTAAAACTGCAAGGCTTCGATTTCGTCGCGACAACTGAGCCACCGTATAGCAGATGCAATCCCGAATGCTTGCTGATGCATCAAGAGAGATCATAAAGCCCCAATATTCTGCAATTGTATTTGAAGAAGAGACAGTATACTTCTCTAGCGACGGAGAGCATGCGGACTTGAATCGAATCGAATGGCGCCAATCAAGAATGCAGGGTTGATCCCAACCGGTTAGCCCGCTAGCTTGCCTCTCGGTATAACAGATCCAAACTATATCAGGAGCTTACACTCTGAGGTGATAAAGAACCCCACCCCAACCACGGGTGACGGGACCCTTGGGATTGTATTGTGCGGGTTGCAAGTAAGGTAATAACGTCGAAGAAATTATGCCACCGAAACATATCCGGGAAACAGTCTATCGTAAAAGGAGACCTCCTTGTATTTGAACGGATGAGACAAGTAATCTTTGATCCGCGGTGATTCATCACTATGAGCAGTATGAAGGCGACTGAAAGCTGCGATTTCCACTAGACTGTACTGCTAATCTTATTCCAGAGATACCTGCAGCTGAACTGCAGACATCGCATCATACGTCGTCTCGCGCTAAGTCATAGATGCGATCAAGCTCTTCCCCTTGAGAGGCATCCAAACTCTTGCACACGGCCTCTTCCACGGCCTCCTCAATGTCCTTGGATCCCTTGTTGATATCAAACCATCCATTAGTGTCATTCCTTGATAGAAGGCTGATAGCTGTCAGGGCTACATCGCCCGGAGCAATTTGACCTAATGCGGTGGTGTGTCCCAACGTGATCTTGCCCGTCGGAGGTCTGCTGACGAACCACGTCGGCCTCAGAGAGATCCCTTGGAAATGCTGGCCCTTTGCCTGCTTCGCATTTGCCACGGATAGCAAATATTCGTCCGTTTGCACCTTCATTTTGGCGGCGACAGGAAACATCCTTTTTTCCTTCCGATGATCCGCCCACTCCTTGTCATTCCACCAAGGTGCCCGCTTCCGACGACTAGCAGGGAATGATATGACCAAGAATTTTCTCACGCTGGTGTGCCCCGCGGACACCTTGATGAGCATCTTGGCAGCGTTGCAGTCGATAGCTTCATAGTTCGCCGAACTGCCTATTTCAAGGTCAATTTGGAAGGACAGCATGAGAATTGGAGAGTTAGAAACACACTTGCGGTGAAAACAACGCAGTCCGGTTTGACTCGCTGGAAGATCTCCCCGGCTATTGTTTCAGAAAGACTCAGAAGGTCACAAACAACCACATCGGGGCTGCTCTCAAGGCCGTCTCCTAGTTGCAAGATTTCGACGCTCTGCCTAGGGTCTCTGACAACACATGTAACATGCCATGAGCGCTCCAGCATATACCTCGTGATTAAACGGCCGATTGTGCCGTTTCCACCAAACACGATTGCCTTGAGGATCATTGTCGCTCGTAATACGGACGCCTGACTAAGGAAACTGAGGTTCTTTGGGGATAAATAGAAATTTGATGAAGGAGTTTTCGGACCTTCAAAATCTGATCGCGGCAATTGGAGTAGTTATAGTTGATGAGAAAGATTAAATTGCTTGAAGAGAAATAGCTACGGCTGCTCCGGCGCGACCTCAAGTCAGCAATAGTAGAATTTGGGCGGGATTAGTGGACTTAGCGGAATTTAGCCTTGTCTGAAGCCCACTGATGATGCCTCTAGACAAAGGTCATGTTTGCCATGGCAGTCCGTCCTTGGTTGAGATTAGACGGGATGAGATGGCAACATCTAGGAAATTCCTCTGCGGGCTCTCATGCGGTAGTTTCAAACAAAGCTGCGAGATAACCCGCCAATTACCCCCTGTAGTTCTTTTTTTTTCCGCAGTGCAAACCACTCTCAGGGCGTTACTGGTCCACGATCGACCATGTTTACCAGAGAAACAAAAACAGCCGCTCTTTGCGGGATAAGAGAGCAGGTAAAGTATTGCCACCAACCTATGGAGTGCATTCGAGATCTAAGGTCGTGCCGTACAGATTTAATGCCCCACTCCCTAGGTATGTCATTCATGGTTCCGGTTCCGGTTCCGGCTAATGCCATAAGCAATCTTTAGTCTCCAATCGCAGCGTATTTAGGAAGTCAATCTAAGAAGGACTTACATCTTGTTTGGTATCATGGAGACCCCTTTCGACAAGGATTAAGTATTTTAAACAGCTGAAGCAAAAAAAAAAAAAAAAAAAAAAAAAAAAAAAAAAACAGGTTTTTCTAACAGAATTGCAAATAATAGCTTAGATCATATAAATCAATAAATCAGTTATTTCTGCTGTTAAACTCTTAATATTCCATAAAAATACTCTAAAACGTATAGAAGAGAATTGCCCGGCAATTATACCTATATATTATTAGCTAAGCTACATCATATCCAGTTTGAATATTAGAAAGAATAATAGCTATCAGCATACCCAGTTTTAAGTCAGTGTCCAGCCTACCCTAGACGCCCACCCCCAACGAAATAACTCTCGGATATGTCCTCCAACTCAGGAGTTCAACAACTTATCCATGCCAGGCGACCTCGACAATAGCCAATCACAAGCCCTACTCACATCCGGAGCCTGCGATATAAAGTCACGGGTGCCAGTGCACTGTCAACTGTCCCAATAACGACTCATTGGTCCAAACAACACTAGAGTCGATATACCTACATCACTGCGGCTTTCTCCATACTGAGTCAACGGAACCCCAAGAGATAGTTATACTGCACATAGTACCTGCCGTATGCCCGCATCTTCACACCAAGTCCCCCACAAGCCATGCATCCCATCCCATCCTGCAGCCCCACAACAACCCTGATATCATCCTGATGCCACGTTCTGATCCGCCCCTTACTATAAGGTTAGTATAGTTAGTACAAGTATAAGATTTACTACAAGTACGAGATAGACAGTCCCAAATCAATAACTTCCACTCCTTAAGATAACCACTACTACCATATCTCCAACCTTACAACCACACTCCCCACAACCACAGCATACAATACAAACCACCACCTCCACAACAATACAATGCCCACCCCCAATCACAACCACAACCACAACCACAACCACAACGCCACCAACAACAACAACCATCCCCATCCCCAAACCCAAACCCTCCCCCCCCAAACCCCCCAAAACCCCCTCCCATACCCCCTCCACCCCCACCCCGAAGGCGGCTATTTCCACCAAACCGACCGCCACCCTCTCACCCTGCCCACCCCGTGGCCTTCCCCCCAGGGAAGCTCCCGCTCCCTTAGCACAACAATCACCTACCTCCTCACTCCCTCCTCCGCGGTGGGCGTCTTCCACCGCAATAAGGGGCGGACGGTGCATTCGCTGCATCGGGGACGGGGGCGATACGTTCTGTTGCGGGAGGATGCACCGGTTAATGGGGATGGGGATGAGGATGAGGATGAGGATGAGGTGGATGGGTCAGGGGCAAAGGGAGGGGGAAGGCGAAGCAAAGGCCAAGGCCAAGCTACCGTCGAAACCTTCGTGGTGGGTATGGATACGCAGCACGGGGAGCGGATGCAGTGGGTGGTTGAGGGGGGGGTGTGGAAGGGGTGTTTTTGGGAAACACGGGACATTGACAGTGATGATGGGGAGGGGTTTGAGGGGATGTTGATTAGTGAGGTTCGTTTTTCTTTTCCTCTGGATGTAATTTAGCAGTGTCAAGGTATAAGGTTGAGTCGAGCTGACAACACCCCAGACCGTCGTGCCTGGGTTCGAGATGGAGGACCACGAGTTCCTCTCGCGGACGAAGATGGAGGAGATGCTCCCGGAGGAGCAGACGCAGGAACTCCAGTGGATGTTGCGGGAGAATCATCCTGAGGTACCATCTTTCTAGCATGCATGCAACCTGTATTCCAGGAAATAAAATATACATCTAACCCGTCTAAAACCCATCCATCCATCTATATGATATAAGATAATTCCACCCACTCAACCCACCCAACCAACCACCCACGGAAAAACCCTACAAAGCATCCCCCTCCCTCAGTACCCGCTGCTTCCTGCCCCCCTCCAACCCATTCCACGCCCACTGATAACTCCCCAAAAACACCGCCCCGCCGATCCCAATCCACGCGACGCGGGGCCCAATGCCCCTCCAGAACGCCGCCCCGCCGCCTTCCCGCGCAATCTCCTGCACCACCTCCCTCACCCGCACCTTCCCCTCCCCGGACGACCGTCTCGCCAACATAACCCGCGTCTTGACCACATCCAACGGCGTCGTCAACCCCGCCGCAATCGCGCCCGCCACGCTGCCGAACATCGCGCTCGTGCTCGCGGGGACCATCTCCAGCCCCTTCCGCTTCGCGTACCCGTCCTTCAGGCTCTCCCACATCGTGAACTGCAGCACCGTGAACGGGATCTCGCGCGCAATCGTGATCCCCGCGCCCCGGTACAGCTCCCGCACCACCGACCCGTAGCCCGCGCCCGGCGCGTGCCGCAGCGCCAGGATGTCCTTGAGCGCCGCGGCGCTGGAGCCCCCGAAGAGACCTGCCTGCGCGCGCTGCTTGATCACCTCCGTGGGGACGCGGACGGCGCACGCGGCGATCTCGCCCATCGAGGAGGCGAGGGAGTGCGTGAGGAGGATGTGCGTGCGGGACGGGGAGGGGGCGGCGGCGGCGGCGGCGGCGGCGGAGGAGTTAGTCGTAGCGGTAGGCGGCTCGAGGAGCAGGCGTTTCACCCCGTCGTACACAATAAAGAACGAGGCGGCCGAGGGGGCGGACCCGAAGAGCACCGAGGGCAGACCGGCGTAGATCCCGCGGATGGTTTGGCGGAGGGAGACCGCCGGGGCGGCGGCGGCGGTACTGGCCGGCGTCGCGGTGCGCGCTTTCTGGAGGCGAGTTTTGATCGTGTCAAGGGGGTATAGGGAGCAGTCGACCGTGAGGCCGGCGATGGCTCCGGACTGGAACACAAGACATGGCATTAGTTGAAGAAGCAGTACCCGGGCAGGGAAAGCATACGATCAATGATCTCGTCCACAGCGAGACCAATGGCTCGGGTTCCTGCGCTGTAGCCATGGTGCTGGGGTCTGGGAAGGAAGTCGGCGGCCTGGCCAGAAATTTTAAGCTGATATACCCAGAGTAAATTGTGGCGACCCTGCAAGCAACTATGTTCGTCCCTCCCAATCACAAGGTTGAGAAAATTGTTGAGTGGTGGTGGTAGTGGTGTGCAAGCTCTGGCCGGGAAGTCGCCCGCCGAGAGAAGTCGGCGGATCGACAACCTCCGATTATCGGGCTAAACTCCGCAATCTCCGCCTTACGTCAAGCCCCAACTCCGCATGGTGATGCTCTCGTTGATCCATGATAATATTTACTATGCCTGTAACTGCTCTTCAACACAATCGAAACCTTGCAGGATGAAAACAATCTGAGAGAAAGGCTCTGTCACAGCACAAGGCACAAGGAAGATTTCTAGCAGCTGACCCTCTATAGGGAAGAATGATTGCCTAAAGCAGCTCCGTTCCACGGACAGTGACCGCAACGCCTAGATCGAAAAGAAAACAAGAAACAACAACAAAAGACAACCCCCAGACCCTCTTTCCAACGCGGAGAGAGCCATGAGCACAGAATACCGTCGATCACGCAATTATATCTCACTGCACAAGAGCCCCGCCATGAAGCGCAAAAAACAATCGACCGGATGGTGTCAGGTCACCGAGACCACCATCCTAGTCGAAGGGAATCAATGTAAAACAGACGAATCGAAGAAGACAGGAAAGAGGTAGTGTAGTCTGGGCGAGGAAGATTATAAGACATGTGGGACGTAAACACCCTTTTGCTCTGACAAAAAGAGAGAGAGGTAAAGAAAATAGGAAAAATAAGAATTATACAGTGGGGAATAGAGATAGATCACCTAAGAAGAGATCATTTAGCCTTGCTGGGAACTGGCACACTGGCCGAAGGGGGTTCCAATACATGGGTGTGGCCTGGAGCATGGATGACCTCGCCGGTCAACTCCTGCCGACACGCCTTGATGTTGCGCACCCACTCATCAGTCAAGACATCATCCAGTGTAGCGCGCTCCTTCACCGACACCTTGAGCATCCGGCCAACAATGTACCGGCTCTCGCGGGGCAGGAGCCGGAGAAGGCGCCAGGGCCCCTTGATGACTTCCTGCCGCTGAGCCGCCGCCTGGGCGTTCGCCGGAAGTGGAGGGGCCTCCTTGCTCGTGGTACGGGAAGGCTTGTGAGTAGTAGCATTAGCATTCTTGCTATCCGTAGGTGCTTTGGTGACCAGCGGCTTGTCCTGAGGACTCTTCGGCGGCTGGTTTTCTTCGCCGGCAGCAGTAGGCTGTTGAGCTTGCTGCCCGTTCCCCTGGGAAGATTGTCCAGCGACGTCAGTATTGATACTGGGCTGGGCGGGTTTGCCTTCTTGGGCAGCGGTGATAAGATCAGGAGATGACTTGACGGCCCGGTGGCGTTTCGGGTCGACCTCAGGCACTGGAGTTCCAGGAGTGGGCGTGGAAACGAACAGTCGGTACGAGTTATCGCTGACACGGGGTTGTTTCCAAGGGAATCGGCGCAAAGTCATGCAGCAGAAGATGATGGCCAGGGACCAGATATCAGTCGGGCGAGGGTCATATTTCTTCTCGTCGTATACTTCGGGGGCGAGATATGGATCCGAGCCAACGATTCCTAACAAACCCTGTGAGCATGAACCTTCAAAGTACATCATGACCAAACTTACCAGAAGAGAGGACGATATCATTCTCAAAAGGATATCGGAACACCACAGCGCTTCCGAAATCAATAAGCTTCATGATGCCATGCTCATTGACGACCACATTGTCCAACTTCAGATCACGATGGGCCAGGCCCATTCCGTGCAAGTAGGCGACTCCACTGAGGATCTGCTTGAAAGAGCAAGCAATCTCCTCCTTGACCATCTTTCCTGTCATGACGATGGCAAACAGATCAAAGGGCGCATATTCCATGACTTCGTACCAATGGTTTCCTTCCTGAATAATGTCCAGCGTCTCGATGATATTGCCGTGGTGGAGGGTAGACCCAATGCAAAATTCCGCAGTCACCTTCTTGGAGTATTCTTTCATAGTTTCCCATGAATGACGGTCTCGGAATTGCTTTACCGCAAAAGTCACCCCATCACTATTCCTCTTAAGCAACCGAACCGAGCCTCCGGCTCCCGACCCCAGCACCTTGCCCAACTTTCCATACTTCGAGTTAAGACCATGATCGTCTGCGAACGGGACACTGTCGGCTGCCGCGTGGAATGGGCCGCCCTTGCCCGAGGTTCGACTCGATTTCTTGAATGGGATCGACGACGGTGAGTCACCTCGCTTGTGTTTGTTGTGGGTTCGCTTGAAGAAGCGCTTCAACTCTGACATATGGCCATGGGTCTTCCCCTCGGCATCCGGCTGTCGTGGTTCTCGCTTGGAATTGAAGAAGCCACTGCGCTTTTCACTGGACCGGAGATCCGTGGCACTGGAAGAACGAGGGCTCAATGGGCGTGAGAAGGCCGATGTCGTGGTGCGACGCTTGGAGTCCCGGCTGCCGAAGATGAAGCGCTGGTCAAGTTGGGCAAGGTTCTTCGGTTGCGGAGGACGCTTGCTACGAGCATACGGGTCATTCGGCTCACCCACCGGCGTGATCGCACCCGGAGGGGTATAGCTCTCGGGATCACCGCGAGGGGTGGCTGGTGGGCTTTCTTCCTGGGATCCATCAGTGGGACCGATAAAGAACTGCGCCCGATGCCGCGCGCCGTGGTTCGGATGAGAAGAGGTCTGTGCCACTTGGTTCTGCTTCGACAGTTGATCGGTCGAGGATGGACGGGAGGAGGGGGCGCTTTGAGGAGCCTTATGTTGTGTGGCAGCGCTGGCTGGAGGGGAGGTTACGGGAGTCATATGGGTGGAATGGGCGGCATTACCGGCCCGATCGGTGGTGTTGGATGTGGAAGAAGTATCAATCGACTTGGATTCCCGTGAATGTGTGGCTGCGGGCGTCAGCGGGGGTGATTGCATGGCGGACACTGGTGGGGAACCTCGGGGCGAGGGGAAGCCCGATCCATTTGCTTCGCGTGCACTGCGGTCGCTCGATTCCCGGGAGGCAACCTGTAAGGAAGGATGCCTGTCAGCTTCTGGCCAGATCTGGAATGGCTATGCAGGCTCGATGCGAGGAGAAAGCGATCCATGGAAATGGAATGTTCTTTGCTGTATGCTGCATGACCCCAAGCACCTATCACCGCTCAGGGATCGAGAATACATACTCTAGATGACGGCAACGAGATGGGATCGTAAGAGAACTGCCGCAATCGATTCTCCTGCAATTGGGACCGCTGCAAGCTGGCAGCTAGCGACCGCAGTTCCTCCTCATGCTGCGTATCCTTGATCGACTCTGCTCCAGGAGACTTGACGGAAGACGACGGATCGGTAGGCTCGATTTCCTCCGTTACCGTAGAGAACCGGACCTGCCCGGATTGAGGATTGAGGCTGGGGTTGACATCTCCCGAAGCCATGTTTGGACCAGGGACCATCGGGCTGGAAGATTGGGGAGAGCGAGGTGCTAAAAATGAGAGCGAAATGGCATTAGGAGGGTGGTTGGAAGGCGGGGAGGTTGCTTGGCCGCGAGTGGGAGAGTAGCTTACCAGGGTCGCTGGGATTGCTCGCTTGGGCAAAATCGGTCGCTTCAGACGTCATACTCGGCTCAAGACCACGCTGTGGGACGCATGCCCCTCCACGGTTGATGCCTGTGGAATCCCTTGACCACCGCGATTGGTAACCACCCCAGAACTAATTAAATGAATCGGAAATTCAGAAATGAAACACTCTTGCGATCAGCGGGCTGCTGTGAAAGGCGGGCGAGTAGGACAGAACGGGGGAGTTGCACGGAGGATTTCCCATGCACGACAACGGAGCAAATCTTTTGTCCAGAAACGGTCACCACTTTCACCCGGAGAACTTTGGACGCTGGACAGGAGATAGAAAGGATGAGGGAGATTTATCCCACTCGACAACCACAGGAATTATGATCCGAGAGTGGCCCTGTGACAAATTAAGAGGAAGTAGAAAAATGAGGAGAAGTTTAGAGAGGAGTGAGTTTGGGGGAAAAAGAGGAGGAAAAAGAGGAGGAGGGGAAGGTGGGAAGTGGAGAGAGGGTCTGGAAGTAGGTAGGAAACGGAGAGGGGAGGAGGGTTGGTTGGAAGAGGGAAGAAGGGGAAAGGCAGCAACAGGAATGAGACGGGGGGAGGAGGTTCCACCGGGCTAGAAGATGGAGAGAGTGGAAGAGGGAGAGCGAAAGAGAGAGAGAGAGAGAGATAGAGAGAGAAGGAGAGAAGACAGAGCGAGACTAGAAACAGAGACCAGACTAGAGAGCCTAAAGAGAGAAGAGGAAGAGAAAGTCAGAAAGTCAGAAAGAGAAGCAGCCGTTCGGCGAAGGAAATCCAGCCGGGCGGCGGCAATAGCGGCGGCGGCACGGACTGAGTCTGCTTTCAACTCTACTACTTAGTTAATGTACAGTAAGTAAGTACTGTACCTGGTTCATCTCTAGTTCTTCACTTGAAGATGACTTGATTCTACTCTCTAGGGTGACTCGATATTGTCAAGCTAACTTAACGACCGATGATATTCCTCAGGATGGATGGAGTTGGAAAAGCTATTCTGGCTGCAATGGGAAAGTTGCCCGGGAATTTCTTCCTCTCCAGCCGGTTCCGGTTCTAGAATCCTGGGGTTCCCAAAGGGGGAATCTATTATTATCGGGAGAGTAGAGGGGGGAATGAATTGCGCCTGCATGCACGGTTCACCAACTTCTCTAAGTATTCAAGTACTTAATTCTCTCTATCTCCATCATCCTCATCGCAACTTGGAACACGATCAGCGACCCCGTGCGGAGAAGATTGGCCATGGAGAGACCGACCAGACCAGACCAGACCAGACCAAGACCAAGACCAAGACCGGCTCTGGGTTCGGGATTCTGCGGAGAGAACCATAAAATCGATCGATTCTTGGGGGTCACCGGATGAACTCTGGGATGTCGACATCATCTTGTTATCAGAGAGGAAGGGCAAGGAAAGTGTCATCTGGCCGGAGTAGGCAGTCAGCTGCTAATGGTTCCATTCATCATTGTTATCGTGATTGTTAATAATGACTGGTGCCGAGTTGCCGGTTGATGGTAGTGTACGGAGTACTACTTAGTAGTCTGCGTACGTACCCCGCTAGATTCTTCTGGATCTTGACTGGCGTGGACTTAAAACCAGCCCCTTCCCTGCCATGCACATTATTATTTGACCGGTCCACCCCGCCGGAATGAACCATATTAGCCCGTCCCCACTGCTCCGTATCCATCGTACTATGTATCTAACTACTATCTATGAGTCCATAAAAGATCCCATGTCAGAGCTTGAACTGGCAGCCCTAGCTGGGATCATGGGTCACCCCGGGAATAGGCATATTGTATGTGTAGACGATTCATGCTTGGTGCTGATATTCATCGTGATTCCTCGCTATATGATTGAGAAAGATTAATGTCTGGACATTTCTGTGTTGACATCTCTGTAACAATGATGACAGCACAAAACGCCAGTAAAAAAAGGAAGATGGAAAATTCGACGAATTCGGAGCGGGGATGCTGCTGCTGCTCAACGGCAGCCTTGGAGGCAAGGCCGGCATTGATTTGTCCGCGTCGACAGGGAGAATCACCAGCCAACCCTGTCGTTGCGGATCCTTTTAGGCTATAATATCCCCATCTATCCTCCAGTCGATGGCCAGGGTGCATCAACCACCAAAACTTTGGCAGAATGCGATAAGGCTGACCGAAGTGGATTTCTGCCATTGCGCTGTCTTAATCAAATATCAACAAGACTGATTCGAGTTGCTGCAACACCAGCATACTCTGGATAGACCTCAGAGCATTAACAAGTCAATCTCCGACCATCCTTGGCCTTTCCGAATCGAGGCACTATCATTAACAGGTAAATTCGCTTCCTTGATCCCAATCAGCAGTCCAACCCTACCAAGCGGTAACGAGACCAGTCTACTACTCAGCGACGATTCGAGTGCGATCGCCGCCCGGATTATGTCAAACCAGAAAATGCGGAGAACAAAGGAGCTGCAGCGCCGCCGGAAATAGAGGCAGGAATGTGATCGACTCACTCTGACGCATCTCCGCAATCCCCCTTGTAGATTGCCAAGCATCGCATCATCACCAAACTTGCATGCAAAGCAACATACAAGGGCTATTCCCGCCCTTGCCAAGCCCAAGTGGTTTAGCCCAGCCTGGAACGACTTGCACTGCCTCATTCTGCGACCCTCAAAGTGACCAAGTCCGCTCGCTGTATCCTAGGTGATCGCGATGATCGTCGACGGGATTGCTACACTTTGCGTATCCTCCTTGTCTTGGCCTGGCTCGGCAGAAATGGTGGATGACCGTTTCATGCCTCATCACACCTGGTGCAGTCATTGTCCGCCTCTTGGCTCCTTGCGACTCGCACTCTCGCCTCCTGCTGTCTCCTCTTCCGCCCTCAGGTCGCACGATGGACGGCGGAAAGAGCTTGGCATAGTGACAGTAGCAGCCGTGCGGGTGACACGGAGGAGTCGCTTTGCTTGAGCCAAGACCGATGCCCTACTAGGCCTGCACCATTGGCGAGCATAGATGGTCTCTTACCAGTCCAGAGTAGCTAACTCGCTGACCCTGCCACCCACTCAATGGACTCTTACGGTTTGCGAAGCAGGATCGAGGTTGTTTGTGTAGAACGCTTCAGGCACCAGCCAACGCTTTCTATATCACATGCAATGCCTATTAATACAAATGACAACAGACCCAGTCCCCCAAGAACGCCATGATCATCAGTCCCAGACAGCTAGCAGCAGTGATCGCCCGGTAGCAAGGATCCCATATACAATACAGTCGACTTCCCCCTTGTCCGCCGTTCACGGCACCACCTCCACTCCAATCGACTTGGCCTGGGCGATGACACTCTTGCACATGCCCTGCAGACTCAGACCGGACAGTCGCGTCTCGGTGTGCTTGATCTTGGCGATTTCGTAGATGTGCTTGAGAGAGACCTTGCCCACAATCTCGTGGCCGGGGTTCTGGGCCCCGCGGATGCGGTTCTTGCGCGGCTCGACGTTGGCGGCTTGCAGGAGCAGATAGGTCGTAGTCGGGGTCCGGAGGTCAAACAGGAACGAACGGTCGGGACGAACGGTGACGAGGGCCGGGATAGGGACACCGGTGTTGATGTGCGCAGTGCGGGCGTTGAACTCCTGTATAGTGGTGGTTGTCGTGAGCCATGTGTTCTCTTTCTTTCGGGCACCGGTATTTCGCTTCCCCAGGAAATACAGCCGGAATACCAATGGAAAAAAAAATAACTTATTGTGATCGATCCAATGTGGACATATAACTCACCTTACAGAAATCCATACTCTTCACACCCTTACTACCCAGGGCCGGACCGACGGGGGGACTGGGGCTGGCCTGGCCAGCTCCCACGATCAGCTTCACGATCTGATCCTTGGGCAATGCCTTCTTCGCCATGATGAGTGATTATCGGAGGTGGGATGACAGATATTCGAGATCGAGAAGAGGGGGCAATTGACAGGCTGCTCAGGTAGTCAACAATCTAACACTTTCGCGGCGGACCCGATGAATGCGGCATTGAGAACTGCAACTTTTCTTGGGGTTCCCAAAGGGGAAAGGGCGCGGCGGAGGCCGGAGTTTCTTGCCGTTTGGGCGACAAGCGAAACCAACCCGACTTGCAATGCGGACGTCATTCTTCGTACCTTCGACGATCTATGAACCGCTTAATCCTCATTTCTGGTTCTTCGCCTGGTTCGCAGTGTTGGCATACTCCATAGTAGCTGGCACCAGCTAATTATCACTTGTACGAGAGATATCAGACAATCCTGACCACTGCGTCCTTCACCCAACTCTCGAAAGTACCTCTCGGGACCCAGACGGTGATCGACCCTTTTGGGCCCCGCCCGCTATCGATTTCCAGTTCCCGCCCACCTTCCAATCCTCCTGCTACTTTTCTCCCCCCCACCGCTTGTGCTGCTTCATCCTCTCTTACCTATATTCCTGCCCTCTTTCACTCATACAAACACAGCCCACCATGAACTGGCTTAAGTCTACGTAAGTTGGTGGCTGGTGACTCTAGCGGCTGATAGCCATAGCATCGCCACATTTACTAATCACTTGCACTGTCTAGTCTCGCGAGCGTTGCTGGCACTCAGGAACCGATCTATGGTCCGGAGGCTATCAGATCGGTTGCCCAGCAGGCGCAAGAAACCCCTTACACCGAACTCACCAAGGATGATCTCCGTTGGCGTGCTCACCAATATACCAACGTCGAGACTCATGTCTTCTATGTCATGGGCGACAATGGTACCCTAGCACTGTGCCAGGTCATCTACAGCAACATTGTGTGAGTTTGGACGGATCTCTTTCGGTAGCTGCATCACTGACCTTGGGATGTGCTCGGACCAGTGGAATTCATACTACCGCCCAGTTCACTTCCAAGATCTTCAACCTCAAGGGTGACGCTCCCCACAACTGGCACTCCGACCCTCTCTCCAACTTCATGTTCGACGAGAGCATGCTTTCCTTTGGCGCCGACAACCTCGCCGTGACGCTGAATGAGGAAGGAGATACCTACACTATCAAGTCGGCGGTGAATGAGGACAGTCTGGTGAACTTGACCTTCAAGCGCACCGCTCCGGGCTTTGTTGTCGGCAAAGACGGTACTTCATACTTCGGCACGGATCCGCAGAACCCCTGGGGCTCTATGAGCCATGCCTTCTGGCCTCGTTGCGCCGTGGAGGGAACCATCACCACCAAGGAACAGAACTTCGACCTCAAGGGTCGCGGCCT
Organism: Aspergillus fijiensis CBS 313.89; assembly: GCF_003184825.1. Taxonomy (NCBI): domain Eukaryota; kingdom Fungi; phylum Ascomycota; class Eurotiomycetes; order Eurotiales; family Aspergillaceae; genus Aspergillus; species Aspergillus fijiensis. Next base: position 177,755 of record NW_024468987.1, read on the forward strand.
GTTCATCCACGCGCTCCAGGGCATGAAGCCCCACCACGCGGGTAAGTCGGATCTGGGGTTGTCCATGGACCCTGCTGACAGGAAACAGCTGCGAGATGGAACTTCCTCAACTTCCAGACCCCTACTTACTCGGCCATCATGATGGAATACACTACCCCTCCCTCGTACGGATCCACCGTGGTCAACGTCGGTGGTATTGTCAAGGACGGAGAGATCGTCTATGCTGGTAGCACCAACACTGCCACCCACACGGGATCGAACCAGGATGCCGAGAGTGACTGGCCCGAGCCGAGATCCATCAAGTGGGTCTGGGAGGGCAAGTCCAACGATGGCAAGGAGGTTCACGCCGAGGTCGATGGAGCTCTGGGCAGCCGCCTGGACCGGATTGACGTGATGGCCGAGGTCCCGGGCTTCATCAAGACCATTGCTGGCAGTGTTGCCGGTACTCGGCCGTACATCTTCCAGGTATGTATCCTCCGAACTATGTGAAGTCAACATCAAACTAATTGACGGACAGTACTCTCCCCAGGAGAAGCTATCTTTGAAGCTTAAGATCGGCGATGAAGAAATCACCGAAGAGGGTACTTTGTTCTCCGAGGCGACTTTCATCTCATAGAGGGAGGACATGATGCGGACATTGTCCCGGCGTTTTGAGTGGTGTTGAATTTTCACGCTCCCCTTTCATGCATCCATACGCACCGCAACGTGATATTGATTCTAATAGCCTATAAACTTACCACGATATCTAATGTTATGTCATGTGTTACCGTTTTCCAGCGTATTCCCTTGCGTTTCAGTATGGGGGGTTTGGGGGGGGGCAACGCCGAGACTTCCCCTCGCCGACATAATCATCGCAGCACAACACATCACCAGATTTCCCTTTGGCTGTAGACCTCCAAGCTTCAACTCATGCCAACCATCACATCCCCTCACCCAGGACCGACGAAAGCATTACCCTCACATCACCCTCGCATTGCCCCCAGCTAGTCATCATCCCGTCGCCCAGCCTATTCAAGATGGACCTCAATCTCCTCAAGGAGAGTGGCAAGCATCGGGCCTTCATGCCCAGACGCCGATTCCGGTACGCTTTATGCCTTCGCCTTGCTTGCTTTTGCCTTAACTCGAGCTGCTGTCTTTGCCTACAGTACAGCCAGTGTCAATCCCCCAGCTACACTGCCACTAACCTCACTCTCAACGTCCCAGCAAATTGGCTCGAGACAACATCCAGGGTGTCAGTAAGTTGCATCTTTTGCTGCAAGCTATATGATGATACCTCCAGACTGACAGGAATCAGCTCGCCCCGCGATCCGGTATGCGTCCTCCATCCTCTTGCCTTGCAACCGCAATACGAGGATCAGATTGCTCAGCAGCATTTCAAAAAACCAGCTCTGAAGCAATCACTCATCCTGAAGCAAACCAAACTAACCACTCCCATCCTAGCCGTCTCGCCCGCCGCGGTGGCGTCTATCGCATCGGCAACGAGATTTATGAGGAAGCGCGCAGGGCCCTCAAAGATCGTCTTACTGAAGTAAGCCCAGCCCATATCACACTTCTGCAAGCTTCAAACTTCAAAACCTTAGTCCCTATTCCCCAATCTCTTCGGCAAACAGCGAATCACCGGTGCCACAAACCCATACCTCTCATCTCTTTCATCTAACTGTTCACTATAAGATCATCTGCCGCATTGTGCACGTTATGGACAGCGGAACCACTCCAGGCCATGAGCGTAAGGTCAGCTTTCCTCTTTTCATGTCATCTCATTTATAGTTTCACTTTACCCCTGGGAGGAGAGAGAAGAGGAGAGGATCCTGACTTCACTCACTCACTTACGCACTCACTTGTACTGCACTGCACTGTCCTCTGTGTCATCTATGCCCATCCCTCGGTCTTAGTTTCTTTTCATCTGTCTTTCCCTTGTATCAGAAGATATGATCAAAGCATGCCTTGCTCTAAACGATAGTACACATCCACTAACCAAAACACTGGATAATTATAGGTGGTGACGACTAGAGACGTACGTCCCTTTCCCCTCTTCCCCCCGACTCTCCCCTTCTACGAAACAATGCAGCATCCAGCAGCACAACTGGCAACCCCAACCTAAAGAAGTGAAACGAGCTATAAGTTAACCCACACTGCTAACGGAAATAACACAACAAACAGGTGACGTTTGTTTTGAACCAGGTAAGCAAGCACAAGCACACCCTCACCCTCACCCTCCCAATCCCATACCTCCCCCAGCTCCATGTCCATCCATCCCAGTCTCAGAGATAACACCAGAAACCAAACTAACCCCACGAAAACAAAAGATGGGTAATCCCATCTACGGCTTCCAGTAGCACCTCCAAAACCCCACCCGTCCAAACCCGAAACAAATCCACATCTCTCGCCCACTTTTTTCGTCACGACCTCTTTCTTTTTTCCATTGCACCTACAGACAGTACATGTACATGTACCTCAACGACCAAACCGACAACCAAATCAACCCGACTCACGACTTACGACTTACGATTTACCCCTTCTCTGTTCCCCCCCGGTCCGTGGACCCATACATACCCATACCCTTACCCATACCTATACCCTCAGAAGCCATCCGATCCCCCCTTCGACAGCCAGAAGTCAGGAACACGTAACACAAGCCTCACGTACCTTGACGTGACGTGACTTGACTTGCCTGACGTGACCTTTCTCGCTGGTATATTGATGTTTTGGATCTAGCCTAGGGTTGGGTTCGTGAAGATGGCTTGGTCAGCGGTTTTGTGGGCTACACTGGTCTGGGGTTCATCCTGTCTTGACAACTCAGCAGAGCGGGGGTGGAGGGTTTAGTTGATGTTTGTGGTAAAGGGGCAGGCAGGTGGGGTTGGTTTGATTTGTCTTGTCTGGTGCGGTACAGTGCGGTGCTTGGTTGGTGTGGTGTTGTGTGTTGGACTTTCAGCCTTCTGGTGGGAGTGACTTTGTTTGGTCTGACTTTGTCTGGTCGTGGAAGAAGTTGACGATGACGGTGATGATGTTGGCTTGTATCTGGTTACTTTGAATGGGTTGGGAGCTTAGGAGCTGACGGGGGGGTTAGGTTCTGGCCTGGGGACTAAGTGGGTTGGGTTGATCTGATGGCTGTTTCTCTGGGAATGATCATGTGTTCTTATTTGTCGATGCAGTGTCTTGCAATTCAGTGGTGATACTGACTCCCATAGTACTAAGTTTCGTTTTCCTCCGTGGTAAACATTGATGGCTTGTTCCTGGGTGGAGCTGCAACCTACGCAACGAGTCATAGTCTTGACCTCATATTCTCTGAACGGTACAAAGTAGTATTCCGTCCACGTTCATCTAGACCGCCCATTTCCTAAACATACAATATAATATTCCGTACACGTCTAGAATACAATCAACCACCTCGATACCGATCTATTGACCCCCCCCCTTTAAAGTACCCAGTCCACTAAACAAGTAAAGTAAGAAGACAAGAAAAGAAGAGACCAGACTACTCCCTCACAGAGCAGAGTAAGTCAAACATACACAATCGAATCTCCCGCTCCCCATTCGTCACAAACTGTAGGATGAGTCCCACCAAACACAGACCAACTAAGCAGACTCAATCATCAACTGCTCCCCCTCATCCAACAAAGTCGTCACCTTAGCCAGATCGGAGATCATCTTGCGGCCGTGGCCCACCAGCAGCAGCTTCTCCGCGTTCGCCGGCAGACCCAGGTAGGTCGGCGGCTCGCGCTCGGGGAGCTTGTTGACCCAGTCGACGAAGTCGCGGATGCTGGTGCCGCCGGGCAACGTCAAACTGTCGCTGGGGCTGTCGCCAACTCCCGAAACGATCTTGTGCTCGTCCTCGAAGGCGGCCGGCGTGAGGAGGTTGGTCACCAGCGACTCCAGCTGCGCGAAGTCCCCTTGGTCGTCGACCTTGCCGCCGTACGTCTCCGTCACCAGGGTGCGGATCATCTCCCAGGGGAGCTTCTGCGGGGCGACGTTAGAGCGGCCCTGGGCCACGGTGTCGACCCAGTAGTCGATGATGTGCGCGGAGCATTCGTACTGTACGGGGTTAGTGTGTGAGCGAAAAGAAATACACGGCAACAAAACTTACATCGCTGTCGTTAAACTCCCAGAATCCCTTCCATCCCAAGTTCGGAGCATAGCGGAGTCGTTCTTGCACGACGGCATGCAAGAAGCACAGGAGCAGGTAGACACGGGCCTTCTCGACGGGCGCCTTGGAGGCGCGGGTAGACAACGAGGACAGAGAATCCTTCATGTTGGCCCGGACACCGGCGGGCTGCTCGTACATGAGAACGCGCGAGGCACGCAGCAGATTGACCGGGATCTTGGGACTGGATTCCATCGACAGGAAGAGTCGGAAATCCCTGTGCGGCTTGAGCGACTCCAGGCGTTTCTCCAGGCTCTGCAGCCAGGACGGCGCCAGGTGGACGTTCTTGACTTGGACCCAGGTGCCGGCCGCCGCGGCGTTGCTGATCGCTTTGTCGGCACTCTGCAGACCTTCGTTCGATCCCATGGCAATGTTCGCGCAGGTAGCGTCCATCCGCTCGACAAGGGCGTCGACCTTGTAGCTCGCGTCGAAGCCAGGGCTCGAGCTCAGGGAAATTGGCGTGGTGGCGTTGACCTGCTCAACAATGTCCTTCAGATCCGTGCTTCCCTCGAATAGTTCCCGACCAAAGACTGCCTCAATGAAGCGCTCCGCAGTGGGAACAAATCTGTCCATGCGGCATAGCTTCACCAGCAACAGTGACCGAAGCAGCTTGTCCAGGTTCTCCATGTTGTCATCCCACACAGCAGGGATGAAGTTCTCCGCCAGCTCCTCGCCGAGGAACTGGTCCCACTGCTCAGGAGAAATGCCGGGGAAGGTTGACTTGAAGATTGACATGTTGGAGATCTTGTTGAGCACTTCATCCTTGCGCTCAGACGCTGTAGACAGATCCACGCCCTCCATTGACTCATCAAGGATCATATCGATCAGACTCTTGTCCATCGGGTAGGGCGCAGCCTGAGCAAGGAGCATAGCGAGTGTGATCCGGTCTTTCTGGATCAACCCAAGCGAGGTACGCTGATAGGTCGTAACGAACAGGTCCCGAAGGATGATCTGAACTCGCGCAGCATGGTCCTTCTCCTGAGCAAGACGCTTGTTCTGGTACAAGACGGAGTTGAAAATATCAACAAAGAACTGCAGAGAAAACTGGTAGAAATGGTTGATATGGTGAAGCTGCTCCAGGACGGCAAAAACAGCACTGCAAGAGCGAGCAATGATGCTGTAGTTGAGGGTGATGTTCTCGACTTCCGTCATGACGCCTTCGGTCTCCAGCATCTTCTTCGAAATCTCAGCCGCCTCCTTCTTCAATGTCTCGAGCGTTTCGATGACATTGTCATCGTCCAAGATATTGCCGCGAGACTCGTTCAGCGCTTGAAGAAGTCGCTTTTCGAGTTGACGAAGATGGATCTTGAATTCTCCCTGCAATTTGACCAGATCGGTACGCCGGGCATCGACGTCGGGGCGCTCAAACTTCAGGACCTCATTTAGAGACTGCGTCTGCAAGCTGCTCTGCGTGACAGTAAAATTGACAAAGGTTGTTCGACTGCAAACATCCGGAGGGAACGAGGCAGACGGATCTCTTGTGGAGAGAAATAATTTGAACGAAGGAGAGAAATCAATCTCTTGCTTGCCAAGTTGGATAAGCACACGACCACCAGTCTTCTGGTACTCCTTATTGAGAACATGGTTCAGAATGGGGTCCAGATGCTCGGCATCCTGAATGAGAATGGGATTGCCGAAACGCAGAGCACTTTCCAATTGCTTGACAAAGGAGTCGTCCAAGAAGCTCGTAACGGTAAGTTTTCTATCCGTGCTTTCCTTCTCCAGGAACTCCGTAACACGACCAGACGGGTCAATGATGAGGGGATATCTGTTGTAGCGCTTGAGGATGATGGCGTTCTCCGTGCAAAGGTCATCAACGGGCAACGAGTGATCTTGCCAAGTGAGGCGCTCATCGGCGTTCGACAGGTACTCGGTGATGGGGTTGTGTGGCTTGAAGCCAATACCTGACTGCTGCAGCTGATTGACCCATTCGTCGATCATGGCTTTGCGGAACTGTTGATCGTAGAAACCAGCATAGGCAAGGAAGGCTGCTGCGATGAGCACATCACCAACCAGCGTGCTGATCTGCGTCTCGAACGATTTGCTTCCCTCCTCCCACCTAATGCGTTCCGACGAGAGACTGTCCAGCAAACGGACACTGCGGTCGACCTTGAATTGTACTCTTTCCATTTCTGCCTTGATAGCCTGAGTCTCGGAGATGAGTGCTGCGTATTCCTCCTTGTAAGTGGCGATACTGCTTTCAAGGTCTCTGATAGTCTTGTCGATGGTCTGGGCCTCAGCTTTGGTCTGAAGAGCTTGTTCCTCCAGCTGGTCGACTTCCTCACGGAGGGGCCCAACACGGTCCAAGATCTCAGAATAATTGACTTGTGCTTCGACCCATTGCACCAAAGGACCACAGGCCTTACTGGCGCGGTTCACTCTCTCGTAGGTGAAGTCCTCTTTGGAAAGGAATTCAGCTTGCATCTTCACCCTGAGCTGCCTCGTCATCTGCTTCTCATTGTCGTAGTTCACGATGCTTGCGATGAAATCATCTTTGCGGATGATTCCCTGAATGGTCTTCCAGCTATCGGGCCGATGGCCCAGTAGAGCGCAGACAGCTTCCAGAGCAAGCCGAACACTGGCAGGGGGATTGCCCATGGACCGGACTTCGGTCAAATGCTGACGCTTGATATTGCTGACACTCTTCTGAGCCTCCAAGACGGCCGGCTCGGCTCGAGCAAGGTCGTTCAGAACGACCTCTTTCCGGAGTGCAACCTCCTTCTCCTGCTTCTCCAAGGCTGCTTGTACTTCGAGAGAGACAGTCTTACGCTGCTCGGCCTCTCGTTGATCGGCAACCATACGCTGCAGCTTTTCATTGGCTTCCGTATCTTTCTTCTCTAGCTGCGTCTTCTTCTGGGCAAGACTGGCTCGAAGATCGCGAACCTTGTCGACCGTATCGCGCAACTTCTCAAGACCCACGTTCAAATGTCTTTGCTGCTCCTCGAGGTCCTCTCGCTTCTCATTGAAAAGCTTGACATATTGGGCGACGAAATCGAGGTAGTGGCGAGGAGTCAGATACGTAGTCCGGTCTTGTTGCTTCTGCAGGCGCTGGTTGAATCTTTGCAGCGAGTAGTGGATGTACACCATAGAGTTGACAACAGCATCCCGATGAGATGCAGGTAGGCTAAGCTCGCGATAAGCAACAGGGATGCTATCAGGGGCAACAAAGTTGGGCTTGTCCAAGTCGACCGACTGCGTGAGCTCAGAACCAACTTGGAAGAGAGCCTGGTCCGACCAGTCGCCCATCCAGTTGAGAACGCATCTGTTGAACAGCGCGGGACTTGTTGCAGCCTTGGATGACAACCCTTCCTCTGGCGGATTCATGGTAAACACGACGTGAAGGTTCTTGACGATTTGCTGCGTGAACCACTTGTACAATTCTTCCTGGCTGTCGAGCAGGAGACCTTGCCGCTGTGCGCCCTCCTTGCAAGCTGTCATCAGGGAGGAGAATTCATCACCTTCAAACAGACCCGGAACCTCGGCATTGGCAAGAAGAGTGTTCATACGTTCAAGGAATCCCGAGTCGAGGACGTTTGCTTCGTCCATGATGAAACAGATTTTTTCACCCCGGCAACCTGCGCGGCGAAGAACAGTCCGAAGGTCATCGTCGAAATCTTCGGAAGAGTACTTTCCATGCACCTTGATTTGGAATACCTTCAGACCATTCATCCAGGCTACAAAACGAGACAGCGTGGTCTTACCACTGCCGCTGACACCGATAAGAATGAGATGGCCCTGAGGCTGACGGAATACGCGGTCAATGCGCAAGGCATGCTCGAGGACATCATTGAACAGGACGAGAGGCACGTCAACTTCTTCCTCACAGAATGTCTTGAGGCGTGCCTTAACAAAGTCACGCAGGCGCTCCTGCTCAACTGGAACATAGTTCTTGGAGAGCCAGTTGGAGAACAAGATCGGGCCCTTCAATGCTTGCTCTTCGTCAATTGTGGGGAAGTTGTCAAGCGCAATACGGCGCACAGCGTCCGCAGTCCAGCTTCGTTCTTCCTCGGTAGTAAGTCGATCCTGGAAGAGACGCAATGCTTCGTGCGCCCAAATCCGAACGAGACCCTCGACAGAAAGTGTTTCAAGCGGTTTGATAGCTTCGTAAACACCACGAACCCATCTGGTAAGTTCACGCGGCGAGTAAACGTAGTGGGGTTGGATTTGAGGCGTGAACCTGGTCTGCGACTCCAGGTAGAATCGAACCATGGCCTTTGTGAGTGATTCGGAGTATCCGCGCAACAAAGGAAGAATCTTGAGGATTGCAGAGTTGAAGGTTCCATAGATCTGCATGAGGGAGATCTCTCCCGGGTAATCGACCATGATAAGAGGAGCGTGACGCAAGAAACGTTCGGCCATGGGGGTACGTCCTGCATCGGTGGGAGGGTTACAAGCGCCGACAAACTGAATGCGATCGAGAGTGACCCATGTTTTGTCTGAGGTCCTCCAGAAGCCATTTTGCTCCACAAGCTGGCGAAGGAAGGAGATTGCCCGCTGGGTTCCATATCTGTCGGGAGCAGGCAAGTTGATCTCATCACAGAAGATGACCAGCCAGCGGCCAATCTGGTTTGGAGACATGACAACACCGTTAAGAGTCTTCTTATACTCACAGTACTGCTCAAAGGTCTTGATCAAGAGATCAGGAGTAGTGGCGCTAGAGAAGTTGAGGCCGACAACCTCCATATTCGGCAGCTTTCGAAGGGCAGCGAACAGTGTCATGGTTTTACCGGAACCTGGAGGACCACACAGCAACAAAGGCTTGTGCTCCGCGAGCCAGGAGTACAGAACGTCTTCATGGCGAACAGTATCCACAGTAGGAATTACCACATCAGTTTGAGTGATGGAATGCGTGTTGATCTCCACGGAGGGCACTTGTGATTGCCAGCTTGTCCACTCAGCCTTGGGCAGAGTAATATCAAAGTCGATGATAGACGACGTTCCATCAGGTGGAAGATCAGTTGTCGTCAACGCAGACACAAATTGACCAAAGGCTTTGCGGTCTGCCAGGGGGCAGTCACCTGTGAAAGACCACACAAGCGCAAGGAGAAGCTTCTTCGAAATGTAGGCTTCGATCTGCTCAGAGTCCAAGGGGAAATCAACGTGTTGGATATTGTACTCGAGAATGTTGCGACAGGCCTTGTTGAGAAGACTAAACAGAGTGTTCAGTGCACGGATACTGGTAAACTCCATGATGTGATTGTAGTTCTTAGCTTCGTCGAGAGACTTCAAGACAAGCTCATCAGTCTGCAGCAGATGTTTGAGAATATTGGAAAGCATCTCCTGGGCATCCTGAGTTTTGATGGCAGCTTGGCCCGCGGGAGCACTGTCATCGTCCAGATCCTCGAAGGTTCGGGTCCTGAGCGACTCGACATAGTTCGAGATCATCATGGAAGGAGTAACCGTGTCGTCGTTGAACCAGACCATACCGCAACGACTGACCGTCGCCAGAGTCGCGTACTTCAAGCTTTCGACTTCAAACATGATACGAACGTTGGGTGGCAGGTTGAGACGCTCTCCGTTCGGAAGTGTCAGGAGCTTGTTGTCATCCAAGACACTGTTCAAGTTCTCTACCCATTCCGGATCGACATCACCATCGAAAACAATCCAGTGACGCTTCGCGTCTTCACCTCGAAGGTTGTCTACGATCTTTCTGAGGATACCAGTGAAGAGACCGTCGGTCCATTCTCTAGTCGTCGGATCCAAGCTACCGTATAGTGCCTCCTTGGACATGACCTTGGAGTCAATAATGTGAGAAACGCTCTCGACATTTTCGATGCGCTGAAGAGCCTGCAGCAGAGTCTTCCATGCAGCAGATTTACCGGACCCCGACTTACCCACCATCATCACACCGTGATGAATACTCTGGATCTGGAAGAGCTGCAGGGCCTTTGTAATCCACATCTCGCTGTCGACATAGTGTTGCTCGTTGGCGATTTCACGAACGGCTGCAGTGAGCTTTTCATAGTTGGCAGGCACGTATTCGACTCCTGCGAAGTCTTGCCTTTGGATATCCAGCATTCTGTCGACATCCTCACGAACCAGCTTCGGGGCAATCGTTTCGCGCAGACTCTGGACAATGATCTGCGGCTCAATGATCTCATCAGGTCCCAGATCACCACGCGAGTTGGCTATTCTGGTACGCTTGAGACCTCCTGAACTGACCAAGACACTCTTGAGGGCACGAAGACCGAAGTCGTAGTGAGCCTGCTTGGACAACTGCGAGGAACAGTGGTCGAAGAAGGGAACGGTCTGTTTCGACAGACGCTTGGCTTGCTTGAAGCCCTGGGAGAAAAGCATCACCTCCGTGATCAATTCCTTGTCTGGCTTGGACATAGCCACGCTCCGGAAGAGTTTCTTCAAGTTGTCTGGGAGGTTGGAGCGTCCCGCATATCCAGGGTTCATGGTGATGAAGATACCAGTGTTGGGGTTGACGGAGAGACGTCTACCGACCAGCTCTATCTGGGCCTTTTCGTCATCTTCACCTGTCCGAAGACCGATCTGGATATTCTGAATCTGCTGAGACACGGCCGACAGGATTCTCTCTTCGAGACGGTTGAACTCATCAAAACAACCCCAGGCACCGACCTGACAGATACCCAGGAAGATGCGACCCATGGCCTGGAAATCGAAAGTGTCGTCACAGCAGAAAACGAGAGTGAATCTTCCGAGCTGGAGACCAAGTGCTTTAACTGACTCGGTCTTTCCGGTACCGGCGGGACCATAAGGAGAACCTCCCAGTCTTTGACACAGAGCCTGGGTGAGGGTGAGGAAACAACGATCGGTAAGAGGAGTGCGGACAAGCCGTTCAGGAACACCCAGATATTCGAAACCATAGTTCAGCTTAGCATTAGCCATGTGAACATACAATCTCTGAAGGAAGTCTCCTTCAGGATGGTAGACGTAGCGCATCTGAAGGAGCCACAAGTAGTGGGTCGGTGTGGAAGCATTCATGGAGATGAGTTTAGAGATGACATCTCGCTGGTGGACGAATTCCGTGATCATGTGCTCACACTTCTTTCTGGTGATTCCATCCAACTCGCCAAGGACCGTGGCGGCCAACAGCTCCAATACTCGGACTTGAGACTCAAACAATGCGGGAAGATTGCTTCCGCCGCTCTCCAAGGATCTCTGAACAGCACCGGTCCACACAACCTGACTGGCAAGAACCACGATTTGTGCGGGATAGTTGGCCAGGAAATCATTAAAGGCAGTGTGATCAACTTCTGGGGCATTGTAGAGCGGTTCAAATTGTTCCACCGCTTCCGCCAGAAGCTCGGCAAGGGTCAGCTTCATGTTGCTCTCAATAGCACTGAGCCAGTCGTTGATCCGAGGCGTCTTGACCAGGTTGATCTCCTTCTTGAGTCGAACCTCCTCACCTTCCTTGGAGGTAAAGCCAATGATGTTGTTATCATCGTCCATCAGAACACCCGAGAGACCAGCGAACATCTTCTTGAAATGTTTCGCGACGCGGAAAATGTCGTTGGAGTTACCAATGATCTCAAGCAGATCCTCATCACCAACGAAGTAGAAACGAGGGAATGACACACGCTCCCGCTCGAGATACTCTCCCAGAGCCTTTTGGATCTTGTTCAGCAGCTCGGCCAAACGCTCGAGAGACTTTTGTACTCCATTGATAGCGAGTACATCCAGCACGAAGGGCGACTTGTAGACCTTCTTCATGACGGCGAAGAATTCAGAGTTGATGTTCTGGAAGCGACTAGATTCAAGTGGCAGGAGGTGCTTGATATCTGCATTACCAGTAAAAACTCCTTCAAGGTAAACCCACTGTCTCTGAACATCAATCCAGACGTCGAAAAGAACATGAACTCTGTTAAGCTTGTCCTCCCAAGAGGAAGCTTCCTCCTCAAATTCCTTGTAGTAAGGAGAATGCTTCATTGCCTGGAGAGAGTTCAAATTCTCGCTACATTTGGCAAACAAGTCGTCGAAGCCACGAATGAGACGGCATTTGTTCTGATAGTTGACAAGGTCGAGGGAGTAGTTCTGCCATGTTTCACGGACCGACTTCAGGAACTCTTCGAGGGCCATCTCACCCTGTGCTTGGGCAATGATATTACGGATTATTGTCTCGCTAACCGCAAGCTGAAGATCCCAAACGTCTCCGAGGGTCAGGGAAACGAGTGAGAACCTCTTGCCGGGTTTCAATGCCTTGTAGATCTTGTGCCAATGTCTCTCGCGAACGGCCTCAGATTTCATGTCCGAGAGCAAGGGGTTCACTTTGAGAAGCTGGCGAAGCACATTCTGGATGTGTTCGAAGGCTGCGTATTGGCGCATGCGACTAGGCATCTCCTTTGTCATCTTGATCAATCCATCAATGGATTGACGAAGTTTTCTCGGCTGAATACTAGTCCAGAGCATGTCCCTCAGGTCGTTAAGGCTCTTCCAGATGGTCGACAGAGCTGCCCAGACAGACATGAAATCCTGCACCTCTTCCAAAATGGCGGGTAACGCAGACTCTACGCCCGCTGGAAGGTCGAGAGCCTCCTTCGCTTTCGAAACCATCTCATACTCGGACTGCAGAGACTCGAGACGAGACTGGAACGAGCTCAGTGTGCGAGACGCTTCTTCGGGCGGAATTGTACCGGACACGGGCTTCTCTTCGTTCCACTGGCTGATGACTTCCGTGATCTTGTCGCCAATGACCTTGTCTTCGGCCGCAATCTTCGCACGCAGTCCTTCGGTTTGGTCCTGGACGATCTTGCTCTTCCGCGCAAGGAGCTCGTTCAAGGCTGCCCATTCACCATCAACGTTTTCAACGTGAAGCCAATCGCTGGGGAACTGATAGCGCTGACGAGCAAGTGTGGCTTGACCTTGACGGAAAAGATCGACCTCTGGTTCCCAAACCTTGGCTTTGCGCTTGCACTGCTGAACAATTGTAATGAAAGAGACAGCGTGGGCCGTAGAGGCTGCCTCCAAAGTTTGTCCTTCCAGGTCCCTGCGAGCAGCAGCGATCTCAGAATGAATCTCCCTCATTCGGCCTCCAAGCTTAGATCCAAACTTGAGCAGGATCTCATGCTGCCATTGATCATACTTGGAATTCACTCGCGTCTGGACTTGTTCGTAGTCAATCTTAATGTTGCCGAATGACCGGCTCACTTCCGAGGTATCGAAGGTAGCACGGCTCTTTCGAATCTCTTGGAGGAGTTGCAACCATTGAGACAGGTCATCACCAAGGATGTCATAGACTTGTTCTGACTGCAAGTCCCAGAGGGACTGGAATTGCAGCCATTTTTCCACGTACGCCGAAACATCCTTCAGTCTCGACTCAATAGCATTGTAGACCTGGTTCAATTCATTGGTGCAGTGTTGGGGAAGAGTAGCGAAGCATGCCTCAGAGAGCTGAATCTTCTGCACATCGATTGAAATCTGGTATCTAGACGACTTAATCTTCTCAAGATTGCAGATGACACCAAGCCAGTTGTCAAAATGAGCGAACCAGCTGGCGCGGGCATACTGCAGAGGTGGGTCAAGGTGGAGAACCTGGTTGCGCATGGAGATCTCGTGTACGAGGCCGGGGAACTCGATGCTGTACAAAGAAGCTTCGTTCTCACCGGTCTGTACTCTACTGGAGATTTGCATGGTGTGATGACTGTCCGTTGCGTCCTGGAAAGAGAGAATCCATTCGCGTATGGCGCGATGAAGGCGCTCGCGCAGAATCAATTCAATCTTGTGGTTCAGATTGGCGACCCAGTATCCCAGGTTCACATAGTTCTCTAAGTTCAGCTTGTCGACTGCGACCTGAATAGCATCTAGGCGTTGTCTAAACGCAGTAGCATCATAAGGGCAGGTCTTCAGCTCATGAATTGCCTTCTGGATAATTTCATTGATCGAAGCCAGGACCGCTGTCTTGGACTGAAGTACGGATGCTGATCCAGCGAACTCACGGACGAACTGAACATGCTTGCTTTCTCCCCTGGTTGGGATGGCCGTCTCAATGGCTCCGTTAGCCAACGCAGACTGTTTAACATGGAGCTCATATGAGTGGACAAACGATTCCCATCGTAGGGGAACACCCTTGATGATCATGGTTTGAGCGTCGTTCACGTATCCATTCAACAGGATTGCAACATCGGTCATGGTCATAATCGAGCGATTTGTTTGTAGCAGGGTGCGGACACTCTCCATCAGGCTAATGGCATACGGGTAGACGCGCTTGGCTTCTTTGGAAATGTTGCTGACCGCATGGGGAACTTGGAAATTAAGCCAGATAAGGTTTCTTACTTCCTTAAACAAGGCAATGATCTGGGCATCAAAATTGACAGTAAGTTCCAGCGTGTTTCCAGCAGCACGGTTGCGCACAATGTTGAACAGGCGGCCGGAAATGGTGATGTGCCGCCGTTGTACATCGTGGAGCCAAGACTCAAAGACCGGGCGCGTATCCAGTTTCTTGCGGAACAGATTACTCTCAGCCTGGAGCTTCTGCCCCTCAGAATGAAGGTGCCAATCTTCTCCAAGCACGTTCTCAACTTTGCGCATGTATCCGTCTAATTGACGCTCAATCTGCCGCGCCCAAACAATGGCACCGGCAACAGGGGGCATATCGCGCAATTGCGCCATTGCATGTGCTTCTGAGTGACCATATTGTTGCTTGAAACGCTCATGCAAGGATGAGATATCTTGCTTGACGTTTTCAATGAGTTGAGTCTGGTACTCGCCGATAGCACCCCGGATTTTAGGGCGGACGAGAAGAGCATTAAATTTGGAGAAGACACGGAACATCTCATTGGCGTTCTTTGCAGTTGCCAGACGGTCTCGAAGACGGGCTATGATAGAGTTCTCGACACGGGACGTACGCTCATTGTAAGCGATCTCTTCTTTAATCCACTGCTGGGTGCCAGAAGGAGAGACATCCAACACGTCAACATTCTTCAGGGCTGCGTAAGCTTGAGCGACTTCTTCAACAGCGTCAACGTCGCCAATCTCCTCGACAATGACGGCTCCATCAGAACCAGCTCCGGCAACCGCATCCCCAGCAGAAGTTGTCTTTGGACCGAGGACGTTCACGATTGTGCGTTGAAGCTGCTCATGATTGACTCTGAAGGTATTAATATACTTCAATCGTTCTTGGGTCTTCTCGTGGCGCGCGGCGATCTTGATCGGAATGAACTTCTCATTGCGGCGTCGAGTAGACTCACGAGCGACATTGGTGAACTCTTTCAAATTTTCATCCCAGGTTCGCCAGATGGCGCCGGCTGTCTTCATCAACGATCGGAACTCACGGTAATCGAGATGGAGTATAGTAGGGCCGTGTAGAAGGGAATGGATCACGTTGTCAAGGTCTCCAGAGATAGCTTCCACCAAGGAAAGTGCGCGCTTAATGGGATAGGGGCAGATCTTCAACTTCTTGTTCAGATGGTTGAAGATCAAGTTCAGGGATTCCTGGACTTTCTGCAACGTGGTTGCGGACAGCAACTCATCCAGGGGAAAGTCCCGCATAAGCTGGTTGTATTTCTGAACCAAATCGGTTGCCTCGCGCAAGCCCGTGTCCGCGACGAAGCTGAGAGTCGCTTGATAACGTTTCGCATGGCGCAAGATGTCCATCGTCAACTGAACGCCGTCGCCGCGCAGTTGAGCTTCGATACCTTCGAGAGCAGTTTCCATCGACAGCCAGAAGCTGATCTCTTGAGCTGCGGACCCGCTATCGGCATCACGAGACATCTTGGTGATGGTCTGAATCGACCGAATCCAGCCGTTGACATTGTTCTGGATACTGTTGATGAAAGCGCTGCTCTCCAGTATCGTCGGGCTGATCAGCTCCACCGACGGCCTGACTCCGCGCTTTTCTGCCTCGAGCAGCGCCCCCTGGACCACCTCATGAAGCGGCAGATTCAAGGCGGGGATCTCGACATTCTGCTGTAAATGCTGAAACGCGAGTTCCAGCTCCGCGAATTTCTTCTTGGTGCCAGGGACCCCAGTCTTCACCTCTGTATCCGTCCGGGGCTTTGCTCCACTAGCGACGTCCTGGGTGCGGCTATGAGCTTCGAAGTAAGGGCTGAGCGCGTGGCGGAGCAGCAGGTGTAGGATCTCGTAGGGTGAAAGGGCGTTGCTCTGCTGAGTCGGATCGGTACTCAAGGAAGCGACACCCGGAAGGTTGAGCACCTGGATCTGCGACGAGATGGGGAGCGAGGGATCGATGGCCGAGGGCCGCTTGATGAAGGCGACGGAGGCGACGGTTGTCGGGGCGGACGAGATTTCTGCGGCGAGGCTGTACACGTACTGGCTTGACGATTCTGCACAATTTGAAGATAATGGATTAGCTGGAATTGATCGCAAAAGCAGCATGGTGTCTGCCCCAGGAGGAGTAGGTACCCTCGTCAATGTCGGCCCCGTTGGCCTCTCCAGCGGCCACCAGGTCCTTCTGCACATAGAGAGCGACCTGCGACTCTGAGGCAAAC
Source organism: Aspergillus fijiensis CBS 313.89 (assembly GCF_003184825.1). Lineage (NCBI taxonomy): Eukaryota > Fungi > Ascomycota > Eurotiomycetes > Eurotiales > Aspergillaceae > Aspergillus > Aspergillus fijiensis. The sequence continues at coordinate 194,309 of NW_024468987.1, forward strand.
CGGGTGCAGCGCTGCACAGTCTCATTGTATTTGGCCTCGGATAGCAAGCTGCCGGTGCTTTCCAGCTCAGTTCTCAGAGCGCCGAGAGTCACCTCCAACACACCGATCAAATACTGAATGACAGCACTTGGATCCACCAAAGCTGTCGTCTGCGCCGATGGCGGGGCCCCGTTTGAGACCTCCGCACTGGCAACCTCCATATCTGTAACGCCTTATGTACAACGATGCGCGAATGTCATAGAGTTTGTAGGATGGGTTTCGTTCTTGTTGTTAGATTCGGGAGAAAGAGGAGCCGGGGGGGGGGGGAGCGGAGCGGGAGAAGATGCGGATTTGTTGACACCAGAAAGTCGCGGTATCGGTTCGGGTGCGCGGAATCAAACTAAGCTCTAGGTATAACCAGTCGGAACTTGGAAGACCACGGCAGAAAAGAGAGCGATCGAATGAATGAAGCGAGCTGAAAGTGAGGAAATGAAATGAGAAGCTGTATGTTCAGGGGTTCATAAAAGGGCTTTGTAGGTAGTATGATAACACCAAAGATCTTCCGATCGGGCTTTCAGTTTAGTTGTGGTTCCAGGCACTTTTTTTCCCAACCAGCGGACGCGGGTTGGAGAACAACAGACCGTCAGTCAGTCAGTCAGGGGGCATGCCTGCCACCTTCCCTGTTTAAGACTAGCCGCTCCGTGCCCCAGCTCTTGCCTACCACGGATCTGCACGCCCAGTCTAGACTGCCTACGGAGTACACCACCACATCTATAATCATAGATCTTGACAGCCACATCAACTATTCATTCAACATTTTGTCGACTGATTTGACTTCATAAAGCACATCATCTCTCATATCGCTGTCCCGATTTCCTGGTCCGCCGCATCACACACCACCCGACAATCGCAATTATATTTCTTGCGGAACTCCAACCGCGTCATTCCCCCCAGAGCCGCCAATGCCCTCTCGCTGGCCTTGACTTTGGCGTAGCGACTAGACGACGACATACCCTCGGCAATGACCACATCATGCACAAAGACTGCTGCCAGCACACTTGCTTGAGTCCCATCGGCGCCGGGCAGCTCTCCAGCTTTCAGGCAGTAGTTCAAGCAACCATACTCATTTCCGAGTCGGTTATGGAGGAACGTCTAGCCGAGGTCAGTCATCACCTCAAATTAACAAGCAAGGAAGTGGCTCCTACGGTTGGATGCTTGTTAGCAAATGTGTCGTAGATGGCCATGTCCTCGAAATAGGGCTGGATAAAGCGACGGAAGAAGTCTTCAACCACCTCGAAGTCAAAGCTCGAGTCAACGAAGATGGCTCCCAAGTAGGCCTCCACCATATCCGGCAAGCACTAGACAGTCAAATTAGCCTGGTTCGGTACATCTGGATTAGACATCTCCCTACCTTCGGAGGATCGTTAGCATCAACCCAGTAATCTACTGCACCTTTGCTATCACTCTCCGCAATCTGAATTGCTTGCGCATAAAGAGTGATTTGTGACTGTAAAGGGTTGCTAAAATGTTTCAAGTGCGTGTGAAGGCCCAGCTTAACCGCTAAGGCACCGAGGTACTTGTTAGACACCATCGCCATCTGCAGCTCAATTGTCAATAATGTTCTTGCCAGTTCCATGGCGGTCAGTCGCCTACCTTGTGCTCGGTGAGCCATTGAGGATCTCGATCTGGGAAACGGTGGAATATGTTCTCGACACAGACCATGTCAAGCAAAGCGTCTCCAAGAAACTCCAGTCGCTGGTAGCAGGGAACCTTAGCCCAAGCGGAGGGCAGGGAAGGGTGTGTGAACGCAGATCGCAAGAGCCGGGGATACTTGAAACTGTAACCGAGCTTCTCCTCGACCTGTCGGACCAAATCAAGCTCGAAACCATCAGGGGTCTGGACTTGATATCTAGGCATGCTGTATAGACTCTGGTAATCCCTCCAGGAGGTAACTTTGTGGCTCGCATCGTCTACTAGAGCAGTCACTGCTTTTACTGCCATGTCAAATCGATGCCGGGGTCCCCCGGTGAGCAGAGATGCTCCGATCAACGCCTCACAGACATCGGCGATGGTCTTCTCTCCGAGTGCATGTTTACTTTCCGAGCTCATCTGCTTGCTGTGGTCCTTTCCCCGCAAGAGGCTCAAGCCATCAGGATACCATGTGTGTCTTTAGTAGTTGTTAGTGAATTATGTCCATTTAATATGTCTAGGGGCTTCATACCGAGAGAAACCTTGAGTCCTAATATACTTGTAGAGTTCCTTCTGTACCGCAGTGTTGAATAAGTTCCTGTTACAGACAAGACACATTCGGCTGACATGGTAGTCGAATTCGTCATCGTCTGGGTTTTGTGAGAAAAGAGCAATGGAGGTAGCCATCTTGAGAAAGCAGTCCCCAAGAAACTCGAGACGCTCGTAGTTTTTCCCCATACCCCGTTGCACGTGAAGTTGCTGGGCTCGATGCTCCTCTGTGTTATCAGAATCCTTGGTTAAAGCCTCGAGTGCAAACTCAAGCTTGATCGTAAGATCCAACCCGGCGCAAGCTTCCAGGGTTATCAGATACGAGTTCATCCTGGATATAATGGCAGGAAAAGCCAGACATGAGGCTGCTACAGAAGCAGGAATCTTGTTATGGTCAGTTCAGAAAGCAGCTGAGAACGGGGCAGAAGAATTCACGAACAGCGGAGATCTTAAGTGGCTCTACGCAAATATAACACCTCGTTTCGACGTCTCTTTCTGCGTCCGTCATTTTATCCAACAGGTTTCTGCGAAGGCGAACTAACTCCGCTTTCAAGACAGGCTGGTTCCAATCGCAACCCGAGAGAAATTTGGCACGCGAGTTCTTCGAAAGACTAGTGCTGTAATTCATGATATCGTTCATGTACCTGCGCCGTGCCACGAAAGGAGGTGGGGGATCTGAGGGGTGTAGAGTTTTCTCAACCGCAAGAGTGAAGTATCTGCACGCTCCGTTCCAGTTATCGAAGACCAGGCGATCGAGCAGATAATTGGGATTTGCGTTGCTTGGAACCGGCAAAGTCTCGTTCTTATACACATGGATCACGGTCTTCCAATCAATCAAGTCCCTGGGGTTGGTGTCTCGATCTGGAATTACTTGTATATGTGTCGGTCCTAGCCAATATGTCATCCTCTCGGGTTGGTAATCATAGGTCTTGTGAAAGATATCACCGAACACTCGAAGGAAAAATGTCGTCAAATATTGCAGCTCCATCTTTGAGATTGTTAGCTGTTCTTTCAAAGGAGCCAGATGCACAATCGTCTCTATATCCTCATCGAGATAGATGGGAAATGCTGGAAACTCGGGAAGGGGGTTCCTAGTTAGCAATAAGAGACTTGCATGTTGTCTTGTCAGCGGACCAGAAGGTTCCAACAGGACTACAGTGATGTAAAGACTACTTGGACGCTCGCCTCTTTTGTCTTCCCAGAATGACGGTTTGACTATCATGTCGTACTGGCTAGTCTGCTTGGAGGTTATGGCAAGCTTGGCATTCCTCATCGCAGGCAAGCGACGGTGGAACATTGACTTGAAGTGATTGTCGAGCAACCCAGCTTTGCGTAGCCGTATGCAGGTATCAAATGCTGCAGACTGCATTGCTCTCGATTTTCGGATCTCCGGGCTCCCAGTGAGCCCTACCACTGGCGACTTCTCAGGCAGAATAACCTCGCAAACAAAGGCATTGTTGACAGGAAGTACCACATAGTGCACTTTCGCGTCTTGCTCTTTCTCATATTGCTTGAATGGTTGCTACGTCAGCACAATGTCATTCTATCACATGGATCGCATTTACCAGAGAGCTAGCATAGCGAGCGAGTATGGCAATGGCGGAGTGATAGGTCAACTTGGCACCAGATGCTTGGATGGTGAAAGTCCGCTTGCCGGCTTCTTTCTCCAAAACCTTTTCTAGGTCATCGTTTCCATGCAACAATCTGTTCTCAGGCAGAGCTTCGCAGAATTGTTGCATTATGCTCTGTATCAGATTAGCCCGGCTCTTGTAAGCACGATGTAAACCTACCTCGGCATCTCGAACCTCCGACAGTCGGCCCTGGTGCTGCGGGTTGTACTTTTCGACCATAATTGCATACTGTAAATGACATAAGCGTTGACCTCGGCGGATCGGGAGTCATCTCTCATACCGTTGACCTGTAGTGTCGGGCACGGCCACGGCTCTGCACGTACTGAATGAGTGTCTGATAAAGATCGAACCTATGCTATAAGTCAGACCCTCTCAATGGTGGATGTGTAGTTCTGAATACCTAACAACGAGATTGCAGTCCGGGATATCGAGACCTTCTTCAGCTACCGAGGTAGCGAACTTATCTAGTCAGCATTATTGTTTCTGTAGGCAGGAGCATCCATACCAGGCAGTTGATTTCTCCTTCTCTGAACTTGATCAAGGTAAGAAATTGCTGACGAAAGGTTATGCCCATTCCTGCAACGTCACCCGATCGAACTCCAATAAGCACACCAGGTCGAAGGAAAGGGATACATAAGTTGTTGAAAAGCTCAAACAGCATCAACGCGGTGTAGCGTTTCTCTGTGAAGACAATGCACTTTGTCTGATCTGGATGCAGAAAGCGCTTCTGCAGCTCTGCACGGAGCAGCTGCACCTTAGAGCTTAGCGCTCCTGGACCGAGAGGGCTAGTGAGCTCATGTCTTTTGACAAGGTCGCTGGCCTCTCTGATTCGCAAGATTTGTGTATGTGTATCCCGGGACTCAATGAGTGAACTATTAGACTCAACCGACTTATTGATCTTCCCCTCGAGTCTGGGCAGAACGTCATCTGCTAAAGCACGTAGCCATGCTCTATCCGAGCACCAACTACCTAGTTCAGAGGTTGCCTGCCAGGCAAATTTGAAAATGCCCTCGAGACACTCGAGATCACCAAAACGCTGCTTGAGATCTTTGTACAAGGCTGTCGCTACCGGGGGCTCCAATATCGTGTATTCCCACGTTTCTTCGACTGGACGACTGACATATTGGCGCAGTAAGGTAGCCTGGGATGTTGTGGCAATAGTGCTGTCAAGCAATGTTTCGAGTCTCCTATGAGACGTTAGCAAGTGCATCTGAGAGAAAGAGGAAAGCCTGTTCATACATCGCAGCATCGACCACATCACCTTTGGTGTCCACTGGCGAAGCCGTCATCCCAAATATCCTTGGCCGTTTTGAAGGAACCTCCTTCAGGTATGTGTCACGAATAATCCTAAGCCCAGTTAGGCATTGTACTCGAGTTTTGTCATACAATGCACCCACCGTGCATACGGATGATCTTTCTTGGTATGATGAGCTTCGTCAAAGATCAAGAGATTGATCTGATCCATCCTGATGTAAGAATTGAGCAAGCACTGATGCAGGATCTCCGCCGTGCAGACAATGACCATGTTTGTCTTGAAATGCTCATCCCAGATCTCCTTGTTCCATAGATCAGTTCCCATGGCGCCGAAGAACTGACCAACGCTCTGATCAAGGTTGTGACGCAGCACTGCCGCTTGCTGAAACGCGAGAGCAACGCTATCAACCTGTAGACGTGTAAGCTTTCTCATATAACCATGGAGAGGTATACGCACCAAGAAAAAAGATATGCGATGCGGCTTGTCTTGAGCACGATCATTTAGCTCGTTCTGCAGTGTATGCCTCAGCAGCAGCACTGCGATCAAAGTCTTTCCCGAGCCTATAACTCACATGGATCAGATATGCCAGACTTGGTGAGTAGATGTCAATCTATACCAGTTTCAAGAACGGCAATCGTGTTCTGTGCTTTGGCCCTTTCGAATAGTTCCACCTGGTAGTCTCTTGGGTCCAAGGTACCAGTGGCAAGATCATGCTTGACTATCAAGTGAGCGGTCGAAAGCTGAGCATCCGGCAGATCAGGAGCCACCCTTTTGTTGGTGGCGACTGGATCGGTGACAGCGCGCTTGGACAAGCTATGCGAGTGTCAGTTACATCCAGAAATGAAGGGTAAGTGATGGAATGAACTAACAGGACGTTGAACTTGGCATTTTGGAGTCTCCGTCGTTGCGAGGCATCCATTGGGTTGATGCTTTCTTCTTCTTCATCCGAGTCAGACGAGCTGGAAGCGTTCTCGACGTCCTCTGAGGAGATTTCGACTCCACTGATTTCGTTAGTGGTGCTTGAGGTGCGATTCTTACTGTTGGAGGCAGGGATGCCCAGAAATTCGGCGCTGAGGTTTTCGACGTTTGACCCGGTCATTTTCATGCTTTGCTCTCGACTCGGAGCAGGATGATTGTGGCGGAGAGAGGGAAGTTATTCATGTCAGAGATGCAGAAAGAGGTAAAGTGAGTATTCAATGGAATGGTCAAGTCTTGCAGTGGGCTGAACCTCACATCAACAGCTGCTGCCAGTGTTACCGTGTCGTGCAGTGAATACAAACCATACAACAAACGTGCGGTCTGTTTGTAGTGGGTGAATGTCTCACACCCCGGCCGGAGACTTGTCTTCGAAAAGATACATGGGCGTTACACAACTTCGAAATGATCTTCGCCAAAGGTATCTGCTCGTTACAACTGACATTACAAGTATCTAGCCTTCGCAAATAAGCCAATAACATAGACAGGACTAGACCGGAGCAATAAGTTTAGTGTTGAATATATATACTTCCCAGCAACCGGGATGGAGCGCAAGGATCCACCCCTAAACTGATAGATGCGGGGCTTGCCGCGGGGCGGGCCCAGGAATTATTTCTTCGAGGCCATCCTCCGTATTCAGCTTCAACTCCCTCCAGCAAATCTCCCAGCACCATCCTCCGCAAGACGCAAAATCACACCCAATGGAACAACCCCAGAACCTACGCACCCTGTTCACCGAGGCGAAAGCCGAAAAGTCCGCGCTGGAAGGGCGGTTCGACAGCAACACGGATGCTTATCGCAGTGATGTCAACGCAGTCATAGCCAAGCTTGAGGAATGCCAACGATTAGTGAGCTTGCTGTCGCTGTTTAGCTCCAACGAAGCTCTCGAGGATATCTCCACCGGAGATCTACAGTACTGGCCCCATCCCTTCGACACTTGATCTGAGATTGTCTTTTGTTCACACTCCTCTTTCTCTCACTGCAGATACCTGACCGTCGAATACCTGCTCGCCGACCTCCTCCAAAGAACCTACACATCGGACCGCGAAGCCTCCCTCCGCCGTGCACTGAGCCAATACGAAAAGTTCCTCTCCCGGCTGGACGAATACGACATCCTCAGCGCCAGCGACAAGAAGCTCTACGAGCGGTACGCGGCCAACCCGTCCACCTTCTCCCTCACCCCTACCAACGATGCGGCGGTCCGGCGCGAGGTGAAGATCACCCGATTCCGGGAGGAGAAGGAATTGAAGCAGAAACTCGAGGTTAGACAGCACCACCACCACCACCACTACTAAATATTCTTGACATGAACGAGACCGCCCCGCTTACTCAATGTGACCCCCCAAAAACAGTACTTGTCCAAGAACAAAGACCGCTTGCAGAGCGATGAAGACGATGTGCGCGCATTGTACCTGGCGGAGCTGGCGCTCTACGCCCACCAGACGTTCCAGTTGCTCGACCTCCTGTCGCAGGAGTTGTCTATGTTGGCCACGATGCGCACGGCACCCCCCAACCCCACCGAGCTGTCGCAGGATGACCCCCGGAGACGCAATGGGGACGCCGAATCGGGCTACTCCGAGCGACTGGATCGCCCGATCGCCGAGCTCTTGAGAGGAGGAAGGCTCGGGCCGATATTGAGCAAGGAGGGACGGCCGATGCAGCCCTTTACATTGCTGGATCGCCGCACCCAGCTGCAGCAGGGCGTGTTCCGCTCCGGGCACAACCTGCCAACTATGACAATCGATGAATACCTCGAAGAGGAGCGAAGGCGGGGCAACGTTATCGAAGGGGGAGGCGAGGCGTCCGGGATCAAACCAGAGGTCGACGAAGACGACCACGATATCGCCGATGGAGAGACTATGAAGGCCCGGGCCTGGGATGAGTTCAAGGAAGCAAACCCCCGAGGCTCGGGAAACACTCTGAATAGAGGATGATTGTCATGAATGCTACATAGATACTGATGATTTGGTTTCTTGGTCTGGGTCTTGCCATGAGACGAGCACATATAATGAATGCATATATTTTCTCGCTAGATCTGCCATCGACGCAGATATATGCCTTATGAATCGCGTTGTTATATCATAATCTATCTAAACCTGCAACGTGCCGTTTCCTTGTATGGGTATCCGTCTTTTTCATATCCTTCATGCCTTCCGTGAAGGAGAGGACCAGCATCTCCACCACAACATCGTTGTCCATCACAACATCGTTGTACTGTACAAGACCTCATTGAGATGCCTGCTTGTTCCGCTGGATCTCTTCGAGGATCTTTCCAGCGCCCTTGGCCACCAGAGCATTGGCGACCGTGACCCCGAACTCCTCAGCAGCCTGAGGGGTATCCACAGAGCCATCCACTTCCACCTCGGAGCTCTCACTGCCATCCACGCTGACGACAACCGACCGCATCCTCAACTTGGACGAGCCATCGGCATCACGAACCCACTCCGACTCGACACCCAGGGGGGCACTGCAGCCACCCTCCAGGGTGCGCAGCAGGCTGCGCTCCGCCAAACAGGCCAGAGTCGTCTCCTGGTGACCGATGCCCGACAACATGTCGAGCACAAGCCGATCATCCTTGCGGACCTCGATCCCCAGCGCCCCCTGCCCGACGGCGTAGAGCATGCCGGCGTTCTGGGAGTCCAGATAGGCGGTGATGCGATCCTGCAGGTCCAGACGGAGCAGTCCGGCGGCCGCCAGGATCAGACAGGCGTACGGGCTATCCTCCGCGTCCAGCTTCGACAGACGAGTGCCGATGTTTCCGCGAACATCCGTAACCTTGAGATGGGGGTACCGCCGCGCCAACTGGGCTGTCCGGCGGATGGAGGAGGTGCCCACCACCGAACCCGCAGGCAGGTCGGCCAGGCTCTTGTACGGCAATCCCTGCTTGACGACCAAGACGTCGCGCGTATCTTCCCGATCCATCATCGGGCCCAGCGTGCATGAGGGCGGCAGCAGAGTGGGGACATCTACGTTGCAACAACAACAAGTATGTCAGCCCAAAAATTCCCGGAGCCTTTTCTTGTTCTTCCGTTGGGGGCCACGCCACACCACTTACCCTTGAGCGAATGCACAATGAGGTCCACATGACCGGCCATCAACAACTCCTCCAACTCCTGAGTCCACAGATTCTTGGTGGTGAAGTCCCGCAGCGCGATGGTGGTGTTCTGGTCGCCGGCGGTTTCACGCGAGTGGATCTTGAATTCATATTCGGGCCATTTGGCCTTGAGGGCGGCCTGGACCAAATCGGTTTGGAGCAGAGCGAGCTTGGACTTGCGCGTCCCAATGGTGAAGACCTTGCGGGAGGAGGGATCAGCGGCGTTTGCGCTGGCGAGCGGGGTAGAGGCCATTCCGACGGTGTTTGGGGGGGGAAATAAGAGCAGGGAAGAGGAGATTAGAAGCGGGTGGGTGAAAGAGGAGAATAGAACGGGAATGCGCTCCGAAAGGACAAACAAATAGATGGGGTCAATTAAGGATTGAGGGGGGGGGTCAGAGGTAGTGGCAATAGAAAGCGTGCTGTCAAGTAACTTAATGGTTAAAGTTGGATCTCCGGCTCGAGCACATTTTCCTCCGGGTATTTTTTGCGGGTTCTGTTTTGTCATACGACCCGGCTGGACTGTCCGGTCCGGGGCAAAGATAGTGGGATATTGTAATCTTACAGCGGTAATCTTACAACTGGGGCCCTTTTTGCCTCTTCGCGATAGAGAGCATCACGATAAGCGATCCTACTGTTCAATACACGTCATGGTGAGTGTGGACTAACTTAGTATCCTCAGTAGTACTCCGTACTCATAATTGCGACCATCTTGATCGACAATGTACTCTTATCAGATCGAACCCAAAGGGGATAGAAGCTGGTGGAAGAGCAAGGAGCAAGTGAGACAAGAGGAGAATCCCCCAGGTTTTGGGGGGTTATTTAACTCAGGGTTGGTCGTCTGACGGCTGCGAACCTCGGCATGATCGGGAGGGAGTGCGCTTATCTTTCGATCTTCTCCTCCTCTCCGCCTCACCCCCAACCCCAGACGGGAGTGTCACGCTTGCCTGCCTTCTTTCATCCATCCATCCATCCATCCATCCATCTACCCTTGAGCTTCTAATCACTTTCTCTCCTCACGTTTCTCAACTCTTCCCCTTAAACTACCCATCAATCTATTCTATCCCACGTTTTCCCACCTCCTTTTCCTCTCTCTCTCTCTCTCTTTCTCTTAATATTGGCTCAGCTGAAACGACCACACCCTACCTCTCTTATTGTCATTCTTCTCTCAGCTTCAATCATTGTACCCTTTGCGACCCACGTTTGAATTGATCTGGCATCCGTCATCCCGCGATGGGTTCCCACAGCGGCAGAACCACCAAGCTTGCATTGGTACCGCTCCCCAAAGGCTCTGTCTTACTTCCCGGAGTGACTCTCCGGATTCCGGTCTCCAACCGACCCGATATCGCGAACCTCCTGACCACCGTGCTGGACCGCTCCCCCGCAGCGAAACGGGATGGGAGTATCGTCACCTTCGGATGCATCCCTCTCAGCTCCCCGTATCTCAGCAAAGATGGCCAGCGGGTCATCGATGATGGGACCCTGGAGGAGGACAAGCGGGAGGAGTACGAGATGATAGATGCGGGACAAGCGCGCAAGGAGGACCTCTTCCGGTATGGCACCGTGGGCAAGGTGATCGGCATCCAACGCCGTGCCTATGCAGAACCATCCCTCCTTGTCCAGGGAATTCAGCGTTTCACCCTCAAACGAGTCCTCAAGGAACGGCCGTTCTTTGAGGCCGAAACCATCATCCATGACGATAAAGGTTTGTGTCCATTGCATTATTCTTCTCTGTTAATGCTATATGACGTCTTTGACTAATCATCCGCATCTGAAATCGCAGTCATCAACGACACTGAGACGGTCGACCTGTTCCAACAGCTAAGACAGCTTTCGAAGGAGCTATTGACTCTTCTGCGACTTTCCTCACTTCTGCCCTCGGCGGGAACCCGCCTATCGCCCATCATCGCTCGTAAATTCGAGATCTTCATCACCAAGTCTGATATCTCCCACGCAGGTAGACTGGCCGACTTCATGGCCGATGTTGCCGACTCGGGTTTTGAGGAGAAGCTCCGCATTCTGGCCTCGTTCGATGTCCGAGCCAGGCTAGAAGGCGCCATCGAGATTCTGAGTCGGCAGGTACAGAATATCAAGAGCAACGTCAAAGTCACGACCATCACTACCAATACATTCCCCGGGTCTTCATTTGATATCAGCCAGATCGATCCGCGCGAGCGGGAGCTGCTGGCCAAACGAGCAATGGCAGGCCTGGCGGGATTGACGCCGCCGGGGATGACAAGCGGCCGGAACAACGACGGCGATGAAAAAGAAGCGAACGAGGTTGACGAGCTCCAAAAAAGACTCAATGACGCTGAGCTTAGTCCTGAAGCTAGGAAAGTCGCGGATAAGGAGTTGCGTCGTCTCCGGAAGATGAACCCTGCGAATGCAGAGTACGGTGTGTGCAGAAGCTACCTCGAGAATATTGCCGACATTCCCTGGACCAAGGTCACCGAAGATCAGCTTGGTCCTGAGACTCTGAAGAGAGCTCGCCAGCAATTAGACGACGACCATTACGGCCTGGAGAAGATCAAGAAGCGGCTTCTCGAGTACTTGGCGGTGCTGCGTCTAAAGCAAACCTCTAACAAAGATGTGCAACGCCAGATCGAGAGCCTCACCCAGGAACTGGATGCTTCCGATGCGGGCGACATCGAAAAGGATGTTCCGACGCTATCGGAAGCAGACAGGGTTGCTCTTGAGACCAAGCTACACCTGTTGGAGTCCAAGCGCATCGGCGATAAATCACCGATCCTTCTGCTTGTCGGCCCTCCGGGTGTCGGAAAGACAAGTCTGGCACGGTCCGTGGCTGCCTCCTTGGGTCGCAAGTTCCATCGGATATCCCTGGGTGGTGTCCGGGACGAAGCAGAGATCCGAGGTCATCGGAGGACCTACGTTGCCGCAATGCCTGGTTTGATCGTCAATGGTCTGAAGAAGGTCGGTGTGGCTAACCCGGTCTTCCTGCTGGATGAGATTGATAAGGTGGGCGGAGCGAATTTCCAGGGCGATCCCTCGGCAGCTATGCTTGAAGTCTTGGACCCCGAACAGAACCACACCTTCACCGATCACTACATCGGTATCCCAATTGACCTGAGCAAGATTCTTTTCATTGCCACGGCCAACTCGCTAGAGACCATTCCCGCCCCGCTCCTCGACCGTATGGAGACAATACAGTTGTCTGGCTACACGAACATCGAGAAGCGACACATTTCCAAGAGACATCTTATTCCCAAGCAGGTCCGGGCCAACGGACTCTTTGAAGGCCAAGTCATCTTATCGGACGAGGTTCTCGACAAAGTCATCACGTCGTATACCATGGAATCTGGAGTACGGAACCTGGAGCGTGAAATCGGTTCGATCTGCCGGTCCAAGGCCGTGCAGTACGCCGACGCAGGTGACGCCGGCCGACTGGAAGCGTACAATCCCGTGGTGAGCCTCGAGGATCTGGAGGATATTCTCGGCATCGAGCGCTTCTACGAGGAACTGGCGGAGAAGCATGGCCGGCCCGGCGTGGTCACGGGCCTCGTGGCCTTCTCCACCGGAGGTCAAGGCAGTATCCTGTTCATCGAAGTGGCTGATATGCCGGGCAACGGCAATATCCAGCTGACTGGTAACTTGGGTGGCGTCCTCCGCGAGAGTGTTGAAGTTGCTTTGACCTGGGTCAGAGCCCATGCCTACGAGCTGGGACTGTCCGCGGACCCCAACGAGGACATCATGAAGAACCGCAGCTTGCACGTGCACTGCCCGTCCGGAGCAGTTCCGAAGGACGGTCCTTCCGCCGGTCTCGCCCACACGATCGGCCTGATCTCACTGTTCAGCGGCAAGCCTGTGCCTCCTAGTCTCGCCATGACCGGTGAGATTTCGCTGCGCGGGAAGGTGATGCCGGTGGGCGGAATCAAGGAGAAGCTGATCGGAGCGCTGCGTGCAGGCGTGAAGACCGTCCTTCTGCCGCAACACAACCGGAAGGATGTGAAGGATGTACCGCAGGAGGTCAACGAGGGGTTAGAGATCATCTACGTCAAGTAAGTTTCTCTTTTCGAGTGATTTGGTACCTTCACTAATGCTTGGCTATCAGACACATCTGGGAAGCCATTCGACAGGTGTGGCCCGACGCTCACTGGCCGGGGCAACACCAGGCCAATTTCATCGAGAGCCGGCTGTAGACCGGTTTGATACTCTCTCAGAATGGGATAACTGTAGATAATGCTCTTGTTTTATGATTTAAGCAGCCAGCGGGGTTTTGTTCGATGCAGCGTTTTGCTATTCCGCCCATTTTTGTCTTATTATCACCCAATACTCAAATTTTAACGGCATATTATCCAATACACTTATTATCAATCAACCCACATCCCAACTCCGCAAACCAAACGAACCAAAAGAGAAAAAGAAAATGTATTTATAAACCCAAAGCGATATAATACAGCGCGACCATGAAAGAAAAAAGCCCCAAAAGAAAATACATAACCCCAAAGGAACAAGCCAGCCCTGTTCCCAAGTCCAGGATTTTTCACCGTATTTCATCCTCCTCTCCCTGGATATCATCCATTCAGTGTACCCAACCCATTCATATGCACCTCAAACAACCCTCAAACCTCACCTCAACACTCACGACCTCGACCCATCCTTAGGACTAGTAGCCGCCTTCCCGCGCACCGCGCGGTCGTAATTCAACCCCAGGGCCTGCCAAGTCGGGCGCCAGGGCTTCTCGCCGCTGAGGATCTTCTCGGCCTCGGCGGCGTACGACTCGCGCTCCTTGGTGGGGGCCAACATGCCTGCCTCGGGCTTCTGGGCGTCCTGCATCTCCTGCTGCCACTTGGCGGCCTTGTAGTACTGGTCCTTCTCCCACCTGTTTTGTGTTGTGCCGGAGAATTAGCATTGTATCACACACAGCACAGCACAGCCCCGTGTATTGCATACGCAAACCACCGCAACCACAGCAAGGGTAAAAGGGGAAGGTAGGGCAAGGGCAAAGACAACGTACTTATCCATCTCCTTCGGCGCCTCGGGCCACACAAACGGCTCCTTCATCTCAACGGTCATCCGCTTCTTGCTCTGCGGACGGCGCAGCGGACCGTACCCGAACCGGCCCCGGGACTTCATGCGGGTGACCTTCTGCTGCTCGACGAAGCTGCGCACGGCCAGCACGCCGACCCCGTACGCGCGCTGCAGGTAGTCGCGCATGTCGAGCTTGTTGAGGTTGAGCGGCACGTAGAAGGAGGCGTAGCGGGGCGGGAGGAAGGGGGTGCGGATGAGGGCGATGGTGAAGTCGGGACTGGGCCGGCATCGAGCATACGTTAGCGGGGGCTGGTTTTCTCGGTTGGATGGGGAGTATACGGTATGGGGGCTTGCGTCCACCGGGTGGGATTGAGGGTTTGGCTTACAGAAAGACCTGTTTGCGCGCCTCCAGAGGAGCGCCGGGACCGACCCAGCCTTCCGGCCGGGTGGGCACTTTTTTGGCCAGTTGCGTGAGTTTGCGGACCATTTTTGGTGGTGTTTGGGTCCTTGTCGGGGAGAGGAGAAGGAGGAGGGGGGGGGGGAGTACTGCGAAATGTGGTGGTGGTGGTGGTGGATTTGGAGGTGCGGAATAGTTTGGTTATCTTCCGGAGCGGAACTTTCTTGCAATTCGTTGTTTGCGTCGTTTGGCCGCTTCGGCGCCCGTAGCATTTGATAGTTTACTCCACTCCGGGAATAATGCGGAGGGATAGATGGCTGGCTCAATGCTTATACGGTAATTGTCAGTTACCTGTTCTTTGCAAATCGATTGGATGCCTTGGACGGGGTCGAGAGATGTTTGGAGTGGAAGTTCATAGTCGGACAATTTCTGACTTCAGCCAGTAGCACTCAGTAATACCTCAAGATCTCAAGATCTACGTTATTGGATAATCGCAAACAACAAGAAGATAACACCTACGACAGAACTAGCTACGTGAGTTGCAGAGAAAAATTTACGAGTCCCAGAAAAGTTCTATTCATTATGGTCATGATCGTATCATATCTTTTTATCCATCGCAGCAGGTCCCTACTGTCCCCCCTCCGACACCTTCAAATTGCCTAGCCGTCGAGAACTCTCGTCGAGCTCATCCGACTGCGACTCCTCCCTATCATCCTCCTCTCCCTGTTCCTCCTCATCCTCCTCCTCGTCATCATCCCCATCCTCCCGATCACTCACCCCATCCCCCGTCGCCCCAACCTCCTGCATATAACTCTCCAACTCACGGGCCATCTTCCTCGAGAAGCCCGACGCCTCAACCTCGACATCCAACCGCTTCCCCGGATTGGCCATCATCTGCTTCTTGGCGTCGGCAAAGAAGGGACCGGGCACATCACTGACGAAGTGGAACTTGCGGGAGAAGTACCGTTTGATGCAGTTGACATCGCGATCGAAGTACATCTCGGCATTGGGGTGGTCGATGGAGACCATCTGCGGGAAATCGATGACCACGGGCACCAGCGTCACCTTCTCCTCGTCGTCCTCAGGCCCACGCCCCTTCCCTTTGCCATCATCCTCGACCACCTCCTTGATCAAGATATTAAACTCATTAAAATCACCATGAATCAACCCATACCGTGCAAACCGGACAATCATCTCCATCAGCTCGGCGTACAGGCCGGCCGGGTCCGCGACTGACGAGATCTGGCGCAGCGGGAACGCATCGATCAGGCTCATGACGATCGTGTGCCGGTTCTGGGCGATGGGCTCGGGGACGCTGAAGCCGTTGGCGCGCAGCGCCTTCATGAAGGCGAACTCCTTCATCGCCGCCAGCCGCGACATGTACATCCACGAGGCCGAGGTGCGGTGCCGCAGGTAGTCGCGGTTGGTCTTGACGGTGCGGAAGGAGATGCGGCCCAGCCGGTGGATCTTCAGGATGCACTGCTGCTTCTGGTGGTTGGCCACCACGTTGATGTCCGACTCCTTGCCCACCCCGATCTGGTTGCCCACCGAGTAGATCACCTTCTGCTTCTGGTGCGCGTGCAGCGCCAGGTAGTCCAGCCCGCCGTAGGTGAGCCGGTAGCCGTCGTCTGTCCCAAGAAAATATGTATGGTAAGTAAAAAGTACCGTAGGCAAGGTTCAAATATCCCCCGATTTACAAGGCAAGCAGGCAGACGTACATTTAGCATTCTTCACCTTCGCGATCAAATTCGTCTTCGCAAGGTTCGAGATCGATCGATGCACCCCGCTGCCCCCGCGCAGGCCCGAGATCTGCGCAATCAATGGCGTCGGCACAATTTCATGGTTCCGACTGCCTTGTTCAACCTTTTCTCCTCAAGAAAGACAAATTTGTCTGTTAGCTTTGGTCAATACATCATGCGCTTGCTCCGAGAAATAAAATGGACGACCAAAAAAAAGTCAAGGCGGGGAAATGCTTGGAGGGGCGTAGCGTACCGCCGAGAGAACGCGAAAGTCCTCCGCCGTCAGGTAACGGATCGCTTTGGGGTCGAGCTTCATGGCCGCGAAAATTCCTCAAAACTTGGAGTTGGTGAAGAGGTACAAAATAACGAACAGTCAGTCGGATTTACAAGAGTGGAGTCGGCTACCTATCTCTAAGCCTTCGACGTGATTGCGGCGGCGTCCCTGAAGGTACCCGGGGAAAACTTACGGGCTCCACTGCCCTATGCCCTAGTTTCCTGTTCGGGATCTTTCTGTATACAACTCGGACAATGTTGATGAACCGCTGCGACGATGGCAAGAATCTACACTACATATCCACGGAAGCATTACTTCAATCAAACTGGGTCCTCGAAGCTAATTCTATCTTAAGAGTAAACTTCTTAACTTAGAACACTCCCCTTCCTATATCCATTGATCTAATTGATATAAGGTATTTCCGGTTCGTTCTGAATACATTAAGTCCAAGAATCCCAAAGCTGTGATTTCCCGGCGCTCATTCAAGCTCGCAAAGTTTCATGTTCAGTTCTCGTCTCATTTATGCGGAAGTCTCCGCCTCCCAGTTGGGGTTCTGCATTCCAGTTAGCAGGCAAACTTCACTCAGTGAAAACATGGTGGATCGCAATATTTACCTTGCGCAAGATTACCAAACCCTCCAGAGTGCTGCTGAGAGGGATGTATTGCTCGTCTTCGAGTTCGGCCCGCTCACCATAGGCCAAGAGAACTGGCGTGCTCTGCGTCTGCCAGCCAGTGATCGTCTTCGGGCGACCAGCCTGGCCGACGACATCCACGGCCTGACCGACCCGGACATTCACAGTCAGAGGCTGCAAGTCTTCATCGAGTGTGACGAGGAAGCGAGGGTACATGGCAGTGATGAGGTAGTAGAGGAGGTAGTGGTGTTCGGCGAGGATGAATTGCTTGGCGTCAATCAAGGACACCAGGACGGTGAGCAGACCGGCAGCTGATACACGCGACAAGACCTGTCGGTCGGTGTGGAAGGGATTCAGGGTCATGGTGCCCTTGCCCATATGCAGAAGACCCTGCGCGATGCGAACCATGAACAAAGAGTTCTGGTCACGGTGGTAATAGCTAGCCAGCTGACGGAGCAACTGGGCCAAACGAGCGTTGTTGGTACCGGCACCACAAAGACCCATGGCGAAGATCGCGTTGATAGCGACGTCGTTGTCGGTGTCGTGGCTGTATCTCGAAAGAGTATCGTAGACCTTCATTTGGGGGTTGCTAGGGGTGATCAGACCCATAGCGAGGGGTACAGCCTTCCGGATGTTGCTGGCACCGTAATGCATGAGATGACCGAACTGTCGGAGGATCATATCCTGGCCAACTTCCTCGCCCATGGCGATGAGCGACAAGCCAAGTACAGCATACGACTGGACGAGCTCGTCGCCCTTCTTCTCGTCGTTCTCCTCAATGATGTCATTGCAGATGTGAAGAAGTTCCTGCAGCTTCAGGACGGTGCCAGTGCCTGCCCATGCGCAGACCGAGGCAAGTACAGAGGTGGGCTTAGCCATGGGGTGATCCACGGCCTTGAGAATGTCAAGAACAACATCGACCTCTTCTTGACGACCGAAGTACAGAAGGGCGAGACCGAGCGCCATGAAACGGGTCCACTTGTCCTTCAGGTGCTTCTGTCTCTCCTCGTCCATCAAGGTCGAGGCAATCGCCTCACTGACTTGGTGGTTGGAAGAGCCAACGAAGATGAGACCCAGAGAGACAGCAGCCATGGCAGAGAGCTGCATATCCAGCGCACTGTCTTCGACGATCGGAAGGAGAACCTCCAACAGCTCCTCCTTGTTGGAGCCAGCATAGGCTAGACCAAGACCCATGATCGATGCGACCCGCATGGGCACGCTCTTCGCCTCCAAATTCTCGGGGTCGCTCAGGAGAGCCAGGGCAGGGTCAGAGTCGATCCGTACACCAGAGTTCAGGATACCGATGGACAACAAAGCACCCGCCTTGATCTGATCTTCCGAGGCGTACGTGTACTTGTCGATCTTATCCAGGCCGATCTCGACATCTCTGTGCATGAGCATTCCCAGAGAAGCCGTGGTCGACAGCATGCCGTCATCCTTCGTCTTCCACACCCAAGGACCCTTGTCACCTTCAACCAGCATCATCTTATCGTTTCCGAATCCAGCATTAGCAAACGAGTTCACGAAAGCGCTGGCGAGATTGTGTCTAGCAGAATCGACGTTGGTGAGGCCGGCGCCACGTGAGCTTTCCAAGTGAGTCTTGTAGATATCTTCAGGCATCTTGGGATCCAGAATGTTAAGCTCCTTGCCAAGAGACTTGAAGTGCTTGGGGATCGAGGTGTTGTTGAGGCAGTCCATGAATAGCTGATCTTCTTCATATTCCGGGAGATCGAGCCATATTTGCTGTCGGGAAACGAGGAACGCCATCTGCTTCTTGATGGAATCGTCCGAGGTGGCGTTCAAGTCACTCTTGATCAGCTCAGTGTCGTTTAGGCGAATAGCGAGGACAATGGCCTTGGTGAGCTCCTTGTAGGTGACGTAGATCTCGTGCGCGGTGCGGAGGAATTGCTGGTCTTCTGGGTATGTTAGGAGGTTAACCATGCTAACCATATACAAGCAAACTCGAGCGTAGGTGTTCTCGTCCACAAAGCGAGGGATTTCCTCGATGATCTCGAGCTCACTCAGCAAGTCGACGGCATCGGCTTCAGCGTTGTGCTTCAGGAAGTACGGAACAAGAGAAAGAGCAAGGTCGATCAAGTCTTGTACATCCTTCTCAGCATTTAGCCTGTTTTGATATTCCTGGCCGATCTCCAAGGCCAGGTGTCTGATGTATTCATGGCCCCATGAGCCGAGATCCTCCGACTTGGTCAGCAGGCGGTACTTCAGGGTCTCCAGCTTCTCCTCGTCTCCGTATGTCATTCCAAGAACTGATAACATGTCGGCCAAGGAGTCCTAGATGAGATATGGTCAGATTGTCGCTCCGGTCCGCGCCGTCATACAACAGAAGACGCACCTTAACCGGGCTAGCCGGCCACTTGTCATAAAGCGCCGTGAGGTCATCGTAGTGAGGTCGGAGGAATTTCAAGGGCTTAGGGACAGCGGTCATCGAAGATGTCGAGGTCTTTATGAAATTCTTAATCGCATCCAAGGCAGGACTGTAGAGCGATGTATCCGGCTCCTAGGCAGGAAAGCGGAGCGTTAACGTCATCGATCGGGGCCTGTAGCAACAGCTGCTGTGTCCATACCTTTAATCTTTCCACGAGCATCTCCAGCTCGTTCTTCAATTGCTGATCTTCTTCATTGAGCTCCTCTGTATCATATGGTTAGCACTGCCACAGCAAGCTGGCATAGCTGGTGCTAGAAGCGGCGTCGGGTCGGGATGTTCCCGCCCATGCCACGGGCTCAATGTATCGCCTACCTTCCTGGGGCTCCTCGTCCTTCTTCTTTCCGTCGGCTTGAGGCTTCTCGCCGGTCTGTGCCTTCTTTCCTCCAGCCAAATCTTTCACATCGTCAACCTTGCCCTTGCCCTTGTCGGCGGGAGCTGACCGCTCGCCATCTTGCGCCATTGCTGACGATTATATGGCGAGTAGGACTGTGTGGTTTCGGGGATAGGGGGGAGACTAGAGCGTAGAAAGAAGCTCTGACGGGGGTATCCGAGGTGGTAAAGGTCGAACAGAATAAACCTTCACGGAGCAGGCGATGACGAGGGGGGTGGAATCATAAGCTTGTTGATGGGGAAGCAGAGGAAGCTCTCTCAGTTCCTCGCCGCTCGGGCGGGCGTTGCGCTCCTGTGGAGCTAGGCTGCTTATGTAAGGCCGCACCGCCAAGCCTTCGACTCCAATAGAAGAATGAAACAGTCCATGTATGTCAGCATCATTAACTAACCAAGGTACTTTAATATTACTCTACTCCTGCCCCAAGATACTGTAGGGTGAATAACTCTACAATTATATCATATTCTTTGGTGTTATTAGCACAGCTGGAACCATTCGCAAAGCTATGCTGCACTAATACCATCTACAAATTTAATATTCCAATGATCTATATCACTAATGTGAACTAAGGCATATTGATTGCAGCTGGAAGGCAAGCTCATACCAAATTCTTGAAGAAGTATCTTTGCGGCATTTTCACCGAATGACGGCGTCTCAGTTCGCCGTCTAGGAGTTCACAATCGCCTCGTTTGTACACACCAACTCTTCCTGTCCAGTTATAAACCGGACAGTGTATCCGAGCTCCCGGAGCACACATACAGCAGAAACAACACTGATTAGATCACTTCCAGTCATCCCTGGACACGAACGCCTCTCAAATCGGAACTTGAGATGAGTCCCGCGCTTTGAGACATTGCCCACAGTTTCCGTTTCCCCTCCCAAGTCCATCTCTTGTTGGTCGTCAGAAGTACAGTTCCACGGAATGCAGATTCCAAACGCATTAGCACCATGAAGACAAGCAGCGTTTGTCGTCCAAGGCGTAGTCACCATCTCGTCATGCGAGCTTAAGCCTACACTCGACCTCTGACACATGTTACACTGCAGGAAGCTGCGGGGATCCTGCTCTCCAGAGGTTCACCCCATGGAGGGGGTGCAAAGCTGATATATATAAGCCCATTGCCTCATCTTTTCCTGTTCACAGCCCGGTCCATAATCATCGTTGCTGGACTTTTGCAACCATGGGTCGCACTAGGAAAAACAACGACAAGGAGGAGGAGGCCAAAAAGCGTCATATCCAGAGCCTCTGCGATGCTTGCTGCATCCGCAGCCTGGAACCTTGGATTCGAGCTTCTCTCTGCTACGCCGATAATTCTTTTCTCGAAGCATTGGTGCCAACGGCGCAAATGCCCCATGAAATCGGGCCGTCGTCTGATGCCCGGATCTACACAGAAGAGATAATCAAGTCCTGTGAGCTGGATCGTTGTATCGGCGTTGTAACACCCCAATCAGTGCGTCTAATTCATGTGTCATCCTAGTGGCCCAACAATCCAGGGAGGAACCTACTTTCCAAACTCAGGAGCTCCAGGGGAATCAATGCACACAGAAGCTGCAGACCACAAAGAAATCCAATGATCCCCAGCAGCCCCAGACTTCCGAGAGCACTGATACCACAGCTCCTAGGGCCCAACGATCCCGCGAGGACTCGGGTTGCCAGGCCAGACAGTCGCAGGGTGATCAATACACACAGAAACTGCAGACTACAGAGCAATCCGATGATTCACAGCAGCCGCAGACCTCTGAAAACACCAATACCACAGCTCCCCGGGACCATTATTCCAGGAAGAAGTCTACTGTCCAGTCTCCGGGATCCCAAGGAAATCGATGCACACAGAAGCCGCAGACTATGAAGCAACCCAGTGATCTCCAGCAGCCCCCGACTTCCAAGAGCACTGTTACTACAGCCCCAGTGAGCCCCCTTCTTGTCTTTCACGGTCCCATTACCTGCTAAAGTGCTACTAGTCTCAATCATCCCCACAACCCCAGACGTTCGAAAGTACGGAAGTAACCGTCCCTGTGAGCCTTCTTGTGCTTAAATTCCCAGCCTAATATTGCGCTAAACAGTAGCCTAGTCCACGGACAGTGAATGCAAGCGGCGTTATAAACACCTGAAGGAATACCCATACATCCAGCATCTCGGCTTCAGCCAACAAGGCTGCAAGCTCTGGATCACGCGGAAGATCTTCTGGGGCCCCCAGCGCTTTATCTCGTTGGAGGCCGATTTCCTGGGCCAGTCCATCCCTGGCCCATACGAGGAGGCGCTGTGGGCGGCATGTCTTCACCAACCTCACTGCGACGTGTATGAAGAGTTCCGCATCGAGCCCCTCGACGTATCCCGCGACGGGACGAGGCTCAGAGCGAAGTTTGTCCGGCCTGGCTGTCCCCCTGATAGCAAGCCGCTCCCTGCCCATCTGCGGGGACTGCCCAGCACCTACTGTCAGAGCTGGACCGGTGGATTAAACGCGTTGGACGCCGAGGGCATCTCAGACCTTGTCCTGGTTGACGCTGACCGAGCTAATATCCCCGTAATCCCTTTGTTGGTACTGCAGCTGGCGGCCGAACGGGCCGCAAACCCTCTTCCCCTTGCTGCTGACTCCATGACCAAGAAAAAGGTTACTGTCTCGGAGAAGGAGATACCGCAGGATCCCAAGCATCAAGTCCACCGACACAAGAAGTTCCCTGTCCTTCGTAACCTAAGTTCCTTGGGGGTCTGTCTGCTGTCTATGTTCTGGTGGCAGCGCTACAAGAAGAGTCGACAGCTCTGAGCCTCTCGACAGAGCAGCCAACCCCGCATCTCGCCCAAGAATTTGCAATCTCTTTGCTCCCGTGTGTTTTGGCTTGATCATTCATACTAAAAAGTGGGGTTTCGGTTTTTCGGTTTCGTTTAGCTTCTACTTTTCCGGGCAGTTTGCGTGACTATCGAATATGATTAGCTTGATTTAGACTCAGAGAAAGTGCTCTCCTCACCAGTGTAGGTCATACACAGGCACACTACGTTGCTTTCCGATATCGTGACTGGTGTGGAGTGTAATGCGCCATCGGTGACGAATGACTGCTTCAACTTGTAGTGAACAAATCTTTGGCTAGAGCGAGGAGAGGTCCATAACATTACTTAGATATATCGTACCGATGAGGCATACAATGAGTCGAGCGAGAAAGCAAGAGATGAAGAGAACTAACCAAAATGCGAACCAAGCTACAGAGACCTTGTAGTATAGCCCGAGGATGCATACACACCAAACATCTCCATCAGAAGCCTCATTTCACCGGAACAGGGAAGTTTACTCTGCGCGGCGCGCAGTTCAAAGAGACAACAGCCACAGCCACAACCACAGGTGAATTATAAGTCACATATATAATAAGTCCTCGGAAGTCTGGACAAAGGGAACCCTAATTAAGTACCTGAAAAAAAGAAGCAAGAAAAGGACGGAGCGAAGAGATAGTGACTTGCACATGTAGACGGGCTTGATGTTGGGACACAGACACACAGAGGTTAAAATGCAGACGCTCAAAGAAAGAACAAAATGCGACTGGCTCATTAAACGACTGACTTGATTTAGCGAAGCAAAAGGCAAAGAGAGCAAGAATCGAAATGAATGGTATCTAAGACAAATTCAGTAATCCATGACTGAGTATCCCAATCGGTCGTTCGCGTCGAGGACACTGTGTGGTTTGCATGCTTAGTATGGACCCCATTTATGGTTGAAGACAAAACAGGGAAACTTACGAGTATTGCTTGGTCAACGTTCCCTCACCACCTTTCGAGAGATCGATACTGAAAACGTAAAAGTTTCCGTCACTGGTCACCACCATCACCTGGGGCGTGTTGGTGCTCATTGCAACGACACTGCGAAGCGGACCATTGCTGCCGTTGGCGCCGGGGCCTTGATTGGTTTTGGGCAGTTTGATCCACGCAAAGTCACGAGCGGGCTCCCACATCTCACTGACACCCTTGGGAAGATACCCGCCCACCTTCGCGGCAAACGAGCTGCCGACATTTTGTGAGGTGCGCCGGATGATCCCCATTAAGGTTCCATTATGTTTCCTGGAGGCTAGCTCAGAAGAGCCCGACTCTCCGCCAACATCGTCCGGGTCCGAGGACTGGCCAAAGGAGCTTTGGCTATATCTCCGGTCCGCAACAGTGGGCGAAGACGATGACGGAGTGGTGTGTGATGACTGAGACTGCTGGCTCAATTTGAACAGGTGAATGGTCTCGGTGGAGGAAGATACGCAGAGAAGTGTTGAGGTGGTATTGAACGACATGCTGTAGATCCTAGACGGTATCGATCCGCGCCGGAACTGATATAGCTTGTGACCATCAGGGACGGAAAACACTCGGATGATGGTTCCTTTGTCGGAAGCGGTGGCGATCAGTGTACCGTCGCTGTTAAGTGTTATACACGCCAGTGGAGATCGATGCGCTTCGATAACGTTGATAGCTTCCAGCTTCAGAGTGTCGAAGATCAGAACTTCACCACTCGTAGGTGAAATATGTGTGGTGCCGGGAGGCGCATGAGAAGGAGGAGTAAACGACGAGGGTGGCGCCTTCTGGGGAAGGGGATACGCGAGGTAGCAATTGTCGGAGGAGGGGGATAGAGCACAGATTGCTAAGTGAAGTTAGACCACATACAAGGAATGCGCGGCAACGAGCGTTGTCTTACCATTTGGATTTGGGGAAGTCTCAATGGTATACAATAGCTTCATCGTCTGAATATCGTAGAGGTAGATCTGATCCTCCAGAACTATCACAAGTCTTTTGCGATTCAGCTTGACCGCGAGCACGGTGGTAGGGAATGTCAACTCGCATATCGTCGACTGGCGCTATAGGTGGGATCAAGAAAGAAGAAAGTGTTAGCCAAATACGTCATGTGCGCAAGGTAGCAAACAAAGCAGCTATTTCGTCAAGGTACATAAACCCGCGAAGCCCAACAAATGTGCACAAGGGTGTCCTACGAACCTTGGTATTAGTTATTTGAAGGCGACGTGGTGACAAAATCAGCGCAACCAGGGATGTCGAGAAAAGCATCTCAATTATGGCAATGTTCCCTTCCTTCGTCTCATAGCTTTTCGCGAAAGGATCAGTGGTGAAGATACGAAATCCCTTGGAAGTCGCTGATAAGTGTCAAGAGATATTCCATGAGTTAAGCTGGAGGTTGATCCGGAGGGCCCTTACCGACGGCCAGATAGCTATAGTCCTGGTTGAACGTCACGAAATTCATCGCCATCTTGTCTGTGCCGATCGCTGTGATCGACCGCGTCCCACTCTGCGCAAAGAATCTATGACCGTGTGGATTGATGAGCTATGTGGGCGACCGAGAAGCAAGCGATGCAAGATACTCTCGACTTGGACTGAGACAACTGCGGGGCCTAGACAAGCTTCAGTGTTGCTGGATGGAGGGGCTAAACAGATCCCGTCCTAGGACCGCTTCCGTCACAGTTGGTGATGTTCGCCTTGCATATCTCGTGGGTGCTGGTGGTAAAGACGCAAGATAGACTTCGACGATCGATAAGAGCCGATGCTGCACGAGCTCAAGAAGGAAAGCGATCGCAGTCGTTCCAGTTGACAATAATAGCGAGGGATGGGTGAGTAGCGGACTGGTTGGTTGGATGCGGAGGGATCGGAGAACAGCCGTTCGTTCGTCTTTGCCGCGGTTTGCGTCAGGCGCGGCAAGCGAGCACCTGACGCTCGGGCCACACCTTGATCGCCCGCCGCCGCTCCGAATCAATTAGTTACAGTACGGAGAGACTAGTCTAAAATATTATTCCCATCCGCTTTCTTCTCATCGATCAATTTTCTTTCGGTGTTTCCCCAAACCCCCCACCCCCCACAGTCGCCTATGATGACGGCGCAGAAGGAGGCTAGCCCTGCGACGGCTCCTACTAAGAAGCCCGGCATGGCGCCAGCTCTTTCCAAGGCCGAGAAAGAGGCCGATCTAGTCATGGGAGTAAGTTCTATCCATTCCGTCGCGGGGTTGCTACTATGCGCCGGCGCCGATACTTGGCCACGATCTACATTGTCCACCCATGTATTTCCTCTAATCTATAAATTACGAGCCTGACTCTTTTAGACCAACAATAGCAGTATCGTGTCGAAACGCAGCGTCGAGATGCTCTACTACCCTAAACCGCATTACTTTCGGTATTTCGTGAAGAAGCCCCAGCGCCGGTCGCCATTGATCAACCGTGGCTATTGGCTCCGTATGCACGCAATGGCCGAAACAGTGCGCAAATTCATGGCGGAACCCTCTGGCAAGCCGAAATTCGTCCTGAACTTAGGATGTGGATTGTGAGTCGTAGTCGAAGGAAACTGCCCGGCATGCTGGAATCGGTATACTAAGTCGGGGTGTCGTAGTGATCCTCTACCGTTCATTCTCCTCAACACGGAAAAGTCCCTTTGTAAAGATACGCGGTTCGTGGATATTGATTACGAGAAGCTCATGCTCAATAAGAAAACGGCCATTAGGAGGACCGAGGAGATCACGCAGCTCCTCGAGAATGTAGAGTTCTTGCCGGACGATAGTGCCATCCAGATCCAGAGCGAGCATTATATTGCCATCGGCTGTGATCTGAAGAACTTGAAGAAGCTGGACGATGTCCTGCGCAAAGAGGTCCTTCCGGCCGAGTGCTCGGTTCTTTTCCTCGCGGAGGTCTCTTTGACGTACATGGATGTCACGTCTGCCAATGAAGTTTTGAAATGGGCCGCGCAGCTGAACAATGGTCAGACAACCCGACTGAGCCCCTTTGGAAAGACTGCATCTAGTTGCTGACGCCAAGTTTGAAAGATGCCCGATTCTGCATACTGGAGCAGTTCTTCCCCGACGGACCAGACCATCCTTTCGCGTCAACCATGATGAAACACTTCAAGAAGCTCGGCGCGCCTCTCTTCTCGATCCACGAATACCCTTCATTAAACGAACAAGAGCAGCGGTTCAAGAATGCCGGGTGGCAGCATGCACACGCAAGGAGTCTCTGGGATATCTGGTCAGATGACAATTTCGTGAGCAGGTCGCTGCGGCGTTCACTGGACGAGGTCGAACCGTTCGACGAGTGGGAGGAGTTCGCGCTCTTCTCATCCCACTATTTCCTCTTGATCGCCTCGACCCAGGATGGATTCTTGGTGCCGACCACCGAACAGATCGAACTATCTGCCTCTTCGGCCAACGTATCGAACGAGTTCGAACTAGTCCATACTGCCGGAGTCGGGCAAAGAAGATTTGGGGCGCTTATTGCAGACGAGAACAGCTCTATTGGGTACCACGCTGGACTAGGACGGCAGACGCGATTGGCAACGACGGATCTGTACTCCAAATCCAAGGATGCTGTGAAGCCTCATTGGCCGTTCCCTCCGCGTGACGTCTCTGCCCGAATGTGTCACACAATCACCCACCTCTCTGGTAGCGATTGTTTGCTTGTCGGAGGTCGTGCTTCACCAGCTGCAGGGTTTCAAGATTGCTGGGTAAGACAAGGCGATCAGTGGCGCCCGACCGACAGTCTCCCGACGGCAAGGTTCAGACATAGTGCGGCGCGAGTGGCGTTCGACTCGGATCATGTCCTCGTGTACGGTGGAAAGACTAGCGATGGCAGTACCCTTGATACCTGGTTGGTGTGGAGCAACAACGGGGACGGATGGCTACCGGTTGAGATCAGCGGCGGAAACCCCGGGGCTCGATTCGGCGCTTGCCTGGCAAACATCGACAACACCTCCGGCATCTTATTCGGCGGGATGAGTGATGATGGGGTCATTCTGGAAGACTTCTGGACCTGGAAATTGCACCGCCGTGGCGAAAGGTCCTACTGTCTGGAGGTCAAGGATCAGACCAAAGACTTGCGAGGGCTCTCGCCCCTTGCCGGTAGCCTCAGCCGCTTCGGTGCGACCGCCAGCCAGACTTCGTGGGGACTAGTGATTGCTGGTGGCAGCATTCCTCGTCAGCTTGTGCCTGCGCATCAGGAGCTGTTACTGCTTAATCTGAAGGAGCTCGCCACCCAGCTTCGCAGCGGGTCTCCTTCGTCGTCGAGCCCCAGCATTCTATCTACTATAGGACTGGGAAGAGACTGCGGAGCACCTAGGCCTCTGCTGGTGGGTCATGCCTCTTATGCAGTAGACGAGGATCAGGTCCTCCTGCTAGGCGGCGGTGCTGTCTGCTTCTCCTTCGGAACATTCTGGACGGAGGGCACCTGGCTGTTGAAGCGCGCCGACTCGAGCGTTGACAACGAATGGAAAATGGTCCCTGAGACAGTACCGCCTCCCAAAGT
This sequence comes from Aspergillus fijiensis CBS 313.89, assembly GCF_003184825.1. Classification (NCBI taxonomy): domain Eukaryota; kingdom Fungi; phylum Ascomycota; class Eurotiomycetes; order Eurotiales; family Aspergillaceae; genus Aspergillus; species Aspergillus fijiensis. The sequence continues at coordinate 222,593 of NW_024468987.1, forward strand.
AGAGGGACTGCCGACGACCTCATCAAATACCAGCATCGATACCACCACCACATCCAAGGATGTAACGCCTATTCCTCGCGTCCAGATCCAAACCGCTGCCCAATTCCAACAGATCCTCGCCGAGGGAAAGCCCGTCATTATAGAAGGGTCGGACATCGGACCGTGCACTCACCTCTGGACCAAGGAATATCTAGCGAACGCGGTGGGCAGAGACCGGAAGGTATGTACATTCAGGAAATCAATTAGTAAGGTTGGACTCAAGCTAAGAACCCCGGTAAAATTAGGTTGTCGTGCATGAGGCTCAGTCCGAGCACATGAGCTTCCAGACGAAGAATTTCGCCTACACGACCAAGGAGTTTGGCACGTTCCTGGACGAGGTGCATGCGGGGGGCCGCCAATACCTGCGCAGCATCTCGGCTGACCAGCCCACGAAACTGCCCGCCAACCTGGCCGTGGACTTTGCGGGACTGAAGGATGATTTCCGCCTGCCCGAAGCCTTTTCGGTCGTTTCGGAGAACGCGCATAGTTCCCCGCTGCGGATCTCGGGGCCCGTCACTTTGTGGCTTCATTACGATGTAAGTTGTGCTTGTCTTTGTATTAGCAGAAAAGGAAAACGAAGGCCCAATGTTCTCCAACCAACGCAGAGAAAAGGAAAACCAACAAAAAAAAACAACTAATCACCAATGGAAACAGGTCATGGCGAACGTCCTTTGCCAAGTCCGAGGCGACAAGCGACTGATCCTCTACCCGCCCAGCGACGTCCAGTACCTCCAGGTGCCCGCCGGCGCCTCCAGCTCGACCCTCAACGTCTTCCAGACGGGAGACGACAGCACGATCGCCGCGATCCCACACACCTCCCCGCACGAAGCGCAACTCCGCGCGGGCGACATCCTCTTCCTGCCGCCGCTGTGGCTGCACACAGCCAGCCCCGCGAAGGACCAGGTCAGCGTGGCCGTGAACGTCTTCTTCCGCAACCTGAGCCACGGCTATGCGGCCGGGCGGGATGTCTACGGGAACCGGGATCTGCAGGCCTACGAGAAGGCGAGGGCCGACGTGCAGAAGATCGCGCGGTCGTTCGACGGCGTCCCGGCTGACATGGCGAGGTTTTATTTGTTGAGGTTGGCGAGGGAGTTGAGGGAGAAGGCGGAGGAGCCGTGAGTGCTTGTCTATGAATGTATAGTACAGTATATATCACCTTGATGATGATGGGACAAAATAGATTGTTTGTTTGTTTTGGGTACCGGTTTTGGTCAAGGGGGGTGAATTGCGGATTTCATGTCATGGTTTGTTGTCGTCGTTGATGTTGATCATATCAGCAGCAAATTCCACACTCCCAGAAAGCAAGAGGGATTGACTCGGGGAGTGTATGTGTAAAAGACACAGAAGAGGAGGGAGGAATGAGAAGGTGGTTCGGGCCACGACCCACTATGGCATGCCCTCTACCTCCCGGGCCCTCCCTACCTTAGTTAGTATACGGCCAAGCCCCCCCCCCTCCCCCCCAACAACAAGACCCACCCCTCCACCTGCAATGCAAGCACGCTTGCTGCGAACACGAAGTCGCAAGTGGGGGGGGGAAATCACTGTACGTGTGTGGGATTTACGCACGTGGTGTGAGAAGAAGAAAACTTCTTACATTAGTTCAGGTAGATATGTATATATAACTTCTCGGATATACTTATGTAGTGTACAGTACTTACAGGTGGCGCCAGCAAGCCCAATGCGGGACGGAGGCGTCCAGTAGAACTATGGAGTAAATAAAGCAGGCTAGCGCAAGGCATCAAGACTCGACTCCCGATTCATGGGGTGGAGCCAACAGCCCTGAGCTGGATGGGGCCAGTCCATTGGGGTCCGTGCTTTTTGGGCCGGGTCGAACTTGACGTCTAGTCTACTTGCTCGGTGGCATGGAGAGCCTGGAGATGCGAAGCAGATGCCCGATTCTGCTAGCATTGGGGTGGTGGGTTTCAGGTTTCGGGTTTCGGGTATGAGTATTATGTAGAACTAACTTGAGTGGAAGAATATGGGCTGGTTTTGTTCGGGAGGGATTGATGGTTGATTACTGCTCGTGGTTGAGAAATGTGGGGGTATACAGCGAGTAGTTGATAACTTGGGATAATCTAGGTGGTTCTCGGCGACACGCGGTCTTGTCGTCGTCATGAGTTAATTTAGAAGTCGATGATCGCGTGCTCCCGGAGAAGGGCTAGGGGATATGTTCTGGGAAAGTTGGGGACTATAGAACAGGAAAAACCACAAACGCTCCTACATGGAACCCCGCACACTGCACTGTTAGTCCCATGCAAGGTCCCAGCAAACCAGGATGTGGATTTATCAGGTCGGGAGTGAGAAGGGGAAAAAAGCATTGATGGGGAGAACAGGAAATGCAAATGATCAGTCCGTCAGCTGGAAGTGGTTGAAAGAAAAAGCACTGTGGTTAGCAAGCAGGGGCAGGCAGAGTTGATGTAGCACAACGGATTCATTTCCAAGCGGAACGCTATCCTGAGTGCTGCAAGAGCAGATTTGATACTGCTTTATCCATCTGGGTGTCCATGGTAACCGAGACCCAAATGATAAGTTAATCATCACATCGAGGGCGAAAAAGCTTTTGTAATCTCGATGTCATCGCCAATTCTATATTCTTTGAGCGCGCGTGCGACTGGTTGGATGTTCCCCATAGAGGGTGGGGATCAAAGAACGCATGACTTGACAAGAACCATGGATGCTTTGCCCCCTTCCCTTATTGAATCCGTTGTTCAGGGATGGAGAAGTAGATACCTCAGGGTAAAAGAACCAGCTAATCACTTTCCGACCACTCAACCTTCGATACCATCCCATTCAGGACACTTCTTTGCTAGGGGCCCTGCATGGTTGGCGAGGGGGGAGGGGAGGGGGGGCTAAGGGTAAGAAGGAAGAGATTTGATTTGATTCGAGACAGTGTGTGTGTGCACGGCTTTGCTGCAGCTTTCCCTGTGTTTCCGTGTCACGTCTTGGTCCGACGGAGAGTCAAGGGTTTCATTGGATCAGTAGAGGAGTGGTTCTTTTTTCTTGCGCCTTCATCGGTTTGTTGTTGGGAATCTTGCGTCAAGACTTTGTGGTCGTTTTCTCTGCATTCTGCCTCGTTTGAGAGGGTGAGGATGCGAGCTCCATAATGTGGCGATTTGGAAAGGGATGTTTATGATGATCGATGATCAGTCCGGAGAGAGCGTGTGGTGTTATCAAAGCGCCGCAAATTCTGGGCTGGAATGGCCTGGCCCCGAGGATTCATTGGCCGCAAACGGTATGTTGATTTGTACAGTTCGGTATGTGTACTGTGCCTCGGTGGAGTTCTTCTGCCCGATCTCAAGGGCCCACTGGGTACAGATCGCATTCGATGGAAGATGTGCTGATTCTCTTATCAGTTGCTATGAAGGTGGTGGTGGTGTAGGTGTAATTCGAGTTTAGGAAATGAAACCTGTCGAACAGTGAAATTTGAATATTCGAGGAAGAATGAAAGCAGTCAGTCAATAAGGTGGTGGTCAATAATAAAATAATACTAGTCATAATACCAATTAATGTAACGGGAGGGGGGGGAAACTGGACAGTGGAGGCAGTCCCGCCGCCCGTGCCAACTGCTCCGTGCCCACTGTTCTAACCGTCCGTTTAGTGCCCTTTTACCCCTCCCCACCCCCGTATTATTGTTCGCTTTGTACAACATCATCATCATCTTCCATCATCACTTTAATTCACTTTACCTCTCCTTTCGTCTTCAACAACCACTTCTTGCCCTCCTTCTCCTCCTCCTTCCTTCCTTCTCTTCTTGATCTTCTTCTTTTTATTCCAGCACAGAAGCCTAAAATATCAGACCCAAAATAAGAAAAAGAAAACAAGAAAAGGTGGGGGAGAAACAAAGTCCAGAAGGAAATCCAGGTGCAGAAATAATCCGGCCTGATTCTCAGTTGGGCCATTATTACTGCGTCTATCTATTTCTCTTTTCAGTTTATCTTCTCATTTGCCTCCCTCTCTCTCTTCTTGTCCTTCTCTTTCCCTCGATCCTTTTCATTCACTCACTTACTCACTCACCCTCACACCCTCACTCTTCCATCCTCATCCATTCTTTCTTTCTCGCCTGCTCCACCCTTTCCCGCCGGTACAGAGCACTCGTGGTCAGCTTCCCGTATCATTTGTGGGGTTGGGCGCCTCCGAGGCTTGCTATCAGCTACTAGTCGGTGGGTATTCCTCCATGCCCACTTCCCACTCAGTTCCTTGATCTAACCCCCCCTTCGATTGCACCCACAATCGATCGCCTGCCCGTTTGCTTGGTCCCAAAGCCTTCCCTTATCTTTTCGACTTCTGCCTCACCTCCTGTCTCTTTGTTCCCTTGCTGATACCGTCGGGTTCAATTAGATCATCATTCTAACCTTATTCAACCATTTTAAGTCTGGCGTATGTCACCTTACTCCCCCAACCCCACCTGTCATTCGATCGCGCGGAACATAATACGCTTGTTTTGGTATTCATTGCGATTGCGGATTCATTGCTAACGGGAGATCTCTCCCGCAGATACCACCACATCGTCCGGAACTGAACGCTGAGACCACTCGACACTGATGCACCACTGATTGGCTTCTTGTGGTGTAACAATTGTTCTTGGGTGCATACCTTCGCCCAGCCGCAATCATTGGAGCAAATACCAGTATGGCGACAGTTGTGGTGCAGCAGCACACGCTGCGACATTCGACTCCCCCACCGTCGGGTATCACCCCCGCCTTGAACCTCAACAGAACCTCGTCGCCTATCCCAAACAAGCATCTGCCTATTTGCCCAACGGGCCCTTCTCCGGTTTCCGCTCATACCCCTTCCCCCGCTGGAAGCGGAAACACTACCCTTCAAGCTCCCTCGCTTTTACACCCGCCCGATGCATTTCTCCAACTCTCGCAGTCTCCTCCGATATACTCCTTAGATCGCGCAAGCTTGGCGGCTGCTTTGGACCATTGGGCTTCTCAGCCGTTACCAGATCCATCTCAGGTTTTCCCGTGGCTTCATGGACTTCATCCAGCCAATCATCTGCAGGTCGGCTTCTTCACCAACCGCCGGCGCTCCCTCAGGCGGCTTCCCATATGCTGGCGAGGCATCACCATCGTCAAGGTCGGCGGAGACTTGAGCAGGGCACGCATCAAGGGCGCAGTGTCTCCGGATGAGGTGCTAGGCCCGTCAGGTAGAGAGTTCCTTGCAGTAGACCCGCGGGAAGGCTTCTCAGTGCGCAACTTCCAGATACAAACTGCAAAGCTGGCTCCATTATCTGATATCATCGTCTATGGTGAGGATAATGTCAGTCAAAATCAGATTTTGGATATTGCGGCAAGACTGGCCACAGCACAATATCATTGGAGACTCAAGAACGACCTCGAGCAAAGCTTACCCTCGTACAACACATTTATCCTTGCTTGTAAGTTGAATTGGTCGGTGTATGCGAACGTCAAACTAAGTCTCCAACAGGTCCTTTCTCCGAGATAGAATCGAAGTCCCCGGGGCTGGTCGCTATCGGTAGCAACGGTCAGCTCACCAACCAAGTGATGGATTTCTGTGAGTATACCTCGTATTCGAGTTGAGAGCGCAGCTAATCGCTTACAGTTCAATGGGAACGGTTCGAGATGTGCGAGATGTCCCGTGCATCCGAGATCTCAAGGAACATATGGTTGGGCCCGACATCCGACTATTTATTATTATCTGGACCCGGTGGTTGCCCATCTGCGGAGACTTTTGACCTACTGATCGAAACAAGCGAGCTAGCAAGCATTCCTGGGCCTCGTTTCCTGGCAAACCTTAATAAACAACTCGAAGAGGGACCACAGAAGCTGGAATTCCCCTCATCTGGATCGATCCTCGCACCTTCGAGTGAGACCCGAGAAGTTGATGATTTGGTCAACACGATCCGCTGGTTGTACTATTTGGCAAACCCGGATGAACCGGAGCACACTGTTGACGCCGATGGCGACATCTCAATGCCGCCTCTCAGCAGAAGGCCACACAAGATCCTGATTCATTGTCCCGACGGTTACACTGAGAGCTCACTCCTAGCAATCGCATACGTGATGTTCGCCGAAGGCATCTCCGCCCCCAATGCCTGGCTCCGCCTCCACAGTGAGAAGAAGCGGAACTTCTTTGCGTATCCCTCTGATGTCACGTTCTTGAGCAGCGTGCAAGGGAGACTCCTGCAAGAGAGTCCGGCCACCAAGTCTCACAAACTTACCAGCCTCCCCGACCCGCAATGGTTCAGATATTGTGACGGCTCCCTCCCGAGTCGGATCTTACCATATATGTACCTTGGTAACCTCTCCCATGCGAACAATCCGGAAATGCTCTGGGAGCTCGGTATCCGTCGTGTTTTAAGTATTGGTGAATCGGTGACGTGGACTGCCTCCGAAACCACGAAGATGGATCCGAAGAATGTGATGCACATAACTAAGGTCCAGGATAACGGCATTGATCCGTTGACTCAGGAGTTTGAAAAGTGCTTGGAATTCATCCGTAAGAGTCATCGTCACAGCAAGTAAGGCTATGTTGCTTACCTTTCTCCAGGTCAAGGAAAACGCGATGGTATGGCTACTTTGGTTCATTGCCGTGTGGGAGTCTCACGCTCGGCTACCATCTGCATAGCCGAAGTGATGTCGTCTCTTAATTTGTCGTTCCCTAGAGCTTAGTAAGTTCTGACAGAGATCGCGTCTGATATCTTTGCTAACATCTATGCCAGTTGCTTCGTTCGTGCAAGAAGACTCAATGTTATAATCCAACCTCACCTGCGTTTCGTGTAAGTCTTTCGAGTTTGCTACGGTTATATGCCGTTCCGCCATGCTAACGTGGTACTCAGATATGAACTTCTCAAATGGGAGGAGTTGCAAGTACAAAAGCGCAACAAGACGCCCAGAAGAGAACTAGAATGGCCGACTGTGGCCCGCGAGATCGCGCTTATGAACAAGCCATATTCCCGATAGTGGAGCGACTCTGCATGGTATACATGCGCACCTCCTGCAGGACCACCCCTGCAGACAAGCACGTACCTCGCCAGGCCCTGCTTTGCATGATGTATAGGAGCTGCAATGCAACCAGGATCAGGCGAGAAGAACAAGATTGCAGGGATCGTTTCCCTAGAGCTGGGAACACAGGCTTACACCTGCACAACCTTTTTTTGACGACTGTTGAAACGGAAATTTTACGAGGGCATGAACTGAACCGATCTAATGGAAATCCGCTTTTTTTTTGTTTTCGATTGGCGTTGGACGGGATTCGATTCCCGCGTGAGAAGTAACTTGAATTTCTGTGGTTCATATGATACATGCATCCGGATATATGCTAGTGATGTATGAGACTAGTTATCTTTGTGTGTTCGGCTGGGTTGTGTGGGGCGTCTGGTAATGGGATTCTCGTGCTGTGTGCTAGGTTTGGAAGCCTTTTTAGTGGTATCTCATCTGGCTTATACTACCTTATTTATTACCAGACGATGATTTCGATTGGAAGTTTTGGATTGATTAGATGGTGTGGTGATGGTACGTGTAGGTGCCGGCTGATTTCTGTAGGTGTTGGAGTTCAGATTGGCATTGGACACTTGTGTTCTTCGCTTTCCAGGATGTAGGCTCATATGTACAGTACATACCTGCGGTGCAGGGTAGGTATGTCTGTCAAGTGAAGCACGATGCTTTCTGCCGCGGAGTTGATCTTGCCGAATGATTCTATAGACAATATACTGTGTCATTCCTTCCCATCTGCTCTGAACTCCAGCATCAGCCCAAACAATCCCTACTATACTCTACACACCTCGAACCACCTCGGCTCTCAAGGTAGTCATGACAACAGTCGACTAAGCAGCCCGATCCCTCGTGATAGATATATACAGACATCCATCCCACACCCACAAAACAAATCCCACCACCACCACCACCACGAACCGCAGAACCTCAACACCGCTCAAACACCCGATACAGCCCCTTCAAATCCGCCACCTCGATCACCCCGCCCAACAGCCGCGTCGTAGCCACCAACCGGCCCCGCATCGCCGGGAACACTACGTGCTCCAGCATCCGGGCTATCTGCGCGCGGCGCTGCTGAATAAACGTCTCTGCTTCGTCTTCTGCGGCGGGTTCCTGCGGTGTGGTTTCCTTCTCGCCAGGGTTCTCGTGATTATTTTGATTGGTAGTGGTATTGGTAGCGGTGGAGACGGTATGCTCCCCCGCTGCTGCTGCGGGTGTCTGTGCCTGTGTCTGCGGAGCTGGCAAAGGCAACGCCTCCGGGACGTAAAACGCGGCCAACTCGCGCAGAAAGCTCCGGAAGCAGGCCTCCTCGCTCGACCAGTCGACGTAGGGCCCCAGCCGCAGCAGGAACTTGGGCAGTTTGGCCAGAGACGGCAGGTAGCCCTTCAGCAGGAGGGGGAGGGAGACGAGGCGCCCGTCCTGCGTGATGTGCAGGGAGAAGTACTCGTTCAGCATCTCGCGGCGCGCGATGAGGGTTTGTGCGATGACTTCGGGGGCTTTGGTGTAGATTTCTTGCGCTGCTGTGGTTGCTGTCCGGGTTGTGGAGGGCGAGGGTTGGTGTGCAGCGGCTTCGGCGGCTTCGGCGTCGGCGGCAATGCGGAGCAGGTCGATGAGCTGCGGCGCCGGGTCGAGGGTTATGACGCCGAAGTTGCCGAAGTCGGTGAGGCCGATCTGGTAGAAGAACTCGTGGGTGAAGAGGCCGTAGTCGACCAGGTAGAGCTTCACGCCGCTTTGGATGGCGGCGATGCGGCGCCGTTCGTCGACCAGCCCCACGTACGTGAGGGCCGCGATGGTCTCGGTCAGCGTCGTGTGCATGTTGCTGCGCACGGCGGCGCGGAGGTTCTTGATGGAGGTTAGCGCGATACGGAGGGGTTCGCGCGTTGTGGTTTCGTAGTGGAGGCCTTCTTCGTCGAGGACGGTTGCAGCGCTGGTGGTTGGGTTTTCGGCTGAAGAGGTGGTGGTGGTGGTCGCGGGTGTGAGCATGGAGGTGATCTTGCGGACTTTCGAGTCGGTGCGCACCAGGTTGTGTTCGTAGGGTTTCTTGGTGGTTGCTGGTGTTTTCGGGGTTTTCGGGGCCCCTCCGGGGCTGTCGTCGTCGTCGTCGTCGTCTGGTTCTTCTGCTTCGGCCGCCATTGTTCGCACGCCTGGGAGGAGGGTTTGCGTGAGAAAGGTACGGCTGGAGTCGACTTGTGCCAGCCGGGAGCGGATGTCGGCGCAGATGCTTTCGATGATCTCGTCTTCATTGAGAAAATTCACCTCGCGCTTCGTGGGGTGGACGTTGACGTCGACCCGTTGGGGTTCGATCTCCAAGTCCAGATAGACGAAGGGGTGGCCGCCCTTGGGGAGGAAATTTGAATATGTCTGCTCGATGGCTCGCTTCAGGGCGGTCGACTCGACCGAGCGGTGGTTGATGAATAGCAGGATGACCGTGCGTTTGACGTGATAGTTGGCGTTGGTGGCCAGGCCCGACGAGCGGAATCCAAGCTTCTCGTCCTCGACCTGGAACTCTACAAGCTCGTTGGCCACGGCGCTGCCGTGGATCTGTCGGATGCGATCGATCGTGCTTGCGTTGGCCGGGGTGGAGATGCTGACGCCCGAGTCGCCGTGTTTGCGGCACGAGAAGGCCACCCCCGCGCAGTGGACGGAATACCGTCCAACAACGTCCAGAATCTTAGCGTATTCTTCGCTCGCGGAGCGAAATGCTCGTCGTCTCGTTGGGACGTTGTAGAAGAGATCTTCAACCTACGCAGGTCAGCAAATTGTCCGCCAGGGCTGCGCCATCATCGTCATACGCACGGTTATCTGCGTGCCTCCGCGGCCGGCAGTGGCTTTGGGGGCAGCGCTTTGGCCTGGCTTCGCAGGAACAAGCTTGCCATCACTGTAAACCGCTTTCCAGGCACAGCTGGATCCGGCCGTCTTCGTGGTGACGGTCAGATGGGCGATGTGGCTGATACTGGCCAGGGCTTCGCCTCGGAAACCGTAGGTGCCTATCGAGGAGAGGTCTTCGAAAGCCTTCAGTTTCGATGTAGTGAACCGCTCGCAGAGGATGGGTAGATCGTCTCGCTTCGTCTGGTTAGCGGATCGAAGTCACGGAAGTCTGGCACAAACTCACGTCGATGCCGTGGCCATTATCGGTGATCTGGAGTAGCTTCAGGCCGCCGTCCTTGACAAGAATCTCAATAGAAGTCGAGCCAGCGTCAACGGCGTTTTCGATCAACTCCTTCAAGGCATGCATGGGAGCTACAATGATCTCTCCAGCTGCAATCTTGTTGACCACATCAGGGTCAAGGGCCTATGGTTGTGAGTATGGCAACGCCGGAGATGGCGCGGGTGAGCAACTGACCCTGATTCTCTTGGGCTTCTTCGGCTCATCATTTTGCTCGACCTCCCCTGCTGGTCTTTTAGTGCCCCGTGGCTCTAACGTGTCAACCTCCATATCAGGATCCATCGTGGCTGTTCTAGTGACCAGGCGATGGCGGCGGGAGAGAGGGTTAAATGGTTTCGATCGATAACGCAACCGAAGCGATCAACCCTCGACAGACACGTTCTCAGTACTTTCCGTAAGTCTCGCCCGACGCAGTACAGAGAGCAAGTGATTAATACTTTAATTCAAAAGTGCGATTCTCCTCGAAGACTGTTGCGATGATGAGAAAGCGGTGGAGGGCCATGGAATAAGTCGGGCAAATCGCGTGTCCGCTCGCGTCGCCGCCTTTCTTTCGCGTTGCGATCGCTTGATGTAAGTAGGCAGAGATCGATTTTTGGCATGTTGCTGGAAGATCTTCGATCTCCAGGATAGGACACAAAGATCTGGCCTTGGTCTCCTTACACATGCAGCAAGCTGTCTAGATCTTGCGGAGTCAATTCAATCCTCTGGCTATAAACACGCATGGTCACATGACATGTCATTTTTATCTCCATGCGGGAAACATCCGGACTAAAAGCAGCGAACCTCGTTGATACCTAATGTAACAACAAGAATATGAATTGAAGGAGTATCTGAGTTTCACTGCTGCGTAAGTAAACAGCATTGCTCTGGAACAATCCACTTCGCTAAAACTTCACACAGATCATCAACGCGCAATCCATCGTCGCGCGGGTATCAACCAGAATCATACATTGCTCCATGCATTAGAATCCACAATCAAGCCCCAGCTTGAAGACAAAATGCAATCAAACACCTTTTCCCCAGAGCAGGAGCTTGTAGCAAGTCCCCAAGCTCAATCGCCCGCCCCCGCCCCCGCCCCAGCCCCAAACGCATCATCTCCTCGCCCGCCCAGAAAGCCAAGGAAACAGACCCTCAACCCCCTCCACCATGGCATCCAAGCCTTTATCACTCAGCACCTCCCTGCAGATACCCTAACCAAGCACAACCTGACCCTCACCTCCCTTCCCAAACGCTTCACCATCTACGAACCTCTTCTGCTCCTCCCGGTGAACGCCTTCACCACTCCACCCGCCTGGCACTCCTTGCACGAAGATCTCACCGCGACGCAGCGGCAGACCCTCTATACCACCCTTCTCCAGTCCTTTGCCCGCTACGGCCTCACCCACGTGGCCATGAACGCGCCCATTGCACTCACGGACCCCAACTCCGGGGCGGAGAACCGGATCCGCAGTCCGGGAGGGTTGATCCCCTTATACGGGGACTTCGGGCCTCTACCGGATGCCTCTGCGTCGCAGGGGCAGGGGGAAGGTGAAGCGGCGATAGCATGTCCGAGCGCCACAGACCTTGAGCAGGCGTTCTGGGTACGTACTGTTCAAAACCATGGGATCGTACAGATCTGGGCGCCCTTGTATACCATGTTCTCGCGGGGCAATATCACTGAGAAAGCGCGGATTCTGGGCAGTGAGTTTGAGGGGTTGATTGAGGAGCAACTCGGGGAGAAGGTTTCGGAGATCAGCGTGGTGGACATGTATGCTGGGATTGGGTATTTCGTGTACTCGTATCTGAAGCGTGGGGTGAAGAGGGTGTGGGGGTTTGAGATCAATGGGTGGTCGGTGGAGGGGTTGCGGAGAGGGTGTAAACAGAATGGGTGGGGGTGTAAGGTGTTCCGCGTTGGAGAGGATGGATCGTTACTGGGGGGACAGTCACTAAAGAAAGTGGTAGAGGGTTTGACGGAGGAGGATCGCGTGGTGGTCTTCCATGGGGATAATCGATTTGCGGCGGAGATTCTGGGGGGAATTAGGGAGTGTATGGGAGCAGGGCAATGGAGTAGGGTCAGGCATGTGAACTTGGGACTGCTGCCTTCATCTTGCTTCGCGTATGCGAATGCCTGCAAGATTGTGGATGCTGAGAAGGGTGGATGGGTGCATGTTCATGAGAATGTCGATGTGCAGGGCATCGAGGAGAAGAAGGACGAGGTCACCGCGGAATTGGGGAGGCTGCGAGTGGAAGTCTTAGAAGTAGAGGCCAAAAAGGTGGCTGCTGCTGCTGCTGCTAGGTGTCGGCATGTTGAGCAGGTCAAGACTTATGCGCCGGGGGTGATGCATTGCGTCTTCGATGTGCGGTTATCTTCGAGGCAAGAGATAGAAGGCTCCGACACTCGTGGCAAATGAACCACGCACACCAATACTCCATGAACCCCAACCTCCGGGTGATGCAATCGACGCTCAAGATCATCTCATGAAACATATGTACAGTACAGTGGCAACAGCGCAAGAACTCTACAGTACAGATCTTCAGCTCCGCTTGAGGAACTTTTGGGGTATGTTCGCCTCCACGATCTGCATACTCTCGAGCTGTTCGAGGCGCTCCATGGCAAGATCCTCCTCATCATGTCTCCGGAAGTGTTCGATATCCTCGGGGTGGGTGAGGTCCTCCTCCTTTGCATCTTCACCGTGGAACTTTTCGAAGTGATGGATCTCATATTCATATTCAATGTCACCATGATGGCCCGGTCCGAGTCCAAGGTCGGGGAGCCGGGCTCCGTCCGCAATGAGACGCATCCAGTTGTCGCGACTGATGACGCCCGTGTTGGTGGGATCAAAGATGCCGAAGACTTCGCGAAGACCTTGCAACTTGCTATCCTCCGTCACTCCCGCATTGGACTCGTCGTCCATGCCGTAGGTCTTGCGCACTTCCTCAGGGGTCCACACTCCCGAGGCATCGTAATCGTGGAGGGAGAAGAAGGAGGCGGGATCGAAGGCATCGATGTGATGTTCCTCTATGAACGCACCCAATTGAATCAGTGACACTGCATTGGCTTTCGGGTAATATCCCCCGAGGTTTCCACAAGGTGCTTACCCTGCATATGCCGTGTTGCCCAGTCGGACGAGGGTGGCTGGTCATTCGAGTGCGAACCGTGGGCGCTGACCAGAGTGCCGCTTAGGGCCAGGAGAGCAGTAGCTACCGTGACGAGCATGGTCACGTCAAGCAATAATCGCACCGGCTTGTCGAATAATATCGATTGAACAGAAGCAATGACAAGACCAGTTTCCCAAGAATGACCTGTAAATCTGACAGATCAATATTTGTTCACTAGTCAAAGCAATTCTTCGCCGGAGTAGGTAGAAGTTGAAAGTGGACTGCCGTAACCGTTTGTATTGATGACAATCGGGGAATAGGAAGGGGGGGTCCGGCCGGGGGCCGAACTGACTAGTGGGTGGTTTGCACCGTTTGCAAGCGGTGTGGTGGTGCGACTTTTGCCGATGCAGTCCTGTTGGAAGCAAAAGTTCCAAACTTCGACATCGGCCAATTGCTCCTCCAGTCCACAAGTTCCACTGAACGCCTATCCCTCCCTTGCCCATTGGTTTCGCTCGTCAGAGAGCCCGGTCAATTGGATCCTGGCATATCTTGGAATTACCTTGTTAGTCTCAATTCAGGGCGCAGAAATGACCGGAGAATGAAAGGTCTCTGGTCCCGCGTCACCCCGGCGCAGTCAACGTGCCGATGCGTCTCCTGCCTCAGCACCGTCTCCCAAGGCGTAGCATCGCGTGGGGCTACAGCAGCCAGCAAGAAACGTCTCCGCCTAGGCAATTCGGTCACAGCCCTGTACACGAGCATCTTCGCCGCAGCGGCCCTAGCAGACGCCCAGGCCAAAGGTCAGCGCCGCCATGAGTGGGAGGAGAAGATCGCAGCGGCCAAGGGTGAGGTCAATGCGCTGCTTGATGAGGAGGAACGCCTGGTAGAGGCCATTTTCGCCCGTCGCGACGAGGGAATGGAAATAACTCCGAGCCGACAAACCACCACACAAGCAAGACCAAGATCCTACCGGTACCGATGGCCGTCCACGAATATCTCGCGTCGCTCATTCCATACGAGTCGGAACCTCGCTCTCAGCAAGAGCAATCAACGGCGAGACGAAAACAGCCTAGAAGAGCTCAACAAAATCAGCGAAGACCCATTGTTGGAAGTCACGGAGGAGGATAACCTGTGGAATCTTGAAGACTTCGACACGCCTCAATGGCTCAAGGAAAACGGTACTCGCCAGAAAGCTATCCGCAAAATGGCGCTGAAGCAATTGGCCATTCGGATGCTACTCCGACGCGGAATTGCTCATAGTTACCAGGGTCTGCAGATGAAATACGCAGTCGACTATTCCATGCCTGCGCCCAACGTTCCGGAGCTTCTTACCCACTTAAACAAGCTCCGTAACCGAATGAAGAGCGTGAAAGCTTCCCCACGTTCCAGCATAGAAGACTTGGAAGCGGAGATGAACTCGCTTTCACCTCAAGATCAAATGACGGAGCGCCAGAGGCTCGACGGGGAATTATACCGAGATACCAATCTTTACCTAGCGAACAGGATGTCTCTTCAAGAGCTTCTCCTCAGATTAGCTAACAACCTCACGAAATCCACCAATCCTGACCGAAGTCTAGGTCTGAAGCACATGCTGCTGGCATTTACCAAGACCCGAGAGAACGACATCTGTGAAATGATTCTACACGCCATCATACCCCATAAATTCCCGCTCACATCGTCTCTTATCATCTCGATCCTGAACTTCTTCCGCAAATCCAAGAATCTCAAGGCCTTTGACTTGTTTCTTCGCCAATTAGCCGGGGATGGGTATCCGCTGGACATGGGTAACCTAGGCCACTACAAGAATGTGGTGGTCAACGGCGTCGAGATTCAGGTCCCACCAGTCGACAGTGCGAACGCCGTCATCTACGGCACTCTGATTCGGTCATGCCTACGCTTTAATCAGCCCGACCGTGCGGACGCCTACCTCCAAGTATCTCGAGCATCTGGGTATATGGACGACTACGCGACTTTGAGCTCCTATCTCGGGTTCTACGCCATTCGGTCTGACTGGGCAAAGGGTATCCAGGCCCTGCAACGGACCGTCGCCTTTATTGGGTCAACAACGGAACACAGGCCGACGCGCGTCGAGCGCCTGATTGTCAAGATGGTTTACCTCTGTGATGAATGCGAGCAAACCGAAATCTCCCAGAAAATCATTCAAGCGTTTGTGAAGAGCGGGTTTGACTGGAAGTGGGCGGAAAAACAACTAGATTTGACCTTCGAGCGCGATCCGCGTTACAACCGCTGGAAGGCCGCTCAGACCGCAGCAGGCACAGAAGCCGCCCGGGCCTCACAACAGACGATGTGGGAGAAGTGTTATTCCTTTGTCCAAGCTGTCGGCGAGCAGCTCGACGGTCTGACCACCGAGCGAGCCTCCACCACTCAATGGCAAGATATGATGAAAACATACGCCCAGGATGTCCTTTCTGCCATTATTTCCGGACCGGTGGCTATGCACAAAGCCGCCAAAGAGGGCGGTACTGGAGACCTCGTTCAAGACGATCGCGCCACCCTCTTGAAGGAAATCAGTCAGCAAGCCCATGATATTCAGCAGCACAACAGCGCAGTCGTCAACGCCCAGAAGACCGAGATCGCCTCCCTACAAGCCGAGATTGCTCAGCTCAAGCGCATGGTCTTCGATCTGCACCGGACAGTCACCACTTCCAACCCACTTCCCCAAACACCTTCTCCACCGTCTTCTTCTCCTAAACATTCAACAACTACTGCTACGTCTGCCCCCTTATCTCGTCCCACGCCTGTTGATACCACATCCCCCCCTCCTCCGCCTCATGTTACAGTGTCTCATCCCCACCTGCCAGCCGGGTTGGCACATAATCTTGTCTCATCATCACCCAGCCCCACCCAGGGAGATCAAGTTTCACCTGCTAAGAAGAAATGGACCATGTCATTTGGAATGATGCCTTCGTCCAAGCCATGATCAGGACAATTCAGGGCGACCACACTCTTGTCCGGAATATTGGCGCCTTGGTACTGTCTTGTACTTCTCGTCAAGCCTACTATTTTGCATCCAGGGGGGTTATTGCTGATGCTGGGAAGGCTTAAGGAAAACGAAGACCGAGAGAGGATCGGGGCGTCAGTATAACCAAGTTGCGTGCGGCGCATACTGTATATACCATATGCTCACTACGCGAGGTTTTCAAGGGTCATGGGATGGCCGGGTTGTGAAGCTTAGGTTCCCGTTGATGTCATGCACCCGACATGACGTGATCTTGATCAAATGCTCTGAGTGGGAGACACATTTGCGCTTCAACCTTTGTATATTATACCTGTACCTGTACCTTCACACTGGATAGCTGAGCGAGTATATCAAAACACCAGACCCTTCACTTTCTCATTCAGTTCCCTCTCTACTACTGCTTCTTCTCCGATAACCCGACCCATAAGAAGTTGCAGAAGCAGTACCTCCCGCAGCCGAAGCCGGAGCCGGAGGAGGCCCTCTCCCCCATCTCCCCGAACACCCCCAGCAATCCGACAGCGCCGCGGCGGCCTACCGCGCCTTCCCTTTCCACGACCAGGCACCCAAGCCCAAATGACATCTCTCTGACGCCCCTTCCGGCCTCCCAGGCCACGCAACCCCCCCAAAAAATAAGAGAACAGCAGTCTTGCCGCGATTAGGATTCGAACCCAGACACTGCCGTCGCACCGCGATTTGGACTACGGTGGCACTGGTGAAGACCGCTACACCCCCGCGGCTGCCGTTGTATACCCCAATTCGGAACTTGGTGATAGACCCACCGTTCTCCACTTTTTCGTGTGCCTGAGGCCACAACACCATAAGATTCAGCCCTATGGGCGCCTTAGGCTGCCAACATCCTCTATCTTTTGATTGTGGGATAGCGCGATATGGTGAAGATGGTTTGTGTTTTTTTGGGGATATAGTTGGGCGATCGTGGTGCCTCTCGAACTAGATATGCAGAGCTAGGGAGGGGGAGGGACGGGGATCATTCTCTCGTTCTTTCGCGGGGGATTTGATACACCGTACTACTGCTTCGTGATGATTTCAGAAGATATCGCGCTGCTTGATAGCTAAAGGATGCTTAAATGTTAGGAAAGTGGATATATTCAATATCCTATGCCCAGATCATTTTTGCCCATAGGACATGGGGATGTATGATATCATGTTTCAAAGAGAAAAAAAAAAGTCTATTATATTTCATGAGAATGGTTAAAAAAAAACAACGCGACGAAATATGCTACCCCATCTATCGTCTCTTTTCCGCGCGGATCTTCTCACGACGCGAGAGTCGCTCGGCGGCGCGGAGAAGCGAGGAGCGGATGTCGCCCTTCGCGAAAGTGGAAATGTCGTAGTAGGTCGGGGCGATGTCCTAGATTGACACGGGACAGTTAGTAAATCTGTCAATTGATTCCTTTGTTTTTCTGAACGAGCTCGTGACTTGGAAAGAGGGGGGAGGTTTGAACTTACAATAAGCCACTCGGGCTTGACGGCGGTCACGGTACGGATGTAGTTCTTGGTGGTGAGCACGAACTCATTATACAGGACCCACTCAGCCTCGTGGCCGAGCACCGTCGATGGGTGGAGCAGGACGTTCTGGTGGTCCTTGATGGTCATGTACATGCTCTTGCCCTGGCTCTCCTTCTTGGCTACCTGCATGAAAAAACCAGCGCACAGCGCGCGGCGGATGTTCTCGTAGTACTTCTTGTCCTCGAAGGGGGTGGAGATCATCTCGAGCTCCTCGCGTTCCATGATGCGCAGGAGCTGCATGCGGACGTTGTCGGCCGACTGCAGCGACCGGAGGGAGAGGAAGTGGTCGTGGCACCATTGCTTGAGGTTGTCCTGGGCTTCAGGGCTCTTGAAGGCGTGGTAGACGTTGAGGAGGGTCAGGTGGTCACCGTCGGGGTGGGAGAACAGGTCTTTCATCTCATCTGCGCGCTTCCTTTGAGAAGCCGGGCGGACGAACACGTTGGGCACGGAAAGAAGGGCCGTAATCGAGAGGATCTCGTTCGAGCAGTAGAATTCGGGGGAGCTGATAAGCATGACGGCAAGGGCGGGGTCGAGGGGGAACTCAGATGCGAGGCGGCCCAGCTGGGTCAGATTTCCATCGTCGTCAAGACAGGCAAGGTAGTTGAGTTCCTCCAAGGCTCTCATCAGAGTTTCGGGGGCCGGGGGATCCATCAGGTCGAAGTGGACGAGGTCGTCAATGCCAAGTTTCTTAAGCTCCAGCACCGTCGAAGAGAGGTTAGATCGGAGAATCTCGGGGTAGGTCTGATCGATCAGTTCCTTCTTGAAGGCGCCTTCGGTATAGAGACGGAAGCACTTTCCGGGACGGGTACGACCAGCACGACCAGCTCTCTGTTGGGCGGAAGCCTTGGAGATCGGAGAGACCAGAAGAGACTCGACACGAATACGAGGGTTGTAGATCTTTTGCTTGGAGAAACCGGGGTCGACCACGTAGACAATACCGTCGATGGTAAGCGACGTTTCGGCAATGTTCGTGGACACAATGACCTTTCTACCGGGGCGGCCACCTGGACGACGAGGAGGCGGTGCCGGCTCGAAGATGCGCTGTTGCATATGAGGAGGAAGACTACCATAGAGAGGGTAGACCTTGATCGGTCCAGCGTCTGCCTCACGCATCATCTCATCCGCCTCCAAAGAAATCTTTCGAGAGGCATCTTCAATTTCCTCCTCACCAGTCAAAAAGAGCAGGATATCACCCTCGTCTTCGGTAGCGTGAATCTGAAGAACAGTCCGAATGGCGGCTTCAACATAGTCCTGCTCAGGCTCGGGGGTATAGAAAATCTCGACAGGGTGGGTACGACCAGGAACAGCAAGGAGGGGGGCATCGTTGAAATAACGCTGGAACTTCTGCGCATCCAAAGTGGCAGACATGATAATGATCTTGAGGTCGGGTCGGCGCACCACAACCTCCTTCAGAAGACCCATAAGAACATCGGTAGCCATGGTTCTCTCGTGAGCCTCGTCCAGAATGATGGTACTGTAGCGGTTGAGGTCGTGGTCGTGCATGGCTTCTCTCAGAAGCATACCATCCGTCATGTACTTAAGCACCGTCTTGGAACTAGTCATATCTTCGAAACGAATGCTGTAACCGACTTCCTCTCCGAGCTTGACATCCAACTCTGCAGCAACACGCTGGGCGACGGACATGGCAGCGACACGACGGGGTTGGGTACAAGCAACCATCTTGCGCTGGGTCTGCGGCTGATCATCGAAGAGCACGAACTGAGGGATTTGCGTCGTCTTTCCGGAACCCGTCTCACCGACGAAGACGAGGATTTGCGACTTCTGATAAAGCTCTAGGAACTCATCTCTGCGAAAAAAAAAATTAGACAATTTGAAACCGAGAATGCACCAGCGCAGCGGGCAGGGCATAAAGGGAAAATGCGAAAACCAACCTTTGGGCATGGACGGGGAGGTCGCGACGAGTCTGTAAGATGGAGACGTATTTGCTGGAGAATGGCTGGTCGTTGAAAGGGTTGATCTCGCCATCTTCAACCTCCTTAGCCAGAGCAGCAGTCGTCTGATGGCGCTTCATCTTTCCAAAGGCCGGGTGAAGGTCGGCACCGCCATTGTCGGGATACATGTGAGCCAGGTACGGGTTGTTCTTGGGATCTGTCTCAGCCTTGTCCATTTTTTGACGCTTAGCACGCGAACCGTTCTCAGAATCCGAGCGACGATCAACCATGGCGTCAGGAGACTTTGGGGAATAGAGAAAAGGCGGGGTGGACAACAAGTCGCGAGAGAGTTCGTCCGTCGCAGTCCGTCGCAGAACTGTTGTTGGAGGCGAGTTTGAAGAAAAAAAGGCAGCCCTGATAGGCAAGTCGGCCGGGCCTCGCCACAGATACTTTTTGTCCCGCTCACCGCTCAAGTATTCTGCCGTCATTTACCCCACGGCGGTTCGGACAGGCAAGGGGAAAAAGCGCAACAGAACCACGTTTGACAGCCAGCTCCATCCACGAAGGCACACATCGTTGGTGAGCCCAGGCTGGCAGTTCTCCCCTCCAAAATTATTGTGTGACTGGCTCGTGTTAGTACTCACCTCTTTATACACCCCTCAACTCCCTGCTTCTTACAATGGCCTGAAATCACTTCTTGAATTGAAACTCAATTGATCGACCACAGGTGGGACCATCATCTTCATCGGATCAACAAGGCGTTCTCGACGATATATAGCCCATCACCATCTATACGACATTTGGGATAACTCCAGCCGCTCTCCACGCATTCCACCCAATTCCATCGCCCTGAAATTCGCAGACAAAACCACCACTCATCTTCCTGATATCTCTTTGCCCGCCAAAATGGAGTCCTTTACCAACTCCGACACTGTCAACATGACCTTCTGCATCGGGCAACATGAGGAGGACCGAAAGGTTCCCATCACCAATGAAATGGTACAAGCGGCACACGAGAGTAATGTACGAAACTACCACCCTAGGATGCAAGCATCTACTAATTCTTCTTCCTGGATAGTATGACATGTTGACTGCGCCGGTAACCACCTCCCACTTCCAATCCCGAGTGCTCGCTCTTCTCTCGACCTATCAAGGGAGCTTACAACCTTCGGCACCAGGCTCCAATGGAACGATGATGACCAGCGATAACACACGGCCGCTCGTGATCCCTGAGCTCGGACCCGCTGATACGCATATGACCCCGAACGAGGCAATGACCCAACTCGTTGGCGTAACCAGCTCCTGGATTGACTTGTGCTCTCCGGACCCTCTCATTGCAGACATCTCTCGCCAGGTCTTCATGCTGGAAGTGAACTATGCGGCCTTCTGTGGGATTGGATACCTTCTGATTCCGGGGCCAAAACTCCACCACAATGACGCCCATTCGGAGCAGATCATCTACTATGCACGAGCCGTGCAAGATGCCATAAATGTCGCGCCCTATATCCAATTCCACATCTGGACGCAGATGGCCGACACCCCAGATCTCCAAGGAGATAAGGTTACTGACTTGGCCAGCCTCGCGCGCAAGGAGTTTGTCAGTGGCTCGGTCGATTCGGTGTCACAGATTGATCCGTTCGGCACCTGGGATGCCTGGGATATCATCAGAAGAGTCTGTAAATATCACACAAGACTCGTCGTAGGTATGGTACTCAACTTCATCTTAGTAGGCTCGATTCTACTCTTGTATAGCCTTGCTGATCATTGTACTAGCACTCGCACTGCCCAAGCAACTTCCTCCGATGTCCGTGCAGTCCCGCTGGTACTCGGAGCCGACTCACATGCTCACGATTCATGGTAATACCTTCCTCAAGAACCAAAAAGGCTACCCCGTGCTGTCAAAGGCACACCAAGCCCTGATTGCTCGATTCATGCGCCTCCGAACCGCCCCCTGGATCCTCCTTTGTGAAGTTGGCTCTATCCCAGGAGTGGAGGTGGACGAGTCGTTTGAGAACCCTGATGCACATGCACCAGGCTCGGAGTATCCTAGCCTCGCGCAGGCTGCAGTCTCGAACAAGAAGCACCACGATCCCACCCCTCATCTATCTTATGTCAGAAACCTCCAGTCCCGCCAACCTCCCCGCAGCGCTATGGAACGGTTCGGGACAGGCTATCAGGATTATCTCCAAGCCCCCCTGCAGCCATTGACCGTCAATCTGGAGAGTATCACCTACGAGGTCTTCGAGAAAGATCCCATCAAGTACGACTGGTACGAAAGAGCCATCGCGAAGGCCCTGACGGACTGGTCGAAGAAGCCGAAATCCGGGCCAGATGGCAAAGTATCGGTCGCTGTTGTTGGAGCCGGTCGAGGACCGCTCGTCGGCCGTGCCCTTCGAGCCAGCGCCGAAACAGGCGTGGAAATTGACCTTTGGGCGGTGGAGAAGAATCCCAATGCATTTGTTCTTCTCCAGCGTCACAACAAGAATCACTGGGGTGGGAAAGTCACGTTGGTCCACTCCGACATGCGAAGCTGGAAGGGCCCTCAAATCGCGAAGGGAGCCGCTCCAGCATCGCAGTCAGCATTGGTAAGAACAGCCAGACCTTTCCCCTCCATATGCAAATGCTAAGAGCTCCCTCCATAACGCTTATACTTAAATTCAGAACTCCACGCAATCACCCACCTCCGGCACCGCGGGACCCGACCTCGTCCCTACCACGATTGACATCCTCGTCTCCGAGCTGCTAGGCTCCTTCGGCGACAACGAGCTTTCTCCCGAATGCCTCGACGGCGTCACCCACCTCCTCACCCCAGTCCACGGCATCTCCATCCCGGCCTCATACACCGCCCATCTCACCCCGATCGCGGCGCCCAAGCTGCACGCCGACGTGATGAACCAGTCCATCTCCAATCCCGCCGCCCCCGAGACGCCGTACGTGGTAATGCTGCACGCCATCGATTTCCTGTCCACGAACCAGCCCTCGGCCACCGCGCTGATGAACTCCGGCGCCGGGAGCCACCACCACCACAGCGTGCGCAACTCGATATCCACGCTGCCCGGCGGCGGGGGATCCAGCGAGACGCCCATCCCTTTCGTCCAGACGACCTGGTCCTTCGAACATCCGAACCTCAACATCCCGCCGCAGTCCCCGTCCTCCTCGACGATCTCCAACGCCCACAACGTGCGCCGCACCCGCCTGACGTTCCCCGTCCAGAACCGCGGCGTCTGCCACGGCCTGGCAGGCTACTTCGAGACCGTGCTCTACCGCGACATCGAACTGTCGACGAATCCCGTGACCATGGACGCCAAGAGTCAGGATATGATTAGCTGGTTCCCCATCTACTTCCCTCTCAAGGTCAGTTTTTGCCTCGAAATCATCCTGCGTATGACCTCACATCTACGAGACATCCTTGGGAATTGTTGTGTCTGAAATTAACACCCGCAAAACAAAATGACAGACCCCTCTCAACGTCCCCGATAACGGCGAAGTGGTCGTCACCATGTACCGACAAACAGATAACCGCAAGGTCTGGTATGAGTGGATGGTGGAGGTGTTCGCGTTGGAAGGCGCAGCAGCATCAGGAGGAGGCAACCCGGAGCCTTCCACGGCCGTCGAGCTGATGGCAGCTCCGGTCATGAGCGGTGCTCGGACGGCGGGCGCCTCCGCTGCCGTGAACAGCCCCGATCGGGAGCGCTCCAAGGCGGCGGCGGCGGTCAGATCACGTGGCGTCCGGCGCGTGCGTGTTGGCACCAGCGATCTACACTCCAGTATCAAGGAAGGGTGTCTCATGTGATTTTGACATGACCATCTACCTCTTCTCTTGTTGTAGTGGTTGATCCTCAGTCTTGGGGAGATCAAGGGCTATCATGACGTAGTGATAGTGGAAGGGGAGGGTTGGAGGATAAATGCAGTGGATGAATTATCACGGGTTGATATTGGTTATTGTGTGAGGAGTGCTGCGTGTAATGTGTGACATGTGATGAAATGAACATACGTAGTCAGATTTCTGGAGTGGGGAGAGACAGAGAAAATAGCGGGAGGCATAGTATAGTAGTATAGTATAAGTTGCCTAGTACACATGCCACCTACTAGAACTTAGAACATTGAGATGAATCGAGTTGAGGGGAGGGGAGTTGGTTGCCTCTCTCTCACTCACTCTTCGCTGGTTGAACCACATATACATTCACACAGTTGGTTTGAAATGTTGAGATTATCCATTCTCGGACTTGTGCTCCGCTTACGAGTGTTGAGACCAGCCAAGAAAGTACAGTGACCCAGAAAACAAAAAAAAATATGACCGCGGATTAATGTCCGCTCTATAAACGATGACGACCAACTGAACGGGTTCCAGACGGATGGACAATTGTCAATGGGAATTTCCCTCCCGACGGACAGCTCGCTGGATTGGGGATATAGGCGATGGTTTCCAATGGGAAGTTAAATGTTATTGGCACGGACCACACAGAAGCGATCGCCTCGCCGCCTGCGAGAGCGATTGGCAATGGATGATCGATGGGGGAAGGGTGGACGTGCCCAGCTGCTTCCTGTGATTTGGATCGAGGCGGCCCGAATTTGGAAGGGGGGTTCAAGGACTCAGTAATGGCTCAGGGCTCTTGGCCCGACAGATTATCCTTGGGTTGATTCACGGTGGTTTGTTTGGCTGGGTTGGTTGGTCTCTCGGCGTCCAAGCGTCCGCGCCCGCGGCCGGAAGGGGAGGGTCCTCGGCGATGGTGGTGGCCTCGCCGTGTTTAGCGATGTCCCCCTTTCCCCATCCCCCGTCCCGGGGATTGAAGGGGGCTATGTTATGCTGTGATAATCATCTACTGAGTACGGAGTACTTCGTAGTTTGATACAAAACAACGTACGGGGTACTGGGACTGTACCCACCCGTAGGCGTAAGGTCAGCATAAGCAACGCAGCCTAGCAAAGCAAACACCGAATTCGGTCGGCGGGTCGTCACACTGGGCGCACCTCCGTGGAACAAACTGTAAAGCTGCAGATCGGAGGAACTGTAGTCTGTAGCCAAGACAGGAACTAGTGTCGCGGTATGAAGGACTATTGGCGAAAGATGGGAAGGTAGAGAAGGGGATCAAAAGCTGGGAACAGCCTAAAAAGCACCTCCTCGATTATGACGAGTTAGCTCCAGGAGTTATTGGATTCACGTTTACCACAACGAGAGTCAGAGTGAGAAACGTGTTGCCGTGGACTGCCGTGGTTGGTTTCATGTCTTGACGGAGCGCGAGGTTCCGATTAGATAGATATCGAATTGATGGTGCAGCTAATTGTTGGATATGCATCACATACTCAAGGTTGGCACTCCTTGGTGCTCCCTCTTTGGCAATAGTTAGTTGCTGCTGCTGCATTGCCTTATCGTCGTCATCTTTGCTGCACTGCAGTTACTGCAGGCCCTGGAGGGGAACCGAGTTGCATACTTAGTCCAGTTGGCTACGGTGGTTTTCTACCTGGTTTCATGCTGGGATGAAGGGGTCCTGGACCACGGCTGTGAGTTTGACTGGAGTTGGCAATCGGTTCCAGGCCGACGAGTTGGTTTGCTTATTCCTAGACGCTGTCGCGATCTGTCCCATGTCCCCTCCTCCCGGCTCATCTTATCGTCCACGACAGAAGAGGGGGTACGGAACAGATTCCCCGCGGCAACCAAATTGCTCCGGGAGAGTAGCCAGTCAGTGAGGATTTCTTGCTGCACGCTGAGTCGATGTCCAGTTTCTGTGACAGACTGACGGGCGGGGGAGAGACACTTTAGGGGCCGGAATCTCGCAATTGGCAGTCGGCATTGTTGTATTCTAATAACGATGATTGATGATAACGATAGCGTATCGATAGGCAAGTGTGGTCGGAGTTAAGCCGCCTTCCAAGTTCCGAAGAGCGGCTGCCGAAACGAGGGGGAGCTCCGACTGTCGGGACGGATAGGCGGATTGGCGGAAGTACTGGAGGAATACCTGGTTATGCTAAGGCCAAGTACGGAGTAAGGGTAGTCCATGATAATGCAGCTATGAATAATGCATAGAAGTCTGGAAAATGATCACCGAAGAAAGAGGACTGGAATGAGAATGCAGTTGGGGGGGGGGGGGGAAAAGGGGTGGGGCGGGCGGTGGAAATGAAGATGTGTGTCTCATGGTTGCAGGAAACGAGCGTCGGAGGTCCGAAGCAGGCAGGGAACGAGAGAGAAAGAGAGAGGCTGAGAGCAAGTGTGAGCAAGTGTGAGCACTGAGCACTGAGCACTGAGCTTGGATGGAGAGAGAAATTGGATGGAACTTGGAGAACTGGAAAGAGTGAGTGAGTGCCAGAAAAGGCAAGCCAGTCACACGGACCACCTTTTCTTATCCTCTCCAGTCTCCATTCAATGGAATCCACTCTTTCCATCCTTTTCCTCCACGCCTTGGAGGCAAAAAAAAAGTCAAACAAGAAAAAAGTAAAAAGATAAGCCCAGCTCGGCTTTCTTTTACAGTACAACTACCACGAAGACCACCTCTACCACCACACCACCACACCATCTTCTTCATATTCTCTTGTTCTCTTGTTCTTATTGACCTCACATCAATAGAACAGAACCCAGTCAGTTCCCTTATCTTCCAAGGTTTCTCCTCCGCCGATGATTGTCCGGCTGTCGCGTCGCTCTACCATCATCACCACCACTACTGCGGGTTGACACAGCTGCTCTTTGTTTAACCCTCACTACTTTCTTGCTACTAGTACTGCAAAACAATCTCCACCCCTCCACTTTTCACCACAACTCCTGTACTGTACTTCCCCTGGCTTGACTCGCGCTCTCCTCCTCTTCTTCTTCTCTCCTTCTTATTCTCCTCCCACCTCCTCCTCCTCCTCCTCTCCCGCCCGACCGTGGCTTTGTCCCGTTTTATTCTTTCATCCTTCTACCGACCGGGTTCTCCTCACTTGCGAATTAATCCTTCCGCTCCCGCCTTATCCACTTTCCAGGCCTGACATGGTTCACTCAACGAGCGAAGAACGTGCCGTACATTTGACTCGAGAGGCTGTTGAATTGATAGATGCTGGTCACCGTGAGGTATGTCTGACTTACACGATTCTCTTTCGTACTTCGTCTATCTGAGAGTCTACCGTGTCGTCGCGTTAGTTTGCGACCGCTTCAGGTGGCTAATGTCATCTATCGCAGGCCGCTTCGCGGAACCTTCGAGAAGCCCTCACCTTAGCGCCCGAACATCCAGCTGTCAAGGAAGCTTTCCTGAAGATCCAAGAGGAGGAGGAAAATGGCCATCACCTCCTAGATCTCTGCCGCCGGTATACTTCAGGGAAGGACGAACCCGCGGGTAAAGATGCCGCCCTCTATCTGCGCACCGACGGCCTCAAACCGCCCGAGGAGGTCGCACTGGATTGTGTCAAATTTATCTTGGCGCAACGCCCACATGCCTTGTCCTCGCTGCAGGACGACATTATCTCCGGTCTGGTTCGCCAGAGTACAAGCGTGCGCCAGCACTTCTCCAACCAGCTTCAAATCTCCGTCACCACCTTCTTTGACGAGATCTACGAAAGGGGCGACGCAGCTGCTGTTTGCCTCGACACCGTTGTTCTAGACCCCTCCGTTTGGCTATCGCAGGATGCTCGTCTGCATTGTGAACGTGAGCTCTTCCAGCTATTCATTGCCAAGCTGATGGAGTCTGGTCATGATGAGGACGGCCGCTCGCTCAAAGGTATTGCGCGGCTGCTCGCCGTTGACGCGGCCAGGTTGCAGGATCTGGTGGATGATGAGAGTCTGGATGTGATTTTGTCGTCCCTGGATTCTCGCCTACCCCTTGAATGGAGAAGCCAGGCTACTTTGGCAACAGTCAAGTACCTCGAGGTCTCGAAAGAAGTTGGCCAGAATCGATTCTCCAACCTGGTCTCTTCCAAGGTGATTAAGGGCCGCAGTGATGGGCTGATTGAGGCCTTCTCTGCAACTGCTGCCGTCTTTCCTGTGATTCCGGAGGCTGCCGCAGCTCTTTTTCTTTCGGAGAGTTTTCTGGCTGCATTGGCTCCTCTGACTTCCAGAGATGCGAAGAGCCGGAAAGTCGAAACATCGTTCTTGGAACTTCTAAATGCAGCCTGCGTCAACAAAGACTGTCGTGAGGCGATCTTCAAACATCTGTCTACCTGGCTCTCTCATCTTCTTACCAATGGCAGTGACCAAAGCTCTGAGTTGGCAGCGGTTATCCTGGCCAAGGTTCGGACTGCCGCGCAGGTCGCGCCCTCCGAAACCATTGGTAAACTCCAGGACGAGGACACCCGGGTTATCGAGCTGGTTGATCGGTTCAAAGACTCGATGTCGAAGCGCAAGGGTGAGAGCATGGCTAATGTGATTGAGGGTCTGGCCTATGCCTCTGTCAAACCCGCCGTGAAGGAACAGCTTGCCAAGGATCCAGTCTTTGTGCAGAACCTCATTAGAGTGTTACACGAAAACTCTACTGTTCCGTCAGTCCTCTATGGTGGCTTCATGATCATCATGAACCTCACTCAGTTTCTTCCCAACCTGACGGAGGAACAAAAGAAAGTCTCACAGCTCAAGTCATACGCTGAAGCATCGCCCAAGGCCCGCAACGGCCCCGATCCCTTGGACGAAGAGCAACACGTCATTGCTCGTTGCACCGCACTTGTCGAAGCAGGAATTGTTCCCCTTCTGGTCGACTGTGTCAAGACCAGCCTGCCTTCTGTACAAGTTCTCATGAGCAAGATTCTTCTCTCTCTCTCGCGTGATCGCAAGTCTCGCGGTGCTCTAGCACAGCAGGGAGCCGTCAAGCTATTGATTGGTATGTCGACCGTGAAGCAGGGCTCGTCGCCAACTGAGATAGTCAGCAATGCTTCACATGCGCTGGCGCGAATCTTGATCTCTGTCAATCCTGCGCTTGTTTTCCCGAGCTCTGGCTTCCCCCAGATCACATCTGCGATTCGACCTTTGACTGCACTGCTTTCCGTTCCAGAGACAACCAGCCTTTCCACAGAGCAGCCGCGGGACTTGCTTCCTGTCTTTGAGAGCTTGTTGGCTCTGACGAATTTGGCCTCACACCCTGATGAGTCCGCTCCTGAAGCCATTGTTCGCCAAGCCTGGCCTGTTATCGAGGAACTCCTTCTTTCCAATAGTCCCTTGGTACAGCGTGCTGCATGTGAGCTTGTCTGTAACTTGATGACTTGCGAATCAGGCGTAGTCAAGTTTGCCGATGGTTCGAAACGTGCTGCCCAGCGTCTGCATATCCTCTTGGCCCTTACCGATACTGACGACCTCGCCACACAAAGTGCTGCGGGTGGAGCTCTCGCCATGCTCACTGAGTTTGATGCAGCGATGGCAGGAGTTCTCGAACGGCCTCGTGGTGTTCAGTTGCTGCTTGGTCTGTGCCAGGAAGAAGACGACGGGCTTGTACATCGCGGTGTTGCCTGTATCAGGAATATGACCTGTCTTGCCACCGGTGATGTTGCTCGTCGGGCCAAAGATGCCATCAAGCAGAATGGGGGCATCGACATCTTGACAAATCTGCTGAAGAAGACCAAGAATCCCGCTATCCTCCAAGTAGGTGTCGAGGCCCTCAAGCCTTTGGTGTCATAGGCATCTTGTCTTCATAACGAGCTTTCACGTTTCCATAGTTATTCTCGGTGTTTCATACCTATTTTGCTCGATAAAGCGTTGTGAGTTTGCGGTATTACAGCTCGCGTCAAGGGTTCGGTGTTCGGTCCGGTTGTTTGTGGTTTTTAACGGCGTTCATCAGCCTGTCTGACTTTTGGTGTTATGATGTGTTGCTCAAGTTTAACGAATGTTGCTGGTCTTATGAGCGTGGGGAACGGTGGCTGGATTTTCTCAATGCGTCAGGGGATTCCGGAGTGCATTTGTCCCTTTTTGAGTCCGCCATAGACCAGAATGATGTGCTCTTTTGTGTCGAATCAAGACGACCTTGATAGCTATTTATTGAATGATTCTCTCGTTGAGAAATGCTTCCATCCAATTAGTGTAATCATGACCTTCCAGTGAATGGCAAGGGAGTTGAACAGTTGATGCGGAGTAACCCAAGTAAAATGCGGGGTGACGAGATTTGAGTGGGGGTAAAAGTGGAGAGAGACAGAAGGGAGAGGAGATTGGGAAAACCACCCGCGAAGCGGAATCTGTATAGCAAAATCTGGTGATTTTAGGAGTCAAGCCTTTTTCAAAGACGATCAAGGCAGTTAATTGCTGAGGGTGTATGCACCTCTTTCGGTGAGAATTGAGTAGGCTCTTGCTTGACTTCCAGTTGAGCTTTCTCCTCGACTGCCCCAATGCCCCTGTCGATTGATATATCGGTAAGGTAGGGGTGACTTATCCAGGAATCAGTCTGCGATATAGTCGACCCGGAGGAGAGCCCTCATTTTTGACGGGAAGTAGAGTCATTCAGAGAATCGAAGGTAAATAAAAGAGGAAGAAAAAACAAGGAAAAACCAGAATCAAGAAAGGGGGAGAGGGCGCGAGGGCGCGAGGGCGAGGTTTTGAGGGAAATAAAAGCGTGCTCTTGGTGGTGGTGGTGGTGGTCGAAAAATCGCGCATGCAAACATACTAGGTAGGTAAACACACTTAACTTACCGGTCAGTTCAACACACCCTGCCGGGCCCCCGGCCGGCCGGCCCGCTGGCTGGCCGGCTGGGCTGGGCTGCCTTGGGGATACTTATGACGCAGTTTGTGTAATTCTGCAGGTTTTGCGTATCTTTTGATTTATTCCCCCTGGTTTGGAGGTGTTAGAATTATTATTTGTAGGTTATCTGAGTGGTTGGGTTTTAGGGGTTGTTTACTTTTGGGGAGAGGTGGGTGTATGCGGTAGAGGGAGGGTTCAAGGGTTTGTGGTGAATGGTTACTGGTGAAAACTGAGATTTTAAGGGGGCAGGTGTAGATGGATTTTCATGATGGGATCTAATGAGGTGCTTTGCTTTAGTTATCGATGTTCATTTTAGCTTTAGCCAAATTCTGGGTTTGGAGGATCGTTGGGAGTCAATTGTGCATTTTCTGACTAAACTACCTTGTTGCTGACTAGACTCAAATTCGGCCTTGGAATCTTCCTTCGGCTTCTTGCTGATGGATAGGGCAATTTGACATGTATGTCAGGTGTGCTTGCCATATTCTGGGGAAGTTTGTCTTGAACATTGCGCTTGCATGGGATGTCTTTGAGCGAGAGTGATGGACTTGATTGTCGGGGATGCACTAAGATGACAGGATGTATAAGGAATGATCCATGGAAATTGTCTGGTGATATGGTTCGAGGTTGTGGATTGTGGACGGGCAGCGTTCAAGGTGTAGTTGCGTTGCGGCGCTCGGAACTACCAGTCGCTGGCGCCTTCGACGGTGTTGTCACGCTTCCAATCGCTGGCTCCATCAACGGTGTTGTCACGCTTCCAGTCGCTGGCTCCATCAACGGTGTTGTCACTGCGCCTCCAGTCACTGGCGCCTTCAATAGTATTGTCACGCTTCCAGTCACTCGCTCCGTCGACAGTAACGTCACGCTTCCAATCGCTGGCGCCTTCAACGGTGTTGTCACTGCGCTTCCAGTCACTGGCACCTTCAACGGTGTTGTCACCGCGCTTCCAGTCACTCGCTCCATTGACGGTGTTGTCACCGCGCTTCCAGTCGCTGGCGCCGTGGGTTGTAGAGACCAAAGCAACATCGGGTGTTGGGAGGGTCAGAACACCAGTCACCAGGCAAGCGGCCAAGCTCAGGGTCATGAATTGCTTCATCTTGTTGTGTGTGATGTAAACAGAAAAGAGGAAGTATAGCAGCAAAGTGTGAAAAGCGAAGTTGAGAAAGAGATGGATGTCCAATGCTGGATGAGCTCTGTAGATTGATGTTTCTTATGAGAGGAAACAAGCCTCTTTATATAATAAGAGAGGGCAAGTCTGCCTAGCAGGTGAGAGTTATAGACCAGACCAGTTGCGCGGTGGGTTCACACTATCCTGACCTGAGCAAGCCCCGGGTGAATGTGGTAGTGCTGACTCGCAACAATAATGGGTTCATCAACAAAACTTTGCCATGAGTCTCGTATTCAGGACGGCGTCATTTCCGAGTAGCCGCCATTGTGGACGAGGCTGACTGCAGACGGTTGCAGTAAAGATGCATTTAACCTATTTCAATGTTATCACTGTGTAAAAAATGACATAGAACAGATTTTACCATCTTCCTTATTTGGAGATATCTCTTCATACGCTACTGCACCGGACGTCGAAGTGGCTGATGTTGGTGTACTAGGTAGACTCCTGGGAAGCAGAACGTGATGCCCGCAGAGTTAGTGGGTTGAGTGAGTAGATGAGGCTATGAAGGCGGTCAACTTGGAACTTAAGGAGGCTCTCTACCCCGCATGCTACGAGTTGTGGGGCCCTTAGAGAGCCATTGGAAGAAGGGATTTGTCGCTGTTATACCTAGAACTACCCGAAAGGCTGATTAACCTTTGGAACCTACACGGAACCCTCATCCCCTTGACTTGATCCAAAAGGCATGGAGAGACAGGTCTAATGATTCCGCCATACTGACATTGCTGAAGAATCAACAACTTTTTATCGCCTAAGCTCATTCCTTCCCTGCATAGAGATAAACTTGGCAAATGTAAGCACGGAAAGTGAGTTACATCAGCAACGGGCGATGCTCACCAATGCTGACTCGTGCAAGGCTTCATAGCTCCAACATGTCACCACAAGCACTACCTCATCAATTAAGGAGAATCAGGCTGAATCTTTAGCTTGATTTGCCACAGCCATCAAGTGACTCTGGCGCGCCATCGAGCCTCATCGACGCGGCAAGAACGACAGTGACATACTGCGATGTGTACCACGATCCACAGCTCCACAACCAGACATTATTTGTCAGGCATCATAATCACGAATCCACTTGATTGAAGCTATACAAACACAGGGCGGAATCAGTACCGCTACCCACACTCTCTTGAGCCCATTTTCTCGTGTATGCACATAAGACGGCAAAGGGGCGCTTTGCAGACGACATGATAGAGGGCTTGCTCCACCCTCCAGAGCTGATCTATACCACGGAACATACCCGAGGGTGCAATTGCTCGCAACAGAGGATGGATCTGCCTATTCGCATGGCTCGACTCGTATCTGCTCTTGGGTTGTATCCTCAACATCCGCAAAGCCTCGTCATCCGAACATCGCGAAGCTTCATGCTTCTACTTCGTCTCCGGCCAGAGGAATCAAGTGCACAATTTGAGGACGATAAGACTACTGCTATGCAATCTCAGACATACTGTGTCTTCTCGCTGCTTTGAATCACATTCTCGGGGCCTACTATACTTGAAGTTCCGGCCAGACATCATGAATGGGTCTAAAATCCGGTCGCTGGGTGCCCCAGCCTCGCGACCCGGGCTACAATGGCTGCAGGTATTGGCAGGGTGACATCGTGCAATCTCCCCTGGACCTCCAGTCATCTCCACCTGTGATATACTCATCTCCGCGGGATTTCCAGCTGAGGTATCGTTATCCAAGATGACTATATCCACGATACAGTTGCGCCATTCCTTAACAAGAAGTCGTGTACTTCTTGCATTGATAAAATGATCATTTCCTCTGGTGAGATCCTTAGTGAATACGAGACTCTAGAGGTGCATATGACCTCGACCTGTGTTTAGGCTAGTCATTGAAAGGTTTCATCTGTGTATGCCAGGGCATGCATAGATGGGGCCAGCCCGCACGTTTCAAACCGCATACCCACGCTGTTCACAAGCTTCAACCCATAGCCGTCGGGTAAATACCGCAATCGACTCATTCAACTCATAAGGGCCCAACTGTCGCCCAGTTACCCCTCTCTTTGAAGCAATTATCCTCGAGTGATATTCAGCTGAATGGCCGAAGTCACTGATTGGAGGGACTTTCTGCCGTAGTGACAGTGATCATGCACCTGAATCGCAAAATCCAAGCCACCTGCGAAGGGCGAAATGTCGTTATCAAGACTTCGTCAAACGGAAGAAGGCTGATGGTCCGGGCTATTTTGTTGATTTGTGGCCTCGTTCCCACGAAACAGTGGAGGAACCTCGTATTGCTAGTGATCATCTCTGAACGCGGTAGCCAGAGCCAGTCCTTGGTTGCCACCACGGCACCATTGGATGGAGATATGTAGAGCGACTATTAGCCGTGGGATGTGAGGAATGGAGGCAGCGAGCATCGTTCGGGTGGGACGCGAGATGATAGCCTACACGCTAGGCGGTATTCAACTACTGATGGAGTACTTGATGTTGATTGTGCATAGTCATACAGTGCCTGATCAAGACGCTGCACCTCCTATCCTTCAAAAGTTCGTCCTATTCGCTAACTAGGACTCACCACACCTGAAGTCTGCCAGTGGACACGCTGTTGAGTGTCCTTGGCTATACAGATTCGTACCGGAGAGTTTTCGGCAAGGTAATGCATGGCTCTGACGTTCCTTTATCGAATCCGGGGGTTGCATTTTGTAGACCTCCCGCTGTACTAAGGCCCATAAAAAGCGGGCGTCTACGTCCAAAATGCCCAGCAGTACTGGTTGTTGCACTCAGAACCAGAATGCAGACTCGCTATCACTTGGACAAAAAAGTGCAGCAGACCATGGGCATTCGAGTTCGATATTGAAGTATGGAATTCCAGTTACTATAGTCTTCTTGAGTCAAAGCTAGCTCTAGTATACAGCCACACGGCGAGATTTATGGCAAAATGAGATGTTACAAAGTAGCCAGAGCGATCAGCCTCCTCTCCTCCGAAGACCTCGAAGAGAGCAGCGACTTGATGTTCTTATCATAGTCGTTCACAAAAGCGATTAGGAATCGAGACAATCATATAAAGCCTCCATGTTCTTGCTTCAATAGTCCGGATTGTAGAAGGAAGCCGCGTGATCGAATAGAGCACTATAAATTATTGACCTTGAGGTCAGGCGACCAGGATGTATCAGCTCCTTTCTAAGATAGTGCAGTGTACTTCGGTAGCAAGGCCATTGTCAAACTTCCAAGGAGAAACAAAGGTGCAGCGAATACCAAGAAGTGTAGTCAAGTTTGAAGTGAGGAATGTCTACTTT
The DNA here is from genome assembly GCF_003184825.1 of Aspergillus fijiensis CBS 313.89. NCBI lineage: Eukaryota > Fungi > Ascomycota > Eurotiomycetes > Eurotiales > Aspergillaceae > Aspergillus > Aspergillus fijiensis. The sequence goes on from NW_024468987.1 coordinate 257,253, forward strand.
GCAGCATAGTGTATCACTAGTGTGTGCAGGAGCAGGTCACGTTAGAGTCGAGTACAGTAATCCTGCAGCTTGGAGGGAGGTCATCTGACTTGACGGGAGTTTTCCATCTTAACAATAACTCCCGAAATGCAACTCCTTCTTACTTAGTATGTCGAAGTTACTCAGGTCATAACCTCAGGGAGATTGCAACCCTTCTTTATTGGAACCATGCAATCACAGGCTCAAGGCTAAAATAGTTATTCGAACCCTTCGAGGTTCGAATGGACAATGTTCGGCCACGACTCGCCCTCCCCCCTCCCTCCGACGCATCTGGCCACAAATCAGAATGAGGTGACAGTGAGGGGAACGGTGATCATCGCTGCGAGGGAATATCCCGCCAGAAAGAACTTCTGCTTCTCGAATCCGCCAGCCTCCGCGGCCTAGATAGCAGCGGGTCACCGGACTCAGTCGCCCACCAACGGGCTAAGCACTATGGCCGATTCAGTGACAGTCAAACAGTCTAGAAGGCTTAATTTGCGAATTGGTGGGGGAGCAAGTCAGCACTATTGGCAGACTAGCAGCTGGTGTGAGACTTAGATTAAGAACCGGAGAATGGCCCCCTTAATCGAATACTCACTCACAAGTCTCAATTGAGTCAGTGAACCGGCCTGATCAACATAAGGTTACCGCCATTTGACCTGTTTTCCACACAGATCCAAGAGCGGAACCATCTGCTAAGAATCAGATTCCTCACAGACATCTTACTCATAGACACTGGGCTGAACCAGTTTTCTGCGGAGGAGATTGCGGGCAAATCAGGGAGCGTCCGGCGTGCAGCAGATCCAGCCGCCCGCGTTCAATGGTCATTCCGCCCCGAAATTCTTCTTCATCTTACGTCGGGGTGGATTCCTTTCATCCCCACTCGGGTTAGCAACTGATATTTTTGTCGGTTCCCTTCGATCATATGTCTTGGCCGACTCTCGCACGTGCTGATAGCTCGGTCCCTTTCCTTTGTCGCCTGGTCCCAAGGATTCCAAACTGTATATGACCCGTGGCTCTCGCCTTCTTTTCTTCAATTATCAAACGCATCCATCTCTCTCTCTCTCTCTCACTATCCAACCATCCAGGTTCTTCCCACTACCCCATCTGGCTTGACCATGACTCCGCGATAAACTAACACATGGCTCTGTGCTCGAAGTTTGACTTGTCATTTTTCTTTTGTCTGCCCCAGATCCACTTGTTCTCCATTTGATCATCATTTCGTCAGCTGTGCTCTTCCTTGGCCGAACAAACCCCTAGACGAGTTCTAAAAGAGCTTGTATTTCACCTTCTGTCCTCATCTCGAACATCTTCGATTGGCCTCGACTCAAATTCTCTCGAAAATGAAATTTGGACGCAATTTGCCCCGCAATGTTGTTCCGGAATGGAGCGCGAACTACATTCATTACAAGGACTTGAAACGGCTCATCAAAGCCTCGGCGGAAAACGTAAAGGCTGGCCATGAGGCCGATCTTACAGGTAAGCTTCGACCCTATCTCTACTCACTCAGGCCGTTGAGCGCTTGTTTTGACTCGAACTTTAGGATTTTTTTATGCGCTCGATCGAAACCTCGAGGATGTCAACTACTTCTATAACAAGAAATACACCGACTTTGCGCGCCGCATGAAGATTCTGGAAGAGCGATACGGTCCGTCACTGGATGGCCGCCAGCGCCTGGATTCCGAGGAAGTTGAGGATCTTTTGGCGGCTCTGCTCGAGCTACGTGGTCAATGGCGCAAACTCCAGTGGTACGGAGAAGTCAATCGGCGGGGCTTCATCAAGATCACCAAGAAGCTGGACAAGAAAGTCGGCGTTCAGACACAGCAGAAGTACCTAGAGACGAAAGTCGACCCACTGCTCTTCGCGTCGAATCCGGATATAACCAATGCTCTGAAAACCATCAACGACCGCTTGTCGATTCTTGGGGAACAGAAGATCAACGATGATGCCAGCTCTACACACTCGTCCCTGTCATTCAAGGCAGGCCGATCACGCCCCCATTTGAACCTGCCATCCAGTATGCTTCAGGCTGTTGACGAAGCGTTGCACAAAAATGATACTCACGTTCTACTGGAGTTACTCGAGACCTTGAAGGTGGCTGCGGATGACTCGGGAGAACACATCTGGCCCAAAGTCCTTCAAAGTCTCCTCCAGCGATCCATCTACTATCGCGCGAACGCTTGCATCACAGTGTTGCTGAACCGCATGGACACGCTGGACGAAGAGGACGATATCAACAAACGTAACTGTATCCATCGATTGGTGATCTCGATCGGTCGAGCGCAACCCACCAACGATTCGGAGCAGTCTGCTTCTATGGTCCTTGACTTCCCTCTGGAAACATCGAATTACATCACTCCTGCTGCTATGCCTACTCTCCAAGCACCTCGTTCGGTTGTGAAAGAGGACGAGTTCCCTCAGCATCTGGAGAGATCTGATCCATCGGTGTCGCTGCTGCTGCATATACTAGATCAGCTTCACCCCAGCCAGCGCAAAGCCCTGCTTGCGAAGGATATCTCCGGGCGTACCCCGCTGCATTACGCAGCACAATATGGATTCAAGGTTGTGTGCGAAGTCATTATTGAGCACCTGCAGGCGTGGGATATGTTCGACGTCACCGAGGGAATCGATGGCCCACGTTGGCAGGACAATGATGGCTGGGCTCCGTTGCATCTGAGTGTTGTGGGCGGCCATCCCTTGACTACGAAATATCTCCTTGAGTCCGAAAACTGGCATGGGGCCAATAAAGACAAAGCCAAAATCCGCAAACAAGTCTCGCGCTCGAGTGCTGTGCTGGCTTTGGCGACCAAAGCAAACTTTGTCGACATTGTACGCCTTCTGGTTGAGGCCGGAGTGGACATCAATTATCAGGACGACCACGGCGAAACCGCACTGCATGTCGCTGCCCGCTTTGGTCACTATGAATGCGCGGAAATTCTGCTGCAGGGTAATGCAGAACAGAAGGCCGACACGGAACTCGCTGAGAAGACGTATGGGTGGACTCCACTGTTCATCGCTTGCGTTGATGGAGCTTTGAGAGTTGTGGAATTGCTGATCGAAGCAGGCGCCGAACTCGAAAGGCTTGACTCTTCCGGCTGGACTGCCAAGGAGCATGCGGCTTTGAGAGGCCATCTCGATATCGCTCGATGCCTTGCCAAAGTCACACCACCTCCCGAGATCAGCGAAGCGGAGCCCGTCATTCCCGTTCCAACCGTCTCGTCCGCTCCACCATCTCCTCCACCGTCGTCTTTGTCTGACAGGCGGTCTAACGCACCTTCCAGCAATACCTCGTTGCGCAATGCAGAGCCTATCAAGACTTTTGGCCATCGGTATCTCACGGATGAGTCCATGGTTCTGGTCAGCCTGGGCACTATGGACATGCGAAGCTCCATCGAGGCTGTCAATCTTGACCGAATCCCCATGGAGAGCGCCCATTCCACCCAGCTCGACACTGCTTTGTCGATTGTCGTTTCGGCTAGCGGGGCTCGAGGGGAGCCTGAGATTATTGACCTTCCTGTTCAAGATAACATTTCGACTGAGCCCATCGTTTTTCACGCCAAAGATGCTTCCAAAGTCAGGCTCCTGTTTGATCTGGTCCCTACCTACGCTGGCTCTAAGGACAAGATTGTTGGACGGGGTGTTGCCTTGCTTTCGAGTATCAAGCCCACGCTTGGATCCCACCGCATCAACCTCAAAGGCGACTCTACAGTCCCTATTGTTGCAGCAAACACATTAGAGGTGATCGGCTCGGTCACATTCAATTTCCTGATCATTACGCCATTCAAGCATCCCAACATGACAATCACTGGGGACCGAACGTACTGGAAGAGTATGAGCTCCACTATGGTGATTGGGCATCGTGGTCTTGGTAAGAACTTTGCCAGCCGCAACTCATTACAGCTTGGCGAGAACACTGTGCAGTCATTCATCGCTGCTGCTAATCTGGGCGCCTCCTACGTCGAATTCGACGTCCAGCTGACAAAGGACCATGTACCTGTCATTTACCATGATTTTCTTGTCAGCGAGACGGGAATCGATGCTCCTGTCCACACTCTCACGCTAGAACAATTCCTCCAAGTGGGAGACAATAAACCAGCCCGTCGCCCTGGCTCGCCACCACAGACGCCAGACGTTTTCGGCAATGACAAGGGTTACTTCAATCCTCGCCAGCGGTCGATGTCTGTTGGTGGCTCGGAATATGACCCATCCGAGCTGAACGAGAAGATCAAGCACACCCGTGACTTCAAAAAGAAGGGCTTCAAAGGTAACAGTCGTGGCAACCATATTCAAGCGCCTTTCGCCACATTGGAAGAATTGTTCAAGAAGCTCCCTCAATCCGTTGGGTTTAACATCGAGCTGAGTGAGTATCCTTCCGGTCAAAGAACATACACACGAGACACTGACCACGTCCACCAGAATATCCCATGCTCCACGAAAGCGAGGAGGAGGAGATGGACACGTACGCAGTGGAGTTGAATTCTTTTGTGGATACTGTCCTTACTAAGGCCTACGACATGGGTCAGGGACGCAACATGATCTTCTCCAGCTTCAACCCAGACGTCTGCTTGCTGCTTGCTTTCAAACAACCCTCTATTCCCGTGCTCTTCTTGTCGGACTCCGGAGCGTCTCCTGTTGGCGACATTCGTGCTAGCAGTCTGCAGGAAGCAATCCGCTTTGCATCCCGATGGAACCTGCTCGGTGTTGTCTCACAGGCTGAGGCTCTTGTTCTGTGCCCTCGACTCGTCCGAGTGGTAAAGGAGTCTGGATTGGTGTGTGTGTCGTATGGAGCAATCAACAATGACCCGGCCAACGTCAAGGTAAGTCAACAAAGCGCACCAACCTGCCGTCCTCTCTAACACTTTTCTACAGCTCCAAGTTGCTGAGGGTATCGATGCGGTCATTGTGGACTCGGTCCTCGCCATCCGAAAAGGACTTACTGAACATGAAAGCAAACGCGGGACGCCGGGAGTCTCACCGCAGCCCAGTCCTTTGGCGCAGCCCACACCTAGTGCTCTCAAGGACTCGATCGGAATTCCCGTGCTGGACCAGACGGAGGAGAAGGACAACGGTCTTCACGTGAAGCCGGAGGCAATTCTCTGAGCCAGCTTTCGATGCTGATTCAACAAGCGACCAGCTGGACATTTGGCCCGATTAATTACACATAGATTGCATCTGGGAGATCCTTCCCATCTAGAACTCGATGATCGTTTACGTTTGTCCTTTATGGACGGATAGTGGGTAGTAGTAAGCTTCGCATAGCTTGTTAGATACTCCTACCGCGGTCCCGATGGCACGAAATAGCGACTGACCGATTTGGATGCGACGACCCTGCCCTTTTGCGACCACATCAGCACCTGTAGATCCCCCGCTCGACTTCCCCATTCGATCTCAGGTAACTACCGGATAGTGAAGCCCCCATCGACCCTGATGTCCGCGCCATTGATCATCCCGCTCGAGTCCTATCATGCCATTAGTTGATACTGACCACCCTGCAGAGCGTTTCTTCAGAACTACTTACCTGACAGAGAAACAGCACCGCATCCGCCACCTCCTCCGGCAGAGCAAACTTTCCCGTTGGGATAGATTTCAAGAAGGCATTCTTAACCGAAGCCTCCCCCCAAGCTTTCTTGCCCAGCTCCGTCCACGCCACGGTGGGCGATACCGAATTGGCCGTGATGCCCCGCCCCGCCCACTCGGACGCCATACTCCGCGTCAAGCCCAGTAGCGCCCCTTTGGAGGCACAATAAGCCCCGTGGCGCGGCAACGCCACATGAGCCGCCTGCGAAGCGATATTCACGATCCTTCCCGGTGGCGGTGTCAATCGCGAAGCATCTTGCCCTTCAGCAGCGGCCCCCGCCGTTCTTGCAGATGCAAAGTAGAGCCGCGCGAACGCCTGCGCGCACAACATCGGTCCCAACACATTGGTCGTCAGATGCTTCAGCGTCTCCTCGGGTGGCGTCGCCTCCATGTCGCTCAACGAGACATACCCGGCCGTATTGATCAGGATACTCGGAAAGGGTCTTGGATTCGATGAGGACAACGATGACCGTGTAGACAATGGGGTCACCAACTCTTCCGCTAATTTGGCGAACGCCGACTCCACGGACTCGGGCGACGTGATGTCGCATTCGTAGGTGTGGATGTTTCTATGGTGGTGGGAAGCAGCTGCTCCGTACCCGGCTTCGAGGAGCTGATCGCGCCGGGCGGCTTCGAAGGGCGCGTAGAGGATGGCTAGCTGCGCGCCTTGTCGGCGAAGCTTCTGGCCGATGCTGGTGCCGAGGCCGCCTGTTTGGGTTGGTTCTGTTGAGTAGAGTACATTGGGTCTGGGGGGGTGACTGTAAATTGTGTGGTAGGGGGGAGGTGGTGGATTAAGGATGGGTGAGTGGGCGGGTGTAGTTACCTAGACCTCCGGGGAGGATTGCTAGTCTGTTGGCGAGGGCCATGGCGCTCGTTCGAGAGGATTAGACTATTGATTTTGTTGAGTTGTAAGTATATGAATGTACTACAGTGGGTATATCTCAATCTGGGTTATCATGCTTGGATGAGACGAAGGAGGGGGATGCGACCTGGGCTACCTGAGGTAGGAATGTGACATCCCTCGGGAGAGGAACAGCCCGAAGAGATGATATCATTGGAAGTTGGCGCAGTCCATCCGTCCTGCTACTTGTAATATGAGTAGTAAATCTGCAGATACAACCTACATTTCCAAGTATTGTCAGAATGATACGAAGTACTCGATAGGCTTGTGTACCTCATGCCTTCGCGATAAGCAATCCCTTCCCACGCCTAGAACCATAACCCAGTCCCATACACCCATAGCTCCTCATATGCGCAGTGAAAAGCCGCAACGTGACCAGTTCAACTGTAAACGCCTTGTTTCCGAATAAACGCCATTCCATAAGAGAAGAACAACACCCATCGAAAAAGCAAACTCCTTGCAGTCCTCATGATGAAACAACAGCAAGAAACGCGACAGCTAACCATCCCGGGCCCGCCAAAGCCCTTGCCCAACCTCCCAAACATTGACCCTGTTCTCTGCCACGTGCGGTCTCGGCTCGCGTTCATGCTCCCTGACATCAAGACGGAACCCTCCCAAGACCGATTATCCCCACGAGCCGAGTTCGTTGAGGTGGAAGGTGTCTTCGCGGATTTAGAGGTTGTGGTTCTCGAGTCGGAGCAGGGTGGCTTCTTCGAGTTGGTTGTCGATGTTTAGGGATGGGGACTCGGAGGCTAGCTGCTGTGATTTGCTGTAAAGCTGATGTAGAGACACCACTGAGGCTGTTTATCTACATAAAGGTCACGATGCCAGAACTATATATTCCAGATGAGATCATTATGGTGCCAATGGGGGGGGAGAGCATTTATTTTAGTCTCTATTTTTGTAGCCAACTTAAGTCCTTCTTGTCAAGTCAATGACTATTTCCACACATCTAAAGGGTCCAATATCAGTGGCAGTTGAATGGGAGTTGATAGCTATACAAACCAGTCAGCAAGTGTATAGTCCAGATGCACTATTCCCAAATCGGCAAGCAACTAGAGCTGCCCTGCTAGTTCCGAGCGGTGGCGCAGGCGGTGTACTCCCGATTCCTCCGGCTTATCATTATCAATTTGATGCTCTATACTCCTTTGCCACTACCTCAAGACCCCCCCCCCGTACAAACTTATTTCCCTCTGCAAAACACAATGAACTCTCTCACCCCCCACTGGACCTCATAGCCACCTCAATTCCTCCCAGGAAGCCATCCATCAACCCACCCAACCCTGGACCGCGCCTCCAGCCACCACTCCCAAAAATGAACACCATCGACGCAACAGAGCACTACTCAACCAGTGCTCACGGTACATCCCATCCCATCCAGTCCCAATCTCCCCTTCCACCCCCCTCAACCCCCAAACTAACATCCAGACAACAACAGACCGACCCCCCTCCCTCCTAACCGTCATCATCGACACCAACCCGCACGCCTGGGCCCAACTAAGCAGCCAATCCGCCCTCCCCCTCTCAACAGCCGTCGCCAACATCCTCGTCTTCCTCAACGCCCACCTGGCCTGCAACTACGCCAACGAAGTCGCCGTCGTCGCCTCGCACACCCAAAAGGCCACATGGCTGTATCCGGTCGCCGCCGCCTCACACGACTCAAACCAACCCCCCCGCGACAAGGACGGCGACACGCCCATGCCCTCCCACAACCGACCCCCGCCGCCCCACGAAATGAACAAATACCGCCCCTTCCGCATCGTCGAAGAACAAGTCACCCAGAATATGCACAGGTTACTCGGCGGCACCACGGCCGACGATCTCTCCGCGACGACCTCCACCCTGATGGCGGGGGCCTTGACGCTGGCGCTGAGCCACATCAACCGCCGGACGATCGCCTGGGCCGAGGCGCACGGCGGGGAGACGGATCCCAACGCCCACGCCAACAACACCACTACTACTAGCACCAACACAGCTGGAGGAGCCGCCGCCGCATCTGGTGGTGACAAGGCTAGCACCGAATCCGGCCTGCAGTCGCGCATCCTCATCCTCAGCGTCAGCAGCGCCACCGGCGCCGCGCACCAGTACATCCCCATCATGAACGCCATCTTCGCCTGCCAGCGCCTGCAGATCCCCATCGACGTGTGCAAGCTGGCCGGCGACGCCGTCTTCCTGCAGCAGGCCGCCGACGCCACCAAGGGCGTGTACATGGCCCTCGCCGAGCCCCGGGGGCTGCTCCAGTACCTGATGATGGCGTTTCTGCCGGACCAGCGCTCCCGCCGGCATCTGATCCTCCCCACGCGCGTGGATGTCGATTTTCGCGCCGCGTGCTTCTGTCACCGCCGCGTCGTGGATATCGGGTTCGTGTGCTCGATCTGTCTGAGTATCTTCTGCGAGCCGTTGGAGAAGGGCGAGTGTTTGACCTGTGGGTCCGTGTTGGAGATGGGCGACTACGGGGCCAAGCCGGCGGTGGTCGCCCGGAAGAAGAAAAAGAAGAAGGTTCGTGGGCCGGGCAATGGGGCCTCGGCCACGCCTACACCGACGCCGACACATGGTCCGTGAGGGTGACCAGGACATGCTATGGCTGCCCTTTTTGGTAGTCACGACATCGCTACTGTTCTGGGTATACAAGGCACGAAATATCTAGAGCAACCCACGCCACGGGAATTACTGTATTATCTGTGGCCTCTTAGGCTGGGAAAAGTAACTAGGAAACGGATACCCTCGGTTCCTCCCTCTTGTTGCCCGCCTCAGCTCAACACATTCTGACCTCCACTTGACGCAGCAACGAGCGCTCGGTGCCAGGCCAAACCGTGTTTCCCTGATCTGGTTCACTGGTGGAAGAGCTATGAGCGAGAATAGACTTGGATCGTCGCCCCAACAATGGAATTGACACGAAGCATCGATCGAGAATCTGGCCTTCGAGGGGAGGAGGCGTCAGCGTGCGATACTGAGCGTTTTACACCCGGTACATAACACCACGAAGTTTTGATGGCAGACGAAATGATAAAAAATAAAAAACAAGTCACTTACTTTGTAAACTGGTCAACACTCTGAGCGCAACAGTAGATGTACGCTAGGTAATTGGTGAAAGCAAATGTCGATCTTGACCGGGTGCCACTACTTGGCTTGCGACATGGGTTTGCTTCGAGTGGCGCGGCCGCCCTGAGCAATGCTACCATTGCCATTGTTGCGGGACATCACACACACCGGCTGTTTATCCTCGCTGCTCATCGAAGCAATGACCTGCTGCACTTAGTAGAAAGCCTAAAACAATCGAGGTCAGACCAGGCCTTACGAATGAGTCAGTGTTGTGTCCGAAATAGAGGTAAACGCCATGCGTAGTCTTCTTGACAGCAACAATGCCGATCGCAGCTTGACATTTGCTTCCACGAACACCGGGATGGCCTGAACCAGCCATGTCAGCAAGATCAGGTGGAAAAGGTGGGAGTTGATTACCCATGAAGTCGGATGCGATCATAGAGCTCATTGCTTCCTCCTCGGTAACATCCTCGAATGTGCCGTCGTTGTGTTTCTTCTGGCTGTAGTAGATCCGCATAGCGCACGTATGCGCGGCCATCGTAGTCGCAATATGTTCGCCAGTTCCCGAAGTCACGGCTGCGACGCTGGTCTTCTCTGGATCATTGGGGTCAGCAGGGATTATACTTGTGCCAACTCCCACGAGTGCCGCAGGTCCGATACGACCGGAGTGCTTCATCCCGATGCCGCCAGAAGACGAGCCGGCCGCAATATTGCCCCAGCTATCCACAGCAATGGCCCCCACAGTATCGCTGACATAGTCCATCACCTCCGCAGGCTGGCTAACAGTGGCCTCAGAGGTTTCGGACGACGGTCCACTGAGATCCACAGCGGAAGTGCAAGGCCCTCCATCCATGTACCTGCCATCCCTAAGTGCAGAAGCATCGGAAAGTGTGCGGGTTGGTTCCACTGGGGATAGACTTGCAGTGGTACAGGTCAAACGTGGGTCTGCAGGCTCCGAGTAACCGGGAACCACAGCGCTGGGCGCAGGCAAAGCGGGAAGACGAGGACTGGAAGCGTTGGCCAATTGGGCAGGGTTGAAAGGAATGGGACGGCGATAACAAGTCTGGTACGGGACATAGTTCCCCAGCTTGGTCCTTTCCTTGTGCTCGGCGGCTTGTAGCTCCTGCTGCCAGCGACGCCATCTTTCTTTTGCAGACGGAGCCACGAGAGCATCAGGAGGCAGGACCACCAGTCCCTGATCATAGGCGAAGTCCCTTGCACCTCGTCCAATCAGGAAATTTGGCGGCACACGAGCAAGGGTTAATGGCTTTCCTGACGTATTTAAGATGCTTCGTGCCACCATGATGGGATTTTTCACTTCTGCAGAATGGCATTAGCCTGGCGCTTAAACCAGTGAGAAAGATTACTTACGGGACACAGCTCCGACTGCGCCGCTTCGCCCGAGATGATTGACAATCGTAGCATCGCACTCGACCTCTCCATCAATTGTCAGGTTACTGCCATAGCCAGCATTGGTGATTTCAGTGTCCTCCAGATACATGATGGCCATTTCGACCGCCTCTACAGCCGTTCCACCATTGCGCAGAACGGCCATTCCTGATCGCGCGGCCCTGCTCCAGGTTAGAATGGCTTCGAGACAGGTAAAGTGCGGGAACGAAGATTGGTTGCCAACTTACTTTTCACATGCCTGCAGATGTAGATGTTCGTTCTGCACACTGTGGAAGCCAGCGCCGGCATGGACATAAATGGTTGCAATGCCTCCTCCACCAGCCCCACCACTCTTGTTGGAGGACATGGTTAAGAGGTGCCTCGCAATGAATGCTGGAATGAGACGCGGCCGCGTGATGGGCTTGACTGAGTGGAGACCTGGCAGACAGGAAGGTGTTTTGCGTGTCACACTGACCGTAAGGACAGGCGGATGATCAGAGTGTCTGAGCACCAGTCACAGCGGTCAATTGACTGAGTTTTAGAGTCCTCAGCTTAAGAGAAGCGCAAAGTTGGAGGATGCAGGAAAGTAAAAGAACACGGCGCCCCTCAGGTTGAGCGTGTTTTGAACTTCACTGCGCCGGGCTAAGCAAGTGTTGTGCGATTGGCCACGATTATGGAAGCGAGCAAAAGTGAATCGAAATGCAGCCGCAGAAGAACGCACAGCCGCAGTCGTGAGGGGGAGCGCAGCCGCAATGACCAGAGGGTGGTGGAGTTGTGGTTGTAGTTCGACCTGTCTCTCTCTATGAATACAGTATACGAATGATGGAAGAAAGAAAGCATATGTCACCGGACAAAGAATAAACAATCAGTACTGATAGACAGAGGACTTTAGGGAGTCATATAGGACAGAGTTGAAGAAGGTAGATGTGGTTGGAGACATGATCGTTGGGTGGTTGGAGTAGTAGATGGAAGACGTTCCTTCCTTATAGCAAAGGACGATTTATGGGGGGCAGCAGTTGCCCTTCAAGACTGTACTGTACTTCTTCTTTGCAATTGCTTTCAATGACAGCTGTTCCATTGTCTTGTCAGAAATATCCATAGCGAGATTGATTGATTATTTTTTTTTGTTTTGTTTTTGTTCAAGAGGACATACACAAATTCCAATGGCGGAGAGGCAAAGGAACACCATGGAAGATGAATTGATGGAAGATAAAGATCGATGCATGGATAAACTACTCACTACACACTAACTACTCCCAACACGTGCCGTTCTGCCAGCCATGGTGTTGCCCGCCCTCCCGGTCCGTTCCCTCTTCTGCTCCTGCTGCTCCCCTCCATTCATCCCCTCCCCAATTCAATCCCCCATCTTAATTCCCCCATTCTCCGATTGTTGTTTCTCTTTCTTTCTCCTCCCCCGCTGTTCCCCTTCTGCTGATCTCTTTGGAGGGTCAGCTTCTCTTTATCTACCTTTCTACGGACACATTCCGTCAATTCCCTCCTACCCAACACCTTTCGTCCGCGACCTGATAGTAAGGGGGAGTGCGTCTACTCCACATCATCCGTCATGGCTTCCCAAACTCCGGCCGTTGTCATGGACAAGTGAGTCGCCCAACAACCCCCCCTTTTGTTCTTCGATCACATCATTGTAGCTGACCATGGGCTTTCACTGCTCAGCGGAACTGGTTACTCCAAGCTTGGTAAGCCTCCTTCCCCGCTATCATTCCAGCTACGCCTACTGCCTACCCCACGGAGCTCTAGGCTGACAAGTCACCAGGTTTCGCCGGTAACGACTCGCCGTCCTTCGTCTTTCCCACCGCAATTGCTACCAAGGCGGGCGCCGGAAGTGCTGCAGGCTCCGCCCCCGGCCGACCTCCCGTCGCGAACAAGCCATCTTTCCTGGCCGGTGGTGGTGGTGGGGCAAGCTCGCACTTGTCCACGAAGCGTGGTACGGAGGACTTGGACTACTTCATTGGCGACGAGGCTCTGGCAGCGGCCAACGGCCCCGGTTACGCGATCAATTATCCCATCCGTCATGGTCAGATTGAGAACTGGGACCACATGGAGCGGTTCTGGTCCAATTCCATCTTCAAGTACCTGCGCGTGGAGCCGGAGGACCACTACTTCCTCCTCACCGAACCCGTACGCTACCAACTACCCCGTGCCAATGCGACAGCAGGAGATCAGTTCACTAACATCCAAACTTACACCAGCCCTTGAACCCCCCCGAAAACCGTGAGAACACCGCCGAGATCATGTTCGAGTCGTTCAACTGCGCCGGTCTCTACATCGCCGTCCAAGCCGTGCTGGCTCTCGCTGCCTCCTGGACCTCGTCGAAGGTCACCGATCGATCGCTGACCGGAACCGTCATCGACTCGGGTGATGGTGTCACGCATGTTATCCCCGTCGCAGAGGGCTACGTCATCGGTTCCTCGATTAAGAGCATCCCCATCGCCGGTCGCGATATCACCTACTTCGTCCAGAGTCTGCTCCGTGACCGCGGTGAGCCGGATAGCAGCTTGAAGACCGCCGAGAAGGTCAAGGAGGAATACTGCTACGTGTGCCCCGACATCGTGAAGGAGTTCGCACGCTACGACCGGGAGCCCGACCGCTTCCTCAAACACACCGTGACCGCCCCCAACGGCCGGAGTGTGAGCATCGACGTCGGCTACGAGCGCTTCTTGGCCCCTGAGATCTTCTTCAACCCGGAAATCTACTCCTCCGACTTCCTGACGCCCTTGCCCAACGTCGTCGACGGCGTGATCCAGTCCTCTCCCATCGACGTCCGGAGAGGCCTCTATAAGAACATCGTCCTCTCCGGTGGATCCACTCTGTACAAGGACTTCGGCCGCCGTCTACAGCGGGACATCCGGCACCTGGTAGACGCCCGCATTCGCGCCTCGGAGGCCCGCAGCGGCGGCGCGCGGAGCGGTGGTCTGGACGTGGCGGTCGTCACGCACAAGCGACAGCGCCACGGCCCGTGGTTCGGCGGTAGCTTGTTGGGCCAGACGCCCGAGTTCCGCAGCTACTGCCACACCAAGGCCGAGTACGACGAGATCGGCCCCAGTATCGTCCGTCGGTTTGCTCTCCTGGGTGGGCCCGGCAGTGCTTAGGGTGATGTTGTGTCTTTCTCTGTCTCTCTGTGTGATTGGCGTGTGAGATATCGTGCTCTGTTCTACTTTGTCCATAGTCTTTTCTCTTCTTCATGATTGTGAAACCAAACAAAAGGCTTCTATAGTAACCCGGCCGGAGAAAGGCTGTTCTCGACACACAAAACACAAGAGACACACATGATCTTAGACTGCAGGGCTTCCGAACCAGTCATTCACTCCAGCAATCAATGTATATAATATGGATGTAAAATGTAGATGCAATCACTTCCCAAGCAAATACACAATTTCTCCGTAAACAAAGAACCCCAGATCGTGAAGTGTAATTCAAATACTCTATTTTCAAATCCCCCCAAATCCCGAAGGCAACCCCAAACAACGCCAATACTAGAATATAATGTATATAACACAAGAAAGGAAGTTTTTTTCATTCATCAACACTCCCGCACTCCCCACTAGCCCCAGCCTGCCACCACGACCACCACCACCGGAGCCTCTTTTCCAAAAGAGAAAAAAAACTAGGTCGAACCCCCCGGAATCGGCACACGATTTAGGACCGCCACACCCTCAACATGGCCCGTCTGGGGGAAAAAGTCGAAGCCGCGGATGCTCTCGATCTCGTAGCGGATCTTCTTCTCGGCGCTGCCCTGGACCATGACGCCGACGTCGCGGGCCTGGGTGTGGACGTTGCAGGAGACGTAGACGACGCGGCGGGGCCCGTAGGCGAGCAGCTGGCGGAGGAAGTCGTCGCTGCAGCCCTTGCGGGGCGGGTCGATGACCAGCAGGGTCTGGTCGGCCGGGTAGGGGACGTCCTTGAAGAGGACGGCGGCGTCGGCGGCGGCGAAGCCGGTGTTGGGGAGGCGGTTGGCGCGGGCGTTCTGGCGGGCGGAGAGGATGGAGTCGCCGGCGACGTCGACGCCCAGGCTGGATTTGAACAGCGGGGAGAGGGTGATGGTGAAGAGGCCGGAGCCGGAGTAGGCGTCGAGGAGGTATTTGATTTGTTGTTGGGGTTGGGGTTGGGGTTCGTCGGTGGTTGAGGGGGAGGGGGAGGAGGAGGAGGGGGAAGGTGCTGGCGGCGCCAGGGCGTGTTGGCGGATGTAGTCGGTGAAGCCGGTGAGGATGGAGTTGTTGTTCTGGAAGAAGGCGCCCGCTTTGTTGGTGAAGACGTAGTCGTCGACGTACTCGACCGTCGTGGCGTTGGGGTTGGTCACGCACCGCTTCTCCTCGGTGTAGGCGTCGGTCTCGGTGCGGATCAGGTCCTCGGAGTAGTCGTTGATGTGGTTCAGGTCGTCGGTGCGCGGCCACTCGCTCTTCTCGCGGTCGGCCTCGTTCTTCGGGGTGCGCGAGGTGGACTCGCGGAGCAGGAGGGTCGCGCCCTGCGTGTACGTGGAGATCCGCTCGGCCACGCGCTTGCGCTCGCTCTTGAGCCCCTGGCGCACGATGTCCGTGCCCAGCGGGCAGTCTTCGATGTCCAGGTCGGTGCGCCGGTTCTTGTAGGTGAAGCCGATGGGCGGGACCTCGGTGTGGCGCGGGGCCGAGGCGCCCTTGTTGCGGCGGCGGAAGCTGCCCGGGGGCGCGGCGAAATGGGGGGTGAGTTTGGTGCGGTAGCCGTATTGCAGCGGCGAGGGGAAGGTGTCGCCGATGGCGGGGATCAGTTCGGGGATGAGGCCGGAGAAGTTGGCGAAGGCTTTCTCGACGATGCGCTTCTTGTGCGCCAGCTGGTCCTCGTAGGACATCATCTGGAGCTGGCACCCGGAGCACTTCCCGAAGTACTGGCAGCCGATGCCGGCATCGTTGCGCTGGGAGCCAGGCTCAACAACCTTGACGAAGTCCGTAATACTGTATTTTAGCGAGGGGAAGTGGCGCACGACCTTGACCAGCACTTTATCCCCGGGGACGCTGAAAGGCACCACGTAGACGTGGGTTTGGTCCTCCGACAATGCCAGACCATCTCCCGTCGAAGATATCTCGGCGATCTGGACTTCGAGCTCGGTGAAGGGCTCGGGCAAGGTTGGCTCCGGGGGGGTCAGGTACTCGACCTCGACCTCGACCTCCGTAGCGGGTTTGTGTTTGCGGATGAGCGCATCGATATCGGCCTGGAGGACCTCGTCGAAGCCTTGGCGCTTCTCATCGCGGAGCTGCTGCTTGCGCTTCTTGGGCGGGTTGGCGGGTTTCTTGGGTGGTTCCTGCATTCTTTGAACCACGAAGTCCAATCGTCGATTAATATCTGCAGAAAGACCAGTGTGGATCAGACGGGGAGTCTGGAGGGTGAACTGAGACGGGAGTCTGGGTGAGAGCAGGCGCAAGGACCGCAATGCAAACATCTATAGATCCTGAAATTTCCCACGTCGATCAGCAAACCCACAATGAAAGGATGTTTAGAGAAATTCGCGGGGGGCAGTTGTGGAAAAGTGGGAAATTGTAGAAGTTGGGGAAAGGTAAGTATTGGAAATGGAAAAGGGAAAAAAAGTGAGTGAGCAGGAAAAGGCGGGCGCGGATTGGTTGGATTCGGCCCGCTGAGAATTTCGCCGGAGTTTCTGTTTCTCTCCAGTCTCACTCTCTCAATCTTCAATTCCCCTTCAGTCACCGCGGACTTGCCTCCAGCTACCACCTTCTCAACTCCTCCTCCCCCCCTCTCCCCACCCACCCACTCTCTCTCCCTCTCTCTTCTCTCTAAAGCTCTCAATTGGCCTCTGCTGGCCAGAGAGCTTTCTTTCTTTTCTCACCGTCCACCATGAGTTTCACTCGTCCCGCCCGATGCATGCTATGCAACTTCACGCGAGCAGCCTCGGCGGCTCCTCGCGTCCCTCGTCGCCAATTCCACCCTTCTCCCTTCCGCCTTAACGACCAGAAGCCAACAGACTCTGCCGTCCCCGTTGCTGCCGAGACCCCGAAGACGAACAAGGAGGCGGTCGTCAAGCAGAGGCTGCAGGAGATCACGCGGAATATGAAGCCGGAGAGCCTGCGGCCGTACACGGAGGAGGAGCTGGCCCAGCTGCGGGAGGTGTACAGCGCGGCGCAAATGGCGGCGATCGAGGCCGGCGAGGCGACGATCGACCCCAAGGACTTCGCGGAGCAGTTCGCCGTTCGCACGGATCCGATGCGGCTGAAGTACCTGGACGACTTCTCGCACGTCGAGCCGGGAGTCGACAAGCACATGCGGGCCCCGGAGAGCCACGCGGACCCCAACCAGAAGTTGAAGAACACGGAGGACTTCATGCAGGACTTCGCCAAGTACATCCAGGAGATGCCGCGCGACATGGACTCGGCCCACTTCGTCCGGTGGGCGGAGACCACTCGGCTGACCAAGGGCAAGGAGGAGGCCGAACGTAGCCCGCACACTTCGCTGGCGCCGGACTTCTTCCAGGAGGGCGACAAGCTGCGCGTGCCGGAGGACGAGGGCAAGGAGGGGTTAGTCCGGGATGAAAACGTCCATCGGCCCGCCATTTCGTTGGAGGGCATTTCGCCGCCGTTGGCGCAATTGATCCAGTCTACGGGCCTTTCTCAAGACTACATCAAGAACCTTTTCACCAAGTCGCTGGTCTTCCATTCGGTCACCAACCAGACGCGTCTGGGTAAAGTCCAGCGGTTCTACTGCCTGGCGGTCGCCGGCAACCGCGACGGCCTGCTGGGATTGGGCGAGGCCAAGTCCTTCGAAGCCGCCGATGCTATCGAGCAAGCGAAGTACCGTGCGATCCGGAATATGCGGCCCATTCTGCGGTACGAGCAGCGCACCATCTACGGCGATGTGACGGCCAAGGTTGGTGCTATGGATCTGAAGTTGATGACTCGTCCTCCGGGTATGTTTTCTCCGCCCCCCCCCCCCCCCTGTATTTGTGTCATGTGCTAACACGGGACTAGGCTTTGGACTTCGCTGCCAATCCCTCATCTACGAGATGTGTATTGCCGCCGGTATCTCCGATCTCGCTGCTCGGGTCAACCGGTCCCGAAACAAGATGAACACCGTGAAGGCCGCCTACGAGGCGCTCTTGGCGCAGCGTAACCCGGAGGATGTTGCCCGTGCCCGGGGGAAGAAGATGGTCGATGTGCGCAAGGTGTACTACTCTGGACGGGTGTTTTGATTTGTTTCTCGCATTTGCCGGTTTCTGGTTGCGCCATGGCGGTGGTGTAAATAATGGTTTTTCCTTATGGTGTACTTTGTATCTCTCTCTCTCTTCAGTCAACCTGTATTTGTATCCAGCCTATGTTCGGTTATGATAGAACTGAGATAACCCGTTCCTTGTCTCCACCCGAAGTGAGAGTCAGTATCCTCAATCCATCAATCCACAGCACCGAACCCATTAAAAAAAAGCAGGGGTATATCAAAAACAACAAATAACAAGCCGATAAACAACAAACTCCGAGCCATTGCACCACCCAACCCAACCCATACTCCAAACCCCCCAACAACAAACCCCACAAACACAAAACCATGAACAGACTCAACCCTCCCTAGCTATACTCCTGCCCCCTCTCTTTGATCAAAAGGCAAAACAATCAAAACCGTCCCAAAAGACTAACATCCTGCCCCTGCCCATGCCCATGCCCCTCATCATAATACCCATACCCCTGCTCCCCCAGCTCCCCCAGCTCCCCCTCATCATACCCCATCGCATCCCCAAACCCCTGCCCCTCCTGCCCCTGCCCAAACTGCTGCTGCTGCTGCCCCTCAGACTCATTGATCATCTGCTGCTGTAACACAATACTATACACACTCGCCTTCAGCAGCGTGCACACGGTGGCGGTCTTCCGCTCGAGATGGCGGAGGCCATCGAGGGTCATTGAAGCGGGGGAGCCGGCGAGGTCGGCGAGTTTGGTGGAGAGCTTTGCCCCTCTCATCCCATTAGCGTTTGGTTCCTTTTTGAATGGGGGAGTGGGGGGTGGGAGTGTATCGAGGGCATAGACATAGGCTTGAGCTATGCGCCTCAAGGTAGGGCCAAGGAGGGAGGGGAGGAAGGAAGGAAAAACCCACCGCGTTCACGTTCCCGAGGAGCCGGGCGTACTCGTCGAGGACTTCCTGCTCTAGATCTGTGACGAGGGGGTTGGAGGGGTTGAGGAGGGGGTTGCTGCTGCTGCTGGTAGTGGTGGATGTCTTCGGATTGGTATGGTCTTCTTCGGCGGGGGAGGGGTCGTCCTTGATGCTGACGCTGACGCTGGTGGTGTCGGGGGTGGTGAGGTCGTCGAGGTGGGACATTCTTTGATTTTTGCGAGGTGGTTTCCTGGGCGGGGGGTTCATGGAGTGTAGATGGTTTTGGGCTGTAGGCTGCAAGTTATGATTGTAGGTGGAATCAATTGGTCGAGTACGGAGAGAAGCAAATGGTTTAGTTATGAGTCGTGTGGTTGGAATTGAAGGTCCTTCGGGTTCAACAATGGTTTGCTTTGTTTGGGGGGGGGGGGGGGGTTGAGCCTGGAGGGCGGCGGGAACTAATTGGTTTGGTAGTAGAATTGTATCACCGGGCATGCATGGCAACACCGTAGGTTAAGTTAGCTTAACCTTCCACCGCTTTGGGGCGGGGGTGCATAGAAGTAAACACCTCCTTCTAGCTGACTGACTTCGGCATCTGAATGATGAAGATCCACGGCTCCTCTAATACATATTGCAGTGCTAGTCGGATTTCCTATATATAAACAAAGAAAGGAACAACAAGAGTCCAGGGAACTCAATCGAGATGAGTTGACCTTAACTAGCCAAACTATACTACCCATCTCCACCCCCCACTTATTTGCCGATTCAGCATAAGGCACCTTAACTGACTGGGCTTATCTATCCAGCGATCTATATCTATCCTGCGGCATACCATTTCTATCAATTTATATAGCTAGGAAAGGTAGCACACCAGGCTACACGATGTAACTGCCGCCCCGCGGCTCATATGGCTGCCAGAAGCAAGAATAAAGTCACCACATACCACCCATCTCTACATTAATCACAATACCAACGCTGATACATAGATTCTTTCATATACTGGTAGCATGTATCATTTCCCTCAAGGCACCGGGCCTCTTGGGGTACCGCAACAAAAGCCGCGAACTGAAAAAGGTCGGCTGGGTCTTCCCAAGCAATGCACCCGCCGCCGACCGGCTCAAAGGGAGGAAAAAGTGTTTTGGTACGATACAACCTAGATCGCAAACGCCGTCTTCTGCAATGGTGACAATATAAAACCACAATAAAAAAGGCAGGCGAAATCACATCGCTGCAACACCCAGCAAGAAAGCAAAAGATCCCGAGAATGGCCATGCATATAATATGCGCAAATGCCATCTATTTACCTGATCATCAGCATGATTCAATTAACACCCCATAAATTAAATCCCGGAAGAAAAGAACCAGTACTCCGGGTAATGACTGTATGAAAGTCGGAAATGGTGAACTCCAATAGGTCTTCGTCTTAATGCGTCATGGTCGTGACAGAGCCCAAGCAGTCCGCGGTCTGCCTAAACTCGTTCCTCTGCCGTCTTTAGACGGAGCAGAGAGCATCCATCCCAGCAACACTGTGGAATCACTCTACATATCCCCGTCATGGTGGAGAGTGACGCTGTTGAACTCTTCAAACGGATCCGCGACTTCGGCATTAGGTGTAGCCAGACCTGAATCCATGGGGACCCCCTTCATCTTCATCGGTTGGCTGCCTCCGATGTCGACACTGGCACTCTCCTTGACGTTGCGGAAGTTAAGGGTGTCTGTGCCTCGGCTTTGGTGTGGGATCATTGGGGGCTTCATGTGGCGAATGAGTGCCCATTGCGTCTGTCGGAAGAAAGGATGTGTCTTGACATCTGAGGCACCAGCCCGAGCTCCGAGACGTTTTGTCTCATCCTTGATCAGCAACTTCCGAATCAGGGACTTGCAAAGGCTACGCATATGTTAGCATCGAGAATATGACAGCCAGGATCAGTGCAATCTTACTTGGAGATCTGCTGAGCCCCAGAGTGTTCAGGGAAAGGCACTTCATCCCGCAGGATATTGCCAAAGGTGGCATTCCTGTTCTTGCCCTTGAAAGGCGTCGTTCCGTACAGCATCTCGTAGATCAGAATGCCCAGAGTCCACCAGTCGACCGCACTGGTATGTCCGCAGCCTTTGATGACCTCTGGAGCGATATATTCTTCCGTACCCACAAAAGAGTTCGTCCGAAAATCGGCAATACATGACTTCGTGTCGATGGTTGGTAAAGACGTTGTCGAATTGCCACTCCGGGCCGGAATCATGGTAGGTGCACCGCCCGGTCCGGACTGCTTGGACAAATCGAAGTCAGACAACATTATGTGGCCTGACTGATGGAGGAGGATGTCTAAAATACGTCATTGTGAGACAAATTTATGCAGTAATCCTGAGGGGCGACTTACTTTCAGGTTTCAAATCGCGGTAGATGAATCCCATCAGGTGAAGATACTCCAGAGCAGCGGTCACTTCCGCAGCGTAGAAACGGGCGGCGTCTTCCGAAATGCATTTTCCTGGCCGAGTTTGCAGAGCTAGAGCAACCAATTAGCACCTTGCCCTGACGGTCATCTCTACTCGACATACCTCTAAAAAATTCACCGCCACTGCAATACTCCATGCAGAGATAGAGATAGTCCTCGGACTGGAAAGAGTGATAGAGCGTGACAATGAACGGGTGATTGCTAGTGGCCAAGATTTCCTGCTCCGCCAACGCACGCTTGATCTTGTTACGCTTGATCATTTCCTTCTTGCTCAGCACTAGTCAAGTCAGTCAGCAAAATCTCTGCGATTTCTCGCGTAGGCGCGCACCTTTCATAGCATAGAGTCGGCTGGTCTTCTTCTCCCGGACCAAATACACCTTGCCCACATCACCCTTGCCGATCAGCTTGATCTTGTCGAAGCTGCCTGGACCGACCTCCACATTCCGCACCTTAATCGAGTTGGAGCTGTATGTTCGGCGAAATGCAACGGAGTCTCGGATCTGGCCAGGAGTGGGGATCTTGCCGTCAGCCCCGAGTGTCGGCACAGCAAGGTTGATTTCTTGCTCTTCAGACACCTCAATTGTCGTCACTTTAGGAACAAGACTACTCGATCCCACCGGCAAGGGCTCCTGGTCCTGCTCGGCGGTTTGCGGCCGTTCATCAGCCTGGCCGCGGGCAAACAGACCCTGCGCATTGGGCGCCGAAGCGACACGGCGGAGTTTGCGAGCCAGCTCTTCCTTGTTGGCGGTGGTTGCTTGCTCGGCCGCGGAGACGCCTTCGACCTGTAACTCGGGGGTATCTGGTGGAGAAGAGGGAATGGATCCATCATTACGATGCTGCAAGGACGGCTGTCCTTGGTGTTGGAAGTATGGGTTCGCGGTTGCGGTGGGCGAGACGCCTTCGTCTAATGGGTTTCCTTCACTGGCGACGGTGGTCGAGCGATTGCGACCAATGGTAGGGAGAAATCGGGACTGTCTGAAGGTGGATTTGGATTCGTGTTTGCCAGGTGACGAGGAGAGGTTGCTGGTTTCATGACTCCGATCGCTGCCGCTGTGGTGGCTAGCATGGGAGACATTACTGCTGGAGCTGTTGATGCGGAAGAAATTTCGAATCTTGGTGGGAAAATGACTTGAATCGTTTGAATGTTGTTTCTTGGAGGCCAGCGACAGGCTCGGGAAGTTGCCGCGTTTCTCGTTCGTCACCGAGGACGGACTGGAAGCGAAAAGTTGCGTCATGGCCGAAGACTGGTGCCTGGAAAGGACCCGAGGACTTGTCCGGATGGTCCAGAAGGCCCAGATAGAGGATGGGTTGTGCGAGATGGAGTAAGAACGGAGAGGAGGTGGACAAGAACAAGTGAACAGGAACACAAAGATGGAGAGAGGAAGAGTTGCGACGGGAGGACGAGGACCCAGCGACGGGCCAGAAGCCGCGGGGGAGAGAGGGAGGGAAGGCGGTGCTAATCACTGGGTGTGGGTGGTGGGTGGGCGAACGAACTAAACGGGTTTCGCACCGGAAACTTGGAATGGGGACGCAGTGCCAGTGCCAGTGCCAGTTCCAGCCCGGGAATGATGAGGGGAGGGGAGCCTTGACCCGACAACACGGTCGACAACAGTCCGACCGCGACGAAGACGAAGAATGTGTGAAATTAGCCACGAATTGGAGCAGGGGTTGTGGCCGTATGGTGCGAACAGTAGGATGAAACAGAGGTATCACGGAAGGAAAAATTGGATGGGATAACTAACAAGAGCAGAGGGAAAGTGATAACTAGAGAGATAGCATAGAAAGAGGCAAAAGAGGAGACAAGAGAAACGATGGCAGACCAGACAGACAGCAGATGGAATGGGGATGAACGGTTGGTAGTGATAGTAAAAAAGTGGAGACAGAAAGAAGAGACAGACGGAAGGTGGAGGGAGAGAAGAGATGGAACAGTCCGTCCATAGTTAGTTAGCTTACCTAAAGTGAAGTCAGCCCCGGCTGGAGGCGGCGTTGATACACTCACTCATCCTCATCCTCATACGTAACCATACAGTCTTTGAACCGCCACTATCGGAGCCAACTGGAAACTAAACCAACATTAGTGACATTAGTCAATCAACTCATTTCAAACGATTAGGGAACCATCCATCGCACCTGTCATTAATGCTGAGAAAGAATATGATATGCACTTTTGTCCTTCGATAGTTACTCAGTACTTAACAAGTTCAAGACACCAGAGTAAGTTACTACTAGTCCAAATAATGGATTGAACCAGTCTCACCGTGGCTATGCCACTAGTTTCCAATTACTCAAGTACCACCGTAAACATTCACTTGCCACTTCTTTCCAATCCCTCTCTCCTCTTTCCCTCTTTGCCTCAGTTATTGGTCCATACAATAATAGACCCCATGAATTCCAACCAGAACTGGAACAGCCCTTCTGGACTTTTCCATACCGTATACTCCGTAGTCAAGCCATGGAGAACCACCGTCACCCTCAGGTTCGAGCCAGATGATGACCGTTCGCACCAATCCTTCCAACCCATAGAATCAATCGCGCACTGTGTCACCAGCCAGGAACGAACATCCATCCCCTCCCCCTCCCCCCCACACACATCCGACTCTCCTCCGCCGGTCATTCTTGGCAGAACATCGCCTACCTGCCGGCCTGCCAGCCGGGTTCGATTTATTTATATATTGTTATATTTTTTTTGGTCCTTTACGAATTATAACCACTACCGCCATAAGACTACCTAGTACGCTTCTCTCATCCACATAAGACTTTCCTTTCAGCCCGAATCAACACACACAAAAGAAAAAAAACCACCGAAAAAAAGCATGAAACCCAGTTACAGGGCGCGTTTCACTCCTCTAGCTCGCCTTGCCCAGGCCCTATCTACCTAACTACCCTATCTGGTCCGTCTCGTCACGTCTCGATGGATGATCGTTAATAACTCAGGGCTGTCGCACTTAGTCTAGAAACTCGTAAATTCCGGTCCTGTAAATCCGACCGACCAGTACTGGGCTCCCATTTATTTTTTCTTCTTCTTTTTTTTGGTTGCGGGGTTCGTTTCGTTCATAGTTCCTTGGGATAAGTTCCCTGGGGTGTGGGGGGAAGAAGGAGCGCAAAAAAACGCACCGCCTTACGCAAGGGAGGAGCTTCTCGGCCCTCCCAGCCCATAACTTGGGATTATTAGTACTGTACTCTGCGGAGTACCGGTAGGATCACCTAAGATTCTGATGTTGGAATCCATATTGTCGATCTCGTCATTGGAAAAAATGACATCTCCTACAACTGCTACATTCTGAGCTGGAAATAAATCCACTTTCTGTACGGAGTACTCCGTAAACCTCACATGAGCCCTTGAACTTGACATATCATACG
Organism: Aspergillus fijiensis CBS 313.89; assembly: GCF_003184825.1. Lineage (NCBI taxonomy): Eukaryota > Fungi > Ascomycota > Eurotiomycetes > Eurotiales > Aspergillaceae > Aspergillus > Aspergillus fijiensis. The sequence continues at coordinate 282,063 of NW_024468987.1, forward strand.
GAGTACCACCGGGAAGCATATTTCCAGGCTCCAGTGTCAATCCTCAATCGCAACCACGTAAAATCGAGCAATCACACTTGCATTGTGAATCTGCAGCCCATGACGACAGAATTGCTCGAAGCAGTGGAACAAATTAAACATGCCATAGCTAATCGGAGGGCCTTTTGCAGATACCAGTCATACAATGTTAAAATCATAAAAGAAGAGCAGACGCCAAACCTCCCTCTCCAAGACTGGCTGTGGGCATGAAACAGTTTCAACTTCAACCTCACCGCTAATCCGCCCCCAGCCACTGTCTTCCACCATGTCTCACCAGGTCGTAACAAAGGAGCAACTTCACTCAAATCAACACTGCAATCTCCAGGAAAGATGAATCAAGTAGAGCGCCTAGCCCAGGCCTCCACTCAAGCAACATTCTTCAGCGCTAGGTTCCCATCCCTCTATCTGGCTTGTACCACAGATTGTCTTTCTGTTTGTGATCATGGAGTTGGTGCGGCTGCCACTCGCTGTTAACCTCATGTCCAGTCATCGGAGCCGCCCTGCTCTTTCTAGGCACATCTTCCACGCGAGCAAAATGAGGCAGGATGCCATGTGCATGAACATTCTGGGGAACTGCCAAGGCCATCGACTTTGGTCCAGCCAGACCGCGATCTTTTATCAAGCACGGTGCAAGGAGCGGCGAGAAGGAATGCTTCACACTCTCCACATTGCTCCGTTGTCTAGACTGTAGAGGGTCGTCTGCAAGGGCAGGGCCGCTCCGTCTGTGCGCCGTCCTGGGATTGCCTATACCACCAGAGCCAGACATAAGGGCGAGCTGGGTCACGGAGTTGGGAATCTCGAAGAACGGGGTCGTAGGACGCTTCGCAGAACCGGCGCTCCTGTAACATATTCCCATCAGCGTTCTGCCACATTCAATCAGCAACATCATACCTTTCATGTGACAGGCCTCGCCTCTGTGTGCTCGCTTGACGACCAAACTCCGTCTTGTGGGAAATGTAGCTACGCGTTGACTTAGACCCTCGAGATTAATCGCTGGGAACGGAGACTGAAGCTTACTCTTTTTCATGCACAGTGGCCCACGAGTCTGTGGTCGAGACATAGGAAAGCATGGAGCGTGCATCTTCTTCCTCCACAGCAACAAAATGACTCTTCTCCACGTCTTCATGGCTCCGAGGCCGATTGCGATACCTGCGGGAGTCCCGGCTAGAGCGCTGCCTCAAGTAGTCTGGCCCTGAGAAATCAGCGGACTTGGATTTGAAAGGACCGGCTTTCTCACTCGATTGAGTCGTCACTCTCTGTTCCCTAATGGCATTGATAGCCGACGAGCTTGGTTGATAGTACCCACCGGAGGTCTGCTTGATGGGCTGCTCGGCGGCTAATTTCAAGTCCTGAAGCAGACCGTCAAGGGTGTCACCTTGCCGGGCGATCTTTCCCATCTGACGATATACCTGCAGAACCTCTGGAGGCAGATCCTTGGTACATGTTGTCCAAGAAGTCTCATTGGCTTTCGCACCTTGTGCTTTGTTGTCGGATGTAGTATCATTCTTAGGGTCTACGGGCGGTACCTTGATAGAGATTGGCCTCCTCGGTTTCAGTCTCTGTGACTGCGTGAGTGCTTTGTTGCTCGTATTTGCCTCTTGGAGCACCGATCCTGGAAGATGACCAAAATAATCAGTCGACCCTTGCCATGGCATCAATGGCATTGGTGTTGAACTCCCTGTCTCGTGACTGGACAGCTGTGGCAGAAATGCTGTTGCCAGGGACGGCATAGCGAACGTTGGGACTGTACTATCTGAGCTGGAAGTGCATATGGCTTGTCCGAATAAAGCTGGATGATTCGCAGCATTGCCAGCAAGATACATTCCAGTAGGAGGTGCTGATTCGGACATGCCAGCATGGCTGCCCAACGTGTTCATTCTGATCTTTGCAGAGGCATATTCGAGATGCTCTCTGTAAATGCGGACTGTATCCAATTCTTTCACCAGACCGACACGTTGCTCGACCAACAGCTTCTTAGTCTGAGGGTCTAGATCCCAGGTGTGCATCGCCATGTATCTGTCTAAGCGTGCAAGTTGAGCCGATAGGTTGTCATGCTCTTTGGTGGCATCATCGAGGGACTTCTGGTACAGGGGAGTCGACATCACCGCAGGTGTAACTTGCTGAGGCTGCATTCCCGCTTGCCCGTTGATGAGCTGATGCCAATGAATTGCTGTAGGCGTACAGGACATGCCATATCCCGAGTAAAACGGGCTCATTAAGGGCGTAGCACCTCCACTACTAGCCGTGCTGCCCGCCGAAAAGTCAGACGCCGTTGAAATTGTCGGATGCGGCTGGATTGAGGGAGCAAAAGTGGGTAATGGATTGGGGGTGCTCAGAATATCATACAGAGTCGGCTGCCAGATACATGGGCTTGCATAGTTCAACATCGGGAACCCCGGCGCAGCAGGTATATGATACTCCGGGGCCTGCATCTCAGGTTCCAGAAGCTGTTGGGTATCGGTCGGCCATGGCATAGCGAGCGAAGGGAGCAGTCCTGAAGGCCCTGCAGCAGAGAGAAGATTTGGTGTTTGTCCCAAAGTCTGCAGGTACGGATCAAAGCTCCCATATGGGGGAAAGATGCAATTCACAGGTACACCAGCAGACTGGGAACTATGTTTGGAAGCTCCGATGCCATTAGCCGTGTCCCTGGTAGGTAGAGTTTCCTGCTCGAGATTATTTTGATTCTCTGCTGCAGATACAACCGAGCATTTTCTGTCGTCGCCGACTTTCTGCTGCTGCTGGTACGTAGGCAGCTTCATCTTTGGGGGTGCCTCCATCGGAACGATTCGACCCCCGGCTGTGACGCGTTGATGCTTTGGGGATGTGTGTTCCTTGAGAAACTGCGCGAAACCGGAGTTGTTCTGTACACGATGGCTGCACGGTGGATCACTTGGCTGACGTGAGGTAGATCTCAAAGGAGGCTCGGGGGGTGCAGTTGTTCTTTCACTCTGACCCGAGAAATTTGACACGTTCTTTGACCGGTTGATGGATTGTTCGGACAACACGCTCGTGCTATGTTGGCGGAGCAAGTTGCCTACACAAGGTCGGACAGGGTCAGTCCAATTCACGGGTGGCCATGGCTCCTGGGGTATCTCTCTTGCTCCAGCACGCGAGAAGGACGTACTGCCAACCTCACTGAATCTGTTGACATCGATCCGTGCATTGGAGCGCATGCCCATAAGAGCAGAGATATCATATCTAGCCATGGCGGCCAGGATAAAAGAGGATAGGAGAGGAATGGAACAGAAATTAAGGGAAGTAGTAGGGTTGAATCTCGACAATGAATGGGCTCTGACGCGTTTCAAACAAGTGGTATGGGCTAGAACCAGAGGAAGGGGCAAGACTCAGAGATATTGATCGGGGTAGGTGATATGGTCAAGATTGGAGGTTGAGGTTGTTGTAAGATACGCACCTGCCAGAACACTGATTCTCTACGAATGGAAAGCGCGTCCGTCAATTGTGCGGTTAGAAATAACTCAAGAGCTTAGGGCCGATGTTAGAAAAGTTATAATCAAAGGATTAAGGTCTGAATGTCCCTGTGATAGCAGAGAGCCTGAGACAACAGGTGCGACCTAGCTCTCGCGTACAAGTGACAGACAGCTATGTTGAGGTCTACTTTTCATCCACAACGACAAGCTTTCGACAAGTCTTTTTGGAGAAAGTGTTGGCTACCGCCCTATAACAAACTGCAAATGTGAATATGCTATAGCTCACAACATAGAGCTGATATCAAAACCGAGACAAACTGGTAGGATGGAGTATATGTGTCTTCCCGCTGGCCTTTCCTTACTTCGAAGCTGATGCTTAGTAGCACTCAAGTGATTCTATTATAGAGATAAAAATCAAATCTATCTTTGTAGTGTACCAATAATCTATTGCTGCAGTCATGATAATAAACATGAAACTGACATCCTAACATTGACATTGGTCGGACGGAGAACCTCGATTTTTAAGTAACATAGAGACTAGTATCATGGTTTTTAGTTAATCTAGTTATTAGTAATTATTAATTATGCCCTCAGTAAACCAACATCAACGATTGCTTGTATTTTTACTTCTTGTCCATACCATAACGCCCGACCCAGGAAAACAACCCAAGCTTGAGTACTAGTAAACAAAAATCTCAACCAGCTCAAACCATCTTGATCACATATTCTCCCGCAGAGCTAGGTTCGAATCACTGGCCAACTTGATTCCTCCCTTGATGTCGGTGAGGTTCGACTTGTACCGTCGATTCATTCGAATGCCAAAGAACAAGAACCCAGCTGCGGCAACCATACCAATCACAACAAGGGTAACAATAGCGCCAATGACGCCTGCCACGCCAGGTGTTATACTGATGTTGTTCTTGCTACCCTTCTGAGCCGATGATGCATCAGCATCGTCGGCCTCCTCCAGAATCCCGGGACAGAACACCGCCGAGCTGGCGCCGCACTGGAGACACCACGCTTCGGTGGAGTTTAGGGCGAATTTGGTCAATTCCTCCTCAAACTCCGAGTACAAGACATTCGTGTTGCTGGGGCTGAGTCCGAACAGAGGATAGGGATGGAACTCTGCTTCGTCGTCGGTTCCGTTGCGCAAGAGGAACCGCACGTACAGTTGAGATGGATCGGGGTAGGTTGGGTAGGAGTCGCTCTCGAGACTAAAGAGTTCGAGGATGATCGATGCACCGAGCGCAGGTCGCGAGTAAAAGTTTGACTGCTGCGGGGATGGGAGCCGTAGGAGGGATGCGAGAGCCACCGCCGGCTCGGCGTTGCCGAAGAGGAAGGTCAATTTGCCGCTGTCGCCCCGGTTGTAGATGTTAGTGTTGAAGGCATCCAAGATACGAGACGCCATGGATCGGCCCGCCACAGCGCGAACATTGCCGCTCTGGATGGGACTGGAGGCTGTGGTATTGCCATTAGTCGCAAAGGTGTACTGGTCTGCGTACCAGTTGGCGAGCTTAATGTCGTCTTCGTTCAGGCTGCGGAGAAGCGATTCATTGTGCAAGTACTGGTACTGGAGGAATTCGGATATGGAAACAGCGTTGAGGTAATTGGCTGATGAGCGATCGAATGTGTCTCTCAAGGAGAACTCATACAGGCGGTTGTAGAACGCCCCCGATGTCTGAACCAGGTCTTGGGTCTCCGGGCTATTCCGGTACTCAAGGTCGGCAGTTTGATGCAACATGCAGTTCTGGTGGCCTGCAACGGTCACGGACTGGGGATCGTCGAGGCTCGCACTAACGACGCGGGAATACTGATATCCGCCCAAAGGTCCCGTAGTCACGGTGCCATTCGACATGAGGAAAATGGGATCAAAGAATTGAGCATCGTATGTCTCATTCAACGCCGGATAAAGTCCCTGCATGAAGGCTTGAGCGGATGCAATCACAGAGGGGTCCGTGGTGGCCAGGATATCGATGTCTTCGTCTGCAAGTACATAGGAGGAAATCCGTTCGATTCTTGTACTGGGACTAACGTCCGTTGAATGAATCGCAACATATCGATCACGGAAGGCCGATCCAGCAGAGTACAGCTCACTGGCGCCATAGGGCGTCACGACACTCTCACGAGGCAGCGCTGTCGGGACGCTGTCTCCGTGCAGTGTATAGGCAAAGACAGCCCAGACCTGTTCTTTCAGGTTTTGTGCCGATACTGGAGTAGTGGCTTGCAGCACTGCAGTAGCCAGAGCCAAGAGGATTTGGCGTGAGGACCACATCTTTCAGGCTGGGAGTTTGAATGAGTCTAGTAGTGTATATTGTTCATAGGATTGATGCTTTGGTCACTCACTCCAAGACTCCAACTGACAGAGCCGAAGGAAACGAGACGGGGCTGGGAGAACTCCACCATATATGCTGGGAACTTGGAATAGTCGTCCTGATGGAACAGTATCCTCCAGTGTACTATTTAACCTGATAAGTCTGCCTGACCTTCGTCCTGTCTTGACCTTCGGGCCTCATTTCCATGGTTCCGATGTTGATGCAATGAGTTGCTCCTGTCGTTACCTAGTTCTAGATTCATTGGAAAGCCGTGTCAACCACTATAGGAGTCTGGCCAGTGGAGTCAGTACTGCAACTGCCGCAATTAGTGCTTGCATGGCCTCCTTTGAATATTGGATGTTTGCTGCCATGTCCATTGCTGCCACTTTAACGAGCTTGAATGACGCGATATACACTTCGTAACATGACGATATCGTAGCCATGAACATTTTCATGACCTACTAGTCTGCTCATGGTGGAAAGGGTCTCCAATTGGCCTGGAGGACTCCGGTGAAACTTCGCAGCAGACTACATGGCCGACTTGATGAGTCGATGACGCCTAGACGGAAGGTAGCATTCAGGTGGACGCAACCATGGGAGTCACCACCCCGCCGTAGCAGAGGACAGGGTACATTTTAGTAGAAGCATATCTTGCAAACGAAGAGGGATAGAGTCTGATTTGACTCTCAGTCAACAACAAGCTGTCTTGTGGATAAGTACTTGAAGTCAAGTCTGGGTGTTGAAGGAAATATACGGCAGCCAGGCAGCCAGGCAGCCAGGAGGCACGCTAAGTCCCAAAGCGGGATTGGTGATCGCTGGATCTATAAGTTTGGCAACTGGCGGCCTGGAGACTAGCCTGGGAAGTAGCCTAGGTAGTATGCAGGAATACAGTATAAAGTTAGTACCTAGTAGCTGGAGAGGGGGGTGATAAGAATTATCAACATAGGGTGAAGGTGAAACACATAGTAGTGAATCATTCGACGTGTACGGAGTACTCCAGTAGTTGCCTATTACCTAGTAACACCCAGCTCCCCCTACCTTAGTTTAAGGTTGGTGACCCAAAAGAGAAGCAGGCCGGATTCCGGCCGGGGGACAGAAAAATCTGACTGAGTAGTAGTCAGCAGCTGGAGAACCTCCGTCTCTCCGCCCGTCTCAACTTAACCTAACCACTTCTAAAGCCCTACGCTTGCGCCCTACCCCTAAGCCCTCATTTCTGCTCTTGGAAAGGACAGGCATCTCCCTCCCATCGGGAATCGTCCCTATCATGGCCGACATAACTGCAACAGGCCCCAAAGTTGAGGATTCTATAACCTCTGAACTCCCCCCGCTCCCGACCGAGACTGACAGCCATGGTGAGTTGTGCTGGGGGCGACCTGAGAAGGAGGCGATGCTTCCCCGTTTGCTGCTTGCTCTGATCCCAACCCAATCCGATCTAAACAATCATTGCATGGCTTTGGACGTCACAAGACTATACAGTGCTACTGCTCAACTACCTTGCTATGTTGCTAACTTGTTTGCTGCTTAAGTGACTCCCAAAATGTCGCATCCCCTCGAGGAAGAGGACGGCTCGGTGTCGCCCCGGGCTTCCAAAAAACGTCGTCTCGAATCCGAGCCGACCGACCTCGTCTTGCCGCCACACCCCAGTGAATTGACAGCAGACCAAGTTCCTGGAGATCAGATCGAACAAGAACTAGCATCTGCGTTGGGCCCCAGCATCGTGGACACGGTGGAACATCCAGAAGACACCCCGACTCAACTCGATAGCGCTCAACTCGATGGTGCTCAACTCGATGGTGCTCAACTCGATGGCGCTCAACTCGACGGCGCCCAACTCGATGGCACGGCAACGGACACCGCAGTTGCGCCCGAGGTGACTGCCGATATTGATTCGGATATGGCTACTGTGATCTCGAGCATCATGAATCACGCTGAACGTGTAGAGGAACAAGTTGTGATCGGTCAGCAACAGCTGGCGGACACCACAAGTCCGGCCCCGAAAGGCATGGTTTTCGTCAAGGCCAACTCACACCTGAAGAGTCAGAGTTTGCCTATTTTGGACAACTTGGTATGTGAAACAGTGTTTGAGATGTACTTGAAAAATCAAGAACGAAAGCAGCTGACAAAATACCCTCCCACAGTCTACCCAAATCCTCTCTTTGCTTGCCAAGTCTTCGTATCAAGAAATCACCTCGTTCGTTTCCGAGCCGGAGACGGAGAGTGGCCAAGCCTACGCTACCATGCGCTCGCTGTTCGATCACACGAAGAAGGTCTACTCCACCAAGAAGTCTTTTCTGTCTCCGACCGAACTGGAGCTTACCGAGCCGTCGCAAGTTGATATCATTCGAAAAGCGAACCTGGCGTCCTTCGTCTCCAGCATCTTTGGCACACAGGAGATTGGATTTTCTGAGCTCAACGACAACTTCCTGGATGTGTTTGTCCCCGAAGGCGGTCGTCTTCTCAAGGTGCAAGGTGCTTTGTTCCTGGAACTCAAGACTCAGGCATTCATTGCATCCATGAACAATTCAGAGCGAACCCGAACAGAGTTGCTCTATGATCTCTTCCCAGATGACCTGGAGCAACAGCTCCTGGACCGCCGCTCAGGAACTCGCCAGCTGGCTCCCAGCGAGGCCGACTTTGTCAAGCGCGCCGGATCGCGCCGTGACATTCTACTTAGCGACGTCAACAACGAGGAAGCCATGAAAGCTTTGCCAGACAAATACCATTGGGAGGACTTCCTCCGGGACCTGAGCTCTTACATCACCAAGAATTTTGACACTATCAGCAACCAACAGGTCTGACCCCCCCCCCTGCCTACTTTGATTATTCAGTGTGCTAACGGCGAGCCAGACGAAAAAGATCACAAAGGGTCGCCAGCCATCCTCATCGAATGGAGAATCTCAGGAACCTCCCAGCGCCCCCCTTCAAGGCCAGTTCCCGGTCTCGTCGCAGCCACCAGATGTTCCCGTCGACCGTAACATGCACGGCGATCTTGTTGCTCGTGCGGCGCGTGCGGCGCAGATTGCTCTTCAAGGCCACGGATTAAGGCGCTCTCAACAGCAGCAGCAGTACCAGCAACAGCAATCTCAGCAGAACCAACAACAGCCACATCAGGTGCACCAGCCCCAGCAACCTCAGCCCCAGCAGCACCATCAGCAACACACAATTCACCAGCCCCAGCAGATGCCGCAACAGCAGGTTCCTCAGCACGCACAGCCGCAGGGCGGTCAGATCTTGCATGGGTACTCTGCTGCTCAGCCGACGAGTCAGATGCCACACCAGCAGACTCACCAGCAACCTTACCATCACAGTCCAGCGCCGTCTGGCTACCAGCACCCGCCCAGCCAACTCACATTCCAGCCAAGCCCTCTCCAGGCCAATTTCCAGCAATACAGCCATGTGACCCCCGCATCGATTCCGCGACCCAACTCGGCTGCTGCCAATCACGGATACATGCCCGGGATACCACATTATTCTCAATCGCAACCCACCCAGGTCCTCTACGAGCGGGCTCGCATGGCAGCATCTGCCAAGTCATCGCCTAGCAGCCGCAAGTCCGGATTACCTAGCCAGCGTCGTCCCTGGACTACTGAAGAGGAGAATGCGTTGATGGCAGGGTTGGATCGCGTCAAGGGACCTCACTGGAGTCAGATCCTCGCCATGTTTGGCCCTGGAGGAACCATAAGTGAAGCCCTGAAAGATCGTAACCAAGTCCAGCTCAAAGACAAGGCTCGCAACTTGAAGCTGTTCTTCCTTAAGAGTGGCATCGAGGTGCCCTACTACCTGAAGTTCGTCACTGGTGAATTGAAGACTCGCGCCCCAGCCCAGGCTGCCAAGCGGGAAGCCCGCGAGCGGCAGAAGAAGCAGGGCGAGGAAGACAAGGCCCATGTGGAAGGCATCAAGGGTATGATGGCTCTTGCCGGCGCCCATGCTCAACCAGTTGGTCTGGGTCACGGACACGATGCCATGTCTGCCTCCCCTGGATTGACCCATGACCCGAATGCTCATTCCGCTTTTGACCAGACGGCGGAGCAGAACCTGATGCAGACCCTCGGTCAAGAGGTGCATGGAGAGTCTTTCGGACAACCCCAGCATCATCATCATCATCACCAGCATCACCCGCACCCGCATCATCAGGATCAGATTGATCCGAATATGCATTTGGGTCAGTGATGAGATCGAGGTTCATGCTCAAACACCAATCAACTTCACTTCTCGATCGTGCTTCTTTCCTCCCTTGATCGAGTTGTATTATTTCTTATGGTTCTTTCTTTTCTCTTCTTCGCCGGGGATTCTGAGCGGTTTCACTGTCTACGACTGTCTATTTCTGTGATTCTTTGGTGGGACTGTATGAGGGTTGATGCATATGGTGCGAATGGTGCACGAAGCTGTAGGAGTATCTTGCGGATTGTACAACATTAACTGAATAATCATGTTTTCTCATTTACTTACTTTCTGTCTTTGTGTTTTTTTTCCCCCCTTTTCACTGAACAATACTAAATGAGAACAAATAAGTCTTTGTTGATAATGAAAGTGTCTAGCTAATGCTTGCCAGTTGGCTGTCCTGTAGCAAGTAGGTAACTAGTTCGCAGCAGTCGGGCCGAACGCGGCCAAGAGAGACAGGCCATGCTCTGCTCCTCCGCCCCAACCACCGCGGCAGTTGATAATTCAATTCTATCCCAGGTCACTTTCCCATTCATTCACTCCCCCCAGGAAACCCCCGTATCACCTCCAATCCCAATCAGGCGCTGCGATAACACAATTGCAGGGATTATACTTGAACCTGTATAAATTGCTTCAATACTGCTGACCTTGCATTCACCGCCGACGCCTTCCCCTCTCACCCATTGGACTCCCTTGCGCTTCCCCATTAGCCACTGCCAACCATGGCCGAATCATCGTCATCACAGCCTGCTGTTCCGCCTTCATCGCAACCTCCTCCTCCTCCTCAAACATCATCATCGACTGCAGCTTCCTCCTCTACGCCCGTCCCTCCTCCATCCAGCCAACCCCCTGTCACCTCACCCGGCACGGTAGTGCCCAAACAAGAACCCGACGTCGCCGATAGCAACGCCAATAAGGTCTTGGATGCTCCAACTGAGCAAGAAGACGTCGACATGACCAACGCGCCCAGCACCAACGCCAACGCCAACGCCAACCCGACTGCGACCAGCGGCGCTGACGATGTGGGCAATCCGGTTCCCGCGCCGACCTCCGTGGACGCACTCGCCGCCGCCGCTGCGCCGTCTAAGAAGGAGACCAGTCTCCGGGAGTTTCTAGGGAAGATGGATGAATATGCACCTATTGTACGTTGTCTACCCGGCTGCTCCCCTCGCTTTTCTCCCACTGTCCAGCGTCCTCCATCCACCCCGACCCCGCCGGTCACTAACTACTCCATACCATCCGTCCATTCACAACTGTGTCCTTCTCTAACAGTGACATCAAATCATTAGATCCCCGACGCCGTAACAGCACACTACCTCACGCTGGCGGGCCTCCCACCCCCCGGCAACGGCCCCAACCAGACCCCGCCGCACCTCGCGCGCCTCCTCGCCCTCGCCACCCAGAAGTTCATCGCCGATATCGCGGCGGACTCGTACCAGTACGCTCGCATCCGCGCGTCCAACAGCTCCTCCGCCAACAACCCGATGGGCAGTTTGAACGCCGCCTCGGGGTTGGGCATGCCCGGTGGTGCCGGGGGTGTCGGGTCGACAGGCGCGGCGACGGGGCCGTCGGGTGGAGAGGCAGGCAAGGGGAAGGCGGGCACACATCTGGGCATCCAGAGGCCCGGGTTCGGCGGTGGAGGGTCCGGAGGGTCGGGTCAAGGTCGGACGGTGCTCACCATGGAGGATTTGGGCATGGCGGTTGCGGAGTATGGGGTTAGCGTTAAGAGGGGGGAGTTCTATCGGTGAACGGGGCTTGATGATTGTCGGTTGAAGATAGGCGTGGAACAGTGGGCTCTTATACTAAAAGCGGGTTTGGTCGGTGAGCAGATCTTCCTACGGGGGCTATGTTTGATATGAAGTTCTCTTCCTTCTCTTTTGAGGGGCAAGGCTGGCTGGTTTGCTGAGTTGATGCCATGCTTGTTTTTCTCTTCTTGCAGTCCTCCTTGGTCGGGGGACGCTGGGTTGTCTGTTTGATGGCGTATGTTGTGGCGTGAGGGGGTGGTGTGTTTCCTGAACGATAGATATCCTGCATGCTGGGCCTTGGGCCTGCACAAATCGGAGTATGGGTGTTTTTTCTGGGGCGGTTTCAATTCTACATGTATATGCAATGCCAAATAATACCCTTACGATCGATCCTCTTTTAGCAGCAGACTTTGGGACCTTGAATCCTCATGTGTCATGGATAGATAAATAATACATAATATACATAGCCATCCCTCTTTCATCTCTATCTCTTTTACCGAGACCTTTCTCCAGCATATCAAGCACAAAGAGAGGGGGAAAAAACGCCAAACACAAACTAGAATGCAACTTCAGTTTCAACTTGCACAGAGCCCATCTCCCACTCGCGAAAAACGAGAGATTCCAAGCTGCGCAAGTTCGCAAAAAGCCCAACCATAAGAAGAATAAAGGTATCGACAGACAACCCCAGACAACCCCAGACATGCCCCCATGCCCCCATGCCTCCGGAAAGAGACAAGATCTATTTGTTCTTGGACATCTTGTAGGTGAAACGCTTGCGAGTCCTAAACCCCCAAACCCAACCGTTAGCACGCATGCACAATCTCCTTTCGTAAACCGTTATCCTTGCTCCATTCCAACCAGCACCCTCACCCTCATCTTCTCCCCCCTCGAACCCGTCCAAACCAACCCCAACCAAGCAGAACACAATAAGAGAAGAGGAGGGGGAACATACGGCACGAACTCCCCTAACTTCCGGCCCACCATCTCCTCGGTAATCAGCACGTCGTGGTAGGTCTTGCCGTTGTGGATCGAGAACTTCAGCCCCACGAAGTTCGGCAGGATGGTCGCGGCGCGCTTCTGCGTGCGGATCGGCGGCGTCCCCGGGGGAGCGGGCAGTTTGCGCGGGAGTGGGAGACTATAATCGTTTAGCTTTTGCCCGAGGCGTTTGTTGGTTTGTTGTTGGGTTTGGGATTTGGGGGGGGGGGGGTTGGTGGGAGCGGGTGTTTGACGGCGGTAGCAGTCTCCTTGGACCGTATGCCATGGAGTGTGTGTGGGCTTGGGTTTGGGCTTGGGTTTGGATCCTGGGCAGGGAAAACGTACGGGACGATGTTCGGGCCTGTTTGATGGGATTGTTAGTGAGCTGGATTCAGTGCTGATTATACTGGATGAAGGGCAAATAGAGGAGTGACTGACCTTTCCAGACGGAGCGGCTGAGGAGGGCTCGCGTGGGGAACATCTTGAGAGGAGAGAACCTTCTGTGGTGTAGGTGGTTTGCACCTGGTTGCGCGAAGGGGAAAATTGTTGGAGTCGACGGGCGGGCGGGCTGGGCGGGCCTTGGATAGTTGCAAATCGGTCGGCCGGCGGAGGAGGTCTGCGCGCGGAGGTGATTATGTAAGATCTTGGTTGGGCTTCCGCCCGCCATCTATCTATCTATAAGTATGTGGCGGGACAGGTGAGGTTCGCTATTCTACTTACTACTGGGATTTTAGCAGAGGAGAGATGTTTCATATTTGTTTTCTTTTTTGGGTGTAGTTTTATATCTGCGATGGGTTCCATTTTGATGATGCTAAATGCTCGGGTGTTGTATGGTGGAAAATGGTGCTATTCCTAAAGCCGCCAGCGACTGTAGTGGTTTTCCAAACTGCAACTATTCTTACAATTACTCCAAGGCGAGTTCCTCCAGTATCCGAGTCAAGCTCCTGATTCCGTTCAGGACGTTCTCGTCCGGTCCCTGGCCAGGGGTCCAGCTCGCATGCGCAAAGTCGATCAGCCGCAGGTCATGCACTTTAGGGGGGTCCTCTTCGTCCTCGTCGAGATCCAGCTCCCCCAGCTCTGCGACTTCGGGGCCGAGGTTGATATTGATAGCCTGGTGAGAGACGCTGCCTTGGCCAATGGGTATATCAACCACTTGGAAAGACCCCTCGGAGATCTCAAACTCGACGTTCTCGTCCTCCTCTTCGTCGTCATCTTCCTCTTCTTGCTTCGACTGGGGCTTCTGCTCCTCTTCCAGCGCCTTCTCCATGGCGTCCGGATCACCCTCGTAGACAATCAGCACACTCGACGAGTACATGCGACTTTCCTCGGACTCCAGAACCTCCTGCACCTGTTTCAATTCCCCAGCTAACCGTCGCGCGACCAGCTGGGTCCGATCCATAGCCCCGGCTTTGGCCCCAGCGAGGAACGCCCGGAACCCGTCCTTGATGTTGCTCGCCGTGAGCGAGCGGCCGTACCATTTATCATAGCGCTTGTAGCCGTCCGCCTCGATGACCTGCCCTTTGGCGCCCTCGGCGCCCTCGTACTTCGTCGCATACGGGTCGGTCCGGCTCCCTTCGTCGGTCTCCCCACTCACGCCCGTCCAGACTTTCATCCCCGCGATGCGAAACCCAAGCGTGGAACTCGTTGTTTCCTTGGACACCGCGTCCAGCTTCGCGCGCTTCAAGGGCGGCGCGTCGTCCGCCCAGAGCCGCGCACCCAGCTTCACGTCCAACACATTGGGTCGTTTGAACCCCGCAGCCACGTTCTCCAGCACGATCGAGATCCCCGTCTCGAGTTTCTTTCCGTTGGAGGGAACCCACGACGATTCCGCTGCTGCTGCTGTCGGGCTGCTTGAGCTGGCCGTTTCGGGGGCTGCCGTCACTATGGGGGTCGCTGTCGCTACGGCCGCTTGGGCTTGGGATGCGACGGTGGCCGTAGGGGTATCCGACGCGGAAGAATATTCCGTGCCGGGCAGCATGATGGCGCCGGCTTGCTGGGCCGCGGCGAGGGCCAGAGGCTGCTGGTCATTCGCGGAAGTTAACGTGCCGATATATGTGGGCAAAAATTCTTGGAATGCCGGGTGTAGGGCGCTGGATTCGTAGAACGCGACTTCTTGAGCGGTGCAGGGCTTCGCGATGAAGGTGCCGGATACGGTACACTGGACGCCTTCGCTACAGCAGGGTTTCTTGTTAGTAAGTTCGCCGAAGCTTCAATTCTAAGGACGGCAAGGATTTAGGCTGCAGAGTTGAAGCGATATCGTGTTATGTTGGTTGCGACAAGGGAGAGGGATGCGACAGGGAAATTTGTTGCGGCACACTCACTGTCCGGCGGCGGCATGGTCGAAAGCCACGAAACTGTCGTGGTCCAGCTTTGCGGTCATCGCGTTCTCTGATCGCGAAGAGGATTGCATGATGAAGGGTATTCAGAGCACAATAACAGGGAGGTCAATCACTGTCCAACAGAGACCGATGGAGTTTAGACGGCATTCCGCATGAGTCACGGAAAGGGACGGAGATTCAGCAGGCGGGAAGTTGCAGGGTCGGAGGGTTGGGAGAAGATGAGAAGGAGAGGGAAATCCTCCAAAAGTGGGTCAAGGAGGGAAAAGAAATATATTCCTGTTAGAAGCAAACAAATGCCTAGCAGGGGGTGGGGGAAAGGAAAGGAGAGACAAGCCACAACAGGCGGGTTGGTTGGTTTTTGTTCTGGGTTGGCACTGTCAATAATAATGAGAGAAGTAAATGGAAAAATGTCGGGGAAGCCGGTCTGAACCCCCAAACAAGGCTGAGGGGCATCGATCATCATTTAATCCTATTAAAAATCCACATCACGGGGATATTTCACTACGAAAGCAGAAAGTCAGCCTGGAATCTCACAGCCTGGCTGACACGATGCGCTTTAGCATAAGATCGTCTCTTATGCTGACTGGATCTGGTGGCACAAGGCAAGAATAAGTTAATCTCGCCTGCTTTCTATACTTCTGAATGGTCTGCCGTCTGCCGCTCAACTCTTTCGGGTGTCTACAACTCTCGACTGCCTGAATTTGTGTCGAGTTTAATGGCTGCATTTGTCTTGAGACTGTTTCTCAAGCATCACATGGCAACTGACTATCTGTATACTTCTGCAATGTGCGGCGATGTACTGTACTATAGAGAGTAGGAGGTAAGTTACTACTTGTCTTAAGGTATTTTGTATAGTGCACACACTTGTTCTTGTCTTTGATACCATCATTGTATCAAAACTCATCATAATACTTTCATACTACTTTCATCTTACTTTGCTACAAAACAAACAAGTATCTATCGATGTTGTATCTTGTCTCAGCCTGTATATCGATCAGAAATGTCCAAGACTGCCAGTCTACAAACAGGCCGAGGCAACCTGCATGGACAACAACCCATTCACTGACGGTATCATGAGGGAGCCACGCCCTGCCCTTTCCTTCACTGCAAAATCACTGCCAGCAACTCTTCTCCTCCCTTATGATTCTCATTCTCTTCGACTCCATCATTTACCCTCGTTCTTTTCGTCCGCCCGTCTCGTCTCTTCTCGTCTCTTCATCTCATAGCTTCTAGTTTCCTCTTAGCAAACTACCTTTAACACCTTCCTACTCGAAGATTCGAAATGGAAAACAAGGAAGAAACTTCGTCTTCTACGCATCTTTCTACCTCGGACTCACTGAAACAGGCAGAAGATGCTCAAGCTCAGTTGGCCTCGGACACGGCTCACACCCTGGACCTCGAATCCACCGATTCAGTCTCCACGAAGGCGCAGGTCGATAGTATCGGGGAACAAGAAGTTCCGGGATTCTTCGAAAATATCATCAAGCTCAAGAAAAAGAAAAAGAAAAGCAAAAAGCCCAGGAGCAAGCGTAGCCTGGTTTGTCTGTGAGAACTCACGTCCGAGGACTGAGCTGACTGTAACAGGGCAAGCCCACTGGCTTTGAGGAATACTACGTCGATGCTCCCATGACACCAGCTCAGTATGAGACTGAGCAGGTGATATACAACCCGTATGTAAATTACACCATGTCTCTCAGTTCTCTTTCGGCTAATTGTGTGTCACAGGTCTCGACCCATCATTCAGTAAGCCTTTCATGCTGACGGAACACTCGTGATGCTGATCTGTGATAGTCGGATTGAAGATGCCTTGCAGCGCTACCAGAACAATCGCCGCCTCGAGAATTTCCGCAGGGATATATTCCTGAAATACTTGGCCTATGGGGGTGTGGACGTTTCTCCGAGAATGTTCGCAGGCTCCGATCAAAAAGACCTCCAGGACCTTGACAGCGAGCAGATCCTTCAGACTAGAACGCAGACCAGCATCCCAAGAGACACAGCAAACCTAGCCATCGACTTTGATGCGGTGGTTCGGGGCTATCTGTAAGCACTGGCCTAACTCAAAGTAAATTGTCGCTGACAGCGAACAGGACCTCCTACTTCCCATCCTACTTCAACCCCGAGACCGAAGACATGGTCCATCTGGGTACGGTCACCATTCACAACTTTCTGTCCTACCTACTGTATCATGAGGTTTGCCCAGAATACAAGGACAACATTGAACAGGCCAGGAAGTCGTGTGACATCGCCGCTACAGAGCTTTGGAAGAATCAGCAGTTCATGGTCAAAGGGCCCGGCCATTTCAACAAAGCCTGTTCTACGCTCTTCGGAGGCCACCTCTATGATTGTTACACTGAGGAAGACGACGAAGAGCGCTCGTGGGCGCACGGTCCTCCCATGACTAGAGATGTGGCGCGCAAGGTCGTGAAATTCGCCCTCGCTGGTGCGGGAACAGATCAACTGGCTGTTGACTTCCGAGATTTAGCTCATACAGATGAATTAATATCCAAACGTGTAGATGATATCCACGGCTTTGAGATTATGGTTATCCATCCTCCGAACGATACTGTCCTTGACTTTTACAAAATGCACGCACCCGATCTTGTTCCTGTTGGCCGCATCACCGCGATATCCTACTGGGACCCAGCAAGGCCGGCATGTGATATGACCCTGGAACAGCGGCAGCAAGCCATGATCCCAGTCATTTTTAGTTTCTATGTGGAGCTACCTCTTTTGCAACTCTGTTATCCGGGTATGAAGGTGATGACACCGGTGTGGAGGATGAACTGTGGGCTTGATTACTTTGAAGAGACCTTCAACGTCTACGGCACAATCTACACGGTTCTTGCAAATGACCTTATGCTGGGGTGGAAGAAACCACGGCCGGTGAAGGACACTGCGGGCGAAGACGAAATGGAGGCTGAGGAGGATGATGCTTCTGAGAAGGGTGATGGGATCGCGGATGTGCAGGATGTACTCTAAGCACGTTCCAAGCGAGTGTCAAGCTTGGATTTGACAGCAGCAGATAGGTTTAGCCACGCATGGAATTTACGTAACTGACTAGCTCAGAGAATAAGACGACATGAATATTGTTCAAATCTCTTATATAGAAGCCTAGCATTACCATCTCCAACGAATATACACTCATTATGATCAACAGCGTCAAGCTTAAGACGACTTCAGAAGCAGTTTTCCGGTGGTCTTACGGCCTTCCAGATCACGGTGTGCCTCGGCGACATCCTCCAGAGGATAGACCTTATGAACTCTAGCCTTGAGCTTGTTTGACTGGAGCAACGAGAAGAGCTCGTTGACGTAGAACTCAAACTCATCGCGAGTCTCGATGTAGCCGAACAGCTGAGGACGAGCAACCTTGACACACTTGGGGGAGAGCTTCCTGTAGACGAACATTCATTAGCCTTGACGGACATTGCAACCCGGAGATCTCATCAATCCTTACTGTAGAGGCAACGGCGGCACCGGACCACTGGCATTACCGAACCAGACGATGGTACCCTTGCGCTTCACGGCCTCCAAGCTTCCCTCCCAGGTGTCCTTGCCGACGGAGTCGAAGACCACATCCACGCCCTGACCTCCCGTGATTTCCTTGACCTTCTGGGGCCAGTCCTTGCCGGCCTCACTGCGGTAGTCGATCACCACATCCGCGCCGAGGCTCTTGGCCAGCTCGCACTTCTCCGGACTCCCGGCCGTGCCGATGACCTTGGCGCCGATCGACTTGAGCACCTGCGTCATGAGGGTGCCCGCCCCGCCGGCGGCAGCGTGCAGCAGCACCCACTCGCCCTGCTTGACCGGGTAGGTCTCCTTGGCCAGGGTGATGACGGTCAGACCGCTCAGGAACGCGGCCATCACGTCCTCGTCGGAGAGTCCCTCGGGGATCTTGACCGTCTTGGCCATGGGCACGGCGGTGTACTCGGCGTAGCCGCCCGTGCTGAGCCAGGCGACCCGATCCCCAACCTGCAGGTTGTACGGGTTGGGCCCGGGGCCCAGCGCCACGATGGTGCCGGCACCCTCCCGCCCGAGGATCTCGGGCTTCGCGGACGGGTACAGTCCGGTCCGGAAGTAGGTGTCGATGTAGTTCACGCCCGAGATGTGGTTCTTGACCAGCACTTGGCCCTCCTGGGCACGAGGCACGGGCTGGTCGGCCTTGAACTCCAGTACCTCGGGACCGCCTAGCTTTTCGACCTGAACGGCCTTCATGGTCTGAGGGACGGACATGGTGGTGTTGGTGCGGGTGGGGAAGCTGATGGGGGAGAAAGGCGAGGGTCGAAATTGAGCGTTTAGAGCTGCAAGGCGGAGCGCCGGGGGTGAGAAAGACGCAGTTGGCGTGGCGGTGCGGAGTAGACGAGGGACGATGCGATTGAGGAGCATTGGAGGGGCAAAGATTGAGAGTGGAGGGAGGGACGGGGTGATCGGTGGGTTATATCCAACGTACTCACTACGTACTTGTCAAAAAGATGGATAGTTAACACGAGCACTATCACTAATCTTCAGGCGGCTCAATTCCGAGATGCTTGTTTTCTGTCATGATCTCGAATGCTCGTGTTTACTATCATTAATAATTCTGGTTCCTTTTACCCCACACCTTTCAACCTATCGTTACGTCTACGCTTTGCGACGAGGTGGTTTTCCCCTGTCGATTACATTCAATATTCATCTAGTAAGTGCTAGGAGTAGGAGTAGGAGATCTTTTACGCGGCATTTCTTTGACTCTTCTCTATCTCATCTCGCAACTCGCATTTCGCAATTGTGTCCAGCGTCCACCGTTCTTAAATCTTCATCCGACGGAGTGACGCCATCGGCATCATTGCCGAACCGTCGGATATCCGCGGCCTCAGCCCGATCATCGCTCCGAACTGCCGACGGCATAACTATGTAGACATAGCTGAGTCATGTATTGCATAGCAAAGCACAACTTCCCGCATGGTGGTCTTACCCTTTCGGGAGTACCCCGTTGTCTTGCCCGCCCGCAGTGGAACTAAACTACTCGATGCATCGATCGGTGATGCTCCAGTTGCTTTCCCTCCTTCCACAATCCCACGATGGTGTCATCGCACTCCTTCTGACAGTGGCCCTGCATCACCGTCAGACGTATATCCCAACTTTTCAACCCATCACGCCAGCACACCCCTCCCAAAGCCTTCGCCTTCTTTTCAATGCAGCTTGCCACCCATTACCTCTTCTCACCGTCTTTCCAGCTGATATCATCGCATCGCTTGCCGCAGATGAGATGCCCATTGGTCGATGCGCACCATACGACCAGCATCTACAGGCCAAGAATGCTGCAGCTCATCCCAATGGTGGCATATGTAGCCAGAGGCGCCCAATACAGACCGTGATCGTGTGTGGCTTTGCTTAAGCCCTGCTCTTCTAGTTGCCTGTCATGTCTGTCAGGCCAATAACCATCCCTCTAGTTCGCCGCCTGTGCCTTGGGGATGACGCCTTTCCCGCAGGTTAAAACTTCGCCTGCTTACCTGCCCCTGGTCGAACAATTGGCACCTAAACCGACGACAAAGGAGGGGTGGGACAAATCAACGGCCAGCTTCGCCTCTACGCATGCACGATCAAGCCATTCTCCTGTCCGGGGATCAGAATGGTTTCATCTTCAACGACTCCTGTTGACATGGCTCAGGCAGGACCATTCATTCCCAACGCTTGACATATGGCCACGATCGTCGTGTTTCAGCGTCGGGGGTGATTGATTCGCTCGCTGTTAACGCCCAATCTCTGGGGCTGGATTCTGATAGGGCCAGTACCCCGGCCAGAGGCGCTGCCCAACCGGGTTCCCATTGGGGTCGATTTACTTTATATAGTCTCTCCGTATTCTCTGTGCTTGTTTTTCTTGTCCCTGGAACTGTACATCAGGACTACTAACCATACTTTCGCCTAATACTTAATTCCAATCGCCCCTGGAAGGTTTTCAGAGACTGCCCCAGTCTTCTGCTCACTAGTTGCTCCAATTTTTCCTGCGCCGTTCGGCCCCATTCCAACTCAATTGCTGATTCCCTGACTCCGCCCGGGGCTTGTGTGTTTTCTGTTTACTTTTGATTGTTTGCGTCCGCTGGATCCTTTGCTCTTTCCTCGAGAACGTTTCTCTCGTGAGTCCGACGTTCGACGGATTTATAATGCCAACAGCCAGGAACGTGATTCTGATCCGACGTGCCACCGCAGGATAAATCCCCAGGAGTGCCGCCCTCACACCGATTGGAGCCTTGTATTCGACTGGATCAAAGTTTTCTTCTGTTCTGATTTTTGCTTTACCCCTCGTCGCCATGTATCTCAGGACCAAGGTGCACTTGCGCTGGCGCAAGCAGACCCAATGGCCACCTGCGCCTTCCGTGGAAGACGAGACGGTATCCCTTTCTCGCGAACTACACGGGATGACCAAGCTAGGAGAAAAGCCCGGAGTGGAGGGTGTCTGCTCTCGGGGAACTATTGACCAGCATCCAGTGATCGTGGATGTGCTATCCTTCTCCTCAGTTGTTCACACGACGATCTATGACGACTCAGTCCGCGAGAGCGGCTCTGATGACAACGCAGGGCCGCCAACGCCGTCAGCGGAAATTGAACATGACCCAATGCTCTACATTGTCGAGGATGATCAGGCCGTGCCTCTGTCGACCTCATGGGCTTCTTCAGATAAGATTTGCGCTCCAAATTCGCTAGCACGCCCGCAGCAAGCCCGAACCCCGAGCAAGACCGTCGATGGCCGGCCTAGCGGAGCAAAATTCAGTATCCAGAGGGATAGTATTCCCAACAGAGATTTGGCCCAGGGATCCCGGACTGGCCCTGTGACATCCAACACGCCCGCCAAAGCGATCGAAACCACAACCACGGCATCCCCGCCTAGTTTGAAGCGAGCGGGCAGTGCGAAGCCCAGTTCATCTGCCAAGCAGGTGACCAGGCCTCCCATGCCGAAGCTAGGCCATCAATCTGATTCGGCTGCCATTGGAGTGAAGGGTTCCTCGCTCAAGCCTCCGGCCTCACCCACAGAAAAGTCTTCCACTGGGCCTACTTTGGCTGAGAGGATAGAGGAGAAGTTGCGCCAGAGGCAAGAACTTCGCGCATCGCAAGAGGCTTCACAGAACCACGATCAGAACAGTCCGCCACCTGCAGCTGCAGCTGCCCAACCGATCGCCACCGTTGAGCAAGCAGGCCTCAAGCCATCCATTACGTGCCCTAATGGGTGCGGCGCGCCACAGGCTAACCAGCCGATCCCTTCTAAGTCTACATCGACGGCCAAGGAGTCTACTGAACACGAGAAGAGTGAAGAGGATCCTTTCTCGGCCTCATTCACTGCAGCGCTGGCCTCCGAGGCCCCAGCGCGACCCTCGATTGGCAACAGGCCGGATGGACGATCCCAGTCTTCAGACAGGGCACAGTCGGTGTCCTCGCACACCCCCAGTAGACGTGCTGTGTCTTTCCTGGATGACACGTTGCAGCGGCCTGTGTCACCCGATGAAGACCCCGAAGATGCTTACCAGACTGGAAAACAAGTTGGTCGGCGAAGCTCTTCGCAGGGTGCCGTGCGCAGAAGTTCTCCTAAGCCCCAGTACTTTCTGTCGCCTTGCCCTCGGTCAGTTCCTGTGGCAGGATACCAGGACTGGCACACCGTGAAGGGAATCCCTCACTTGAATATCTGTCCATCCTGCATGAAACAGATGCGCAAGTCCCGGTTCCGAGATCTCTTTGTCCTAGCGAGCCCCCGACCCCGCGAAGAGAAGGTTCGCTGTTCCATGAATGAGCCATGGACGCGCTTGGCATGGATGCAGACACTCAAGAAGCACTTGGACCACCTGGATCTGCTCCTGCAGATCACGCGGCCACCGTCAGGCAGCAAGCCTTGCCCGGGACGCACTATCAGTGATCAGTACTGGTACCGTGTGGTGGACCCGGACACCGACATGTATCTCCCGCAGTTCAACGTATGCCACTCCTGCGTTCGCAACCTGAGGACTTTGATGCCGCGGCACCGGGAGACATTCAAACGCAGTGCCACCAAGCAGGAGAGGGCGTGTGACTTTGTGACTGACAGTGCTCGGTTCGTCCGCTATATCGACTGCCTGGATATGGCCGCCAACCGAGCAGAGCTGGAGCATGCGGTGCGGCCGGACATCCGCGAGTTCCTGTCCTATGCGCGGCGCAAGGTAGTGCTTCGAGATTGCCGGCGGGACCGGCAGGTACTCAGCACCTGGCACTACATGCCGCAGCTGCCTGAGCTCACGGTGTGTGAGGACTGCTACGACGATGTGGTGTGGCCGCTGGTCAAGGCCAAGCTCCCGATTGCGCGCAAGTTCTCGACCACGATGCGGCTTCTTCCTGGGGAAGGCCCGTCGCGCTGTCGCGAGGCGAGCTGCCAGCTGTACTCGCCGCGGATGCGCATGAAGTTCCAGGAGGCGGTGCAGCTGGACGACCTGACGTATCTGAAGCTGGTGGCGCTGCGACGTCGGGAGGCCGAGCAGCGGTACCGAGACCGCCAAGCCGAGCTGCTGGAGGATGCCAGTCGGGGGTATGAAGTTGAGAGTGAGATGCGGAAGAACGTGGAGGAGTGGAAGCGATGGGAGTAGCCGGATGACGGGTGTGTGTGTGTGTATCTTTACTGTTTGATTGTTTGTGCTTCAGGACCAGCCTGTACGGTAGATTTAGACTATATACATGTATCACCTCTGTGCAACAGCAACAAAAAGCAGCCTCGTAGTGTGCCACCCTCCTAGGTACTAGGCACTAATCTGCTTCGGCAGTTGACTCTGCTCGCCCAACTCCACCAACTCACTCAGCGTGACCACGCGAAACCCCCTCCTCTTCAACTCCGGCACCACCAGCTTCAGCATCGGCACCGTCCACCCCCTCCGATCATGACAGACAATCACACTGCCCGACCGCACCATACTGAGAATATGCCACGCATTGACCCGCGGCCAATTGATCTGCGCATCGTGCGGATACACACTACCCAGGGCAATCCGCAGCCCCAGCTTCCGGATGAGCACGCGCATCCGATCCGAGAAGAACCCAGACCCCGGCCTAAACCATTTATACTTGGCCTTCGCCTGCACCCCATCGGCTCCCCCTCCCTCTCCCCGTCCCTCCCCCTCCCCTACCGGAAAGACCAAATCCTCCACCCGCTCCAACCACCCCTGCACGCCCCTCACCTCCGCCTCGAGCACCGCATCGCTCAGGTCCCGCGAAGGCCGATCCGACATCGCATGATTCCCCAGCTCCATGCCCTCCCTCACCAGCTCGCGCAACATCGCTTCCCCATTCCCTCCGCGCGGCCCCACCCCGGGAGCGGGTATCTGCGCCCCGATGACGAAGAACGTCGCGCGGGCGTCGTTCTCCCGCAAAATCTCGAGGATCTGCGCGGTGAACGTGGACGGAGAATCGTCGATGGTCAGCGCGATCGTCGGCGGGGCGGAGGCCGGGAGCGGCACGTGGAAGAGGGCGTCGGGCCAGCGGTGCTGGAAGTACCGGATCAGGAGGTTGGGGGGCCGGTAGATTGTGTATGCCGGGAGGAGGATGAGGAGGGTGAGGAGAAGGCAGAGGGTCAGGAGGGCCATCTTCAGGTTGCGGCGCGTCAGGAGGTGGGTTTTGTGCGGCGTCGAGGCGTGGAAGTCTGTCGAGGGGGTGGGTTTGTCTTTGTAGTTGGTTGCGGCGTCGGGGTAGGGGTAGGGGTAGATTGGGGGCCGGGAGAGGGCGCGCGAGCGGGCGCGGGCGCGCGTGCGCGTGCGCAGGTGCAGTGGGAGGAGGGACTGGAGGGGCCGCGGTAGGGTGGTTAGGAGGCGGGTGAGGAGGCGGTTTAGATGGTTTGTTAGGTGGAGGCGGGGCATTTCTTTGTTTTGGTGGTGGTGGTGGTGGTGGTTGGTTGGGGGGTAAGGAGTGGTGGTTGTTCGGTTGTTGGTTGGGCCTGGTGGTGATGGTGGTTGTGGTTGTGGTTGTGGTTGTTATCGAAATGAGAGACGTCTGGCTGGTGCAGCTTTCAAGAGAGAATCTAGGCCATTGTCTTTGCGGTTGGATGGATCTAGCAAGTAGAAAGTAAAGAGTGTTTGGGTTGGGTTGGGATGGTTGTTGGTTGTTGATGGAGAGGAGGAGATGAAGGTACGGAGTATCCGTAGGTGCCCAGTGGCATATCATATCAATCAACACTAACCGCTTTTAATGTACTCAGTACTACTCCGTGCTAACCCACCAATCCGACCACCTCGCCCGGCCATTTCTTCCCCCACACCAACGCCCGCGGAGGCACTCGCCCCCCCACCGGCGCCAACACCTGGATCTTTCCCCTCTCGTTGTTCACATCCGCCACATACAAGAACCCCATGATACTCGCATCCCGCACGTCCGCCGCACTGGCCGTCGTCGGCGCATGCGTGATCGCCAGCAGCGAATTTGCCAGCCCCGTGGGCGCCGGCGGGAGCAGCTTCTTCAACGGCACATTTGCGCCGCCGCCCGTCTCCGCCGTGGCACTCGACGGCGCACTCCCGAACCCGGGCAGAACAGACGTTGCACTACTGTCCTCCTGCTGCTGCTGATTGTGGTTCGAGCCCGCCTCGTTGCCTCCGCCAGGGAGGAACGAATCGGTGCCAAATGACGCCGGGTCATATTCATCCTCGTCCTCCTCCGGGGTAGCGATGGTGTAATTGTATATCGACAGCGTGCTGAGATCCAGCTGCTGCGCGTGCGGCGACAGCGTCACATTCTTGGAAGAGGCGGCCAACAGCGGCAGCGCCCCTGACGCGGCGGAAGGGATCTGGTCACCGAAGAAGTAGGTGCGGATCTGCGACTCGCGGACGGCCTTCATGAACGCTGCGTCCCGATCCACACATCCCCCGGACTTGGACAGCTTGATCACGGAGATGCGCTCATCCGACGCCACGGCAGACGCACTGGCCGTAGGTTTGTTATCAAACTCCTTCATCATCGAACTGTAGAGTCGTTCGGAGCCGATCACCAAAATCGTCGTAACTGCATCACCCCCAAATCACGTCAGTAAATGTCCCTAAAACCTCGTGACAACAAATCAATCAAAACTCACTGGCAAACTCCGTCACAATATGCTTGATCAAGTCCACATTCCCCGCCTTACTCTGACTGAGAATCCCCGGCGTGTCGACAATGATCCCCGTCTCCCGGACATCCTCATCCTCGGCCATGCGGCCCATGACCGAGACGGCCAGCCGCGACACGATCGCCTTGTACACGGACCCCTCGGCCTCGAGCGGGTTGGCCATCGGGTAGAAGTAGACCAGGGGCACCTTGACGGGCACCGCACTGGGGCCGGACATGGGGCTGGACCCCCAGCCTTCCTCGACGTCGATCATCGTGCGGAACGCGGTGGCCGTCAGCGTCCCGGGTACGCTCAGCATCCCCTCCGTGGGGTCGAGGTTAACGACCACCGGCTGCCGCCCGACCTTGGTGGCGTACGCCGTCAGAATCTTGGCCAGACTCGTCTTGCCCGCGTCCTCCGAGCCCAGGATCAGCACCCGCGGCCCGTCCCTGCCCTGCGCCTTGGCCTGCCGCCGCATCGTCTCCAGCGCAAAGTGCACGTTCGCGTATTCCACCATCGGCGTCTCCTCCGCCGTGTACTCGCTCTGGCAGCCTCCGGCGCCCAGGCCGCGACCGCCGCCGCCGCCGCCACCCGTCGTGGGTGGTTCGTTACTGTTGCTGTTGCTGTTGCTGCTGCTGTTGTTGCCGCCAGGCGCAAGGCTGTCCGGTGTCGCGTAGGACTCGCCGGCGCTGACCTCGAGCATGCATCCGTGCCATGTGTAGATCGCGGCTTTCGTGCCGGTGAAGGTGTACGTCTGGGAGGGGGCGAGTTCCGTACCGAAGAGTTCGGCGGTGCCGGTCAGGAGCTAGTTCTCGGGATCAGTCAGTTAGTTGCTGAGGGGTCAATTGAGGATCAAACAGAAATCCATCGAGCATGAGAGCTGTAGAACCTCTTGAGAAGGCTGTGCTCACCTTGACGCGCACGACGGTGCCGAACGCGACCTCAAACCGCCATTCTGAACCTTTGCCGACAGTAATTTGCGTCGGCGGTGCGGGGACAAACTCCTTCTCCCCGGAGGGCTGTGTAAGGTCTAATCCCGGAAGAGACATGGCATTACGGTGCTGAGGAGATCAATGAGCGTAGGGATGGGTATGGAAGATTCGTAGATTTTATTTGCACCACAGTAAGAAAGAAGTCTGAAAGGAAGAACAAAGAATGGAAGAAAGAAAGTAACCTTCGGAGACGTCAGGCGGAGAGAACCACCCGCCGATAACGATGTTTTGCTGGTTTGCAGCGGAGTCCAGCTCAAGCCAATTTCACTTGGTATTACCCCACTATGCCCACAAAAAACAAGGCCGAACCGCCAATCTACAATCTGGAGATAAACATCGCTACTTATCAACATTCAAATTCTTGCATGTAGCGTCGTCTGCCGAATCTACCCTAACAATAGCACAACGCCCGAGTACAGTCCAGTCAAAGCCATCCGATTGCATCACGACACCAGGGGTCTTTCCCGGCGCAATTGGTGTAGAAACGAAAAAGAAAAACCACATTATAGGGGCATATATCAGGTATCCAGGAAGAAGGGGGATAATGAAAAGGTGCAGGTAAAGAACGAAACGAACCCAAGGCTTTCTTTCTGATCTCCAGGACCTGTGCAGGCCAATCTCCCCCGCCTCGACGCACATCACTCGCAACCAAAAGGCACAGCATTGCTAAGGAAATAAACTGGTTCAGATACGGTAAACATCAAGATGACCATGATTGGGGGAAGAATCGTGATTGGCAAGGGGATAATCGACCAAAGCCCGAACTCGGATTTGAGCGAGGGTAGCAAAAGTGCACGGAAAGAGGCTTCTCGCGGGCATTGCATGGCAAAAGTCGTCAGGGACCATGGCAGTTGTGAACATACGGTCAAGGAGGCTGTGGAACCTATGATCATGGCGGAGACAGGTGTCGGTTACTACAGATGCGGGCGTAGGTTGAGATCACGAAGGACCTCGTGCGTCTTTGGCTCCACTCGTGATTGAGAAATGTATTAAATTCTTTAGATGAAGAAGTAAGGAATCGAGGCGCTGCATAGTCCAGTTAGTAATGTGCGATGAAAGACCGGGTATTGTAGAGGGGTACTAACGCAAGAGCAAAGGCAGCTGTAACACCAACAAGAGCACGATTCCGGACGCGCTCCTGCTTGAGCTTCTCTTCCAGGACCTTGGCGCGCTTCGTCCGGAGAGTGCGGGCTTCCTCATCTTCCTCATCCTCATCGTCACTGAGAGCGTCAGTCTTGCGTTTCACGGCCGCCTTGGCTGACGATGGCTCGGCGGTCTCTGCCTGGAGCTTGACAGCTTCTTCCACCATTTCCTTGGCCTTGGCGATCATCTGCTCGGTATCAGCTGCAGAGGGTGCTTCGGGAAGAGTAACCGGCAACTCCACGGAGACGGTGGTCTGGGTGGTCTTGACATCGTCGAAGGTGTTGGCGGTGGTCTCGACGTCGACCTTCACCTTCTGTTCCTTTTCCTCCTCTTTTTGCTCCTCCTTTTGCTCCTCCTTTTGCTCTTCTTCGACATTGTCCTCAGGAATGACCCGACGCGCAATCTTGGAGGGTCTGGGCGTCTTCAACTTTCTAGGAGTGGGGGCCGGCTTCTGGTCGCTATCAACTTCCACGCTGGGCTGGATGGCTCTGATCACCGACTCGCTTTCCACGGTCGAAGCGGTCAAGTCGAGAGAAGACTGTAGGGTAGCATTTGCAGCGCTGGTGGCGGCAGCGTTCGCTTCCTTCATGGCTCGAGTTTGTCTAGGCTTCCGGGGCGAACTAGGTCTCTTGCTAGGGGAGGCCGAGCGTCCTCGTCTGAGACGGGTCGTAGAAGTGAGGAGGGTCGGGGCCTCGATAGGAGGCAGATCGAACCTGGGGGGAGGCGTGATTTGCTTCTTTGCAGAGGAAGGGCTCTGGATAATATCGGTGGGGTCAAGCAAGGCTCGGACCCAGTCGTACATCTGATACTCCTTGGCGAGCTCAAGAGCTGAGGAACGGTATCAGAGCGGTAGGCCAGGGAAGGTAAGGTGGTTCGAAGAACTTACCAAGTACAGGAGAGATCCAGACGTTGCCGGCAATCTCGTCTTCGCTCGTTTCAGACCGTGCTTTCAAGTACTCCCGCTCAGATCGTTCTTCGTCAAGCTTAGCCCAAGGGAAAGCGATCTTGAACATGCCCGTGGCGCTAACGTATCCGTCTCTGCTACGACGCTGGAAGAGACAAAGGAACCCACCCCGTTAACCATGGTTCCGTGACGTTCCGATTCCGAAAGGCTAAGGGCCTGGAAGGACGCGACTTACCATCAAGAAGTACGTCTCCGGGTGTTGTTGAGGAGCATGTGAAGGGAAGATTTCAGATCCTTTGAGATCACTGGGCAAGGGAGCGCGCAAGTGAGCATATTCAAAAGGGCCGAGGTTCTCTGGTTTGGTCGCATTGGAGGTGCCGATCTGGGTGGGCTTCACGGCAAGATTTGTCTTTCCCAAGCGACGGCGCGCAAGAAGTTCTTCGTCTGTCATCGCAGAAGCACGAAGCAAGGTGCGTGTTAGTCTGGCGCGACCTCAGATCGGAGTGGAGTGGATATAGCAATGGTCGAGATCGGAATCGACGCTGCCGATGCAGAGGCACAACTTACAAGCAGGCGCTTCATCGCTAAGGATGAGCGGATTGTTCTTTCTCGGCAAGGTGCGCACCATGATGAACGAATTGGATTGGGCGGGAGGTATCAATTCAGAGACTCGAAAAGACTCGGGCGATGGACGGTGGTGAGTGGGATGATGGATGGGGGGATGCGACACCAAAGCGGCGGCCACGTTGCAGGCGCGTTTGTCGCCGCTCTCTTGTCTACAAATCGCGAGAAGAGAAGACGTCACCAAGACGAAAGCGCACAGGTGACAAACACGACGGTTTGGAAACCGGGCGGACAGTAGATGGGGTGTGAAGCTGGAAAGGAAATACGCGACAACCAGCCAGATGATAAAGGCAGGAATGGGGGTGTGGGAGGAGTCCAGGCGGCGCTCGGTCGATAAGCAGTAGCAGCAGCAGCAGTCGCTAAAAGGTTAGGTTTCTCTAGACTCGGGAGTAGGGGAGGGAAAATAATCAAAGAATGAAAGTTGAGCGAAACAGGACGGGCGAATCGCTTCCCATCATTGCATGTTCCGCTGGTTACGTGACGGTTCCGCCCGGCTAATGTTACGGCGCTACTGCAGCATCACCGTTGAATCAACCAGTCATCCGTACCAATTGGCCCATCCTCTAACCCGAAAAGTAAGTACCAGCGCCGCCGGCTCATCCCCCGGTATCAATGATTACAGAGAAACGCCCACTACGTATCGATGCCTTGGCGCCTGAGCTAGCGCGGTTGTCCCCGTGACGCGCTTCTCTTGTTTTGGTTTGTTGGCCCTCACCTTAGTTTGTCGCGGGGGTTTTCGACTCGTCATCGAGCTACGGGATACATGATTATAACACATTCGAATTTACCCAGTTCTCACATTGAAAAAGAAGAAGGGGATAAGAAGCAAAGAAAAACTTTAGATAGCAAAATCCCTTGCCAGAAGTCCGGACATGGGGGTATGCATAAAGACATGCACCGAGCCAGGGCTGACACTTCGCTAACTTCCCTAACTAACTACCGTCTGGGGGAACTGACAAGTAGTTACTCCAGATGTTCGCTCTAGTACTGGCTTGGGCGAGATTCGTTCTTATCAGTCAAGCAGACCAGATTTAGGACAGTCCACGAGCCATGCGCACCATGAATAATAGCACTGTAGAAGACTCTTGTAACGGCTTCGAATGGCTGATCTACTTGCTTCCCTTCGGGAACTTAGGACTCTTTTAGCAGCAGGCAATATCTTTCTTACATTTGCAATGCTCACCGCTTCATCCTCGATACAGACCTTGGTCCGCTCTTCCAGAACAATGCCGCATTTGGACATGGAACTCGCAGACCTCTCGGGAAATATGGAACCTCGGCAACGGGGACTGTCAAAACACTGAATCTTGGATTGGTATATCCTCAGGGTAGAAAAGCTCGATTGTCTCTGAACCAACTGATGACCCTCGGATGTTGGACTGACCGTATGAAGAGCGATTAGTGCGAGTATATGAAGTTCTCTAGGCTTCAAGGATCTCAGAGAATATTTTCCCTCGATATTAGATACCTCAAATAGTCTGCACAGTGTGTAGCTCTTGATAAGAGCACCTTGGCACCTGGCAATCACGATCTTGGAACGGTCCTTCTGGCCCCTAGCGCGGCGTAAGATGATGACCTTAGTGGCATGGACTCACGATATTAAGTAGAGAAGTCGACACCCAGAGATGACATATACAGTACACCATTCTATAAATATGTACTAGGATTTCTGGTACATGTTATGAGAAGTCAAAGGGTATATTTAGTTTGAGACTAAAGGAGCACCAGTGTTGATCGACTCGAAAAGGAGCCATGTACTGTACTAGGTACTGGCACTGTTACTGTACACTCACCCCACACTGAAGAGCTACACAGTGAGCAGAAACACAGTAAGCGCTTCCACCATGAAGCGGATAAGATCCAACAGCGCCCCTTGCCCAAGCTTGGTTGCTGATTTTGACAGGGCTTTCATAGTGCGAGTAATGTTTGGCTAGGAATTTCTCATCTGGACTCCTGGAACCTGGACTAAGACCGGGCAATCCTCATGTTGATGGCCTGGCAAGAAAAAGGACTGATCACCTTCGAGGTACAATTTGGTAAACAGCCACCTTGTCAAGCAGTCGTCTTCTCTCGTGTGAGGTCGAGTACTGCGTGACCAGCAATTTCATGACTCGGTATCGATCAATCAGGTACAGTACACACTGCCAGTGCCAGTGCTAGTGATGGTGATGAGTCTATGAGTCTGGCCCATCCGAGATAACTACACATAAGTTAAATCTCCCCCTCCTGTAAGGCCATCCATTAATAGCCATGATTGTCCACCGCCTTTTCCTTCCCCCCACTTGGCCTTTAGTAGTTCAATTGGCCTTCCACTCCAAAACATCCCAAAACAATTCTCTCCTCCAGCAATTCCTGGCCTCATTTTAATCTCGGTGAGTGACCCTACTTGAAATCTCTTCGATTCTTGGTCTTGAATTGGTCCTTGGGCTAATCAAGAAAACCGCCATCTGTGAGGCGAGCATCTTCCCCAGCAATTTACCTCTGGACACATTCTCCCATCCGCTATCCAAATACCCCACCAGAGCCACCAAAACAACCAAATCAACAACACCATCACCACCACCACCACTATCACCACCACCACCATGCCTGAACACGAAGACGATCTCACTGCCACCAAGACCGAGGGCTTCAAGGTCGGCGAGAAGAAGACCATCAACGAATATGCTGAGCTTGGTATGTGTGATCATTTGTTCTTGATGTGTCCCTCTTCCTCCCCCTTTTGTTGTCACAAGCATTCCGCCCCCTCCTCTTCTTTCCTCTACTTCTGCCTCGTGGCCATTGACGCCGGCTACCCCTCCCCCTTGCTTAATTACCCCATGCAAAAGACAAATCTAGCCGCATCGCGACTACTATAGGCTTCTCCACAACATCAAAGCCATCAATGGTCTCTATCCCCTACTAACCATCCCTCTCTCCTTTACCATAGATAAGGATGACGAGGCCTTGAACCGGTGGAAGGCCTCGCTCGGCCTCAACTCCGGCACCCCAATTGGCGACCCCAGCGACCCCCGCAAGTGCATCATCAAGTCCCTGGCCCTGGAGGTCGAGGGCCGGTCCGACGTGGTGATCGACTTGTCCGCCCCCGGCGCGCTGGAGGGGCTCAAGGACCAGCCGTTCAAGATCAAGGAGGGCTCCACCTTCCACATCAAGGTCGTCTTCCAGGTGCACCACGAGGTGCTCAGCGGCCTCAAGTACCTGCAGGTCGTCAAGCGCAAGGGTGTCCGGGTCAGCAAGGATGAGGAGATGCTGGTAAGATTCCCCCCTCCTCCTCCTCCTCCTCCTCCTCCTCGCCCTAATTTCCTAATAACTCGTCACAGGGAAGCTACGCCCCCAACACCACCGACAAGCAGTTCTACGAGAAAAAGTGTAAGTTGAGCCAGCTAAAACCCCCTCCCCATCATACTACTACAACCAACTAACCTTTTCATGAAACAGTCGCCGCCGAAGAAGCCCCCTCGGGAATGCTGTACCGTGGCCACTACAACGCCATCTCCAAGTTCATCGACGACGACGACCACACTCACCTCCAGTTCGAGTGGTCATTTGACATCGCCAAGGACTGGTAGATCATTTTCGTTCCTGTTTTCTTCCCCCCCCCCCCCTTGTCTGTGTTCTCTTTTCCTATGAACCACGATCAAAGATCCACCCCATCTTTTTTTTTGTCCCATGGGGCCAGCATAACTATTTCTTGCCAGTATTTACAAGCGTTGGGACGCATTTGTTCGCACACATCATTTGAGTGAAATCTATCCGATTTTCCATATATATATATTCTACTTTTCTTCTAGAACCTCTCTTGTTTTTTGGATGGGAGGTTGGGACTTAGTGGACTACACTATACTACAACTATATATATATCTGCATATATGAGTTGCATGCGAACATTCTGTTGGTAATAGTGTGGAGATCCTGTGGCCCACATACCCTCCCCGGTCTCCGTCTAGCTCCATTTGCTTTATTGGACACACGCACACCTGACTTGGAAATCAACATACTGGAAAGAAGGTTGAAGTTGGCGAGTAATCTTCAATTGGTATTTGAACTAGTTGAGAACTTATTCTCAAAATATCTAACAATTTTTGTAACTAGCACTGGAACCAGTAACCTCACCAAGAGGTTTATGCAGATCTATAAGCTATCTTTAGCCCATATATATAACTACTTGTAAAAGGTTGTGTGATGTTGCTGATAATGACCCACGTCGATTGTAGTATGTAGCAGGATCTGTCGATTTTAAGACTGGCTTCCCAACTGTTGATATAACTGTTCGCAACCATTACCTCTGAAGCCCTCTTCTTTCCAGTATCAACTCATCTAACATCTCTTAAAAATTTCCCTCTTACATGACAACACCTGACAGCAGTCTATAAATGCTTGAAAATTTACCCAACTTCCCACCCCTGAGAAATCATAAATGCACAGAAAGGAGATAAGGGAGTGGGGGACAACCCAGAATAGATATATGTTAGAACAAGAAAGTAAGAAAAAAAAAGGAAACAAAATATTCTTAGACTAGACAAAACCAAGCAACACCTCACCACAAAACACACGACAAAACAAAGAGGGGTATCATCACAGAAAGTAATCAATCACGGGGCTCTGGCCGTCCTTATTCTGCTGCGCCTGCTGCTCGCCGCGGTGGATGTCGTTCTCGGGCGCGGCGTCGAAGATGTTGAAGTAGCGCTCGCCGGTATCGCTGACCTCAAGCACGCTGGCCAGGTTGCCGCAGCGGTAGCAGTAGTTGGGGGCGCTCCAGACGGTGCTGAGGCGGTCGTCGTAGAGCACCTGGTACCCCTCCTGGCAGAGCTGGTGGGCGCGCAGGATGTGGGACATGCTGTTGACCTCGAGGAACTTGCGCACGACCTGGGCGCCGAAGGTGTAGCCGGCGCCGCGCGGGGAGAGGGAGAACTCGTCGCGCTCGGTGTCCGGGTCGGACCAGACGAGGTCGGCCATGGGCCCCTCGTGGGGGATCTCGCGGAAGCGGTCGATGATCTTGATCTGGTCGATCGAGTGGATCGAGGGCGACAGCCCGCCGTGCACGCAGAAGATCTGATCGTTGATCACCACGCTCAGCGTCAGGAAGTCGAACATGTCCGTGAAGTAGTGCCACACGTTCGCGTTGCCGTACTTGCGCGCGCACTCCGTGTAGAACCCGTACGACTGCGTCACCCCGCGCGACTCGTGGTTGCCCCGGATCAGATGCACGCGCTGCGGGTACCGCAGCTTCAGGCACACCAGCAGCGAGATCGTTTCCACGCTGAAGAGGCCCCGGTCGACGTAGTCGCCTAGAGTGAAAGGGGGGCGAAGTCAGCTTGCCATTCGAGTCATTTCAAACGTTCTCCGCCGCACTGCAGCGAATACCTCTCTTTGCACCAGGCCTTCATCATCCCCTAACCCCTTTGTCTTCTCTTCTCCCACGAACTCCCCCACGGGGAAAAGGGAAAAAAAGGAAAACCCACCTAAAAACAGATAATTCGTATTCGGACAGAACCCGCCGATCTTGAAGATCTCAATCATATCAAAAAACTGTCCGTGGATGTCTCCGACGACCGTCACCGGAGCCGCGATGTGCACAACATTGCTCTCCTTCATCAACAACTCCTTCGCTTTGGCGCATATTGCCTCGATAACGGAGTCTGCCAGTAACTCTTTGCGATAGAGTCTCTCGATGCACTCATCCAGATCGATACTCGCTACAACACATAGATAAAAAAAAAGATGAGTATGATATTCAGTTTAGAGGGGACAAAGGCGAAATTGCCTCGGCACGGGAGGGTTTTGGGTGTGGCGGCGTAGCGCAAGAAGCGCAGCAGCGGGGAAGACTTACCCGGTAAACCAGGCATTTTTGGGAGCAGGAGGTGACCCGTGGAGGTCGGGTTCCCGTTTCTGATGGTGGGAGCTTTTCTCTTTTGTCTATCTGATTATACAGCCAAGGTGAGGCGAGGCCGGGGTCTTTTGTTTTGAGAAAGTAAAGTGGTTAGGGAGGGAGGTCTGAGGCGGATGTGGTCGTTTCGCGTCCGTCTCTCGAAGATTAGGTGTAAATGGATGGTCGGTTCGGACGATCGGTTCTCAGTAACAGTCACAGAAGGAAAGACGCATAGACTGTGATATAGGTAGGTCGATAGAAGATGGGATGTGTTGATTTTGGAGGGAGGTTCCTGCAGTAGCTCGCATCGTGGCCGACAGCTGAGTCCACTGAAAGAGCAGCAGGGGGACGGAGCGCGCGCGGGTCACAACCTGGCGAGCGACTCGAAGTCTTGGACGCGGGTAGGCGGAAAAATTGGCAGGGATGTGCGATCAGCTCACTCGCAGCTGGCTTCAGCCATAGCCAGCCAGACGGATCCCAGGAAGTTGAAAGTGAATGGTCCGATGTTTGAGGCGTGATATCTTGAGAACCGTCTCAGCCTCGCTGTGAGGGAGAGGATTCACACCTTCCGCCATTCTGCCGCAGAACACCGCCTGATTTGTTGTCATTGTATTTCCCGCCAGTTGGCTAAAATCAGCGTGGTTTGTTTGGCTATCGCAATTGTGTTGTGCTTCGTGGGACAAGAGGGAAAACGAATGTCAGAATGGAAAGCAAGGTTTGAATGGTATCTACAAGTTCACAAAAGTAAGCTCTATCACTACACGAGAAAGTGAACCGGCCATCACCGTTTCAAGAGTCCTGTCGTCTGCGCCCGGTCTTCAGAATCGGTCTCATCCTCTTCCTCTTCCGATTCGTCCTCTTCAGTCTCTTCTTCTTCCGTCTCCTCCTCATCGGTCTCATACTCAGAGTCAGTTACCTCCTCCTCTGACTCCGTTTCTTCCTCACTCTCAGACTCCGGCTCCTCTAGCCACTCGTCCAACGTCTTGCCCTTCGAAGATGCCCCTCCTGGACGACCGAGCTGTGCCTTCTTGGAAGACGAGGCACTCTGCTCATGCTCCTTGAGAGCCTGATCAAGCCGCTCGCCTGCCGTCATCGATGCCCGTCCGGTGGGGTCTGGCTTGACCTCTGATTCGCGAAGGCGCGGGTCGGGCTCTTGCCCGGCTCCGACCCAGTCAGGAAGGTTCTCATAACCCTTGAGTCCGAGCATGCCCGCGTCTGGCCCGATCACAAGGGTCGAGGAGCCTATCAAGAGATCCTTGCGCGTCTCGGACGGGCTGGGGGCATGGGGAACAGGTTTGGGTGCGAGGAGAAGTAGGTTGGCCAACTGCGTCATCGAAGGAG
Organism: Aspergillus fijiensis CBS 313.89; assembly: GCF_003184825.1. NCBI lineage: Eukaryota > Fungi > Ascomycota > Eurotiomycetes > Eurotiales > Aspergillaceae > Aspergillus > Aspergillus fijiensis. The sequence continues at coordinate 318,991 of NW_024468987.1, forward strand.
AAGCAAGGAGAGCCTTGTAAAGTCGTGCTCGGTCGCGAAGATCGTAGGAGGAGTCGTATCGGGCCAGAAGAAGGATATACCGCCAAAGCAAGGCTATCTGGTCCTCCTCGGGCTCACTCTTGTGCTCTTCCTGGCCATTGGTTTCAGGCTCTTGCTCATTCGGAGTGTCGGCCCATTCATTGATGATTGCCTCCTCCGTTTTAGCTGGTGGTTGCGTTTGTGGCTCTGGCTCTTCCTTAGGTGGATTCCGTAGCAAATGATGGAGATAGACCTTTGCGCCGAGAAGGACAATCTGCTGCTTCACGGCCTCGGCCTCGTTAGCGAAGTCCTGAACCAGGATTCGCAGGACATCGGGAGCAATGTTTCTTTCGGGTTCGGCACCGGCAAATTCCCCGACAAGCCACACAATCGTAGCTCTTGCATCGGGATTGCTTGTCAGTCCCAGATGCTTTACTAGCTGAATGACCGTCTTTTCGTGCGAAGGAGGGTCTTGCTGGATGAGATGACGAATGACGGTCAATGACTCCGCTACCAGATTATCGTCCTGGCTCGTGATCTGGCTGAGCAAGACTCGCAGGCAGTGATTTGCAGCGCTGGTATCAGCTTGCGCACAACGTCCTATCGCGCGTACACTTTCTCGGACCATCTCCGGATTCGTGCTTTGCGAGAAATGCTGGAGCTCGCTCAGGATCACATTCTTTAGATGTTGTCCACAGTGGGGGAATATTATCGTGAGCACTTCGAGCTTCAGACGCCATATATGAGGCGGATCGATGGCATGAACCAAGAAATGCGTGGCATACTTCGTGAATGGCTTGGGATGTCTCAAAGCCACGACCACAATATTGTAGAGCGCAACATGCTGCACATCTTGGGGGCTTCTGAGCAGAGCGATGAGCGGACCAACAGCAGCTTGAAGGTACTCGGGCGTGCCGAGATGAAGGAAACAGCGGACAACACTAACGATCACCGCTGAGTTACGATTCTGCAACAGCAACAGACAAGCGCGCAGGAAAAGTTCCAAGTCCGGATCTAAGACGGGTACCTCATCCAAATCAGCCTCATTCTCGTCCGTTCCCTCGTTGCCATTGTCGTCATCTTCGTAGAATCCTTTGGTTTCTGTCGCGCGCTTGACTTTCTTGGTTTTGCGAGGAAAGCACTGCCGGGCGTAGAAAGTTAGAAGGCGCAGCGTTGCAAGCTGGCTCCACTCATCCATATCAACCAGCTTCTTAACAAGGGTCCGGTAGTGCTTGTGAATCAGGTCAATCCGGTCGGGGCAAACCTCCAGGAATGCGGCCACAGCGGGCCCCAGGACAAAGTACTGGGAGTCCCCAAGCAACGTCGTGACATAACCAACCAACTGCGGCAGGGAGTTTGGATCCAGGCGATAACACTTCGGAATGGCCAATGCCGCGGCCTTGCGCACATGCGGGCTCATATCCCCGCATCCCCTCTTGATAGCAAGGGATACAATCTGACTGATGACCGGAACTCTGATCCCAGCCATTGTACGAAGCGCCATGGCGCGCGCATGCGGATTCTGGTCTGTAAGCGACTTCTGAATGGCGTTGATGGACAGCAGCGCAAGGTCCGGTTCCGTCTCCGCATGGTGGACCAGGTAGATGTAGACCAGCTTCTTAACCTCGAAGTTGGCGCTTGCTACATTTTTGACAACCGCGGAGAAGAAAGGCAGTGATGGCTCGGCTCGGTACATCAACTTGAGTGCTCACAAAGGACAGGGTTAGTCATTTATTTCGGTGATTGCGGCTGGTGGGGAGGGTCTGGTCCGTACTGTGATCACCCGTCGCATGCCATCGAGGACTTCGCGGTCACTCCGACTATCCAATAGTTTCTTGATATGCGAGGCCGTCAGGTTGCGGGGAGTTACCCCCGTGCCGGAGCCTCTATTCAAAGCTGCGGACTGCGCTGCTTCGAGGGTGAGCTCGCGGGCTGTTGACACAACATTCCGGTCAGTCAGTCAGTCTACTTAGGCAGCGAGGACAATTGGCGGAATGACACTCGGGCGGACAGTACCTGTTTCCAGCATGGACGAGATCCGTGAAATGGTCTCCATTTTTGCCTCCGAAGCCCGTCACGGGAAGGCGATAATAGACGAAGCTTTTTTGGAAGGGGACACGCTCCGTGACGCAGAGCTAGGGAGAAGTTGGGTGCTCGGTGATTCTCTGGCGGGCAAGCCGAAATGACGATTTGAGGTAACGTGCTTGGGTTAAGTAACTTCAGTTAGTTATCGATTGGGTGGATCCACCCTTCAAGCTTTCCCGCGCACGTACAGTAAGTCAGTAAATACTTAGTACCTACTCCGTACCTCATTCCGGTCTTTATCCCCTCTCTCTACTCCATACACTAACGTCCCAGCTCGACGTCTATCGGTGTCTGACTCACCAATTGCCAGAGTGATATGGCAGTCAAAACAGCCTCTTCAGCTCTTATGTGCTAGCAAAGCGGAACAAAGCCCTCGTCTAAGTGGCTGCACTTACAGAGCAGTCGGCCCAGCCATGGGCTCAACCAGACAAGTATATTCTACCGGCTCTACTCCCGACTTCCTGCAATCAGTTTTACAACATGACTCTATCTCAACAACCCTGATTGTATGCTCAACCAGGGATCAATTTTTGACCCGATTGCTCGCTGCTACTCATCCAACCAGGGGAGAAGTCGCTGGGCGCCATCACATCTACGGCAAAACCATCGGACTATTGTCTAGATCCAGCCGGGTTAGAGTATTATTCTGCCCAACTCTGGAGAATCTACGCGCCTGCTTGTCGGTAGTAGGGTCCCAACGTATCCCTCAGAATGAAAAGGAATCACATGAGCAGACCGAAGCACGGCCTCTATTGGCGGTCCTTGATTCCCTATCTCTCCATGCCCCAACCACGGAATTCTCCGCGCAAGGCCTGTCCAGAACCTTCGCAGCACTGGCAGAAACCTCCTTCAGAGCAGATATGGACCTTGTGCTCTGCGAATGCCAAGACTCAACGAACCATGAAGACTTACCGTGGAATGCACAGGTGCCCATGCTGAATAGTACTGTGCGTGTCTCAGAAGAAACCGCCCTCTTTCGACGAACTGTACCTGTGAAACGAGTCGCAGAACGTTGGTTTGAGTTCATTGAGAAAGACTATGCCACTGCAGGCACCGTGGATGATGCACGGGGTAATGCTCAAACACACACTGAGATAGAAGAGGACAGAGATTTTCAATAATACCCAGTAATGAAAGACTCCCACAATGCAATATTTGAATCATACGGGTATCCTAGAACCAATCCATAAACTCCCGAAATCGCGCCCCTGACAGAATTGCCTCAGATCATAAACATTTTTCCATATCAGTGATGTAAAGTTTGATATGCGACTCCAGCTTCAGGTATTCGTCATGAGCGCCTTGGATCTCGCTTTCAATGTTCTCTTTGAGATCGGCCATCTAGATAACGGTCAGTTAAGCACGGTGACAGTTAGAGGTGATGACTGACCTTCTTTTCGGTCTGTTCAATGCGGATTCTCCGACGCTCCATGTCGCGTTGTTTGTCTGCTCGCTCCTCGCGAAGTTGTTTCTGGATTTCCCGCAACTCCTCCATGCGGGCCTGGGCTGCCTCGGCCTTTTCTTGCGCGTTCTTCCGCAGAGCCTCGATTCTCTCGTTCCACCGCGTCAACTGTCGCTGCAGTAGTTTCTCTGTCTGCTCCACTTCCCTTACATTGTTACCTCTTTCAGAAATAGCTTCTTTGTTTCTAGAAGCTCTGGACTCTTCCTCCTCCTCTTTCTGAAGCTCAACGGATATATCCTCCAGGAGCTTCACACATGCCTGTACATCATTGCTGACAACAGTGAACGTATCCGACGAGGTTTGTAGAGCTCTTGCCCGCTTCTCCATGGCGTCAATCTGCGCTTTCTCACGATACAAACTCTCAGACAGTTCAGCTAGGGACGACTGAAGCGAGGCGGGACTGTCCATCACGTAAGGTCGTAGTTTCTCGACCTCCTGCCGGGTGCGCACCACCCTTTCTGTCTTCTCTTCGAGCTGTGCCTGTCGTCTGGCCTTGTCCGCCTTGACACGCTCCAGTGTCTCCGCAACTCGCTCCTGGTTCCGTCTCAATTCGAGGAGCCGTGCTTTCAATTCATCGTTCCTCCGGACTTTCTCCTTGACCTGCGCCTCGTTGGCTTTCAGAGTCCGGCGCATATCCTCAAGACGCTGTTCCATCTCCTGATTCTCGCCGTAGAGGGTATCGATGCGTGCTTTCGTCTTCTCCGCCTTGTTGAAATGCTCATCGATCACGGGGGTTTGCGACTCGCGGAAGCGCACGAAATTGATGAGATAGGAAAAGATCTTGACGAGACGGTCGTGGGTCGGCTTGGTCAGGTCGGTAAAAGTAAAATCGTTGACACCGCACTGGTTGGCAGTCACAACAGTCAGTCAGAAGTCACAACCGGGAGGGGGAGGGGGCAAGATCGGTACCTCCATCATCAACCGCCGCAGTCCGGTGAAAAATCCCATCAAATTGCGTGTATCCGTGGGCACGATATCCGGATAGTCGCCACAAACATCATCTGCCGCGGCGCGCATTGCTGGTTCCACCGTTTCGCGGGTGTTGTTCATCAGGAGTTCCGCAAACCACTCGAAGACCATCTGAATCTGCTGCGGGTTCGGTTTGATCAGGTCGGCGGCGGTAAAGGGTATGCCGATGTCGTTGATACATCCTGCAATCTCTTTATCTGGCTACTGGAAGTGTCAGGGCACGAAGTCACAGACGGGGTGCGCGGATTTGTGATATGCACTCACCAGTCGCATCAGAGCATCGTTTTCATCTTCTTTCTTGCGGCCGCCTCTGTTGTGGTGCTGCTGGGAGCCGTGGAACTGTTGACTCATTCGATGACCGTACGACATGATGCAGAAGAGCCCTCTCCACGAGGCGACGCCTAAGTTATCCGTCGGAGAAGATGTGATGCAAAAGTGGTTATCGTGTTTCGGCTGGATGTTATGATTGATTGTTTACAGTGAAGGGCCTCGCATGGCAACCGGAAGCGGACTAGCGCACCAGAAGAGGGGCAGTATATACAAACGATGCAAACTTACTCCACGCTTCCCTTTTTCGATGACTCTGCGGCGAAGCGACCATGGGACAATAATTGTTACGGATAATTGCTGCACGACAGCTTCCTACGGACTTTTCGATCCATCATTCCTCCAGAGCTGTTCAGCGCATCATCAGTCATCATGGCAGCTGCCACTTCCACCTCGGCGAAGCCGTTCGAGTAAGTAGTCAAACCTGACGACGCCATGGAAAGCCCATGCGGCCTTGGAAGCTGCTAACAGTCGCCAGCATCGTCGCGACGTACAATGAGCTGCTCCGCTCCGACCCAGATCTGACCATGCCAATCGCCGCTATCGAGGCCTTGGTGCTACTCCTCACACACTCCCCCTCCTCGACGATATCAGAGACGCTCGATCTTCTGGAGAAATCCACCGCACACTTAAAACAGTCGATCCCGAACCCCATCGGCCTCTCCGCTGGAACCGATCTTTTCCAGCGATACCTGATCACTACGCTACAGAGACCGGGCCAGCTCGGACCCGCCGGAGACTTCAATGCCATCAGGGCGCACCTGCTGTCCAACGGCCGGCTGTTCATCAGACGTGCGAAGGAAAGCCGAGACAAGATTGCGGCGTTCGGAAGAGGCTTCGTGCGGGACGGAAGCACGGTCCTGACGAACGGTGGCTCCAGAGTCGTGGCCTCGCTGCTACAGCAGGCTGCCGGTGAGAAGGGCGGCCCGTCCGCCGTTCGATTCCGGGTGATCTACGTGCTGTCCCCGGCCAAGGGCGATGTCGAGGGCTCGTCGGCGGAGCCCGAGGGTATGGAGACAGTCCGCGCGCTGCGTGAGAAGGGTGTCCCCGTGGCCACGATCCCGGAGTCCGCCGTCGCGTACTCGCTTGGCAAGGCCGACGTGGTCATTGTCGGTGCGGAGGGTGTCGTGGAGAACGGCGGAATCGTGTCGAGAATGGGCACCTACCAGATAGGTCTGCTGGCCAAGGCCATGGGCAAGCCTTTCTACGTCGTGGCGGAGAGCCACAAGTTCGTCCGTCTCTACCCGCTTGGACAGTACGACCTGCCAATTGAGCAGCGCGTGATCGACTTCAAGACCGAAGAAGATGTCGCCGACGAAGCCACGCAGCAGCAGCAACAAGCACAGCCCACACCCAACGTCAAGTCGCCGGACAGCTCGGACGTGGTTGATTACACGCCTCCCCATCTGATATCCGCATTGATCACAGACAGCGGCGTCTTGACGCCAAGTGCGGTGAGTGAGGAGTTGATTAAGATCTGGTTCTAGTTTATGCTTCCCGTGCCCGATCAAGAGAGTTGCGGCTTGTGGTATCAGTTGAATGAAGCGGATTTTGGCGTTCTTAAGGTCATGATATATCCCAACGCTCAAGGCGTTTGTCGGCTTGGAAAGATGGTGTGTCTCGTTGTTTCTAATCAGACAAAAAGTACAATAGATTTGTGACTACGTTGTATTGCCTTGTCTTTCTTCTGTAACGTGATCTGGACGTGCGAAGGTCTTATCACCCAGTCAGCCGCTCGCCTGGTATCAGAAGCTGCCATCATACCACCCCTCATCCCATGGTGACTTTTAGACTGAGTTGATGGTCTTGTTCGAGCAATGACACCCCACGAGCTTGCAAGACAACAATATGACGAGCACTCGGCTCGATGCTAAGGACAAAGAGCAAAGAAATCCACTGTGGATACTGCTACATCCCAATCAGAACTATCATCCCCAATTAGCATACCATACGTACTAAGGCACTTGTATCTGAATCTCGTCTTGTTCACTATAATAGCACGGATAGTCCTCTACGCATAGTAATAGTGGTAACTACTTAGAGGGGTCTTCCACAGTCTTGCGTGCTATGCTACTATTTAGTCTTACAACCCACAAATCAAACCTCAGATCAAACCAACTTCATCATCCTCGCTTGATTCCATTGGAAAACCTCTGTCCCATCATCCAACCTACAACAGTACAAAACACACCAACCCTCTCTCGAGTCCCCAGAGTCCACCGAGTTTACCCAGCCCTTCTTCCATCTCATCCAAACCAGCCCCAAAGAGTGAAAGCAAAACACCCACAGACCCAGAGCACTACAAACAGCACAACCACCCACCAACCCCCAGCAAAGCCCAAATCCAAACCTATACTGTAGCCATCCTGCACCTCCACTTACAATTCGGCATCCACTGCCCAACTTTCTCCCCTCCGCACACAGCCCCTCAAAACAACAATCCCATTGTCCATTATCCCGTAGTCCAATTCCAAAGCAGCCCCTCGATTTTCCCGTATCCGCAGCCCGAGACCACGACCGACATAGAAGGAAGAACGAAGAGGGGGGGGGTTCGCAAAGATAAGACTTCTTCCACCCTCCCCGCCTTCAAGGCAACAGTACATCAAGGCAAAGAGGTTGAACAAACCGAAGCCCTGCCCCTCATTCCAGGCCGGAATTCACCTTCCCCCTCCCCCACTCCCTCTTTCGCGCGCGGTTGTTGATGTAGATATTTGTGGCTGTCTGCATATGTGTGTTGCGAAGCATGGCAGATGTAACCGGTACAAAGTGATAGTCGCAATTTCTTGTCGTTCAGTTAGAAATTCTGAATAGCGCTGCGTGGGCGAGTTTGGGAAAGGGTACGTATGTATACGGGGATATTGGGTAGATCGGTTGTAGCGGGAGTTTGGCATTTGGGTATAGCCTGGAGGTGGGTGCAGTGGGAATTGATATCCGTTGCGAATGGGTGGGATTTTGGGTCTGAGTTTTGATAGTAGCGAAAGTGTTACAATAGTAGAATGGATCTGTTGCAGATGATGTGAGGTGGTTTATGGAAAATGGGGTTTCTGGGAATGTAAGGTACCATATACCCTTTAGTGGTGGTTATCGGGGATTTGGGCGTTGATGGTTACATGGTGTATGTCTCCGTACATGAATTCGAGATGAAGACCTGATACTCGAATGTGCCCTTCGGGGGCGATAGTCTGGTTTTGATATGGATGGGAAATACGTTGGAAGAGAAGGGGGTTGTTGACCTATTGACCAGCAGGCAGGGTGTTCATAAAGCATGTAGTCGAGATGGACATACGGAAGACCTCAGTTGCTGGTTGGCCTGATCCAGCAAGCCACCCCCCGATCTTTCAGGCGTAGGATCTACTAACTTGGCTAAAAGATACACCACAACCATAAGCTCCCATGACCCTCCCACCTCCCAGGCTTTTGAACTGGTGCAGTATAATAGCCTACACAGTGAACCGTATCTGATCCACGTAGCTGCTCATCTTCCGGCTGGATTGACGGTCCATATACCAGACAGGCAATGCGTCAGCAGATTTGTATGAACTTGCTACCAAGAGTCAAGCATAGGAGACCCGAACTAGAAATGCTTCCTGGCTAACCATGAGATTAAGGTGCAAGTTGTTGATGGTGTAGCTGCCCTTTTCAGATCTTGACGGACTAGGTACCATCAAGCATGAGTGGGAGCCTGGAGGCGAATATTAGATCCTCCAACCCCTCATTTCAATCGGTGGAGACCAATCAGCTGGCCAACATGAGGCCAGAGAGCTGCCTGAAGCTGGAGGGCTGTGCCTGTCAATGACCATGCTTGGTGGCAGCTGGTAAGAGCCTTGCCTGGGATACCACGCCTCCAACCGGTCGAAGCTGGCGGGGGCTTGTTAAAAGTCAGCAGATGCATGTACCCAATGAGTTCAAATGTCAACCGCACCGATTGTGACCACTACTATATACATACAGTGAACCGGTGGAAAAAGCGCCCGGTCAGAAGAAGTCGGATATTGCATGGCCACATCATATGACTGCAGCTATGAGATCACCAGTACCTACCGACAGTACTGTATGAGCACCGGCTCGCTCCAGTTGCAGCTACTGTACATACATATACAGTACTAAGCAAAACGGTAAGGTAGGCAATCTTCTAGAACATGGATTCAAATCTCCACCAGTGGTTCGTATTGAATCGCAACAATAGCGGACGGGGCAAACATGTGCGTGGCTCATTAAACCATGGGCGAAGGTCCCCATCCTCGAACCGTGGTTTGGTTCTCTATTTCTGTCCCGCCTATTGTTCCTGCCTCCGAGGGTTCCGAAGTTAATCCAGAGTACATACTGAGTAACATGTAAACTCGATTCATTATATCCAGCCAAGACACCAATCATCAATGTGACTGTCGGCCTACAGTGAGATACTTACACTTACATAACATATCACTTACACCTTTACCTCGATCAAAAAAGCAAACCGGACTTGTCCAGTAGCTGAGCCAGTATCTCCGAGGCTTACCGCATTTACTGCAAGCAATTACCTTCCATCCTATTGTGAGCGAGTTCAATAACAGCTTGAGACCGGATTTGAATCTCTATTTTACCACTCCAATAAAGACTGCTTTTATTTTAGGAATTTAAAACTCCACTTGAGTCCTCAACTAAGCACCATCCAACAATAATTGCGCACCTAGCCAGTCCATTCATCCAAGCCCGCCGCCGCCGCCGCCCACCAGCCACCATCGAATACTCCGTTGTTGCCTACGAGTACAATTTCGGACCCAGCTTCTCATCAAAACTGTTCCAGTCCGAGTCACAGCCAGATGACTCTCCACCTGAAATAACTCGATTAGATCAAGCCAATCTACTATTCTGGCGAATGCAAACCTATTTCCCACTGAGGACTCATTAGCGCATCCCCGGAAAAGAGAAAGCCACCGCCCCCATTGTCATCATTGTTCAAAATCAATCCACCATTGTCCACCATTGTCCCCGTCAACATCGCCAGAAACCTGCTGCGTGTACAGTCAGGCAAATGGGCGCAGCGTCAATGGCAACAGCCAGCACCAGCACATCCTTCCGACAAGAAGAACCAAGAGACGAAACCCGATGGCTAGTGCAGGGGTCGTCCTCTTCTTTCGGGTTGAACTCCCATCCTGGCAACGCCACTGCTGCCACTGCTACTGCTACTGCTAGTGAAAAGAACGACACGCACGACTCCTGGTCCATAAAACGGTTCCTCAGCCGCCACGTGAGTCGTCGATATCGGGTTCTGGAAGGGGAGCCAAATAGATTGCGGAAGCGATGTACCCGATAAATTAGCTTCAAATTGCAGTGCTGTATTTTGGGAGGCCCGGGGCATCTCCATGAAGACTCTGGGTCATTTAGATCCGGAGTTTCTACTGGCTTTGACTGGGATTTTCTGGGAAGGGGGGTCAAGTTCGGTTTGATTGGAATATTTTAGATCTCTGCGCGTCTTCAGTAACCACTTTGCTGGTGCGAACAGTGTTGATTCATGTCGGTTGAGGGTGGTTTGGATATCAAATGGGGTCAAGTAGTTGACTGCCGCAAATGATGTTGACGTCATTGGTTGGGGTTATCCCCGGGGGGGGGGGTTATCTTATCTATTATTTAGTAGGTAGGCGTGAGTTGGTGTGGCCTTTGGCTTGGGTTGTCTCGACGCTGTGCGAGCTTCTTTCATTCTGTGTGCCTCCACGTCTTGAAAGAGAGCCCATACACAGAGTGGAGCGGACGAGGAATCCGGATCCAGCAGCGTACAAGAAGATGCCCAGCCAGTGAGTATGCATGCTGTCGGGAAAGGCGCTCGAATCCAAGACGTGGCGTCCGATGCTTGAACGGTTTTCCAAGAGCTGCTCTAATTCTGATTTTAGCGTCACGGTGGTCGATGGCGTTGGTGGTTTTCCTTATAATGAAAAGTGCAAGAATCCAGCTACACAACCAGACTAACACGCGAAGCATCCCCAGCAAGCATCTTATTGGGGCATCTTATAGTCATGGCTACAGGGCACAAGCAACTACCTTACCCTTGTTATGCTGGATGCCAGCGCACCATCCAACGTGGTCCGCTACAGCCCATCCCGGGAATTTAAGCTTAGCCTGACTCTGGACGTAAACCCATTGCTAGCTACTCATGAGCTTTTGCGAACAACGAAATACAGTCTGCCATATCTAGTCCCGCATGTACCATGACCACAGACCTAACCCACACGTATCTTTTTCAAATACTGCAATAATCAAGTAAAAGCGGGCTATTGTACAGTACCGACCTTGTGCCGATCATCGGGCAAGTCCAGAATAGACTGGATGTCTGGGTTTTGTTGGGTTGTCTGTGCCCTCCAAGACGGAGTACACTACTAGGTAAGTATGAGTATAACATTTGGCGCTGATTGTGTGGAATGATCAACAGCTCACGTGGCGGGTTTGTGGCTGAGGAGGGAAAGCGAATCCCCTTAGCTTCCAACGGGGCGAGGAATGATCGACATCCTAGATATGAAATACTGTGTACTCAGTATCAAGCTATGTGTTGTGTGTCTTTTGTAGGGTGGCTGAGTACGCAAGTGGGTTTCCTGGTTGGTAAGTTAATCAGCCCAGGCATACACATTAATGCTGGCGTGTCTTTGGTGGAGAGGTTGTTTTGTTGTTGCCTGTGTTCTGAGCCACTGTGCTGGATCGCCACAGTAGATTTCATGTGATTCCAGGGAGGCAGTGGGGATTGTTGATCAGCCGTTGAGGGATGGAAGATCAAACATTTCAAGGTTGATGGGGGGGGGGGGGGCCTGAAGGGGTACACGGTCGGTATTGCATTTGTAGTGCAGTACTGGTGGTTCTCAGATTGAGAAGTACCTATGAGGATATTGTACTACTCTCAGATGGTACTGGTTATAGATCAACCAGCTAAACTCTGATACTCGTAGAAACCTAAAGAGAATTAAACGCAGTTACGTACTGTACGAAGTGATCTGCAGCTGTAAGCCTAGCACAACAACCTGTCCTACATTTGGGCGCATGCTCGATCATTAGCGGAGGGGAGGGAGAGGGTCCCTGCGTGGACAGGGCAAACAAACAACCCGGGCCCGATTTCCTTATTCCCTGCGAAGATCAGCTCGTTGAACTTGGGCTGATGGTGTCCTGCAGTGCTGTCGTTGAGTTGACTTTTTGAACCCCTCCCCTCCTCCACTCCCCCCCTTCTTCCCCAACAATTTCTATCATTGAAGCAAGGTAGAACAGTACTGTACATTTCCCCACACGGGAAAATAAAATGACTTTGAAACCCCATATCTTTCAATAAGCTGGACCCTCGTTTTCACGATGCACTATGCACATAATTAGACACTTCTTCGCCACACGGTACATGTACTGTACATGTACATACATCTCAACGGCATTGTCAGCGCCAACCCTCCCCGCATATTGGGTTGCAGCATGAAGTCACTAACTTAGCGGCGTGTAAGCTACCTAGTCATTAGATACTCTCCAGAGACAGATTGCACTCACCCCATGCAACGGCTGGGAGATGAGACGAGTTACTGAACCGAAGCAAAGAAGGTTGTCTGGTCTACAGGCACATACCCTTGCCGACCTCTGTAGTACAAAGCTAGTAGATCTGTGATCCAAAGCAAAAAGAGGGATGGGCAACTGCCAACAACCAAACCCATCACAGGATTTCTGCTTGTTTTTATTTTCTTATTTTTTCTGATTTTGACTGAGAATCTCCATCGTAGAAGTGGCCCACAGTTTGGTTGTACCTAGTGATCGAAAACCAAACGATAATATTACTCTGCCTATTATCAACGATGATCGCGTCGGGTGCGGGTGTGACTTTTGGTTGGTGTAAAGTACAGTACTCGAGGTAGAATTTTGTTAGCGGCCGAGAGGCAACTAACTACCTAGTACTCAAGTGTACTGATGTGCAATCGTTCATGATTCTCGCACAATGAATAAGTCATCTCTCATGTAGGTCTCTTTCTTATGGGTGCGTACTTTTCAAGGTGACGGATTACATGCATGAGCCTGGGGGATAAATCAGATTGATCGCGCGCGCGGACTGAACCCAGCCGGGAGGGGGGGCGGCATTGCGAAAAGCTCGGATAGTACCTTAAGAACTGATTGATCAAAATGAAAAGCTCCGTACCATGGTCCTGGGAAACTCTCCCGCGTGTCGTTCCTGAATGCTAATTTGGTTTGGCATTTTTTCCCCCTCCTTTACCCCTTCCCTTCGGCGAACAATCCAACAATAAAATTACCCGGCCTATGAGAGGCTTTTTGTGGCGGGTGGGATAATTTCCGACTGTCTCTCCCACCACAAGCATGCAAGGTGGAAATGTGGAAATGTGAGTGAGATTAACCAGCGTGCTGTGCGTGCTGCGCTCCCGTAGTCGACAGTACACCGTCTCGGCCGGGTTGCAGCGATTCTACTCTTCTTCTGTATCTCATTCCCCTCTTGGTCCTCTCTCCCCTTCCGTCCGTTCCTTTCTCCCCTCTCTTACGGTGGACAAGGAAGATTAGTAAGACGGAATGTCTCACCTGTTCCTTCCTTCGGATTGGGATCTGGCCGGGTCTTTTTTTTGGCTCTGGGGAGGGGAAGGGGATGGTAATGTGGTTCAGATGCAGGAACACGGTGATCTACTATTGATTGATTTGCATTGGCCGTGGAGGGGGGGAGGGAAAGTTCGGAGACTGGGATCTGTTGGGAATGTTTTGAGGGATACCTACTCCGTACATACAGTGCCTTGACTTTCCTCTGACAGGAGGGGTTGTCTTATCACTTAAGGTTACTACCATTCCGATTGCTTTTGCTTGATGATTGAGGCGGGATTTCTGGTACGTATGAGGAAGATGGGCATGACGACTTGAAGGGTGCGCGCACAGTAATTCGTACTGGACAATCGGCACTGGATAAGATCTCAGCAGAGCCTGAGGGAGTGTGGAAACGCCGCTCCGATAAGCGGATCCTTCAGGCTTACCGCTGGTCAGCCCGCGATCTGACTCGGGGACTTTCTGGCAGCAGAGTGGGCAATTAGCTACTCCATGCTCTAGGCATCAAGTGATGACGAGGTATTGAGTATAATCACGGATCGGTCGGGCGGTCGGGCGTGTAGACTTGAACAGCAGGTGGATATTGATTCCGTCACCAGTCACCACTCGCGAGAATAGGAATCAATTTCAAAGTCTCTAGGAGTCTGTTCATACCTAGCGTCATTGAAGTTTAGCCCTCGCCAAAGGATCGGTGAAGTAAATCGAGTGAGCCACTGACGCAAGTCGACGTTGGTGTTGCCGAGGACTCAATCTAGGAAAAGGCTCTCAGGATGTTAAGGAAGTTAGACGATGGACACTCCCACCTTGACCGACACCTCATAGACCATTCTACAGTAAAGAGAATGCCTGGTGTTTTTGCAGGATTATACATGTAGAGAGTCTCGGAACAGTGGCTATATCTTGTCCTCTCGCAGGCTGAGCTCTGCTACAAAAATTGTGGTGTATGCTCTCGTTACGGTTCTGCACGCTTGGACCACAGCACATTCGACCTGTCAATGATACGCTGTCACGCCCGGCAGGGCGGGATATTAACGACTTTTAGCTTCTCCGTAGCAATAAGCAGCCCGAACGGCGGGAAATGAGCTCCCGCGCTGAAGACGTTCTTCACAGTACGGGCAGTATACCGAAGCAGTAGCACTGCCGGGAGAAAGTGTCATGTCCTGATCCACCTCATGACAGAAAACCACACAACGAGGTTGTCTGCGTTCCGTCAATATCCTGTTTGATCTGAGTAGGTGCTTTTGCCAACTGTAAGGTCGGCAGCAAATGCATCACATCTGTTGATTCTTATGCATGCCGTCATGTCCGATTTTGACTCTGTATCGGCCGGTATGTCCTTTTTCCAGTGTTTTTATGTTTTTATCCCTCGACTGGCCTCCATTGACTCGGCAGCGAGCTAAGAGTTAGCGCCGCATTTATGGTTCAGATGTCCCCACCGTAGGAACCCAACTGCATCGTCATTTGGCCCCTCTGGACGTTCTTCTTTAGTCTTAGAACACTCTGGGGCTGCGGTTTTGTCACAGGGCCCCACCAAGGAGTGGGCGGCAATGAATTTGGGTCTTTACTCGTATGAGTAAGAGTGCGCCCGTTTTAGTTACCGTCTTGAGTTTTACATCGCATCACAGCACTGGTGGTAGATGGTCGTGGTGGCCTAGTGAACATCGTGATACTGGTGTCGATGTTGCCCAGCGCCTTAAAATCCCGCCCGGCCTGTACAAGGGAGAGGTGCCGCGCGCTCGGATGCTCATTCACCATCTGGACAAGATCGAGAAAAAGGGTTCAACGTCATTGCATGATCCAGGACCCTGGAGGGACCACGAGCGACGCCCTCGAGTCTCGGTTAAGTTCGAGTCCAGAAGGGGATGGAGTAATAAGCTGCATCTGTCTTAGACTTCAGTATGACGAAGTGATTTTGCTGAGCATATTTGGGCCTCAACTGTGGCTCGAGGTAGCTCAATGCAGTTGCCCTTATATTGTATGGGTATCTGTTGCATCACTGCTTTGCTCTGGCACACGTTCACTATGTAGATGAGTGTGAACAATAGCTCCCGTTGATTTACCATGATCGGTTCCAACGGCCGAGAAAAGCGCCTTGCCCGCCGCGGCGCCGCCTCTCCTACAGGACTGTTGTCCGAGCCATGGCCATGAATTAAACTGCTATGTATGTACTGTACTCATACTTCATATAATTGCACGGTAGGGCCATCTAGAATTATGTTGTGCAGTAGCTAGATACTGAACAAGAACTAAATCAGAAGCATGAACAATGTACAGTACGTACTACGTAGTATAATGTATGTAAATTACCCATCTCTGGTTCAGCGGTTTACCTGCCTAGCTTGTCTTCCACATTCTGGATGCTGAGAGAGAGGGTGGATTAATGTGGAGTACCCGGCAGATACATGACTACTACCTACCTAGTACGCACTGGGCGGTTACTCTAAGGCAGGTACCAATGAACTTCTTCCACTTCCTTTCCTCGTCAACACCAATTTGAAGCAATAATAATGATTCGGATTGGGCCTCCCTCTGACTCTCTCGACGTAGGTGGATTCTTCTCCACAATTGAAGAGATTTTCCTTCATGATTATCTTTCCATTTTGAGGTTTTTCTTTTTCTCTGTATTTTTCTTGTTTTCTTTTTTTTCTCCTACGTAGTTACCGTGATGGTGATTTTCGTTAGTTCCCGCATGACACATTGCCCACCAGGTATGGAGCACAAGACAGAACGGTCAGAAGGCAGACAAGGCGGTTGGAGGTGGCATCTGCATGTATGTATGTGCTGTACCCATGAGGAGGAAGAAAAAGAGAGAGAGAGAGGGAACATATTCGGGATGATGCAGGCAAAGTCGAATCAGATCCATCCTATCGATCAATCAATGAATCAATCAATCAATCAATCGAGGGCAGGGGGGGATGGGGGGAGGGGGAAGGAGGAGAGGGCAGAGTCCAATAATACCTCGATACCATGCGACTCCACAATCTATCATGAACCAGCAGTAACTTACTGAGTAAGTGCTCCATAGTCCATAGTTACAGACAGCTGTTGTGACGGCCGGCGACGGCCCCAGAGGGCGAGGAAAGTGTGTAACCAACCGAGTACTCCGTAGTTTTCCCCTGGTTCAGAAACGGGCGGCTTGTTTGTCTCGGCCCTCACAGTCCCTCGCCGACCCTCATCGACCATCGTCCTTTTTTGGGCTGTTGTCTCTCTGTCTCTGTCTATTATTCTCTTCCCCAGTCGGGCTCAAAGCTACGGCTACTGCTGTTGCTGTTGCTGCTTCTTTTTTTCTTCTTCATCTCCCCCCTTCCTCCTTCTTTCTTCTCCCCTCTTCCTCTTTTTCTCCTTCTCTCCTTTCTTTCCGACTTCCTCGCCCTTTTTTGGACTGCCTTTCTTTCCCATCGCTCTCTTTTAGGATTGCAGTCCTCCTTCCTGATCCCCTTTGGCATCTTCCCTCTAATAACTTGGAGTGATCACGGAGGTCATTTTCCGCCACTCCATGTGGCGTGGCTCCCCCGGGTCTCACTACCAAAGTTAACTAACTCTTTACTACGTCAAAAGTCCTGCGACTTCCATACCTACTTACACCATTGCTACGAAACCGTGACTGCCATCATTTCCTCAATCCTCGCTCATCATACCTTTCAGTCCTCCGATCTACCCGCTCGTTCTAAACCAATAGTCACATCCCTTTCACCCCCCCCCCCCCCCACCACCCCCCCCCCCTAAACCCCCCCCCACCCCCCCCCCCCCGGGTCTCGACTTCGTACCGCTTTACCTGTATCAAACTATCAAATCCACCGCCTGGGGCATCCTTCTTTAGGTACAGAAGCTAGAACGGCCTTGTGCTCCCGGCACTTTCTCTCCCCATCGCTCTGAATGTCTCGGTTCGCCTCCGCTACCTGTCAATCCCAATCGTGAAATTTCGACTATTCCTCTTTATCTCCTCTTTTCCTCTTTTCTAAATATTCTTATCCCCCTTCACCCCCCATCCGCCATTTTCTCCGTCACCCGCTTTCTTTTTTGGAACTCTCCTATTCTTGCGTTAGGCTTCAGCTTCAGACTTGGCTCCGTGGTCGCGTGTCTAGTTCATTCCGTCATTCCTCATGAGTCCAGTCATCCGCTACAACTTCGCCTCCGAAAACTTCACTGTCCACCTTGACTCGTGAGCGGGACGAAGTTTCAATCCATCAGACGCCATGGCGATATGGCCATTTGGTCGTAAGAGCAAGCGGCACACGATCCAGCTCGATGCTCCTGCGGTGGCGGAGGTTCCGCCGCAGAACCCTCGCCACAGCTTCGATGGCAGCAAGCTAGGCAGCAAGCCCTCTCGCAAATCCTCGAAACGTCAGAAGAACCGACACATTACGCCTACTGAAGATTGCCCGAGTTCTTTGCACGATGTCCTTCCAGCTTCTCAGTCTAACCAGTATCCTCCGCCTATGTCCCACAGCGAGCAACCAGCTTCAATAAGAGGAGCCCGGCAACTGTCCTCCCGGCTCGGTCAGCAGCATTCCGATAGCTACACCTCTCACTCTAACACAAGCTATGACCAGCCTACCTTGACTCGATCAGGATCGCTCCTAAAGTCGAAAAGAAGCGTTAGCGGACCAGCAGTTCTGAAGAAGAAACTTAGCAAGCGCAAGGCATACGAAATTGCTAGGGAACGAGAGATCAGATTGATGGCTTCCGCACCGATTGACATCCCTCGTCGCCCATCCCCGCTCCCTAGTGAGCACCTCTCCATCGAAACCCGCAAAGGCCTCAGGGCTCCAAGTCGTCGTTCAGACCGTCACTTGTCTGACGTCAGTTTGTCAGTCCGTGACTCAGCTGAGTCGTCGTTATCCGACATCTTTGAGTCCTACACGTTCAAGGTCAACACTTTCGCAGCTTGGACACCCCGCCCAATCATTCGTTATGTGGAAGCTCCCAAGCCCCCCACTGCGAAAAGCCAGAAGTCACCTGAGACAGTGAGCAAGAAAGACAAGGTGCCAACGTTTGCTGCATCTGACGAAAATGCTCATTCGAATAAGAAGGTAAATGACCTGGCTGATGCTCTGGACGCCGGTGCTCTACGGGAGTTATTGGAAAGAGATCGCCGGCGCAGGGAGAGAAAGCAGGCCGAGGATCAGGAGAAATTGCAACGCAAGTTGCAACAAGCCGCTGACCAGCAACAACAGCACTCGTTGGAACAGGATACTGCCGACCTCTCCACACCAAAGCATCAGGCTGAAGCCGAAGATGCATCTACAACGCAAAGAGGCCGGCCTGGTGCTGGTAGTCGGGCTACACCGGTTTCTTTCGACGAAGGTGTCACTAGATCTGAAGATGCCAAGACTTTCCTGGGTGGTACCCCCCCGTCAGGGTCATGGCTGAGAGGAGTTTCCAAAGATTCTGAGCGACAAGGCTGCGAAACTCCAGAGAGTGCTATCGTCATCGGCACTCTTGACGATAGCTCTATCCGTGGACGCAGGGTTGTCCCGCGGCGTAGCTTCGCTCCGTCCACAGAGATGGGAATGTCTCGCAGCAGTCTGACTCCCTCTCATTCACCGTCGAGGCGCGGGGTTTACAGTCCGACTTCTTCGCACCTGTATGGTCTCGGTCGAGAATCAACATCGGATGTCTCTAGGACAATCGACTCGGACAGGCGTCTGTCAGACAATAGCAGCGGTCGTGTGAACACTCTGACCTCAATCTTTCGACGTGGGAGCTCACGCCTCAAGAGAAGCTACCGAGAACGTTTCCATGAACGGAGCCCCGAGCCGTTGAACCCGTCGCATGAATCCTTTTTCAAAGTTCAAACACAGTCCTCGTCCGGTCCGGCGCCGTACGTGCCGCCCAAGGCATTCCTTGGCACGGGCACGATCAAGCGCTCCCAATCGAAATTCACGGAACATTTCGGTGACGAACCTCTATCACCACCTGACTCACGCCTTCAGTCTCCTGATATACCAGAAGTGGCTGACGAGTTTGAGAGGGAAGATGATACCTCTGATGTTAACATGGTCACTCAATATCCTATTCCAAGCTCTGCCTCCGACGTCCCGGATTCTCGCAACAACCATCACGACTCGTGGGGAGGCGAAAGCTGGGATGGTAACCCGGATGACGTCCCGCTATCCCAGTCTCTAGCGTCGATCGATTCCGAGGGGTCATGGATGTCGGGGCAATTCCTTCGTCGCATTTCTCAGAAAAAAACAAGTAACCCCCTTCGGACCAGTCTCAGTTCATCGAGGAACAAGCTTGAGGAGGAAGGCCATGAGGATTCCCCCAAAGGTGATGAAGTATCACTCAATGAACCGTTCGTGAGATTTGGATCTGAGCAGGATGAGCCTCCGCGGGTCGGATATGGCGCAGGTGCTCAGCGAGATAGTACCATGACCGTGGACCATACACAAGACCCAGCAGAGGAAACCTGGCATGCTCAAGTTGCAAGGCGTCCTGTGCTGGTGAATCCGGCAGTCCGTCCCAAGTCAAACGAAGGCCTTCTCAAAACCATTCTATCTGCCGATGAGGAGTTCAGCCCCATTGAAGAACACTCTGCTGAATTTGAGTTCGACACAAACGAAGACTACGATAGAGGGCGCGCCCTCTGAGCGTGTGATTTGCATTGCGTACGAGCGACATGCGTCCACCCGACCCCTTTGACCAATGGGTCATATTTTGACGGCCTTTCCCCCTCTCATGAGACAAAGAAGCACCTAATTCGCGTCGCCCAGTCTCTGTTTATCTAATTTCATGTAATAATCCCCTTCTCCCCTGCTGACCCTAGTCATTCCTTTGGCTCTTCTTTCCTTTGTCGCTCCCTTGACTTTTCTACTGCGATTCCTTCCTCCCATATTGATGGATTTCGCCTTTAGTTCTGGTGGCACTCGAAGTGGCCACGTCCGTTTTTCTTCCTTCGCTGCCCCGTCAAGCCCGGTCTTCGTCCCCGACTTGCTGGCAGGTTTTGTTCTTGCATTTGTTGATACCCCACATCAGCGAGAGTTTGAAGGAGTTTGCCTCGATCGCTGGTCAAATGCTGTTATTTGATTCTCGTGCGGATCTATGTCTTCATTAGAGGTGAAGCACTCTCCCGTTTCAGTTCAATGCACATATTGGCGTATAGAATAGTGACTGTCCTTGTTTGGTGTCAGTCACCCCACAATGGTATCTCTTTCCATTTCCAACCGTGGCTATTGTCTGATGTCTGTATGAGCATTCCATCTGTCCGTAAATACTAAGTTATTTGAGTAAAGATGCATAATTTCGTAGAGCACAACCGAATAAATTTGCGTAAACTGGTATATGGGTGAAGCGATCACTATAGAGTATAGTTAGTTGATGGTCAGCCAAAGGAAGCGGGCTGCTGTATGTTGAGCACTAAGGTAGTTAGTCAGCACGCCGCGTGCTAAGGCACAATTCAGGCACAATCCAGGCATACGCCCGGCAGCTTCTGTCCAGACCGTTCGCTATTCATAAGCGACGGAGCACGTCATCCGAATAATAATAATAATAATGCACCGGCTTTTGAAACTCCAGTCTTCCAGCCCAACCCTTGTGCGTCCCGAACGGCGAACCAATTGCTTCCAACACTCATTCCATACTACACATACTATTCATACAATACTATAATATTCTAGATTGATTAGTATTTTGCAAGATGTCGACTATCAACCTGACAAATGCTTCTAACCTGCTGCGTCTCTCCCGCGGCGTGACATCTTGGTAAGCTACCTACCTACCTGTGAATCATCTCTCAGCTTTCCCCCTTTCAAATCCAAATCCCTCCTTCCACCGCCTCCGAGAGGCTTCGACCACGGTGATTAGTCACAGGCAGCAGCCAGTCCCTCCCTTCCTCTCATGGTGCAACGTCATTTGCGCCCACCTACAAAAACTGCGGACTGAGCCCCTCCTTTTTGGCCTCAGCCCCTCTTCAACCATTCCGAGCTAATCTCTTCTCTTCTTAACCTTCCTCCAGTCTTAAACCATCCGCTCGCCTGTCTTCTCTCTCCTCCGCTAGATTTTCTACTACTCCATCCTCCACTTTCCTGCGTTCCACCTTCGTCCAGCGCTTTCCCGCCGCGAATCCTCTGTATCGCCGCTCCTTCTCTCAATCTCACTCCGCCAAATTCAACCCCACACAATCCAACATGTCTGACCACGGCAAGGTTCACCAGATCACTTCGTGAGTTTCCCCTCTCCCCCACCTGACTCAGGTCGTACCTTCGGCTGCGGTCGGCTGCGCATCAGTGATACTAACATTCGCCTAGCACTGCGGAGTTCAGAGAGAAGGTCACCAACTCCCAGGACGCCATTGTCCTCGACTGCTTCGCCACGTGGTGCGGTCCCTGCAAGGCCATCGCCCCCAAGGTCGCCGCTTTCAGCGAACAATACCCCCAGGCCAAGTTCTACTTGATCGACGTCGACGAGCTCTCTGATGTCGCTGCCGAACTCGGTGTCCGCGCCATGCCCACCTTCATGCTGTTCAAGGGCGGCGAGAAGGTCAAGGACGTTGTCGGTGCCAACCCCCCCGCTCTTGAGGCCGGTATCAAGGCTCTCCTCGCATAGATTCGATCGGATTTGTGGTGAAGGATGTTCTTTTTCTAGTTTATGAAATGACAAACGTTTGAACAATCTATACTTTCCTGACTGTAGGCTGCTGTGGGTGTAATTGCTGAGGTTGGGTATTTTTTTTCGTGGACAGCGATAGGGAGGGACTTCCTGTGGTATCCTTGCCTTGTAAACTACTTTGTGTTCCCCGGATATCTAATATCAGTTTGACCATTGTAGTCAGAGCAATCGAGGATCGATTTTCGCCGATACCTGGTTCGATGTTTGATCCTCCTATCGTCCTTGGACAATCGCGCTGCATGACTTGCGGAGAGCAGACAGTGCGACTCGATACAGCCAGTGAGTTTCACTGAGTATTCTCGGACGGAAAGATGTAGACAGCTACAACATAAAAAAAGACTGAATCCAAGAAGCGAACGGGGCTTCCTTGCAATGCAGCGCGGAGGTAGAGACGCAAACCCGAATCGGGAATAGTGATTCGCCTCCAGGCGGCTGCAAGTGCCAGACCTGCCTGACCTTTCTCCACCTACATACATCTGCATCATGCATCCAGGTGATCCGACGGGCTTCTGGGCTGTTGCACTTCTGTCCATCGCCTTTGCAGATCTGTGATGTCAATCGCATTTCTTCACATTCCAAGGCCTCGGCAGAGTTAAAAGATGACATCGTCGAACAAAGTATAATATCACCAAGGTCGGGCCAAGTTTTAGCACCCGTATGCGTCGGCACAACGACCCGCTGTGGAGGTTATAAGTATCTTATCTGTTGCAATATGTTGCTATTGTCAGGGGATCCTGTCATTCTCTGATTCGCTCTTCTTGAGATGATCGTGCGATGGCAGGGTCTATGGCTGCAATAGGACGGCTTATATTTGAGCCAGTCCGACCGTGCACCGAATCTTTCTGTGGTCTTACGATGCGACATCCAACTGCTTGGAAATACCAATGGCCGACTATGTCCAGTGTCGAAAACGGACCGATGACCTGTGTGAAACCTAGCAGACCAACATCGGGTGGGCTTGAGTCAAGCAACACAACAAGCCATTCTGTCGATGATGCCGGATTTGAAGTCTACTGAGAAACAGATGATCAGGAGGACCCGCGCACTTGGTCGGCCGCATACAGGGCTTTCATTGTCGGGGCGGTATCTGTGTCAAGTGCCTGCGCGTAAGTATCCTATAGACATATCCAATAGTGACTCGATGGCAACGCTGATTGTCCCCGAGGATATCATATTCCACATCTTATATCCCAGGTATTCCAGGGATCAAAGAATCCTTTGAGATCGCATCGGACACCGTTGTGTTGCTCGGCTTAACTACCTATATGCTCGGTCTGGCATTCGGATGCCTTGTGTTCGCCTCGTTGTCGGAGCTGTACGGTCGTCGACCGGTGTACCTGATCACCACCCTCGCCTTCGCCTGCTCGGTGATACCCGTGGCCCTGGCTCGGAATATGCATACCATTTTTGTCTGCAGAGCACTTGGAGGATTCTTCGGTAGTGCGACTATTGCGGGCGGTCCGGGTACAATCAACGACGTGACCAGCAGAAGGTACCGGGCGCTGGCTTTCAGTCTTTGGAGTCTTGAGGCGATGACTGGCCCGGTAGTTGGTACTAAGTGAAGTGCTGGGCACAGCTTCTCGGTTCCTTGCACAGAATTAACAGAAGTGCAGGTCCCATTTTCGGCGGATTTGTCTACCAGTATCTTGGCTGGCGCTGGATCAACTGGATCATACTTTGCTGGGCAGGAGTATCAGCTGTGGCTTTGTTCTTGTTCAAGGAGACCTATGAGCCTGCGATACTGCGGGCACGAACCAGAAAGCAACAGGAACAGACTGGGGACTTGCGATGGTGGTGTCGCTATGATAGCCCCGAAGTGGGATGGGACCTTGTGCGAAGCCATGTGGTAAGACCTATCATCATGGCCGTGTGTGAGCCCATCTGGTACACCTTTGACCTCCAAACTCCGTCGGCGCGTGAGTGTCTGCCGAACAGTTTCACTGATCCCTTAACATCTGCGGCCCGACCAGCTTATTCTGGAACCTCTACGTCGGTGTCATATATGCTACTCTATTCCTGTGCTTCATCGGCTACCCGATTGCCTTCCAAGAGCACCGCGGCTGGCCACCCGGCATCGCAGGACTAGGCTACTGTGGTATTCGCACCGGCGTTGTCCTTGCCGTCCTCAGCGAGTCATCCACCGCATCATCGCCAGTCACCCGCGGGACCCCTGCACAGGCCGAGTCACGCCCGAGGTCCCCATCATTGCCGTCTGCCTCGGGGCCATTCTCAGCCCCATGGGTGAATTCTGGTTCTCGTGGACAGCGGTAGCAACAACGACCACAACTCAATCCACCAGTGCGCCCGCGTACACGCACTGGATCTATCCGATCCTGGCCGGCGTCCCCTTCGGCATGGGCAATACCCTCATCTTCATCTACTCCGCCCATTACCTGGCGGGGAGCTACCCCATTTACGCCGCCTCGGCGGTGGCGGGCAACGCGATGGTTCGGTACGTCTTTGCGGGTGCGCTTCCGTTGGCGGGCCACCGGCTGTATTCGAGTTTGCGGATCGCGTGGACGGGCACGCTACTGGGACTGGTGGAGGTGGCGCTGATCCCGATCCCGTTTGTGTTCTATCGGTATGGGTGGTGGGTTCGGCGGCGCAGTGGGTTGTCGCGGGAGTTGGCGGGAGTGTAAGGAGTATGAAGCTATATAGAGGTCGCTGGATAGGGGGTAGGGTGTTAACGGCGTCGCATGGCTATCAAGCTGCATTTGAATCCATGGAATCAGCTAGGCCGATTGCTGGGGCGAACATTCTAGAAGGGGGATCGGCCTTGCATGCACATATCCCTGCATGCATGTTGCATACATGTAAACATGCACCGAACGATACTTAGGGGACGAATCAGGTCGCATGACGAGTTGACAAGGGGGTCGGGTCACATTTGCTTCGTTTCGTTTACTGGTTATTCTGCAGTATCAAGCTCTTCTGCATGTTATTCAGATTTCATCCGGAAACTTACTCACTCCCCTTGAATCCTACCGTCGCATTGCGTGTATTTTGAGTCCGCCCCGAAGTAGAAGTAGTTTATCAACTTTGAGACCCAGATTGCCTCAGTCCTACGATCCCAAGCGACTCTTTGCCTCACAATCTCCAGTGGCGTTTATATCATTGAATCGAATACATGGGTATCGATTTACGGAGTACTATGTATGTAGTCAACCAATTTGAATTCCCCACTCAAGCCCGATCGTGGAGATTCCAACCCGTCGGTGCCAGCCGCGCCGTGGAGGAGATGTACGTTACGTGTCGTGTCGTGTGAGTATAGGTGTGTAGGTGTTCGGCTACCGGCGTGGATGACGGTGGAAGTACCGGTAAACTGACCCACTGCACCGGGGATGATATCCGGTTTTTCCAATAGGGGGGAGGGGTAGTTGCGCTTTGAGTGGTTGCAGGGGTGGATTAAAATCGGTGATGGTGGATGATATGGGGGGGGGGAGGGGTTCCACTGCTGTTGTTCAGGTTTCTCTTCTACGGTTTAGCTGGGTAGGGTGGTAGGGGAGGGGAGGGGAGGGGAGGGAATTGTGATCGTGGTTTCAGGGGCGATGGGGTTGAGGGGTGAGGGGTGTTGTTTGCGCAGTTGTGCTTGGAGTATCTCTGTGTGTGTGTATGTAGGTAGGCGAAGTGTGTGTAGATGGACCGAGAAAATCGCCGTGGCTCTTTCTGCATGATTCTCTAAGTTCAGGGATCGGTGGTCGGAAGATTGGAGACGTATACGGACGGCGATCGTTTTTCCCTTGGTTTGGGAAATGAGGCGTACGGATTTTCATATCCTCAACTCGAGTCACTCGCTCGGGTCGTTCGGGCTGAGTTGTTGTGTCGGTGTGATGAGGTCGACCGACTGACTCTTCTTGTCATGTTGGGCGACCTGAAAAAAAGCGGGGAGAGCAGCTAGCTGGTTGTCTTTGACAACTTCGCTTGGAGCCGCAGCAGATTCTCCTCCAGGGGGTTCCGATCCCGGGAATCGGAACTCTGAAACCGATGGACGAGTACGTACATGCGGTATAAAAGCGCTTGCGGCGCGGCGCGGGGCTGGTGTATGCAGCGGGTGGTGTATGGCATGATCTGATCTGCCGAACTACTCAATAGTGGTGGTGGGTCGCGGCTCGCCAGGAAGATGTATGCGAAATTGATTCAATTGAACGATATGGAATGGAGATGGATGGGGCCCGGTGGGTGGGCGGTGGTTTCAGGTTCAGTTCGCATTTCCGTGTTTGTGGGGAGTGGTTCAGCTGGGTTGTGCTCTGTTGTTCGGTTTTATGCTGGCTGAGATGGTGGTGGTGGTGGTGGTGGTGGTGGTTTGTTTGTTTAGTGACTTACTGGGGAAGCAAGGTACTTTGTGTACCCGTGACTAGACCAGCTGGGTTGCAACTCGGTGAAGAAAGATTAAACTGTGACTTCAATTTCGAGGCACTGCTTGCTGATCCGCACTCCGCGATTTGCTAGCAACTCCTCGTGTCTATTTTTCATGGTTGAGGAATGCTCGAATTTGAGATGCTCTCATACTTGGCAAGTGAATCGGGCTTGGATAGTCCAAGGCAGATCATGAGCTGCAAAGCTGGGGACGACCCTTCCACAGCGCAAGACTGATCTAGATCAAAGGACGAGTCACGATTCCCCAGACCACGCGCCTCGAACGCAGCTTCTCCCGTGCAGATAGCAATCCCGAACCTCGAGTGCCGAACATGTCTACGAGTCAAGCAAGGCATTGGCGAGTGTACTCCCCACATGAACGAGTGTCTTCCCGAGTCGAGGTCGAATACTTCATATCGAAATCAATTGTGATCAGTGATCCTGCACAGGCTCCTGCACAGGCTCCAGCAGCCACACCCACGAGTCGACGATAACTCTATCTCTACAAACTCAGATTCATACTTCCACCAAGCCAAAGTCTATCTCTTGTTTACACCTTCAATATTGAGGCCCCTTCTCACCCCAAAGTTCAGACTCCAGGTAACTTTGGGTGGCGTTCAGTACCTGACTTGAAGACGCTAAGCCTCTTCCAGTCTGCCACGAGACACGAGTACTTTTATCAATCTCCGGGCGTCATGGTCACCATGATCTGTCTTGGCCCGGCCATGGGATCCTGCCTGGGATTGGAGGAACCAACAATCCACATTGTGACAAACGTTTTGCCGAATTTCCCACGATTCCGCCACCTGAGATTTGGAAGGGGGATCGTGGTTCCGGTCACATGGTGGTCGTTGCGTCTAGAACCAAGCCACTAGGGGCGAAAAGAAAGTTTTGGATTCGTCTCAAAGCCTCTTTTATTCGAATGGGAAGCCAGGGAAAAGCAAGGCAGCGGATTTGGATGCTATGCCCAAAAGTGCCTGGGAACCACCGGAGGACACCCCAAGAAGGAATTCAGACCAAACCGCTGGCAGGGGCGCGAACACAGCCATGAAGTTCAGTTACCTTGGTTGTGGTTATCGCCCACGGTGAGATTCTCCGATCTAGAGCCGTCCCAGTGCGTGGCACTAGAAAAAAAACCTGGCACTGAGTACTGAGTGGGTGTTTCGATTGATAAGCTGGGCTTCGGTTGCAACGTGTGTGAACGAGCACGTTTTAGAGTCACATAGCGTCGAAACGAGTCAGTGAAGGGAATTGAGCGTGACAGCAAAGCTTGACTCTTATCGCTTATGCTGGCTGATGGTGGTTTCCTTCAACAAGCGGATTAAATGAGGAAGGAGTCGTTGAGCTCCTCGTGCTGGCAGTGCATCGCTTAAACTCCCAAGACTCAATCTCAGTCGGCGTCGGGTTGACCCGCTAGCCAGATCGGGACTAACATCAGGATCCGTCCTCGATCGAAGGCACTGGCCGCTAAGCCCACTTGGGACCTAGTTCAGCTTGCAATCTTTTGCAATCTTTTCCTCTGCTCCACTTCGCAATTTTTGCTTCACTGAGTTAGTTCAGTGGAAGAATGGAATTTGTCTCACCTGTGCCCGGCACCGCCAGCACGCGCATGATCTCCCACGCTCCTGAGTGGATTTACCTCGGTGTCAGTTCTTGCGGATGCGCGCACAACGCACTAATCATCACCAGGGTCCTGGACCTTCTCCCATGTGGTGATTTCCCCGAGGTCTGGTCTCGCTTGTCATCTCACCCAAATCCCCCTGCCTCTTAGACCAACTAGTCTGGTCCTCGCCGGCGTCATTGGTAGCAATGGAGATATGTCCCAATCCGTTTGGTCACTTTTTCCGGCTGTGATCCTTGGAACGTGCTGTCTCTTACCTTTCGGAGACGGACTTCACTAGCCTCCAGCTATCAGGCCTGGCTGACGACAACCAAGGCCTTGGTTTATTGCTGACATCCTTCGGTCTGAATCCCCTCTTCCTGCAAATTAGCAAAGAGAGCTACAAACCAACTTGTGAATTAATAACCAAGATGCTGGCTGCACTTGACTCGCGTCCACCTTGCTTTCCTATCTGCTCTCGGTAATGTGGGTAATAGAGCAAAATGTCCATCGGAGAAGAGCGAGAGCGCAATCTATTCACTGAGCGACCAAAGTTCTCCAGCCCATATCTCCGAGGATTGGTCAGATCATTCATCCTGATACGCCAGCGGCTAGCACATGGACCCAGTTTTGTTAATTAACGTTCAGCTGCTGTGGCTGACTGGGTTGGCAAATGTGTAATCACAGGCCGTGGTTATTTGACAGGGCTGGGTCGTGACTCGCCAACATCAGTGCCCACTCTCCATCGTTCCTGATCACAGGATTTCCGGAACCGATTTACTGCTGCAATCGGACCCAGTCTTGGCTCTGAAAAAAACACTCCCGATGGCCTCTAATCGTGCTCTTCTCCCCAGCAGACATTGCTCTTGCTTGTCATGAATGGCCACCAGAAAAGCGGGACCTGGCCCTCGTCCTGCTCCGCAGACGCAAATTGAACGTCCATAATCAAGACTCGTAGAAGAGGGGAAATGAATCCATGGCGTTCCGCCGTCGCTAGCCTTCGTCCACTCGCCATGTCCTCGTCTAGCCCTGGCTGAATTCTAATATATTATTTGCCCTTGATTGCAGCATGCCCCGAGATCCTGGTTCCTGGAGGAGTTCGGCCAGACCCGCGAATTGAGTGCGCGGTACCGATATCAGCTCGATCCTTCTGATTATATCACCAAAAGATCTCCCCTGCGAGCAGTCTGGCTTTCCCCATCCCGGGCCTATTCCTCACTCTTTCTTCAATCCTCTCCCCAATGCGCCACCGGATCGCCGCTCGCTTGTAAGATTTAGGCCTTGACGTCCTCGATGCAGTAACCCAACCTCTATCATTCTCTCGTGGTTCTGGACCTTTCTGGCGACTTTTGCTCTCGCCAGAGCCCTTCTCTGGGAGGATGTGGCTCATAGACAGGACTCTTCAGGAGTCAATCCATGTGTCCTACCTCGGGGGCTATATCTTTCTTTCATATGTCGTGAGCATGATGGGATGTACGACTACCCTGGAGCTGCTTCACCGGCGGACTTCCAGGGCTGGTCTGTACAATTGGTAAGTGAATAGTCCGACGTCACACTCCTCCATGGTTGTTGAACCCCTCTGACCACTCCGTCAGGTATCTCCTTTTGACCTCCTCACTCGTTATGGGAGGCATTGGCATCTGGTGTATGCACTTCATTGGGAATCGTGCTATTGTTCTCGGAGACGGGAGCGCCCGCATTCAGATCGTCTACAGCATGACCTTTACCGGCGTCTCTTTCGTTCTTCCAGTTGTCGTTTTACTCGTTGCGTTCTACTCGATCGGGGCCAGCGAAGAAACGAGTTTCATTCGCATAACATTGGGTGGTGTCCTTGCCGGTGGCGCGGTCTGCGCCATGCATTATATCGGTCAACTGGGCATCAGCAACTACAGATGCTCGTATCAGATCGCGAATGTCGTTGGGGCAGCCATCATCGCCGTATTTGCTAGCACGACGGCATTGACGGTCTTTTTCCGGTGGAGGGCGACCTGGACGGACAGCTGGTGGAGACGAGGCATTTGTGGCTGTTTCCTGGCCTGTGCTGTCTCGGGCATGCATTGGACTGCGGCCGTCGGCACCTCTTACTGGGAACATGATGGCAGTATTCAGCACAGCAGCCAGCTTTCCAGGAGCCAAACTGTTATCATCTGTGCTGTCCTGGTAGGTTGTCTTGGACTATGGTTTGGAGGTTCTCATGCTAATGGACTGTAGGCGTGCGCTGCCTGCGGAATTTTGACAGTATGTGCCGTAGCGGCCGGTGGCAGTCGGAGACGGCTGCATACGCAAGCGCGGCAGTTAGTGCTCAGCGGCGTCTTCTTCGACTCTGAAGGACGCCTTATGGTGACGCCCCATGCGATGCTTCCTAGTCGCAAGATTGTCGACCGTTACCTCGGCAAGGTATGTTATGCTACTCAGCAAACTGTGATTGGCTGATTCTGATCCCTTGTGGGACTTATCTAGACTTTTAACGATGATGATCTGACACGATCGCATTCGGCTTTCCTTTGGGCGTTCCGAGCCAGCCGAAACTGGAACATTGTCAAGGACGTCGTTCCTTTCATGAGAGCACGGCTGGAGACGGATGATTACTTCACCAAGGGAGATGGGCTAGATGAGGAGAACGAGCTCCAGACCGACTTCGACGAGCTCTTCAAGCGCCATTTCTGCGTGGCTGCGCAGGACCTTGCTGACGAGTTGCGACAGCCACTCCCGAATCTTGGCATGCTGTACGACGATGTTCTGACAACAAGCGCCCCAGGCTCCTGCTTCGGGCGAGCAATGGGTTACGCTAGACTTGGTGGAAGCAAAGGTCAGATGATGTTCACAGTCCGTCACTTGAGCAAGCAAGAATCGAACCGCATGGCCGCTGCCGGTTACCGTTTCACCACCATCGAGAACGTCACCTCTGCGCTGTCCAGCCGTATGCATATTCCCGCCCCGACACTCGGCGTCCATCTCCGAGACATGCGCGACTATGCAACCTCTGGCCACAGTTATCTGCCCGGTGTCCATTTGGTCTCTTTCGTCATGCGGCCCACCATCTACGACCACTTTGAGGTGCTAACCGCCAAGGGAACCGGCAATCCCCTACCTTCGATGACGTTGCCGATCAAGAAACTCCAATTTCAACATCTCGATCTGCTCTCGCACATGGAAGGATGGACTATATCGACCTGCATGACCTGGCTCCGATCGGCCGCGGCCCAAGCTAACACAGATGCGGATGAGTTCCGGGAACAACTGATCCACGCGATGACGACCCTCTCGACCACACTCCCTCCGGATATCAACATGGTTGCCCGATTCTCGGCTCGACCCTTGATTGCGCCCTGCCGGACGCCAAACGACACGGATGCCACCCACTGCACCCTCTTATCGTTCTGTGTCGTAGGCAACCTGGACACACAAGTCTCGAATCCGAACTACATCTTCGCGCCGCTGCGCCTTTTCCGCGTCCAGCAGCAGCTGAACGAGGCGCCTGGCGGCGGCGAAGGGTTTGCGAAGGAACTCGGCAAGGAGCTGTACTACTCTGACACGCGCACCAGCTCGGCGACTGACTCCGAGCTCACCTCGCCCTCGGTCAAATCCACCTCCGTCTTCAAGTTCTGGCCGCGCAAGCAGCCGATCACGGTGGTGCAGGAGCAGCCGTCGCCGGGCAGCTGGGCGGATATCTCCCCGCTGGGCGATATCATGGTCCGGAAGGAGGTGAAGGTCGACGTGGCGAAGCTGTCGGAGCAGATGCTGAATTCACCGCGCCATGCGTCCCGCACGACGGTGGTTGCCGGCGACATGGCGTACAGCACGTATGTGGATGAGCTGTACAACCTGTGTTATTCGTCGGGGATCCGTCTGCGGCCGGATACCGATCTTCAGGTGGTGATGACTGGTTGAGTTGTGGATGATTCTTTCTTGTTTACGATCAATATTCGAAGGGTCAGAAGACACATGTTAACGACCACACCAACGAGTTTTGCCTGTGCAGGGCGAGCACGATCAGCTTGAGCGCAGCAGGAAAAGACCCCTCCCTGCCTTCCAGTTTGCGATCTGCTCTGGAAGAAATGATCTGGGCGACTGACACTCGAGACACGCTCCCTAATTCGCTAGACATATTGGGATTTTGTCAAAGCGCACGCCATGATATAATCCGAGCTCATAGACTTCGGCGTCTGCCACTCTTGTGAGACACAAGTGTCTCTCGCTACATACATAACATCGATAATGGTGCTCGATGGCGCTGCCACTATACCTGATTCACTCTTTCTCCCTCTATCACTGGAGACACATTCCTTGACTCCATGTCAAACATGGTTTGCGGGCTAGCCCGACAGTTGTTGCAATCCGCCCCCAGAAAAGGGATTGGCTACGGAACTAGAATCTCTCATAGATATTATTTAGATATCAACTTTTGTATAGTACTGTACATCGTGACCAATAAGAAAAATCATCTAATCAAAACTACACTTGTGGAATACCTCATCTCTTCGCTTCCTCACTATACTTCAAATAGACTCTCACAGGCCAGTCATACGCCTCGAATGATGGATGAGACAGACA
Source organism: Aspergillus fijiensis CBS 313.89 (assembly GCF_003184825.1). Taxonomy (NCBI): domain Eukaryota; kingdom Fungi; phylum Ascomycota; class Eurotiomycetes; order Eurotiales; family Aspergillaceae; genus Aspergillus; species Aspergillus fijiensis. The sequence continues at coordinate 351,507 of NW_024468987.1, forward strand.
ATGCGCAAAATAATCGATCCCCCTTTCAACTCCAACCCTGGCCTTTCATACCCGTTCCTTTCCCTACTCCAGGCATGCGTCCATAGACCCTCGACACCGTCCTTTCTGTGGAAAATCAAAATCAACCCGAAACGGAAATGCCGAAGATTGAAACTCGACCTACCCTTGCCCCCCCCCCCCCCTCGGCACCTTCGACCACAAAGCTCTAGACTGCAACGTCACCCGGGGTCTATGCTGCATATTTTAAGAGGATCACACGAGGACTGTTCCAAAAAGAAGAAACGAAAGAAAGCCCATCACAACTTCCCTATCCCTCAACTCAGCCAAAGCATCTTGCTATGAACTGACCTCCAACCTGGGGATATGTACTCTGCGGAGTTATCTCCCTCTCACGATGGTGGTGAAAGCAGCGCGAGAATGGAATATGATGCTAGTACTGCACTTGCTGCCTTTGACAATGGTGAGTCTATTGCGTCTGCCTTATGAGAGGATGATCTAGTCGTAGTGTATGGACCTTGCCAAGGAAAGCCATCCATCGTGCCTCGCCTCCACACGAATCGATCAAAGACCAAAGTCCTCGACTCAAAAGCAAACCTAGAAGTTCCAACCCCTGTCACGGGGTTAATATGCTTGTTGTGTTGTCTATACCTTACTCTGGCCCTACGGAATTAAAATTAGTAAATCAGCGGCCTTTGTTACTATACCTCAAGATGACAGGTCCCCCCCCCGGATGCCAAACAGATATAGGAAAATAAGTTACTATCTAGGAGAAATATCCTTCCCATGTCACCACGAACCCAAGCAAGCTTTACTTTGTTTCTTCTCCCGATGCATCCCCGGGTGACATCTAGGCAGTATTGATCCTGTCGTTCCAGGCACAAACTGCGAGGAGAACAAGAAAGGCAAATCCTAGGCAATAAAGCTAGATCCTACAACTCCCGCTAGACTACTACCCCAGGCTGACTGTAGGGCTTTGGACTTCGAATATTCTACGCACCCCCCTCTCCCTCCTTCGTAACCGCTATGCCGTATATCAGCATTGACAGGTAACGTCGCAGTGCTACCAAAGAGGCAGGTAGGTAGGTGAGCAGGTAGGTAGGGTATAACAGGCCAGTAGTCAGGATAGCGTGAATGCACTGGGTGTATCTCATTTGTCTTGTTTGTGTCTTTGCGCCCTTGGGATCTGATATGCTGTGCCAAGACACAGTACAGTGCAGTACAGTACTGCACTCTGCAAACATCCCAACGATGGCATTAAGAAAACGGAGAAAGAAGAGGTCAGATTTCCCATAACCTAGGTCGTACCTACCTACTAGTGGGACTAGCATGGCTCAGATGGGATAGCTGTGGGAATCACGCGCAAGTTCGGAGAACGTAGTCACCACCTGGTAGGTACAGAACGTAAGGAGCAAGAAGCCACGGTGTCTGCGCCGAGATCCGGCTAAAGATACATCACCCCCATGCTGACACCACAGCATAAGCATGGATCCTGGGTGGGCGAGTGCGTACAGTGACTACCTAGTACCTAGCACTTCAGAGATAAGGACCGCCCCCACTCAGATACCAGACACTCTCGACACCCGGAACAGCCAGGAAGCCCATGGGGCATGGTAAGGTACTGACTGGGACCGAAGATACACAAACAATGCTACAAGCTTAAGTATGAGTCAACTGAATTACAGGAAAAGCCCCCTAGAGCAGGCCATATAGAATCGAAGAGAAACAATCGGAAGATGAAAACATCTCTTCCAATGACTCGAGTTGAGTTGAAGAATTCCTAACAACTACATTGGTTCCAGCAAAAATATCGCTATTTCCCGCCGACGCTTCAAACAAATTAAATCCCTCCCTCACGAAACCCCACAGACAGGAAAAAAAAAACTTTTTCTTTTCCAGTTCCAGAAACAAGAGGGTAAAAAACAAAAACAAAACAAAAACAGTCCAGTACGGAACCGTAAACGAACAAGCTTGTGGTATCTTCGTCAGAAAAGCCCGGCGCCAAGTTGAGTTGTATGATTGGTAATAAAAAAGGACAAGGCGAAAGAAAAGATAAGATGGATTGATTGGAGGACAAACCCCGAAACCAAGGCAAGACTAATTGATTGATAAGATTATCATCTCATTGCCCCAGTTCCGCTAGTTCTCGCTCCTTGGCGCGTAACATCTCCCGCATTTCTTCCGCTTCTCGCTGCAGTTTCAGCCGCCTCTCCTCACGGAGACCGTCCAGCTCGGAGACGCTAGGCAAGGGTTGCGAAGGGGGGGGAGGGGCCAGAGTAGGAGGGGGAGGAGGTTGGTGGTGATGGAGGTGCTGCTGGCGGCCCATCGCAGCAAGGGATGGATCCAACCGTGTTTCATCGTGATGGTGGTTGTTGGGGTTGAGAAGAGATGAGATAGAGCTTAGGCGTGCGGGAGGGGAGGGGTTCATCGAGGACATGATCGGAGGCAGCTGATTAGATCCATTCTCCAAAGTGGTCGGAATGGAGATCGCTTCTGCAGATGAGGCGGTCTCGGCGAGCGTGCGTTTCTTGGGATTGCTGGGATTAGGCGACAGGGATCGTCGGCCGAATTGCGACACCGGAGAGTGGCTGGGGGCGCTGATGCGTTCTGGCTCCAGCAATCTAGGGGGTGGGGGATGATGCGGCAAGGAGACCGCGCCGGAGCCGAAGCCCGTGAAATCGACTGGCGGCGGCGCAAAGCCATACTGCCTTGGGGCGACCGGTGAAATTCGCTCCGCAGGCATGCTGGCATAGTGCTCCATCGGCTCAGAACTGTAATATCGGTGATGATCGTCGTGAGCATAAGCCAAAGCGGCAGGGGAGGCCTCAGGCGATGCGGAAGAGCCGTTCGATGAGTGTGTTGCGGCGGTCGGCGAATGTTCCCGCAAGGCGGGCACGACGCGCTTTCGTCGTTTAATGATCGTCTTCTTCATTGTGGTGGGGCGATAACAACCGTGCAACTTGAAATACAGTCCTGCAAACAAAACCTGTTAACACTCGAATTACACATCTTTCGAGATAAGGAAAGTATCATACCACATGCGTTACAGATTGGATGGCCATTCTCATCGCGCCGCCAAAGCGGGGTTACCGTGGTTCCACAGTTCTGACACGACACCAGCATGTTTCCCTCACCCGTCGTCGTGGTCTTTCCGGGAGTGTCCAAGGGCTCCTGTAGCGGGGGAGGCTTCTCGCTCTCGACAGTTGGCGCTCGATTCCAGGCATGTACGGGGACGGTGCCTCTCGCCGTTGATTTGTAAACCCGATTATTATAGGCTGGGCACCCATCACACCCCTCCGCACCGCCTGTGCCATTACAGCTACCCCCACCAGGGCATGACCCTTTGGACCCGTGACAGCCGCCCTCGGTATGTGGTGCATGCGTCTCATGTTGGGGAGGGATTGGCAATTGCTGTTGTTGCGGCTGAGGAGGTTGACCAGGCTCAGCGCTCGTCTGTACGCGGTTCCGCTTGGTTGGTCGAGCAACATTCCGAGCCTTCAGGTAGAGCCCACACGCATTGCAAATCATCGCCCCAGTCGGTGATCGTCGCCATAATGGGGTACTCTTGGTTCCGCAATTACTGGGGAAAGGCCGCCAGCGTTAGTAAAACACATGAATAATCGCGCAACAAGGATTTGAAGCTGCACCTACCTGCAGGAATGACCAAATACAGCGGCATCCTTCTGTGACTTCGGCGACTGTTTCTCCAACGGCAGATGACTGGGAGGCACCTCTGAGAGGGACTTGACGGAAGGGAGGGAGCGTTCTGGGTCGTAGGAGGATTGAGGAACGGGTCCTTCCGGTCTCCTCGATGCGTCGTCGTCACGAGTACGATCGGCAAGATGTTCACGACCAGCTTGGGCAGATGAAACCAACTGTTGCGCTGCGTCCAGGTCCTCGGCTGACGGATGCCGCGTAACCATGTCGGGAGTTCGAGGAAGCGAACGCACCGACTCCATTTGCGAGATTGACGCTAACATGATCGGTATATGGTGAAGCTATTCCCTCGCGCCTCCGGTCTCCCAGCAACACGCACCTGAGATCGTATCAAGAGGCCGCGGTCAGTCACTTGAGGAGGATCGGTATCTAGATGTAGAGCAAGGGCTTGTCGTAACGTATGTCGCACCACAGTCGGGGAGAAAAACGTATTGTACCACCAGGCCAAAAGTCGGTCAAGATGACAGTGCAGAAGAAAAAGAAAAGAAAGGTCAGAAAAGGCCGGCCGGCTGGAAATGTCAGCCAGCTGGGGACTGGATCCGGGAAAGTCGAAGGAGACGAAGATCCTTGATAACAGGAGCAAGAATGCTGCAAGAGAAGAAAGGGCGAAGGATCAGACGTCGATGCACGACAGGATCAGCAAGCAGTGAACAGATGGAGATCCTGAGAGCAACAGATGAGCCACGAAAAGTCCTACGGTTGGTCTTATCCGAGGACGACGGAAGTAGTCAGAGTGGCGATGTAGCCGTGGCGTCGGATGATGTGTGGCTCGGGGCGTATATTCTGGAAGGGAACAACGGGTAAGAAGGAGTCACGAGGTTTGATGTTGAAGGAGTGAAGTTTGAAACCCAGGTGTAGAGAGGGGATGAAAGAGACGATTAGGCAGATGGGAATGGAGAAGGCTGAAGGAAAGGGTCCAAGAAGATGGGAGGGATAGATCGATCGTTTAGGGGATAACGCGGAGGGCAGAGGTAAAGATCGGCAGGTGAAGGGCGATCAATACAAGGCGATGGAATGTCGGATCAGATATGATGGAGGGAGGGAGGGGAGGGAGACTAGAGAGGCAGGGAAGAGTAGAGTCAAAGGAAGGGGGAAGAGTGAGGGTAGGAAAGAGTTCCAAGGGAAAGGGGAAGAAGAATCAGGGGAGATATGATTTGATCCGAGGGGCCAGATTGATAAACAGAAGAAGTGAAAGAGAAGGGGAAAGAAAAAGTGGGTATGAGGTGGAAGAAGGTTGAAGTTGTTTGGGGCTGATGGCTTGATGGCGGATGGCTGATGATGCTGATGATGATGATGATGCTAACTAATGATGATGACCGGAGACTGATAACCCCCGGCAGAGCGAGAGAGCGAGGGAGGGAGAGAGGGGCCAGACTGCTCGGGGAAACGATTACCATGTTACTTACCAGGATGGAAATTTTTCTTTTTGTTCTGCTTCTGACTCTTTTTTCGGTTCTTTTCTTTTGGCCTTCTGCTTTTTCTTTGTTTTGGAAGTAAGGTATTTTGTTCCGAAATGCTGTGTAATTTGCTTTGCTCGTTTGGGGATATCGGAACGCGGTGTCAAGAGCTGGCTGGCTGTCACTCACACCCAGCAGAGTGGTCTTATCACAACTAGTCGCCGCCCTTTCGTTATCGATCTCCCAGGGGGATCTACGACGGGGGGTGGGAGTTCCCTTTCTGTACTAGAGTGTGTCGAACGATAAAAGTCCAGTCCTGTTCTTCTGGGAAAGTAGTTTTTGCTTTTGGGAGAACACCCTGCAGAGACGAAAGAACAGTGGGTAAACCCGACAGGATGGAAAAAGAAATCAGATGGTCAGCACCACCGTGGCATTTGGACTGATCAGAAAATGTGGGTGACTTTTTTGGTTTGTGCATGGATTGGCAATAGGGAAGTTTGCTCCCTTCTGACATTTTTTTTTACCCTGATGGCCGTTTTGTTTTCCATTCCGGCCAATTCATCTCGCAAGCTTGTCCCCAGATCGAATCATTCGGCTCCACCTACCCAAACGCGGCTTAGTGCGCTGGGCCGGCGGGGCTGCTGCCTTCCTCTTCGGTCGCTAGCGCCGAGATTGTGGAATAAGCCTTATTCCACGAGTGGCGATTGGCCTTTGCCGCATTTCCTCCTCAAGTCAGCCAGATTCTTCGCGCCCTCATTGGCTCTGCCGGAGATTCCATTTCGGTCTTCCGAGCTTCTAGTATCATGCTGGTCGTCGCGCTATTCTACTCACTCGGCAGTGGGTGAGTTTTTTCATTTTGAGCCTAGGCCGAAAAACGAAACTTATGTATCAAACCAATGGGGAAACCAGGAATAAACCAAAGAAACAGAGAAAATCGCAGAAAATGAGACGGACATATACGTAATTCACTCGTCTGCCGCTTAGACATCCGGACTAGTGAGAACTAGGTTGGCTGCATAAGAGTCCGGACTAGCAACACTCCCGACGTTTCTCCTTAAGAACCGACCGGAATTGTCGTTATCTCACCCGAGGCGACGGGGCTGAACCGATGAATGGTTGAATGATTGGATCTATCCTTTAGTCGTCAGTTTACAGGTAGACTAGACCAAGCTACGTACGGACCTTTTGGATGGCCTCTAGACTGACATATTCCGATTTGCCCGGACGGAGAGATAATCAATCCCGTTCCAGCCCAGGCGGGTTGCGATCATTGATGTTTACTGGTATTATTACTTAGATCAATCAGTCCAGGGAAACACCATGCCTCCTACTCTGATAATCTTGCTTTTGTTTTTCTTGGATTCCTTTCCCAGCCGATCGGGATTGTGATAGGTACCTGCTATGAAATCAACATTTGCTCATCATGCCTAGTCTACATAGATGCTTCAAGCGTCGATAGTAGGTGCTAGGTCTAGCTTCCCGCCTGTTTCAATCTACTCCGTATTCCGTACTATCTTCCGAATTAGGTACATCTGCACCTGCTGATCTAGGCAACTGATTATCTTGTCCACGGTCCACGGTCAGATAACTACGTAGATAGCTTCTACCGGTACTCAGTAGACGGACTCGTCCGAGATCAGACACCAAAAGAAGAAAAATCCTTAGATCTATTCCAATCCAGACAGATTGACATTTAATTGTTTGTTAGTCGATCCGCCGGTCCCTGGCGTGATTGGAGACTTTTTTTCCCTTTTTGTCAGAAAATGAAACAGAACCGAAGGGGGGAAGGGGGGGAGGGTTGGGGAAAAAGCAACCCGCACATTCTGTATGACCTGGCGTGATTGATATCATGATGCGATATGATATGATCTGATCTCTGATGATCTGATACGGTTACATTACCAAAACAGATCCTAACCCTGGTTTGTTCGGTCCCTTTTTTTTTTTTTTTTTTTTGCTTTACGGAACTCCTTCACGAAACAATCACCTGCCAGGCAGGCAGCGTTGACGCTACCTAAAATTAGGTTACGGTGTACGTAGTTTACTAGTTAGTGGTTCCCAACCCATTCATCTTGTATATTATTAATCTAGACTCTCTCGGCTTTTAGTTCTTCGCTCTCGGACCATAATTGCCGTCCTTACCCATTTTCGAGCAGGGGTTGCAGGCTTGCAGCTGAATGTACTCCGTAGTATGTACTGTAAGTCTGCAACCACTGGAGAAGGGGGCAAAGGGAGAGCGACAGAGAGCGTGGCAGCAGGGAAAAGTTGCCACCCAGCAGCCAGCGTGCGTGCCAAAAATACGTACGTACGTTCTGTACTATGCTCACTCAGCCTTCCACCTTCCTTCCCCTCTTCCCTCCCTTTTCGCCTTGCCTCGGTTCCCGGGGATAAGAACGGACTTTTGCCCCCCTAAAATAATATCCCGAGTTTCATGGGTTTCGGACATGGAAGTAAACTATGGAGCGATGAACCAGACAGACAGACAGTCGGAAGATCCGGCCAAGCTTGGGTCATATCATTACTGACCAGCTATCTGGTCATTCGGCGACAATGGATCGCTGTCCGCTTAGACTACTTCACATCGGCTGTCAGCCATCGCCCAATATCTGCCTTGGCTATGTGGGGGAGGCGTAACGATCACAGCCTTTCGAAAGCGATAGGCTGGGGGAAGGGATAGCTGGAAGTGGTTAATCAACTCGCCTGCCTGCACCCCAAATCTCGCCATGTCAGGGTAAAGAGAGGAACAGTCAAAATTACGTAGGCGCCCAGCCATGTGGTGCTGCCTCAGCAGGGTGTCTTGTCTACAAGGCTGGTTACAAAAACGCAAGGCGTATCTGAATCTGGGACGAAGGCAGCAGCAATCAATTAAGGTTTCTTCGTAAGCGATATCCGATCCAGTACTTCAGCTCAATGCGACGATCCATGTCCATACGAGTACAGATAGTACTTCGGTGGTCTGGAAGGTACTGGACTCATTTGTTTGAGAACTTGTCGAGAGTTTTGATGGGCGTTGGATTGCTTTCTACTAAGTCAGTCAGGGTAAAAGGCGGAGTGATCGGTTGAAATCGAGCCGTCAATCACCATGCAGCCAGCGCCCGATCATTCCCGGTTCTAGGCAGAAAAGATAGGTCGAGCCCATCAAGGCAGCAGGGTAGCAACAGGGGTAGATCATGGGCTGTTTCGCCGCAGTATTTTGCAAACGCAGGACATGTTACGGTTGATGTGTAACAATGTTCGGATACGTGGTCTGTGAAAGGGGCCGTGAGATTGATTATCACAATCGATCTGCCAGACCGACTTTCTGCCTCCGTATGTAAGATGATCAGCTCAGCTAATCCCCGGACAAAAGTACCCTTGCCAATGGACAACTCATTGTGATCGGCATGGTATTCTAGAACACTGAGTGCGAGGCCTATTGGCCAAAGAAAGGGATTCGATATAGGTTAGTAATGCACACCTATGAGCATGTCTTTTATGCGCTCCTGGCGATATGAGTCACATCCACGACTTCTGGGGCATGTCCAGCTTACTCGAAAAGCACATGGCCTATGACGGACCTGGTTTGCTGCGGACAATACTTACAGTACCTTCCAAGCTAGCTTCATCGTTCCCCGGCGACAAGGTCCGGAATATGAGCAACAAGTTCGGCGGAGTCCGGAGATCCGGATATCAAATCCAATGAGTACTTCTATCGAAAGATTTTGACTGCATCAGACGATCCGGCCGACCATGGCTGGCTACAGCAAACATCCGGGGTAGGCGCAATAACCCCTCATCTCGAGAGGCGGAAAATCAGCTCAAATGGTGTCTCGGATATACCGGGGTCCTTGTCCGAATAGGACTCGTGAGTCTTTCTAGGGAGAGATGCCATCATCACATGGGGGGACCTGGAACCAAGAAAGCAAACAATCCGTGATAGTTATAGCCGGTTATAGTGCCAGCGCTCAGACCTCGACCAAGAACCGTCTAAAGAGCTGGTTCATTTACATGAAGTTGCAAGGCTAATGGTATTGACAGCCAGAACAAGAAACCGAATGAAAAAGAGAAAGAAAGAAAAAGTCCTCTCCATGCTGGTATAAATCACCGAACCCCAAACCTAAAAAAGATACCCAGGTACAGTACAGTACACACATATCTGACACCCACTGAGGGCTGGGAAAAAAATACCATATATCTAGAGTTATTGGCACAGTGTGGCTTTGGTCCATAAAACCGCTGCGCTCACTGCGCCTATTCCACTCACCCCCAACTTCCGCAACCGTTCGCATACCCATATTCAATTCGTCGCAACTCATTCGATCATCAAGCATTCAAATAAGAGGGATAAAGATAGATTTATCGCTTTACCGCCGGCCGTACACGGTCATACTCCGAACAGGCTGGACTGACATGGCCCCGACGCTTGCCCGTTCGTGGTGACAAGGGCAGCGGCTGCGGATTTGAGTAGCACCAACCTTTGTCCGAGCACGTGTGCAGAGATCACACGAGGCCACACCGCCCGACTGTTCCCGCAATGCGCGCACCATGCTTAGACCTGCTCAGCGCCCCAACCCTGGTCGGTCTCGCGCATGTTGGACGGAGGCTCGATGGAGGGAATGAACTCCAGGGCAATATATCCCAGACCGATGAAGCCGACGATGGAGCCCGCAATATAGCGCAGGATGTTGTCGTGCAACATGATCGACCCGACGAAGATGTAGACTGATTCCGGATGTTAGCGCAAACACATACAAAGATTCTATCTCCAACGCAGCGCAAACTTACAGCCACCACGTCCCAGGAAGGAGAAAAGGAAGGACGCGTAGCGGTAGACGTAGTCGGGGACGTTCGGCAGGAATTCCAATCCACCAACGACTGGGCATCGCGGTTAGTCTCGCCCTATTGCATGGTGGTGATGGTGTGAAACTTACGAAGACCAAAGATAATCACATAGACGCCGACAATGATGGAGCTCATGGACGCAGGGAAGAACTGGGAAATACCACCCAGGACCATGAGCACACCAACGACGATGTTGACGATTCGGCTGGGTGTAAGAGTCTCGTTAGCTGCTGTGCTTGCGGTGATGACGATGATGGAGTCTGGAAACGGGTCCGACGTACAAGATGTTGGAGAGATCCATTTTCGCGATTAGGTCGACGCAACTGCGTATATACTCGATGGTGGTGAAGCTTTCGTTCTAGTGGCAGAAGCAGCCGAGTAAGATCGGGAAGAGGGAAGAGTGTCTATTGAGCAATCACTTTAGTTGGAATTCAACGCTCAGGTGAACCTGGCCGCGGCGGAGACGAGCCGTTGTCGCCTATCAGTCATACCTGAGTGGCTAGATGAAAGATAGTCGACTCAGTGAGCTTGACTCCAACCCGCAGCCAGCAGTATCAAGAAAAACCCAGACTCACCTTTGGAGCTAAGAGTCCTGAGCAGGCAGCAGCAAGGAAATGAAGGAGACGGAGAGTGCGGAAGGGAGATCGGAGAGATGGTTGAGGCTTAAGCTCTTTCGAGTTGTCGCGCTGTCGCAAGCTGCGGGTCCGCCAAGGCCAACCTTACCCATGACTCAGCAATCGCCGGATCTGATCGCATCCACGCGAGATTGCAACCAGGCTATGTTTGGTTGTCAGAAATCAGTTACCAGCTATTTTCATATGTGAATGGTGGCTCATGTTGGCAAGAATATCATTTTTTTTAATGAGGCTTGCATGCACATCTGCTTGTCACTACTCAATGCCTAAAAGACTCCCACTATCATGGGTTCAAGACAGTCGGGCGTCGCTACAGCCGTCGACGTCATACCTCACGCTAGGTTGCCATGATATCCGCTTTGTGAGATGATAGGGCGTTTTCAGATCCCATGCGATAAATATCTGATAATTGAACAATGTCCGCACGCGCTGTACAACGCTGAAGTCACAATATCTGTGATACATGACAGACCCGAGTTTCTAATACTCCTGCAAAGCTCAAAGCATGTCAAGCCATACTCCTCGCCCAGTGGACGCGTGCACAAATCGTGCAAGCACAGCACAGTACAGTACAGTAGATCTTCACAACGCCATGAGATCACCCTGCTTCCTCTCAAGCCTGACAGCAGACAGTCCGTTAGCCAGACGGCTCATACTCACACAGTCGCGCCCCAGCTCCGCATAGATCGCCTCCAAGTCCGTGCCCAGTCCGACCTTATCAGCCGTCTCCAGACTGCGCCCGTCCAGGAACGGGGCCATCGAGGGCCAGACGCTCTGGACATTGTTGAGGAAGAGATCCGCCCCTAGATCCCCGAGACCCTTGATCTCCTTGATGAGCTGCCGGGTCTTCTTCCGGTCATTGTTCGCTTTCTTCAATAGGTTGTTGAGATCACCCTCTAATGTGCCTTTAGCTTAGCTCAGGCCAAAATCATCACCCAGATGCGACTCAAGGAGCGCAAAACATACCATACTTATCATTGATCAACTCCACCATTTCCCCCAAATTCGTCGCCCCTTGCTCTCGATACCGATTGTAGCCACCGTCCTTCAGGGCCATCGCCCGCTCCTCCCAACTACTTTCGCTCAGCTTGCGGATATCATGGAACCCAACCTCAATGAGATGGTTGACTGCGCGCTGCGAAAGGTCATGGGAGATCGGACGCGACTTGAGCATCGCATCGATGACCATCGCGAGCAGCGTCTCTGGTGAGCCATGCAGGGTTCCTTCCGCAATTGTTGTCCCGTAGAGCGGGAGGCGCCCGTAGTCTTGGACCGCTTTTTGCAGCTTCGGCTTGCTGATCGTTGTAGGGCTTTGTGGTTCTTCGGGAGTGGGCTCTTCTGATTTATCCTCTTCTTGATCAATATCCTTCTCCTCTCCCCCCCCCTCCTCTTCTTCTTCTTGTTCATCACCTCCATCATCCTGCTCCAAAGCACCATCCTCATCCTCCTCATCATCAATACTCTCAACCTGCCCATCATACCCATCATCCTCCTCTTCAGCCACATCTTGAATTACCTGCTCCTCAGCATCATCCCCAGTCCCCGCATCTTTCTTGACAACCTTGCTAGGCGGCTGGTCCCGCTCCCGCTCGGCTCCAGCGCTAGCCTGTCCAGTGCCCAACTCATCACCGAGATCCCTCTGATCGAGTTTGCGCTTCGGGGGGATAGTGGGCGTGCCGTCCTCGGTTTCGGGATAGTCCTCCACCTGCGGGGATTTGTACTTCATTTCGGCGGCTTAAACCCTAGATATTCAGTGAGCGGTAACAATAAAAAGACAATTTCGTTTACTTATAAGTAGGAGAGGAAGGTGCGTGATAGCCCAACAATGCTAAGTATGCAAATTGTTCTGGTCCAAAGCATTCGTCTATGCGAGTGAGTCTGGGGAAACCGGGACTGATTGTGCTCGTATGATTTCTCCGCGGACGATGATGGCGTCATCATGAAATAAGAACTTCCCCCGGTTCAACCCACCTCCGCCCCCGCCGCGGGTCTATTCGCTATCAGATGTTGTTCCGGGGCAAAAGCGGGAGCTTGGCACATTCGTGAATACGATCTATGGTCTTTCACTACGAGATCCATTGATTTTGAAGAATAGACAGATGCTTTTATGTTGGATCTACGTGCAAACATGCAAGTATATACGAGCAGAAAGCCCATCGCAAGTACTCGCATAAGTAAGCTAAAGCTTGGCGCGGCCGGACAAAGAGCTCTGCACCAAGCGGACGGCCTCCTCCGCGCAGCCGAACGAGGCCTGGTACCCGAACCCGCCATGACCGTAGTTGTGGACGACGGCGACGCCGTCGATGCGATCGGCGGCGACGCGGGGCCCGCCCTCGCGGAGGGGCCGCAGGCCGACGCCGTGGCGGATGACGTCCAGGCCCTCGATGCCCTGGCCGTCGCGCACCAGGGCGGGGCACAGCGCGACGGCGCGCTTCATGATGCGCACGGCCAGGTTGGGGTCCGGCAGGGGGTCCCACTGGTGCTTCTGGTAGGAGCCGCCGATGACGGTGCCGCCGCCGGCGGCGCGCGTCATCACGTAGACGACCTCGTCCTCGCCGTCGTCGGAGCCCGAGATCGACACCATCTGGCCCGGGTCGTTGCGCACCACGACGATCTGCCCGCGCGCCGGGTACAGCTTGGCGTCCTGGACGCCGCCGAGCGTGCGGGACGCGAGCCCCGTGCAGTTCACGACCACGTCGGGCTTGTGGCCCGTGTGGTGGTGGGGAGTGCTAGCGGCGTCGCTGATGTGCTTGAGGACGCCGCGCTTGAAGACGACCCCGTTGCGGCGGCATTGGCCCACTAGCCAGGGGAGGTAGATTGCCGTGTTGATGCAGACGGAGGTGAATTGGGAGGCATTGTCGATGCCCGGGGCTAGCTGGTCGGCGGGGATCTCTTGGAACTGGTCCGGGTTCGTTAGCCTGGTTGTCTGGCGGGGATCGGGGCGGGTTTAAGGGTACACACGTCCGGCACAACATCCTTATACCAGGGGTTCTTTTGCACCAGCTCGGAGAACCAGTCCCCGGTTGCGGATCCTTGGTCTTTGGTGCGGTTGTAGACGATTGTTTCTGAAGGCGAGTTAACTCCAATGGCAGGATGGGGAGGGGGGGATAAGTGATGTTCATACCTTGGAAATGAAGTCCTGCCTCGGGATGCTTCTCGGTCAGCTCCTTCAATACTGGCCAGGTGTTGCGCTCCCATCTCTCATGGTCACTTCCACGCTTGCCCACACTGCCATATGTTCAGTCAGTACGCTGGACTCCATTGTCATCATTATTCTTTGCGAAGGAACGTACGGGAGATAATTGGCCCCAGCCCACGGGGAGGCATATTCTATATCATAGTCGCCAGGCATATGCTTCGCGAGGACGGTGATACTATTCGAGGGGTCCTTCGAAAGAAGATACGCAGTGGTCAATCCAGACACACCGGCTCTGAAACCAGAGATCAGTATGAGCTCCGCAGACAACAGGCGGGGTCAAGCATACCCCAGAACCACGATCTTGTTTGTCGCCATTGAAACTGCTACTGTTTGGGGGGTGAGTCTATCGAGTCAATAGAAGGCGTATCCCCAGGGAGGAATACGAGAGTAGGCTGGTAAATAGGTGGTTATTTAAGTTAGTTGCTGTGAGTCAGTTAACCAAGGAATGATAACTAACGCTTCCCCTGCACAAACAGAGCTTATCGCATGCGGGCAATTGGGATGCGGTCCGGATTGATAAGAGAGAGCCACCCCCGCTCAGCCCGGGACTAACTGGGTAGAGTAAGACTGAGGGGGCTTCCCGCCAAGCCGGAATGCGACAACCCCGTCCTCAGGCATCAAGACTGGATAGGATAGGATAAGATGCCTCGATGGGATCTATAGGCGGCACGCACTCAATCGCGTTGACGTCATATCTCGAGAAAGATTGCAGAACTCGAGCACAGTCTTTCTCCTGCCAATCATTTTAAGATAGGATGTGACTACTCGATCAAAGGCTCAAAGCACAGGCAGGGTCCATTCAAAATGGCCCCGTGCTCCACTAGATCAATTGGCAGTACTACCATTGGAGTCCGATCACGGACCGAGTGGACAGCCGTCTTCGCCGAAAAGCAATGAAGTCAATCTGGTCAGCGAAGCAGCGTGATACCTACTGCCATCGATCTGGCAACCATACGCCCAGGAACGGAGCCATTGACTCGCTGACAGCTCACATCCATGTTGTGCAGTTATGTCCGTGTTCTGCAGCCTTGCTACTACAGACATCCAAGTCCTTGCCAATAGACCGTCCGACAGGTCACTTCATGCACCAACAATGCAGAAGGATCCAATAGCGGAGTCGCGTCGGGGGGGGGCGATCGCGGTTTAACCGTTTTATGTGAATTGGGCGGTGTGTTTTGAGTGCTTGACTGCCTAAGTGCTTTCTCCAAGATTCCCCTCCTAGATCAAGGGCAGTCAGTGCACTCTCAATTCATCACGCTTATTCGGTTGTGGGATCGGATTTGAGGATGAATGAAGCGCACAATCCATGGACGAACGTGGTAAGTTACAGTAAGGAACGCGTCCTCATTTGACGGACTCGGAGAGTGTTGTGGGGAGGGGACTGTGTGTAAGGATTGATTACCGATCTGCAGAGCCCGTTACCGATAGGGTCTTTCAGGCCTCTGGGCATTGAAAGTGGGCAGACAGTCTGAATGAGGTGGCTTCCCCTCATTGAAGAGAGGTGAATATGTTCTCAACCGGAAGCTTGGAACAATAGCAGGGCTCTGACCGATTCAATGTTGGGCTGGAGTGACCGCTCCCCGCGGATGCGCAAAAAGACTCGATTGAAGGAGAGTACGGAGTACTACTTGGTAGGTACTATAGGTTGGTAACCACCTAGTAATAGCTCTGTATACCTTTCGTCATCGACTACTACCGCCTCAGTTAATGACCCAATCATGAGCTGATTATTAGCTCACCGCCTGTGATCCCGGAGCGTAATAAAAAAAACCCTTGGTAAGAGGGATGTACGTACGAGCATAACAGACGCCTCCTCCGCAGTTCGCCGTCCGAAAAGAAAAGTCTCGCGTGTACTCCCGTAGATCGTGTGTTGCTTTTCTTCCTCCCGCCTTTTCTTCCTTCCCATTTACCATTCTCTACTTTATTCCTTGCCTGAATAACACTTTCTTCCCTTTCTCCCCCCCCCCTCCCCCTCTCCCTCCTCATTTATATCAATAGTGACTATTTTTCTCCTCCCTCTCCCCCTCCCCACATTCTTCATCTCTTATTTTCTCTCTCTCTGCTCGACGAACCTCTCTGTATCTTGTTGTTCGTTCCCCAAATGAGTGCATCTCGTCGAGCAGACACTATAACCAACTATGGCGGACGTTCCGAACGGTGGCAGAATTGTGCCCATAGTCGCGGCCCCCCGTCAGCATTATTCCAGTACTCCCGCCGTTGAGTCGGTGGGCGATCAACCTCAACCACAACCAAGGCCCTCCAAATCCTCTAGAAGTACGCGCCAAAAGGCCGCCGAGGCCGAATGCTTGGAGATTCCGTGTCTCAACGAGCTAGGGCTCTATGCGCTCCCGACCGAGGGCGACGGTACGTTGCTCTTTGCCCGCCATTGGCCAGCTAGCTTGTCCCTTGGCGCTCCTACTCTAGTGTGCCCTGTTTTCTGACCGTCAATTGTAGGCAATTGCCTGTACTATGCCCTTTCCGATCAATTGTACGGCGACTTCCTCCACGCTGACCAAATCCGTGTTCGTCTCGCGGATCACATCTTGGCCAACAAGGATTACTTCATGAGCTTCATAGCTGCGGCTGGCGGAGAACGCAGGGCACCACGCCGCGCAGCAGCCAACGCAGCCAGGCAAACCTATTGCTCCTCGTCATCAGCCAGTCCCGCGCCCCTCTCGGCCCGGGATAAGGAGCGTAGCTTCGACACTAGAGTGGCTGAATCGCGAAAGAAAGGCGTCTGGGGCGGCGCTGAAGAGATCCAGGCATTCTGCCAATCTTTCAAGAGGGATGTGGACGTCTACACGATGTATGGAATCCAGAACTTCCGTGATGTTCACGCGCCCGTCGATGAACACCGAGAGAAAGTGCACATCGCATTTCACGTAAGTAACACAAACACTATGGCGTAGGTGACGTTCTAACCCTCCGCGTAGGATTTTCATCATTATTCGTCGGTCCGACATACGAGCGGGCCGCATACTGGACCACCTTCTATAGCACCCATTGACAAGGAGCGTCAAGAGGAAGCTTCTTCCGCTAGCTCGACTGTCGTGGACGTGGCCACCCCGTGGAAAATCTCGGCCATCCAGGAGGGTCTCGGGGGCAAATACGACCGCGAGACCATTGTAGGCATGCTGCAACAGTGCCGTGGTAACATCGACCGGGCTTTTATCAACCTGATCGGTGAAGACGCCAACTGTAGCGAAGCAGATGCGCCCACCTCGAAGGCTATCATGAAGTCGCGCCTGCAACCGTCCTCGCGATCTTCATCTCCATTCAGTACGGGCAGCAAACGCTCCGCGGATGAAAGCGAAGCTGAAGAGAACCCCCGGCCGGCCGTTCGGCGCACGCGGGTTCGGGAGAATAAACGACGCATTCTTCCCGATGTGACCGTCGGAATTGCCTTCAGAGATGATCAGAACGATCTTGTTTCTCTGCGACTGCGGGTTAGTCCTGACACAGTTGCACCCAAGAAGCAGTCCACCGGCAGCACGACCCCCGAGCAAACCGAAACTAGTTCCTCCTCGGAGCCAGCCAGCGACGGCATCGATGCTTCGAAGAAGGACCCCAAGCTCAAGATTAAGATCCGAACGGCAGCTTCCGCTCCTACAAAAACCGCTAGTCGACAGCCGACTGAACCTAGTGAAGAGCCCAAGGCCACGCTGCGACGAAGCATACGACTGTCAAAAAGTCGCAACCCCCCCAGGGCCGGTTAAGATCAACCATATGCACCTCATACCATTTGCCAAACCCTATTCAAAATTAGCAGAGTGTTACCACTCACGCATACGAAGCTAACGACCACCATTTACTTTCTCGATACATGGCACCATTTTCTGGCTATTGCATTATCAAGCGCGTTGGGTGTTTGGGGCCTTTTAGAGCGTTGGGCCCTTGCTTACTTTTTCTTCTTCACCATACCCTCCTGCATACCTGCATATTTGCATATGAGTGCTTCATGCATGTTACTAGCGACGCGACTAGACCTTGTTCATGGTTCTATCATTCACCACCATCATCATCCTCCCCATCTTCTTCATACCTCACATCAGACAAGATCTTCGGAAGAAGTCCGACTTTTTGAACTCTTTATGATACCACTATACTTGAATGATTCGATACATTACCTCCGCCAGACGGACACATGCATAAATCTCTAAGCTGCCTCACCCCGCAGTGTGACCCGCAATGAACATAATATCTCCGCCTTGGTCCTCACCATCAGGCATTTTCAGGGCGCCCCGACCGGGCATTTCTCTTGTACTTGATATCCCCAAACTAGCATAAAGATAACGAAACTTGCATACACTAGTGGGAAGACTAAAGGATCGTTGCATGATGCATGATAGATGAAATCTGAAGAATCGCTTACTTTCCAACTTCCATGGCCTTAGCTTGCTCGGCAGTCTGCTTCATATTCTCCAAGAGTACTGATTTACGTAGGACCAAACAAAAATATAAACAAACACACAAGCATTCACGCGAGAAGACCAACCCAATCAAACAAACCCCTGATCCCTGCAGCGGATAAATCCTGCGCATAGATCGTAGATCGTAGCCGGTGAAGAAATACTCACTGTACCCAGGAGTATTTGATGCACATCCACAACGGATTCTGTTTGTAGGCAGTGCAGTGCTTCACTGCAATTACCCGTTTCACACTCATCGATAGAGGGGCAAATCACCCGTCATCTGCAGTCTGTATGTATACGTTTACCGTGGTTATCCCGAAAGCACAGGACAGCGTCCTGTACTCGGGTGTGTTAACACGCGATCATCGAGCTCGAGGGTACTTGCATCGAGCCTGTTATCCCCTCTTACCCTACAGTGCATGCATTATCAATGAGAGAAGAACGGGTTAGTCGGTAGTTATTCGCAGTCTGAAACGTTACAGGAAAAGTGAAATTAGGGGTAGAAAAATCAACAGAATATCGAACAGAATATCGGAAGGAACCGGGGTATGAGATGAAATAAGCAAGAGAAAGAGACAGAAGGAGGGGTGAGATTTCTTGGATAGAGAGGACGTAAAATTCTGAGTTTTGCCAGGTTGTACGGTGATTATTAGTGTATCAGTTTGAGTGGTAAAGGCTTGGCTAGCTTAGCCTAGGCTGGCCGGCTCGCAAAGCCCTCTACCTATTATTGAATGAACTTCGATACTGGCGGGAGCATCCGCATCCTTCCTTCCTAGACTGAGCTGGGGATAAGGGTTACGCTGTGGCATGGTACGGATGGTGATGGGTTGGTGGGTAGATTGGAATCGCTCGGTTAGAGACCTGCTACAACGGATGGCGGCTGGGCTGGATTAGAACAAACGACTAAAAAGCTGGGGACAACTCAGTCTACACCTGCTGGATAGTAGCTGTACTCTGGACAGCAGGAGATAACGTCGAGCGTGGACCTGTCTACAGTCCAGTAATATCTTTTGAATCGACCTTGAGTCACGTGCACAGTACTGGGTCTGGCAAACATCCTCTGCAAGCAACGGAATGAAACATTTCAATAGGTTCATGATAGTTCATTAACGATTAGCCTTCTATGCATTAGCAATATACAAGATCTCTCGGCGGCTGACAGTCACAGAAATAGAAAAGAAAGAAGCGCGGGGGTATATGTGAGACAGTAAAGAGAGAAGTGATGGGTAGGCAAGTCCGGAGATCCGAGGCTGGGAAACATAGCGAGACAAAAAGATCGTTAGGGTAAGCGAAAGTGATAGTAAAGCATAGATCGTTATACATCCACCACCAATCGGCGCTGGCTGGTGGATTCGCCGTGATGCGACGACTCCTGGATCATCTCCGTCCGCACTTCAATGCCACCAAAGGCACCGCCGGCTGCACCGACATGGCTGGCCTCGCCGGACTTGACGTCAATGGTATACATGTCGTAGTCGCGGTCCTGGGAGTAAAGCTCGACCTTGTGGCGGTGGGACTGCGCGGTCATGCGGGTGGCGGTCATGCGGCTGACAGACACGGTGGGATTGCGCGTGTAGCGGTTGTAGCTGTTGGTGGACAGGAACTTGGGGAAGAGGCGGCTGACGATGGGGCGGAGGAAGGGCAGGCACGCGCAGATGATGGCGACGTTGCATTCTGCGGCGGTCCAGTAGGCGGCGCCGACGTTGCTCCCTGATTGATGATGGTTGTCAGCAAGGACAGTGATGCCAGGTCGATAGAAGGGGACTACTCACAGGAAGTGTCACTGTTCTGGGCGACAGAACGCAACGAGGAGAGACGCAGGATACTAGTGATAACGACTCTATACAATGGGTTAGCCACAAACTCAAAACTGGATTGGTGGTTAGGAAGACACGCACAGTCCACCAATAGCGAAAACACCCATGAGCGCGAACTTCTGCGCTCGCGGAAGCTGCAGTTGCGATAAAAGCGGCATCGGCAACACAAGCAATGTCACGTCGGTGGCGATGTTCATAGAGGCGTTGAAGAACCAGACCGCTTCGAAATTGAGACAGTACCCCGAAACAGTGCGATCCCAGAATCTGGAGACCGGCACGCAGTTCAAGAAGCCACTGACGACCGCCCACGTTCCGTAGGTAGCCACGATGCCTAGCACAACGTAACAGGCCAGTCGAAAACGGCGGTCGGGGAAAATCCGCAAGTATTGGAAAAGAATGGAGAACTTGGTGAAGATCAGGCTGGCGTTGTAGAACGGGATCGCAGCCCATAGTCGCTAAGAAACCAATCGTTAGTTATCAGTTCTGTCTGCGTGGCACACTCAAGCGCTTTACCTTCAGCTGCTCCTTCAGAATACGATCTGGAAGCTGGGAAGAGTGTATCCCAAGTCCGAAGTGTACCTCTGGAGTATATTAGATGGGAGTCGCTCGGTGTGACAAGCTCTGAGGTCTTACCAGCACCAACCAGGCCAAGGTATGTACACGCCAGTATCTGCCAGGTGCATGTCAGTAAATGTCCGAACTCCAATCACGTCGTCCAGAGAGGCATACCAGAGATATGAGAATCATGTAATCCTCGCGACCCTTCAGTTTCATCAAACCGAGACGCGCATACATTCGCATAGCGACAATAACAACCGAAAAGCCGGTGAGCACGGCTGTCACCACCAGTGCTCGCTGACCACGTTCTGCACCATCTCCCGATATCCTGGGAAACAAAAGATGTTCTCTGATTGTGTCCATATTGGTTTGATTGTGGTTAGTGGAGGGAATGAATCGAGTAGGTAGGGCCGTGGGGGTGTGAGCTGTAAGCAAAGAGCGTTTTTCTGAGTATAGGTGGCTGTGGCGCCCGCTTGCTGAATGTCCGCCGAGGTGAAGTAGGATGCCCTCTCCAGGTTTCGCAACCTAGATATCAGGATGAGGTAGACCGCATGGGTTCAATTTGGAGATCAATTGGGTTAAAAGAGAGTGGGTGGGTTGGTCGAAGCGTCTGCAGTAGAGTTTAGTTAGAAGGAACCGGTGCGGTAACGACATGGCTTTTATTTGTACAGTTCCTTTTACTACTCGGCCTATGGAGACGATCCCCGCACTGGCTCAAAGTTTGATAGTACTCAATAGCGTAAGAGAAGCTGAAAGAGGGCTGATGGGCAGCATGGTTCCTTGTTGAGTGAACGACCTGAGCTCGGTCTTGTCCGGGATGTGGTTAGGAGCTGAGGGGGGTGCCATTCAGATTGTAGTAATGATCTATGCGACTAAGCCGTCGGGCTCCACCGGTGTCGTGGGCAAGGTGGAGGAAGGCACGAGGTTCGCAGAGAAGATTAGTCAATGGGGATGCGTATTTAGCAGCAGACCCAGAATCGATGGCTCTCTGGCACCTTCCGCCCTGTCAACTGGTGCCTCGTTCCGGGCTTTCGATCCATGGAACGTCGCCATAGTCTTACTCGACTCTCTTGTATAACTGCCCTGTGCGGTTTAGTGCTGCTCGGCAAGTGTTGTGCGGTCAAGAGAGAGTGTACATGAGAGGTCAGTCTCCGCTCCACAGCGAGAAAGAATCTGATTATTTGCTCGTTTCAGGTTGAATGTCGATATGTTCAGTATACGACCATCAATCTAAACGAATCCGAGGTCAATTTCTCGCGCAATCTCAACTAGAAGATCAGTTGGGGATCGATAATCTTCGTCACATCTTAAGCAAGTCTTCCACACTATCCTTGCTCTGAAAGTTAATGCATGATTCATGTGCTTGGTTTCAGATCGCGGCACGAATCATAATACCCGATCGCGCCGGTGTGGATTTAGCATGCCTGGCAAGAGAGTTTTCTCCTACTGCAAGCTAAAGTGGTATGATCGGGCGCCTGCACTTGCTCGTGGTCAGAATTAGTCTTCCATATTATGACCAGTCAGAAATCCTAGAGGTGGAGTGTTTGGCGAGTGGCGATATTTATTTTCTTTTCAATACGAGGACTCTGCTTGAATCTCAACCATAAGAAGGGTCCAGCCAGCCAACAGGGCTGATAATTTCCGCTTATCAACAACAATGCTATGCACCCGGTTTATCCAAGGCCGACCGAGAAAGTGGCGAACCATTGCCGATTGTGATGGCGGTTTCTGTGCGGTGCTTTGACGAGCACTTGTCCTCTGAACACATTTGGGTCATGATAGGCACCAATTGTCACCACAGTGGAGCACGTCGCCTCTAGTGTCCGAAGTGGCCGCGATCTTCGACAGCAATAGCCTTTTTAGGACAATACTACTCTAGACGTTGACCAATTTCATAGTTAATTTTCCATGGCTTGCGACCATCCGGGGAATTTCTGCCAGGGCAGGAGACCATTCTCTGTCCAGTGGTTGATCGGCAGATGGTGAGAACCTTCGTCTGCAAACCTCGATAGACTGTGTGTCCGCGCGCGATTTACTCTGCAGGCCCTCGCTCGATTCCAATTCCTGGCCTACCTAGCCCGCAGCTAAATCCGGTGTCTACGTTTGTCTCAGAAGAGGGGGGGAGTTGTGTGTCAAGGGGGGCGTTAGAACTGTGGACCAGAAGCAAGTCATAAAATGTCGATCATATGGGACTTAGTGTTTCCTGATTCATCTAAGGTCTTTATGTCTGATCAATTCTGCTGTGCCTTCAAGCTGAGGTCGTGGACTTGTTTTGGCCGTTGGAGAACTGTAAATCAGTGCGCCTGCGGTAAAAAGGGATGCCATCATTGTAAGTAGCGGTCTTTGTTATCGCGTAAGGTCTGGGTAGATTTTGGGTAGTATGCCAAACATGATATCAGGAGGAGAAAATGCGACAGCGCTTGAAAAAGTTCGATTCTGCAGGATCAGGGTCCGCCACCACACGTGGGCGAGAAATCTCGTGCGGCCCCAGCACATCTACCACGTTCGTGAAAGAAATGCTTCTCCTGGTCGGGTTTCCAGAAGATAATATACATCATTTCTGGGGAAACGACCTAGCATCCGCTGTCGGCATTCATTATTATGTCCTGTTTCGACTTTCGAGTGCTTTGGGGGGTTTCCCGGAACGCTGGGACGCAAGGATTCGGTGGTGATCATCAATAAACAATGGGGCCTCAGATGCAGGTCCCAGGAGAAAAAGAGGGGATGAGGCGTCGATAGCGCGGCGCTATCACTGCTAGAGACGGCGAAGGATTGCACTACCACGCAGCTGGTATGAACGCCTATTGTCAAGACTTGGCAAATGATGTACATGGCTTGGAATAAGGCTTTTCAGTACCCCATCACTGTCTAATGAGGACAAAGGCTTCCTGGGAGATGGCGAGGCTCTAGCCTAGTCTGGTCAATAGAGATGGTTGAATGGTGTTGTATAAATTATTGAACGCCGTGGGATAAATAAACGTACGCTCCCACTAGACTCACTGACTCGTGCATCTGTAGGTTTTGGGGAGGCGTTTGTTGTTCGCTGAATGGCGGGCAGAGTGTCCCTAGCTTGGTCTGAACAAGATCTCTTGAGCTGTTGAACTGATTTGGCTCCTTATTACGGTGGTCGGTGGTGGTGTTGACAGCCTTGCACTGCGTTGAGCTCGAAAGGAAACTCGACTCGAGGATCGTCGCGTGGGGGGCGGTTTTGGCATGGCCCGGTCAGTGTCAATTATGTCACCGCAGTCAATTAAGCCGCTGGGCTCACCGAACCGTTCTCTTCCCATGAGCCAGCTGTCATTGGCAGAAGATAATCAGGCTCTGGGGCCACTGTCAAAAGTGGACGATGATCGCTGGCCGGAGGAAGGGAAGAAACAGTGACAGAAGGGGGAAGGGGGGAGACGAAGCGGTCAGTCAGTGTCAGTCAGCCGACAGACAGACAGCAAGCGATGTTTATCCCTGACGATCCACGGGCTGTGGAACAACAACAATCAGAACAATAACAACAGTCTACTCTTGAATTGACTGTTTGCCAGATCACAACAGTACAGGGTAATGATCTACACATTCTATGTTCGGCGAATTGGATTTTCTTACAATGGAAAAGAAGCACACAGCACTCTATCATTTACCCTTTTTTTTTATCATTATCCAGTATGGAACTAAAACTTCTACGTTCGGCATCAGCTTTTTTTCATGCAATCAGTTCAGAGCCTAACCCCCCCCCTCAGGACTGGACTGCTCCTCCCCCTCTTCTGACAACTCTGGTAGCAAGGTCAAGGTGTAAAGGTCCGGGCTGTGCGGATCTTGTCGCAGGCCAGTTTTAGCACCGCTTTGGGGCACATTGCTCATAATCCTCATTCGAGTCGGGAAGCTCTCGAGCGAGTTGTCTGTCGAGGCGGTGATTTGGGGAGGTGCCTCATCAGGCTCACAAGTGATTGACTCCCTAAGAGGCGAGGGCTTGCAAGACTTCTCTTTCTCCTTCCTGAAGTGCCGGTTTTGACCCGTCTGTTCAAGCTCGGCGAGCCGCGATCGTTGCCTCTCGAACCAATCCCCGGTCGACGGGAATTTATTATTCTGTACGAAGCCAGTAGCTACACCAAAGTCCTCAAGCAGATAGTCGTAAGGATTGCCGGGGTCTTGCAAACACTCATCGTTGGTTACCCTGGGATCATTGCGCCACCAACCGTGTGGGCTGTAGTACCTGAACGTGAGCTTGGATGCCCATTCAATGAAGTCAGTGATCGTCCCTGGGAGTCTTTGTCCTCTAGTTTCGAGATCAACAACTACCGGGTCTATGTAGACCATAGCATTCTTCATCAGGGCTTTAAGGCGAAGCTCATCCCCAGCTCTGGGGACCTTCGGGTCGGTTAGCTGGAAGAAGAGTGAGATCGCCGGTGGTGTCCGACTTTCTTGTGGGACGGGATTCCCAAACCAGTTGAAGTGGTGGACTGACTCGGACTCGTCTACGTGGTTCATGTAGGCCTCACGAGCATTGAATTCATGGTCAATTTCGACCCTGATGAGCCTTACCTCGGCGCTCTCCACGTCCTCGCTAAAGGCCGGTGAAGGGGCCAATCCCCCATAGTCATTACGTGCTGCTTCTTCAAGCTCCATGCCATGACCATCAGTATTTAGACTCTGGCTCTGGTGAAAGTTATGCAGGTTGTAGCCGAGACCCTGGTAAGCCCTTTGGATAGCGTGACTCCTCTTAATTGACTCATCATTCGCCTCGGTTGCACTCCAATCCATGCTGGTGCCAGCAGATACCTCTTCCTTCTCACTCTCTGAGGGCTTGTCGAAATCCATTTCATCGAAATCGTGCATTAGCACTTCGTCTGACACTGTTAGTGTCTCTGTCGAGCTGGTAGAGCTTATCTCGTCTCTCGAAGTCATATCGTCATCCGAAGCTTCATCCATCCAGTTGAATGGCGATCCAGGCTCGAGGAGCTTCCTGTAGGTCTCCTCTAGTTCAGTAAAACTCGTTATATGGTTATTAGACATCATAGCACTTACGTTTCTGGCTCTGAAGTTAATATCCTGAGGATCCATGTTGGCGATCAGACGCTAAATCGTTTAAATCCTCGCAGTACTCGAAGTGTTCACCTTTTGAATATTTATAACCAGGCTCTAGCGTCTGTCTTTAGTCAGACAAAGACAAGGGTGATCAGTGAAACCAAACCGCGGAATGGTGATTATCATTAAGAAGAGGTCATTACTATGTCATGACTGACACCGCCATTCCCGTTTCTCCTTGATGATGCATAGAAGCGGTAACTTGGACAGCCACATCGACCGTTGTATGCAACAAATGGTTCTGGGTACTCTTTCGAATTACGATCTGTTCGCGTTCGCAGTTATCGTATCGAAGGCTTTTAGGATCGAGAAACTTCGAAGTCATGGCTGGGATAGCAATATATTCCGGTTGTTGGTGTGTTTGCACCCACATGTCAGTGCTAACGCTGGTAGATAGTAGGTCGCTAGATCTGATCCCGAGCTCTGACCATGCTATGGGCTCATCTTAAGTACTGCTTGGTTATGATGTTATGATATCATGCAAGGCACGAGGAGGAACCCCGGAGTTAGACAAGTCCGGCATTCAAGTTGTGTGTCTTTGTACTGTCTCCATGTGGTAGGCTGGGATCAGAGAATGACAAAGAAACTTTCATGAGTGCTTGTAGACCACAATGGCTTTGTTTTGCTGCGCGATGACCAACATTGTCCTGCAGCCAGCAAGCAGATTTTCGAGTCGGCAGAGTTGTATGCGGTGCAGCAGGGTATCGGGGAAGGAACTCCGATATGTCGGGGCGACCTTCAGCCGGCTCAAAAAAAGGGCCCCGCCGAAATCACGAAAGACGGATTCCCCCGCACGCAACGCCGACGTTCGGCCGTCTTCGATTCCATTTAAAGCCAACTGAGCCCCCCCCTTATCTCTCGTTATCCTTCTGACTCATTTCTTTAAGTCTGCCTTATGCGCCTGCTTCGAGCTCTTCTCACCTCGACCAGATCCCTGCGACAGCTTCCCTTGACGACCTCCCCCGGGAACATCTCCGCATTCACCCCACTTACCCGATCAACCCCGTTCCAGTCCGCGATCCAGCCCACTTTCATCAGACGTACAATGGCCTCTGCAATGGCAAAGCGCCTCGAGGGCAAGACCATCGTGGTCACCGGTGCCTCGTCCGGTATCGGCCGCAGCACGGCCAAGGAGTTTGCTCGCACCGCGCCCAAGGACCTGAAGCTGATCGTGACGGCCCGTCGCATTGACTCTTTGAAGCAGCTCGCCCAGGAGATCAAGGAGGAAGTCGGTGAGGGTGTCAAGGTCCTCCCCGTACAGTTGGATGTTAGCAATCCCGAGGAGATTAAGAACTTCGTGTCGTCTCTGCCCGCCGAGTTCCAGGAGATCGATGTGCTTGTGAACAATGCGTGAGTCGACGTTACGCCCCTCTCCCTGGACAAGATTCGGCCTTGTGCATTTATGGCCCAGGCAAAAAAGTGAGACAAAAGCTTGGCTGACACTCAAGAATCAGCGGCCTTGTCAAGGGTGTCGCCAAGGCCCCCGAGATCGACGCTCAGGATATCGACGTCATGTTCTCAACCAACGTCACCGGATTGATCAACATGACCCAGGCCATTCTCCCCATCTTCCAGAAGAGATCCGACGGCGGTCGCGGCGATATTATCAACATCGGTAGCATTGCTGGCCGCGAACCTTACCCCGGCGGAAGCATCTACTGTGCCACGAAGGCGGCCGTCCGGTCCTTCACCGACGCATTGAGAAAGGAGCTGATTGCGACGAGAATCCGCATCATCGAAATCGACCCCGGTCAGGTGGAAACCGTGAGTCGTCTGCCTGAGAGCTCCACAGTGGTCTTCGTTCTGAATCTTACTGATACTTGTTTGTGCTGTACAGGAGTTCTCCGTGGTTCGATTCTACGGTGACAAGGAGAAGGCTGATGCAGTCTACGCGTATGACATCCCCTACTGGAGATTGTTTACACAAATGAGACCCACGATATACTGATGTGCTCTGTTGCAGTGGCTGCGAACCCCTCACCCCCGATGACATCGCTGAAGTTGTTGTGTTTGCCGCTGGTCGGCGCGAGAACGTTGTGATCGCGGATACGCTGATCTTCCCCAGCCACCAGGTAAGTTCATGGATCTTGGGGACCCAGGTGACAAGCGCTGACGCATACTTCACCAGGCTTCTCCGGGAATTATGCACCGCAAGGCTTAGTGATATGCATGATCGATAGAATTGAAGTATATAAAGGCAGGGTACCTGCTACGGTCTGGAAACGATAGATAACGGCTATTTGCAATTTAATCACCATGAACCGTCCCCTCCAGCTTGGCTAAGAAGTAGTCCATCTGCTGTGTGTCGACCTTGTTTAGGCGTATGAATTTGCCTGTTGACCAGTCATTCTCCGCATCCAAACCCCCCTCCCCCTCTCAAAGCAGGGCCGAGGTCCAGTGGAAGTCCGTAATTAGGGCCTGTAGCGTAGGACCAGTAATTGGCAAAAGCACGTGGTTTCTATTTCTAGATTGATAATCACAAAGGGCTGCCGACTTCAGAAGAATGGAAACATCACTCGACCCGCCCTCTAGATGGAAATCAAGCAGCGCTTAAACTTTCAGCCTAATCATCTCAATTGCTTCAACACCCCTCTGCTGCCAACCGACGAGAGGGAGATGACCAAATCCACAAATCTTACTTGATGCATATACTTACCATACTCTATACTCCCCCACAATCCTTCACCAACAAGAACAGCAAGTAAAGAGATATCCAACCCGGATAAACCTAAACCATCAATCTCCATTCCCCCCCCCGCCTCCCCAAGAGATGACCTCATATGATAAACCCCAGGTGAACCCCCATTGCGTCACAGAAAAACCAATATCCAAACCCTAATCCCCAACCAGTTACCGCAAAACAGACGAATCCAGAAACATCGACATGTCAGTTCATCGGCCCCTCACGCTTCAAGCTCCGACCAATTTTGATTTTTTCCCCTGCATATGACATGGGAGCCAAGACACAGAGACAGGAAGAAGCAATTATTGCCTGGGCCGAATCTCAAAATCTCGACCCAGGAGAGAATGGCGGTCTAGACCTGCTGTGTAACTACCGTACCCGTCAACTGCTAGTCTGGTTTGTGAACTTTAAGGGCAATTGTGCTTGAGACGTTGGAGTTTATTTTTGGGGGTCTGTTTTGTCGACCATTGGGATATATACCTATGCTACCGTATGGTGTGCATACGTCTGAGCCGGGCGGGATAGGATGGTACTAAGGATGGTGGAAGGGACGACGAAGTGATTGTTGGTGGTGGTTTTGAGTTCGGGGGTGCTGCTACGTTTATGTCATTCTCGATGCAGTGGGTTTTGCTTGGGTGGTTGGAAGGCTGTTGCTGTGCTTTGACTTCGTTGGTTTGAACTATATGAATAAGTTGTTAGGTTGATGAGAGCGTCGCACCGCTCGGCCAAATGGATTGTCAAGACCTCGATCTAGCCGACGGTTCTGCTCCGAAGGATCCTGATTCCTGTCATAGGTGTTGTGAGCTATGGGCTTGTGGGTCTATTCTTGTGTCGCTGCATGGGTACTACATCGTTGGACGGGTCGCTGGTGGTGATATGTTCCTACTGCCGACATCCTTCATATTGCCCTTCAGTGCCATCGGGACTGGTCGCGACCGTGGTCGATGCCACTCGTCCTTGTCGTTGCGAACGCGCGGGGGTCCTCTTCCAGGGTACTGAGTCATGTCCAAAGCTGTTGCGATGGAGCCTGGAAGAAAGGCTGATAAGCAGTTGCTAAGCGCCGGTGGTGTTGTGAGTGAACGGGAATGTTGCGGTGAGTGGATGACGACCAAAAGAGAGAGAGAGAGGCCTGTGGTCGGAGAGATCGGTCTGCCTTCCGATGGGTTGGTTTGTTCTCTATAGCCACGCACATCGATGCCAAGCAGGGGAGAGCGCAAGAGGGATGTTGCCCAGAAAGCTAATTTGGGTGATTGATGGACTTGACGTTCCCGGCACATGGTTGAAGTGTGACTGGTAAGTTCTCGGATCATGCATCTTACAGGATGGTGAGTTGATGTATATACAACTGCGCGGGGAAGGTCGGAAGATGGGTAAGGTAGTCCGGATAAACTTTTCAAGTTGTACTGTACGGTCTGTGCATGTACCAAGGGAAGTGCAGGCCAAGACACTTGTGATGGCAAACTGGGGTTGATAGTTTGGCTACAGTTTATAATTGACATAGGGCAACATTCAATGCCACCGGCGTACTGAAAGCGTTCCGATCTAGGACGTTCTTTTATGACGGCATCGATAGCATCAGGAGAGAACCAGGGTTGTTGGCCCTCTATCATCCAGGGGTGGGTTCCGAGGCTACCGAGATTCTGTACTGTATTTACCAGCCGTTGCAATGGTGAAATGTTTCCCAGGAGATGTGAGCTGACAAGTGGAGGTGTGGAGAAACATGAGCTCTCCCCTCACCCTCGGCCTGAGGCTCTGTCCAGAGACTCCAGACTGTCAGTGTCACTGTAACACTGTAGACTAACTAACCGAGTGCTGAGTAGAGTGGTATTGGAGATGGTGCCAAGAACTCTCAGGTAGCCGGAAAATTCAACATCCACGCCTATGATGTAAGCCTACGCGTCTGGATGGAGCTGTCAATTGCAGTGCCTGTCAGTCCGTCGAGCCGACATTGCTTCTAGAAAAGGTTTTTTTTTGATGAGTTCTTGAAGGCTACTACTTTCTACGGATGTATCTGTTGTCCGATAACAATCCCCCTGTGCGGCCTCCATCGTCATCCTCAATCACCACAGCGAACCCACTGACTCAGTTGGAACGGGGGATATCCGAGTCGACTTGCAGCCCTTGCACCCTGCGCGAGAGGAGCTCAACGGAGGAGTCGGAGCGGGACGCAGACACCAGGAGGGTCACAATTGCTCAAGCTGACAGCAGCGTGATTGGCTGTGGGGATTGGAAGCTATCCGTTTGTTTTCCGAGTTGCGCATAGCGAGGTCGCTGAAGGCATTGAGTAAAGTGGTTGGAGACCCTCAGGGGAGACCCGATGGGGCCTCTGGACGATTTAGTGTGTAGAACCTTTTATCGACCGGCGCTAAGAGGTGGAACTGGTGAGATTAATCTATGGCCAGTCCTGAGAGGGACCAAAATGTCTTTGGATCAAGGACACACAGCGATTCAGTCGAAATTGATGGCTCTGTGGCATCAGCCGGGGATGGCAACCTTAAGGAGCGAGATAGAAAGGTAGTAGTCTCCGTACTCAATCAAGTTTCTTATTACTTGGTATTATTGCAGTAAGGCGAGGGAGGGAGGGTTTACAGTATTTAGCTTCCGTTCAATGGATAGAGATTGTGATGTGACTGAATCGGCAACCCCTTTTTCCCTCCAGGCTCCTTGGACAACTCCTTCGTACCATGCCACCAATTGATGTTCGTTGCAGAGACTGCTCACGGCCCTAACTTTCTTGCCTTGCCTTCCGCCTCCACTTGCGATCGTCTGTCCTGTTCCTCTTCTTTCCAATCACGGACTGTGATTCTGAGCTTTATCTTTGACAATTTACCATGTAGACGGGGGATCTCGAGCAATGACGAGGAAGAGGCTTTGAATTGTAGTTGAGCTGATTGCGTTTGATTTCTTTTCTTTTCTTTTTTTTTTTTCTTTTCTTTCCCTTTTCCTTTTCCATTTCTTATTGTCTAAATGTTAACAATGACAAAAGGCAGCTAGGATGCGATGATGGCGAGAGAGAGTAATTATTCCCAGTGGACCAATCGCCCGATTCAATAATAATTAAACACCGTCTTGGCTGGGCTGGATTGAACCACACGCGTCGCCGGTTAATGCCACACCCACCCATCCACCCATCATCCTCTTTCTCGCTCGTTCTCTTCCTTCCCCCCTTTCTTGATTATTATTATTCTACAACTTACCCCCCAATCAGCAGCAACCTCATTTCCAATCTTTTCTACTCTTCTAGTTACCTAGTACTCCGTAGTTAGTGTAGAGTCCGATTCCTAGTCGTAGTGATTGACTCGGAATAGGGTCAATGTCAATGTCTCCGTCCCCACGGTCGCTACAGTTATCCTTTCCAGATCTTAACCTTAGGTAATTAATCTACTTTGTTGGAGATGATATGACGATGATGATGATGATGAGGAGGAGAAGGAGGAGTAACTGGTTCTTTCTACGTTGATTGCTCTTGCTCTCTTCCTCGATTACTACTCTACTAGTAGGTATACTAGTCGTACTTCGTAGTCACTTCATCATCTAGACTCCTTCTGTCTGGGCTTGTCCTTCCCTGCCATCCCCACTCTTTTTTCTCTCTCTCCGTTCCTCAAGTTGAACTAACGGCTCCTTAATCATCGCCTTCCTTCCTTCTCGGGCTCTGTCTTTCTCCCCTTTCCCCTCTCAATCTCTCCACCCTATCTTTCCTCTCCTCCCTTTCTCTTGACCTCCTCGAATTTGAATCCACTCGAACGAACTTCTCGAAGGTCTTCTTGATTGACTTTGACTTCCATAGACGGTTTAGAATCAGACGAATTGCAGCTTTCCCGGGAGACCACCTGCTGGTTCATCTTCAATTACGCCCGCTGCAAAGTTCCACGAACCACACCCCCCTCCACCCCCCTGATCCTCTCTCTCCCAGACACTACATCGGCACATCCCTCCTCTCCTATCGACCCTCTTCCCACCCCCCAGTCTGCTTCTTTAAGCTTGGCCTGTTCACCAGACCCGCCGTTGCTGTGGACTGCCCTTTAGGCGCCTTTACTCTGTGCAAAACTCCCAACGACCTGGGCCCGACCTCTTGACCCTTTGGCTAAGAAAATTGTGTTGTTGCTTGCTCCTTCGACCCGCTTGTCACAGCTTCTGTTGGGATAGCTACGATCACCATTCCTCTTTCCCCCTTCCTTTCCCCCTCCCCCCATATCCCAGCATAATACAGAACAAAGCCTACCAGGATGGCTTCAAAGGTACGCCTTTCTCCCGCGTTCTAAGTTTGCCGTCTCTGGTCTCCCTTTCCTTCCCGCCTCCTATTTCCCCGATTTACTACCTCGCCGTCGAACCTGCAGCAGCGCAGCGCCATCACGACAAATGCTTACAATTGCCTTTAGTTTCTTAGAGAATATAAGCTAGTTGTTGTCGGTGGTGGTGGTGTCGGAAAGTCTTGTTTGACCATTCAATTGATTCAGAGTCACTTCGTGGACGAATATGATCCGACGATTGAGGGTGAGCAGCAACCATGCTTTGCCGTCGCCGACCGATCGCGCAGCTAACCTAGCCTTCCCCTTGCAACAGATTCGTACCGCAAGCAGTGCGTCATTGACGATGAGGTCGCTTTGTTGGATGTTCTAGATACTGCCGGCCAGGAGGAATATTCGGCGATGCGCGAACAATACATGCGGACCGGCGAAGGCTTCCTTCTCGTCTACTCGATAACGTCGCGTCAGTCATTTGAAGAAATCATGACGTTCCAACAGCAGATCCTACGAGTCAAGGACAAGGACTACTTCCCCATCATCGTCGTCGGAAACAAGTGCGATTTGGAGAAGGAGAGGGCTGTCACAGAAGAAGGTGGGTTATCCAGTCCAAGGTGCTTCATTGCGACGCAAGCTGACGAGCGATTCTCTTCATTTCCAGAGGGCGAGGCGCTAGCACGGCAGTTCGGCTGCAAATTCATCGAAACCTCCGCCAAGTCTCGCATCAACGTTGAGAACGCTTTCTACGACCTCGTGCGCGAGATCCGTCGGTACAACAAGGAGATGTCCTCATACCCGTCCGGGGCGGGCGGCTTCGGCTCCCGCGCCCCCGAGGGCAAGATGGACGTCAGCGAGCCTGGCGAGAGTGAAGGGTGCTGTAAATGTATTATAATGTAATGAACAGGCGTTGGATTGAAAAGGATACACACATGTCGAGATTCGCAAGGAAACAAAACATTATACCTCGGCAGGAAGCGAGATCAGCGATACCCACCATCGTGATGCGGAATGTGGCTTGTCGACGCGTTTGGACCGTGCTATTATACCAGATGAGGCTCGTCGCCCCGATGATGACTGCTCCCGCCCTCATGCCCATGCCGCCATCCTCTCCATGAACGTTCGATTCCCCTTCTGTTTCTCTGTTCTTCTATTTTTTTCTTCTTTCTTCTTCTCTTTTCTTGATCATCTATCACTTCTTATTTCATTTGCAAGATTGGCCACTTCTTTCAATCTGGGTTCTTTTTTTTTAACGATAATTCGTCTTGGAAAGGATGGAGGGGGGTGGGAAAAGGAGCCTGTTCGTTAGATCTTGTGCATTTTATCTAGGTATATGCTATTGCTGTCGCTAGCATTCTGGTTTATTGTTGGCTTTTCAGGGCTGCCCCCCTGTCCTTCCGTCGCCCGTTTCCCATCGATGCTTCTGCGTGGCTCTCGTCGTCAGGCATCTCGACCTCGACCTCATATCAACTTAATGCTTAGTTTGCTCCGTCATCTTCCTGCCAGTCGACCCATGTTGACCCCTTCCCACGCATTCGCCATATCTTTTTGTGTACATCTTTTCACCCTCGGAGACGGTGCCGTACGGAGATACGGGGCATGCGGCTCTTCGAAGTCTGTTAGGAATGAATATTGCCTGATTCTTATGTTCTGATTGGTGCCTTAGCCATATGGCTTGATTTTCGGTCGATACGGTATGCGCTTGTGCCTTTAGTCAAGTGACGGAGCAAGTCTATCGTCGTCCTTGTTTTTGCTTCGGTGTGTGCACATTCAAGGTATAGTGTAGACTTCCTGTCTTCTTACTTGGCAGGTTCCTGGGTTTGCTGAGTTTTGGTCACTGCGATTGAAGAACGACTGTTTCGAGAGTGCCTTTGCCTTCAACTGTTCATCTGAGACTCTGGTAAAGTTGGCTCATACCATCGTCTACTGGATAAGGAGATAACATGGATGTGACAGCGGACGGTCCGACGGGGCCGGGGCCTTCCCGGCAAACTGGATTTATCTATATACCCCCCCGAAATTCTAGCTCAACGGGGTTGACTGAGACGCTTTTCTAATCTTTTGCGTCAATCATTCTTTTGAAAATTTACTTCTCCTCCTCAGCATCGGAAGGCGGATCCAACTCATCCTCGCGGGCGACCTTCTTCCCCTGGACCTCGCGCTCGACCTCGGGGATCAGCGCGTCCATCAGCTCCCTGTCGGTGCCGACCAGCGTCACGGTGTTGCGCTTGTTGCCCCAGCGCGGGTAGCTGCCGACCTTGACGCCGCGGTCGGCGACGCGGGCGGCCAGCTCGGTCAGGTAGCCGGCCACGTCGCTCTCGGGCAAGGGGGTGCTGAACAGGTAGCGGTAGATGCCCTTGCCTTCCTCCGGGTTGACCAGCCGCGGCAGCAGCGTCGGCTTCAGGTGCTCCAGCAGCCGCTCGAACAGCCGCGGCACCCCCGGCAGAATGTGCACGTTGCCGTTCACGATCGCGATCGGCACCCACATGTCGTCCGCCACGAAGATGGCCTGCTCGTCTTCGGGGAGGGCCGCGTCGTGCGGCAGCTCCACCATCCGCAGCTTGGCCGTCAGGCTCGCCGACGGCGTGTCCCAGTCGAAGCTCGGTTGCATGGGGTGCGGTTTCGAGAGGCGCTTCATCCGCTCGAAGGCCGGCGTGTGGAGTTTGAGCGGCAGGGAGAAGGCGCGCGCGATCGAGGCGTAGGTTATATCGTCGTGGCTTGGGGGAAGGTGTTAGTTTGTAGGTGGTTTGAGGGGGAGTGGTTCGAGGAAGCGCCTGTCAGGCAGTACGTACGTCGGTCCAATGCCTCCGCTGGTCACTACAAAGTCGTACCGATCACTCATGCGCCGCACCGCTTCGATGATCTCGCTCTCGTCGTCCGCGATCACCTCCACGCGCTTCAGTTGGATGCCCAGCGAGAAACACCATTTCGCGAAGAAGGCGGAGTTGGTGTCTATTGTCTGGAGGATTTGCGAAGGGAAGTGGTTAGTTGGGTGGTTCGGTTGGTGGGGAATGGGTTTGCGTCGCAGATGGGCTGGGTTGGTTGGATATGGGACACACCACTTCCTTCTCAATTGAGGGAGAGCAGGGTGGTGTGCGGTGGTGAATAAATGGTGAACGAGATATGACAGGTTGATGATGAGGATAAGATACTCACCTTGCCTCCAAGTACCTCATCGCCAATGATCAGGCATGCCGCGGTGTGGATGGTGCGTTTGTTCTTCGGGAGTACGGATGATGTCATATTGAAGGATGGGGATGGAGCCCGAGTTCCGAGTGCTGAGGCAGGAGTGAAAGGAATTGAGGACGCAGAAGATGAATTGTTAAGGGCTGGCCGGGTTAGCTGACGGGTGAGTTGACTGAGTCGACTGAACATCGAGGAGGGTGGTGAAAAGGAACGAAAGGAGGACGGAGTGAGTGGATTCCAGGCGGACTAAGTATCAAGCGTGAGCGAGCGGGGAGGGGGAAAGGAAAGAAAGTGAGAAACAGAAAGTCTGGAGGGCCGCCAACGGAGGTTCGAGCGGGTGGGGGAGAAAATAGCGGGCGGCCGGCAACCCGTTCCAATCCCATCATTCATCATCCATCCATCCATCCCACTTGGAGCTAAGTCGCCTTCTCGATCGACATCTCCTGCTCCATTTCTGATACCCCCCTCGTTCTTTTCGTGTCTGCACCGCTGTTTGTTCGTTGCCAGTCTTAAAGAGAATTTCGTGTGGTTTAACCCTGGTGAGGTCATTATCATACCAACAAGATGGTGAGGACACATGCCCCGCATTCCCTCCCCCCTCCTTGCCCTTCATCGGTAACCCGTAATATTGACACCCCCTCCTCTCCCAGTCCGAATCTCGTCTGTATTCCTTCTCGCCGGAGACGAAAGAAAAGCTCCGCAAGTTTCGCTTGGGGACCTCGCGCGCCAAAGACCCGCAGGCTGTTATCTGTAGGGTTCCGTTTCATTTCGTTGTTGCCTTTCCCGCGCTCGTTCGAAACCTCCCTCGCCGATGTGGAAGATGATGCATGCAGGCATATCCTGTTCTTCTGTGGCAGCGGTGTCGAAGAGGGAATGGGCTGCAGGTGTTGGTGCTGACTGATCGGGTCGACAGATATAATCGACAACAAGAGCCAGGAAATCCGCCCCGAGGATGGTGAAGTCTACACGAAGATGGAAGATCTCGCCGACGAGCTTCCCGAGACGTCGCCTCGATTCATCCTTCTCAGTTACCCGTTGACTTTGGTTCGTTGCCTCCTTACCCTTGGTTTCTGCTGCGGTCGCTCATCGCGGGTCGCTAATATTGCATTTTCTGCTCTGGTCTAGCCGTCCGGCCGTCTCACCGTCCCCTATGTGATGCTCTACTACCTCCCCGAGAACTGCAACCCCTCGCTGCGGATGATGTATGCGGGTGCCGTCGAGTTGATGCGCAACACCGCCGAGGTGAACCGTGTGATTGAGGTGGAGAGTGAGGAGGATATCGTGGGGATCGAGGCCAGATTGCAGAGTCAGAACTGAGTTGGCGGTCCGGGGGTGCAGGATGAGGTGTTGGTATATATCATCTTTCGGGCTCGGGCCTCCTTCGTGGGTCTCTAGCCTGTCTTTTCTTTTGAGCTCATATATCGAGCGCTTTTTAATAGTATATTTAGCGGTGTACGCTATTGCTTTTGAGATTGAAAAATTTTTGGCTGGGGATGGGTTCTGGTTCTGCTGGTGAGTTTTTGGTCTCTCTGGTGGGGACGCGGATCTTGAGGTTGATATCGTTGTTCTGGACGGGATAGATTGTTGCACAATCGGTCACGGTAATGGATCTGTAGAGCTGCCAACCTTGCTCTAGCGTTGCTGCTGACTGCAGGTCTGACGCAACAGCCATCCCTCCAAGGGAAACAAGAAGGAGACTACCGGGACTGAGACAGATCTCCTCATGGCACCAAGCGTGTTCCCAGTCGCACCACCATGACTGTAGCAAGGCACACTCGACTATCGGCCCCTCTGCAATGAATGCCTCAGGCGGCAACAAGGTGGCCCATGTCTATAAGGAAAACACATAATCAAAAAGACCAGCCCGGTGCTCGACGATAGGCTTGTTGTCAATCAGATTGACCCCTGGACACGACCCGACAGTTCTTGAATTCATGTACTGTGTAGCTTCCCAGCCACCCGTGGCCCCCCTCAGCCCCGTCCCAAGTGCTTGGGAGCCATGACGGGTGGAACCCATTTCCGGGGAAAAGTTGATACATCAACTTTTTCCCCCACTCAATGTCTGGATGTATGGTACCTTTGAGCCCTTGTAGGTTTAGTAAGAACAGATGATCGACGGTCATCATCTAGGGTGTACTCAGTAGTCTATGCTGTCAAACTTGGACTCCGAAGCCCTGATATCAACGATGCCCTAGGAGGTCAGATTCTGAATTAATCCTCCTAGTATGAAATAGACCAGCACCCATGTCCCGTGTTGACGGAGGCCGACGGAATGCCGTGAAGGCCATTTACAGAGGTAAAGTATCCGTACTGTACCTTGCAATGTGTGATGTGTGATGTATGCTGTTTGAGTGATAGTGTCCACTGCTCTTTCATGAGTACAGTATGTGACTCCACAGTGGAGATAAGATGATTCGGACAGATGATCATAGCCTGAATGCATATGTCCAAAGTAATGTACACTCACAGTACTAGGCCGTGGTGGGTAGGAGGCCCAGCTGCTCGTCTGCCAGGTGGCAGGTGGCAGGTGGCCCCGTGGAGCGGAGTCGTTGGGTTTGTTCTTGTTTTTTTATTTTTTTTTTTGCTTTCCCATATAGTTGTATCCTTTTACGGCTCTTTCCCCTTCGAACTACGGGTCTTCGAGATGTCTGCTAGTAGTGGGTTGGGGTTCATTGTCCTGGTGAGATTGGGGAGAGAGGGGCAAAGCGAGCAAGGATTAGATGACGATGGCGATGCTGTGATGGGTGGGGAATTGACCCCGAGCACTGGGCTGTCTTTCTTGGTGATGATGATTGGCTTGTGCGGGTTCGAGGGGGGTTCTCTCGGAGATGCATGGCCAGAGGGAGAGGGATCTAGGGTCAGTGGGGATGGATTATAGACAGCCAGCCAGCCAGCAATATCCAGAATACTTTCACTACCCCCCCCCCTTGCATGTGCTGGGTCCACGGTGGTTGACGGTGGCGAAAAGAAGGGATTTGCATTTTGCATTTTGCATTGGGCAGGGAGGGAGGAATTTAGTTTGCGAACCCGGTGGTGTGGTTGTTGGGTTCCTTTTTTTGTTTCGACTCAATCGGGGGTTTTTTTGTAGGAATTGGGGAAGGTTGTTTTGGATGATGCCCTACGGCTTGATGATGGCTTCCCCGTTGGAACTTAATCCTTTTGGTACGAGGTGGGTAAGTATGTCGTAGCGATTAAGGTATTGAGTACATGCTTCGTCTATCATACTCTACATGGTGATCACCACGGTCAAGGTCAAGTCTTGACAATCACGAGGCAGGAGAGGGAGATAGAACGGTCCTGCCCCATCGAGGTGACAGATTTCTCCGATTTGGAGAAAAATAAAGTGGAGGAGCAGGGGTGCATTGGAACTTAAGGTTTCGCTGGGGCTGCTTCGCTCTGACAAATTGTTCCATTCACGGCTTCTTTGTTTACCATACCGTACGCTCAATCGTTACCTTACTCTTCTCACTGCCGGCTGTTCTGCATGGAACCATTGCCGTTTTTAATATAGATTGGGACTGTAGCATGGTGCTCCGGTTGAGTGTCGTGCAGCTGCTATGCATGCGCTACTGTCAATCGGGAATGTCGGGGGAGGAGAGGGTGTATTTTACTGTATTGTGGTATTGGTACCTGTTTTAATCGGAGGTTGTATAAGGTAGCACCGTGTGCTGGCAAAGGCTCGGTTTGATTGAGCAGAACATATTGATATAGTTGAAAGAAGACTCGATTGTGAAAGTTCTTTCTAAGTTAGCTTCTGTTCGGTTCATCTTGGACCTGGTATGTTGTTGATGTTCAGATGGAAAGTTGTCACCCGTATAGATTCAATTACTCCCACCGAGAAACGAAGCTGTCAGCGTGAAGTAGTACTGATGATATCAGCGAATTGTAGGCAGTCCGACTGTCTTAGCATTGACAATGAGCAACAGGCGATCGTCTATACCAGATAGAGCCGGATATAAGTTAACCAGTGCGGAAGCTGTCGAGGTAAATTCGAGGTATGGCCCGTTGTGAACAAACAGGTAAGATACACTGCTATACGGATGCATCCATACTCATCATACCACCAAGCCTTGCGCTGATATCATCTTGGCCCAGCAGGTCAGCTTCCAGACTCCTGGGTACAGAACAACAAACAAACTCTGTTGCACTCAGCCACATGCCAGGTGTCCGGGAACTAGAAAAAGCAACAGGCAGGAGGTGTTGTCTGTCACCGCACAAGACAGTCGGAATTGCTAGCAGAGTTCCCCGCCAAGCTTAAGAGGATTAAGGAAAGAGAGCCGGGTGGTCGAGACGGGGGTTTCGGGCTGTGTTTCCGAGTGGATGTCACGGCAGTGCACCTCACTGCACTGGGCAGGTCTGGATGATTGCCTACGTAGTAACTTTAGTGTCTAGGGACAGTACGGGAGGACTCAGTTTATTAGGTAGTCTTCTCAGAGGCTAGGCTAGGACCCAAGCGCTCCGTCGCCTCGGTTCGCCCGCCCGCTAGATTAGCCTACTTGTAGTTCAAGGTTGCTGGATTCCCAGGCTTGCAGGAGCAGCAACTTAGCAAGACTTCCAGTTTGCTTGGTCTCTATCCCGTACCTTGCTTACATACCGTCTGTCTGGCACTCCACTCACTGCATAGTCTGTCTCTCTTCCCCCTTCGGCACGGAGCGTGAGTATCTCTTCCCGTGGTCGATACCACCACTTTTCGATTGTCCAGACTCCAGAGTATGTCATGGGTTACTGAATCTGGAGCATCCAAATGAACATTTATTAGCGCTCAAAATTCATTATACCAGTGTCCCTAACGGGCCTGTTTGCTGCTTCTCATCTGACATTGAATATATGACGTCTAGGTGTGTCTCGACTATGTATGAAGAATCACCAGACACCGTATCTGCTGCAAGTCTATACGTAACAGTTGCCAGTGCCCAAAATCTGGATAAAATGCTGAAGGGTAAATTTAAAATCATGACTTCTCAAATACTAGGATAGAAAAATAACCGCAAGCCAGCAACGAATTAGCCATGTGCTACCTATACCCTTAGCCTCCTGCCACATTTGCAACTTAACACTAACTTAACCCTTTTTTTTTTTTTTTTTTTTACTTTTACGCTCTCGTTACGGAGTACTTGACTTGACTTTTACTTTACATACTCTTACCCACCCCCCTCTTGCTCCTCCGTTTCCCCCCTCCCTGCCAGAAAGGTTTGTTCGGCTTCTATTTATCATTTGGCTCGCGCTGCAGTGCAGGTGGCCGTCGTTGCCTGCCTGATTTGTTTATCTTTGCTCTTGCTCGCTTTTTCTCTTTTTGGCGGCCACCAACTCAATTCATTACCACCACCCACCCACCCTTCCCTCCTCTTCACTTTCTTCCCTCCTCTACTACAACTAACTCTTACAACTACTTTCTCTTTCACCACCACCACCACCACCACTACTACTACCACAAAACATTGCGCCCTTTCTAATCCCTCCCGTGGCTTCAGTTCTCGTACGCCTCGATCACGCCCGATCCACACGATCTGACCGCCCTTCAGCCAATCAGTCGTGGTCTTCGGCTGCGACCCTACCAAGAGCTCACCGTCTTGCCGGGTGTCCCAAGTCTACGGTTTCGGGTCACGCCCGTGCGACCTGCCAATACTTAATCGTGGTTCCCGCTTTGTCTGTTCTATTTGGCACCCACTCGGTTCGATCAACAACATCCACCCCCCCTTCCACCTCCACCCTCCGCCCTCCACCCCTGGTCCCGGTCGCCCAACAACCACTTTATCATACTCGGATCGATCATCTCAAACCCGCCTGTCCCGATTCCGCACCTCGACTGTCCAGCGATTGGGATAATATGAATAGACCATTTTGCATCGAGGCCTGGCGCAGAGATTGAGTTCTTTTATACTGCAAGAAAAACGACAACCTTCCATTCATATCACCGACTTGGTTCACCACAATATTAGCCAGTCTCATCCTCATCAGACTGTGCGCCTTTCCGACATGTCGACACAACAGAGTTCCGACCTGTTCAGCGAAGGCAAGCACGAGGGTTTCTCCAAATATGTTAAACGCATAAGAACCGCAATGAGGAGGACCTCTACCATCAAGACATTTCCGTCGCCCGGTATACAGGGGGCTACTGAGGTACCCGCGTCCAGTCAGAACGCTACGTACG
Organism: Aspergillus fijiensis CBS 313.89; assembly: GCF_003184825.1. NCBI lineage: Eukaryota > Fungi > Ascomycota > Eurotiomycetes > Eurotiales > Aspergillaceae > Aspergillus > Aspergillus fijiensis. The sequence goes on from NW_024468987.1 coordinate 393,397, forward strand.
TCCGACCTCTCTCCTTTCCCCTTACAATTGTCAACATTGCCCCAATACTTACTTCGGGCCAGCCTGACAGCTACTCCTCTCCCACCTGCCATCAGTGTGTCCCCCAATGCGACCGTACTTTACAACTGGGGAGTCATCCAAGAACAGAAGGCGCGCGCCTTGTTCGCAAAGTATGGACTAGCCATCGAGCCGGGAGAATGGAAGGCGCCTAGCGACATGACCGTGCAGCGAGTGGTGAGGCCGATCCGTATGCGAGTCCGCCGTACCTGCCACCGCTGCCAGACCATTTTCGGGCCCAACAAAGCTTGCGTCAATTGTCAACATGTTCGCTGCACAAGCTGTCCGCGGGACCCCATTACGAAGCCCGACGACAAACAGGCACAGACTGAAGCCGCACTCCAAACCCTCCTGTCGCAAAAGACGCCTGAGATTGCCCCGGCGCCGCGCCAATCCAAAGAACCTCGCCTGACCTTACCCTCACGTACCGGTGGCCAGGATTTGGTCCACAATCCACCTCGCCAGAGAATTCGGCGAACTTGCCATCGCTGCAACACCGTTTTCGCGGCAGATGCTATGGAATGCAATACTTGCAGACACATTCGCTGTACTCTGTGCCCTCGCGAGCCGTACGTTGCGCTATTTCCATTCATCGGAGCTATGCTAACAAGATGTAGGGCGAAGCTTAACAAATACCCGAATGGTTATCCCGGAGACGCCGAGCCTCCCTCGGAACTACCTGCACGGACATGGAAGAAGCCCCGGCAACGGGTTCGATACTTCTGTCACCGCTGCAACAACGTACTACAATCGCGAGAAACCATTTGCTCCCATTGCGGGCAAGAGAAATGTGACGAGACCATACGAGATCCGTAAGTTACTGAAGCGGTTGCTCATAAGCAAGCACGTGTTGATCCATTCATTGCAGGAAACGCAAAGAAAGGCCAAAACCCGACCCTGAGATATCGAAACGAGTCGAAGAACGATTGGCGCATGCGAAGATAGTGAGCACGGGATCAATGGAACGCTGAAACGATCATGGTTACTTCACGCTGCGATTCACGGCCCTAGTAAAATGCTCAACGAGTTCTCTCTTTTTCCCTCACCAGAGCGTGGTCAGCCCATACGGCCGGTCTATTCCCAGATTTCTTGTCCCCAGTCTGGACAGCATAAGAAAAAGCCCAGACGAAGAGCCACCGAGAAGAGTTTGATGGGGGCACAGTAGGGCTGGTCCTAGTGATTGGTGCATCTTGAAGCCTCAATCAGGATTATTTGCCCGTTGTGCAAGGCCTGTGGATATGCGCTTACGATGGTAACTATGCAGCAATGAACCAAACCCACGATGTTACATCGCCGGACTTGCTACGAAATTAGGTCCTTGCAATTTCCAGATACCCTTTTTGGCCGAGGCATTACGTGTTTCTAGACCCAAATTCATTTTCGAAGGTTCGGATGGCGAGTCAGGTGTGATCCGCAATCGAGAAACTGCATGTTAGAGCGTTAGCCGAAGCAGGACTAGAGTGATGGAGTGACGGAGGGTCTAACCACAACCGCGGGCTGCTGCAATCAAACCTAAATAGAGGGTGATGATTGACAGGACCCGCAATGGTGTTGAAGATGGAAGAAGTCGAGCCAATGATTGAGCAGGGCTGGAAGAAACTGCATCTGTCCTTGGATGTAATCTAAATCATATATTGAGGCCACCCAGTCTAGAATCGGAGGGACGCTGAGTAATGATTAGAGAGGGGCTCCACTGGGCCCCGCTGGGTTGGATTCAGTTCCCGGCGGTTTGGTGACCGTGTCGTCCCATGCCTCGGTCAGGGGAAGGGGGTGTTCTCTTTACATTGTAATGCTGGAGCTATCGCATCAAGTGATCGTAAAACTGTGTGGTGATTATGCAGCCGTTTGCATTCCAACCAGTATATCTTTACAGGACCTCTATAGACCTCCAGGGTATATTCAACCTGATAACCGATAGGTAAGCAGGTAGGTAGCAAGTCCCGAATCATCCGAAACCACATGGTGGTGCAGTCCGATAGAAATCATGCAACCCAGGCCCTGTCACTGTCACAACCCTGGATAAATAACACCGTGAATTAATTATACGTCCAGCATGTCGCAATTAGTACCGTAATCCTCTAGCGCCGCTTGTCTCCCTAAGCCCTTAATCCTCCCCCAGAAATAACATGAATTTCACCCAGAAACATCCAACCATTAATTTGACCAAAAAAAATCCCCGACAAAACTCCGTCCAACGTCCCTGCACTCGGCCGGAACTCTAGGACTGGGGGGTTTAAACGGGGAACCGGGGGGTTTGAAGAACGGTACCTAGTAGACTAGTTAAGTTACTTAACTACCTGAAGCTAGACTGGAACCCAACCCGCCGGCGCGCACGGATCAATTTCTTTTTATGGATCTATGGGTACGTACCTACTAGGTGCCGTAATGCAGATTTTTAATTTGAGGAGTCCTCTGTAAGTAAGTTTGGGGTTTGGTGTGGTGTTTTGTGGAGGTTGATTTGCATGCACTGTATATTTATACTTAGGCTAGGAGTTGTCGGTGGTGGTGGTGGTGGTGGTGGTTACGGGGTAGGTAAATGCTATTTTTTTTTGCTTCTGGCTTCTTGCTTCTTGCTTCTTGCATTTCTTGGGGTAGGATCGTCGGTTGTGGAATGGTTGCGTACAGGGGAGGGGGAGGTTGCGTGCGCCCTGCCAGCGCATTTACGCCACGTTCTCCGGGGGAAGTGTGTCTTTGTCTTTGATTCAATATACAGTGTGTTCCTATACGTATAGTCATTCATTACAGATGACAGTATCGAGACCTAGGCGTTCTTCATCAATCTGTAATCCTCTCAGTACTCGCTTGAGATTGGTATTGCCTACCTACCTATACAGGGGTGACGTCGGTGCTCTGGCGGGTTGGGAAATTCATCATCATCATCATCATCATCATCATTATCATCGACCCTGAAAAGGGGATTATGCAGTAAGAGATATGTACCTAAGGTGGTACAGTACAGTACATGTACACTGCAACTGCAGAAACCTGGAATCGAAGATCATTGATTTTTATGGCGGGCGGTGGATACCGAGACCGGGTTCCCCGCGTCTGACGTGCCAAGATCTCAATGGGGTATGAGCTGAGGTATGACTGCACTGCCTGCGCCGGGCACCTCATGCCATTTGCACTAGGTTACGATATTGTATGGTACGGTATATACTGAGAATGTAGGCGTGGCAGGTTGAGGGGCTCTGGGAGTTGGATGGGTGTGAGGGAAGGTGGATGGTCTTGTGGCGTTGTCTGCTATATTTACAGTACCTGCTACGAAATGGTAACCGGGATTTTGGTTGAAGAAGATAGGTCCGTTGGGTGGGTGAGTTCCCTGGGTTCTGGGGTTGAGGGCCGATGGCTGTTTTCTCTGGTGATGCTTGCGTTGAGGGTGATGTACTCATATCAGGTGCTTAGATACTTGTGGACTGGTGGACTGGTGGTGGTGGTGGTCTGATGGGTCACTACACGTCAGTAGCTGAAGGTTTCATCTGGTGGGCTGCAACTGGGAGTCTATACTTGGGTTCTTTTATGGAGTCAATTCAAAGTTCTGTCCCGGGTCTGCTGCTTCGAACCGGGGAGCAAACGCATGTGGCCCGGGGATGTCGGTTCCTGGTAATTATTCTCCGAGGAGGGGGGTTGTGTCTACCCTGAGGTGGGTTGTCAATGGTTGAGTGGTGACACTTGGGTCGCAAAGATAACTTAGGTGTGTAAGTAGGTTGCTTGTGCGGGTGATGCAGACTCCAAAGGTAGTTTGTGTTCTGTCCTTGCAGTCCTCTGGTAAGCTTGGGTGAGCTGATTCGGAACTGTACGGTTGATATCGTCCGGTGCTTGATACTGTAGACCTCTTTGCTGCCCACTGCTACACTTATTGAGGACAAGTACTGTAAACTAAACAAGAAACAGTGTCCCCGCTCTGCGCCCTCGGATTCAGTAATACCTCCCGCAAAGACACCCAATCACTAAACTACTTCAGCAGTGACAGCCCGCCGGGTCGGCCTCCCGACGGTTCGTATCCAGTCAAAGCTTAACGGGTGCCAATTGGCGACAGTGGCGTCCGTGGAACCTGGATCCCGGAGTGCCGCCTGCTCAAATCCTGCCGCTTCATTGGGCTGGTAGCAGAGGGATCGGTCGTGTCCGGGTGGAGCAAGTTGGGATCGGAGACGGGAACGGAGTAGGAGTAGGAGCAGGACGCCCGAAACAGAGTGAGACCGAGAAGGATGAGAAGCGAGGACAAGTGGCGTGTCGCATTGCGGTGTTGTTCGGGCCACAGAGTTGTGTAACCTCTGGCTTCTTGAAGAATTCTTTTGCCCCATGCACGAAAGACTTGGTTCCAAGTTACCACTGGGGTCTTCCAGTCACGGGATGATGAATCAATTGGGATAGTTGATTGGTTGAGTCCCGTATTAGAACTGGGAGATAGCGGTACCCTGTTGGTGAGCATATTTGGGCAATATCTCAAATTTTATCACTGTGTCGAAGAGATGGCACATCTGGCGGTGCAGCTGGTTTCTCGTGGAAGGCTGCATCCCTCTGACCGGTCCGATCCGTGGATGATCCGCGGGACTGGCGATGGATGCACTACCGAGGATCTTCACGTGGATTTCGCAATATCATGCACTGGCTGCTTAGAGGGCATTGACTGGGAGGTTTGCGGAGGCTCTAGGCTTGCAGGTCTGGATTCAATCAATAAGTTAGGCAGTATACGTCTAAGTCAGATGAGGTTTGCTTTTTCTTGCCCACCTTTCAATGCGCACTCAATTAGTTGTATATCGGTATCAACTCTGTAATATTCTCGTCTAGCTGGTCATCAAATCCAAGGAAATTGATACAATGGGATCAATATGCGTCAAGTCGAACAAGGTAGAAATTGGATGCCCGACCAAGGTTTGAATTCCTCAATGCAACAGGAGCATCTACTGTCGAAGCATGGTAATACATGGTACCTAGTATACAAAGCAACATTCCAAAACCGATCACAGCTCAGTAAGAGACCAGATAGGAAAGACCCCCATCGTTCTTCCCTCACCGCTTCCCCAGGGGATAAACCACTACCCGACTATTCCTCCACTGCTTCCACTCTACTCCCTCCCTGCATCACTTGTCCCCGAGCACAGCCTTCGAGAAAAAAGAAATATGACTGCTCCATTCTCCGTCCCAGCAGATTGGCACCGAATGAGAGCCATCCCTGCACCTGCTGCTCTTCCTGCCGCATGATTCATGCAGCGGTTGCCTTGCTTACCCAAGAACGAGCGGCCTCCAATTACCTCGAATATGGGGCGGGCGTATGCAAGCCCCGATCATCCTCACCCCCCCCCCCCCAGTGATCCTGTTTTCAAGCAAACAAACCTGCAAATCCTTGGGACGTCTACACGGCGCACTGCTGAGTGGGACATGCCCCGGATGGCATGGACTTTGCTGGAACGGGAGGCGCCACATGTTCCCTCTAGCGCCCTGCGTGTCGCGCCATGTGATTATCCGATGGTATGGTTGCAGCTCGTATATCTTACAGGGCAATCAACCCCCGTGAAATTTACAGTTTGTACATACCGGTCTTGTGGCAGGTCGTACGGTGACTGTTTATTCAGTACCTGGTTTCATTACTGACAGGGAGTCCCAGTCGACATGTTCATGTATTTTTCTAGGGTACACTGAAGCTCTTTGTACAGAAAACCTTGATTCCATGAGAAATATCCATCCAAACTTGCTCAATGGTCTGGTGCCCTCCAGCAACAACATCCAGTCATTCCCCCCATTTCAAGCGCTTTGAGATCATGCCATCGAACTCATCGCCGGATCGCTTGCGACCGCCAATACAGCTGGGGCAGTGAATGTAGAAATAGGAGTGTGGGTGGTATCCAAGGTTTTCCAGGGCAAAGTTCCTTCCAATAAACTCGGTTTTCCCCCAATCGAGACAATCTTCGCAGAATGCGAGCGGACACCTCGCACAACAGAACAAGAGCCCACCGGCCTCAGATGCCCTTCTCTCGCAACCCGAGCAAACATGATGGGGGCAACTGAAACGGGCCTCGTTCGTGTGCGACTTCATGGAATCCGGCAGACATTCCCAGTGATATGCTCGAGGACAGGTCTGACAATCCAGAGGTTCGAACCTCTTACAGATCCCACATGTCTAGTTCGGTCAGCCAGGGCCATAAACTGTGATGGCCACTGTACTCACGATCTCGTTTGTCATGGACTTCAACGTTCCCATTCCTGGTGATTTTGGTGTCGTTGGAGAAGTGACATGCATGCGTAGATTCTCCTTCGTGACGTCGAAACCCTCAATGGTAATAACCCGCCCTTTGCCGATTCGACGTTCTGCACGGGCGAAATAGGGCGCGTCGTCTGGAAATGCCTGGGACCTAGACAGTTTCTCAACCTTTTGCCCATTAAAGATATTTGTGCGCACCCGCTCCGACACTTCCCACCAGGAAGAGGTGTTCGCGAGGTCCTTGCCCGTGTTCGAGTTAATGGTGCATCTGTCAAGAAGTGATTCAAAACTCCAGGACCTCATATCTGCCAAGCTATTCTCTTGAAGACCTTCGCAGGCAATGAGGCGCATCGGAGGCGTCTCGTCAATTCCGGTCAGGGTATAGTCATAACCGTTTCCAGCTTCGAATATGCGCTCCTCTTCAATGATCTTTGATGAAAGATATGACTTCTTGAGCAGGCGGCGGCTCATCTGCTCTTCCAAGGTACCTTTGGAGATAAGCCTGAAGATCCTTACCGGCTGCTTTTGGCCTATACGGTGCACGCGAGATTCAGCCTGTCTCATCACTTGCGGATTCCAATCTTCGTCTAAAAAGATGACCACCGAAGATCCGACCATGTTAAGCCCCTCGCCACCGGCCCGAATTGATACAAGGAAGACCATGAACTGGGGAAGGTTGTTGAAGAGATGGACGCAGAGCCTGCGCCAAGCTCGAGAAGTACTCCCGTCAAGCCTGACATATTCGAAGAAACCGCGTCTCTGCAGGATTTCCAAGAGCTCCTCGCAAAGGTCAAGAGCCTTGACGAAACAAGAAAAGATGACGACCTTCTTCTTTTCGGTGAAGACGAAGTGGTGGACCAACTTGCTCAACGCAAGAAGCTTTCCTGAGCACGAGAGAAGGGAGCTAGCAGAATCATTTGAACTTTCTGGGCCGTTATTCAATAGCCAAGGATGGATGGAGCACTTCAGACGTGAGTATACTGCATGGTTGGCATGATGCAATCAATGCTTACCTTTCGCAGTTCCATGAGAACGTTATCCGAAATCTTCCATTTGCGTTTGGCGGCTGGCTTATTAAGGTCGATGTTTGGCCTGTCGATAGGCCAGCCTTCTTTGTCTGTCTTCAACGTCGACGACGGCCGCGAGACTTCACCGAGTGCTTCGTCTAGTCCTGTCAGCACTTTCATGTACAAAGAGTGTTGCAGCTTCGAAAGCGGCACAGCGAGTGTGACAACCTGCTTGGGTGGCAGATTGATTCCGACCTGCGGAGAGTCCTTTAGACGTCGCAACATGATGAGGTTGAGAAACCCTTTGATATGATTTGAGAAGGAAGCATCAAATTTGCCTTCGTTCAGCGAAAATGCGTCCTTGAACAGCTTAGCCGACGACGGTGTGAAAACTTCGGGGAAAAGCCAGTGCAACAGCGACCACACTTCGCCCAAGTTGTTTTGAATCGGAGTACTAAACACCAGATTTGGTGAGCATGAGAAGGTCAAGAGATGGACAATATCACTAACCCTGTGAGTATGAGCTTATATTCGGCACGAAGCTTGCCCATAGCCTGTGCCCGCTTGGAGTTGCTGTCCTTGATCCGATGGCCTTCGTCGAGCACAACATACTTCCAGATTGCCACCTTTCGGAACCAGAGGATGTCCGCCATCAACGTCTCGTAGCAGGTGATCAGCACTGTGCTTCTGACATCCTCTTTGAAGCAGCCCTCTTTGCCTTGCTTCTTTGAAAAGAGCTTCTTTACCATGACTCTTTGATCGCGTGTCCCATGAAACTTGACGGGAGTGAGGTTCGGAGTCCACTTTGTGAGTTCAGTGATCCAGGTATCCAAGACGCTCAGAGGGCAAACAACCAGAAATGGTGCAGGATTGATACAAGACGATCGTTCACTCTCCGTGACATGTTCAAAGAGCGTCAACGTCTGCAAAGTTTTGCCGAGTCCCATCTCGTCGCCTAGAATGCCACCCATTCCGTTTCGTCGAAGGTACATGAGGAACGAAAGCCCCTCGAGCTGGTATGGTTTCAGGGTTGCCCGCAACCTGCAAGGTTAATCAGGGTGTACAAGGCCCAGGTATTAAGGGTCTTTACTTACCCTCTCGGCTGAGATGTCAGTTGTTGCTGCTGCTCGATAGTTGGTTGCCCATGATATTCAGAATCGCTCAGCACGTCGGGAACCCTGTCTAGGAGAGGAATGATGAGGTCTCTCTTTGCTCGAAGGAAGTTAATTCGACGACTTTTGATGTCATCGATGACACTTGTGGGTGTACTTTTGGCAGTGAAGGTGCTTTGTTTGATACGAAATGGGAGTCCCACGAGAAGGTTTTGAAACCGCGCGGTGTACGATAGAAGCGGAGACGTTTCTCGTTCTGACAGTCTGTTAGCTCGATGGTTGCTTAGCATGGCATGAAGGAAGTCTGATCATACCCAGATATCGAGCTGATAGAGGGTTTGAGCTGCCATTACTGGGTGGAGAGGTAGGGGGTGTCGATATGCATGATCTGGGACTACTGAGCGGTGTCTGAAAGTCGTCCGAGTCGAGGAGATTATCCATGTTGGTGTGAGGGGGGTGCTAGGCTTTTTGATGAAGCAGTCAGCAGGGGTGATTGGTTGATGAAAGAAATAGTGCGAGGAACTGTTGCTCTGGTGACTCGATGAGGCGGTGATTTATATAGTGGTGTGTATATAACACCACTGTTGATTCCGAGTCTTCGGGGTGGGGCTTGAGACGGGTCTGAGGCAGTGTTGCTCCTAGGTATGCTAGTGTTTGGAACGATAAGGTAATTTTGGGGGGTATATTCACAGGGATACGGTGAGGAGGGGGGTTTGATGAGGGCAGGCTACGTTGAGAGTGATAGTGAATGGAGGGTGTCTGAGGTGGAGGAATAACAGCATTGTGGTTTTGCTGTTTTTGTGAGAATGGCAAGTGAGATAGCCCAACCCATTTCATCTTCGATGGAAACTATAAGCAGATCAAAAATGTTTGGTCCAGGAGTCTACCCAATATCTAAACCATGGTAAACTGAAGCGATATCTGAGGAGGGTATACCTGGCAATGATATGTGGAGTGAGGTTTGCTCGGCTCACTGCGGGTTGCGGTAGAGTAAGATATCCTTGTCAATATGAGAGTGCTTTCAAGAGGCTGAGTATAGATTAGAGTCAGTAGAACTGGTTTATGAAGAGTCCTCAATGTCCTCAAGCTTTTGATGTATACTGGCTGCATAAGAGTATACATCATGTGGGGACCAGCGAGATCAACCACCATAGCAACCAGACTTTGCGTGAAAGAGGCATATCGAAAACGTCTCCGCAACTTACAATATCCAGCAGAAGCCATGCCACAAACAAAGACTTCTGTACAGTCCAGTCTCAGCGAGCATGGGAGACCGGGGACCAACAATTCGTCGACACCCGCCATCCCAAGGCATCAAGGCACCAAGGCAGCGAGCGATCTTATCAGTTCGATGACTGATAAGCCCGATTCAACATTTTTCTCCAACTACCGTCACCACCACACCTCACGTTGACATACAACCTCCACTTCCACTTCCACTTCCACTTCCACTTCCACTTCCACTTCCACTTCCACCCTCAACTATCCTCCATCCACCTCCTCTTCTCATCTCCTACACTTCACCCCAAACACAAACCCCACACCCTCCACTCCACCCGCAACAAAAATGACAACCACCCCCAAAAAACAACACATAGCGCACACCCTCCTCCTCCGCGCCCACTCCCCGGACACAGCCACCACCCTCTTCACCGAGCGCGTCAAACAGAAACCCCTCTACGTGCGCCCGACCTCCCCGACCCCGGAAGACAACCGCCACCGCCGCCGCCTCCACCGCCTCCGCCGCAAGGACTACTTCCTCCGCCACCAGAAACCCCGGCCCCTGTCCGCGAGGGAGCGCCGCGCCCACCCCGAGGTGTTCGGGGCGCCTTCTACCTCCCGGTCGCGGACGAAGCATTCCAAGACCAAGAGCAAGTCCAAGAACCAGAACCAGAATCAGCCAGAGGGTGCTGGTAAGGGTGATGGTGCGGATGCAGGGGAATACAAATACGCCACCTTTAAGGGCCTGAACGCGCTGTGGGTGGAGTACATGCTCTCCGTGCTCGATTTGAAGGACCCGCGAAGCAAGACGGGGTGTGTGGTTACGCCGAGCTCGCATGGGAGTAAGCTGGTGAGCTGTGATTATCATGGGGCCGAGGTGGAGGTGGTGCGGAGTCGGTGTGCGAGTCGGGTTGGGCTGCGGGGCATTGTGGTGAGGGATGGCATGTTTGCGTTTACGGTGGTGGGGGAGGGGGATCGAGTTACGTGTGAGTTTTTTTGCTTCTGGTCTGGTTTCTTTGGGGTTTGGGGGTGGGGTTTGCTAACTTTTGGTGTTTGGGTAGTGGTTCCGAAGGAACATACGGTTTTTCGGTTTGAGTTGCCTTTACCCTTCGCTTCGGGGGGGAAGGATCGGGCTGGAGATGCGGCTGGGGAGAGTGAAGAGCAAGACCAAGCGCAACCGCAACAGAAGAAGCTCGTGTTCGAGTTGCATGGCAGCCAGTTCCAGAATCGGCCGGTCGATCGCGCGAATAAGAAGTTCAAGTGGAGGAATGTGGATTATGTTTGAGGTTTGGCCTTGGACTGTCCCTTGGGTTTCTGTCCTGGGGGCTTGGATTTATGGATTTATGGGGTTATTGGTGGTGCTCGGGGTATAAGGATCAGGATTGTATGCCTGTGCAGTGTGGCTGCGGTTGCTGGGAGATGCTGGAGCATTGAGGCAGGGCGGGCTTGCTGCTGGCTTACTCGTTGATTCTTGGCTGTGGAAGAAGCATGGCTACAGAGATTGTGCCCACGAGCTAGCTTCGGCGTCTCCGTGCAGCGGTGAACTCGACAGAGGGAGGTCTCGAGCTTCTGCAGTCAAACCCCGGCTGCAGGCACTGCGCCCCGCCAACTAGGCTGGCGTAGAAGTGCTGGCTGGCTTCACGCGACAAGGCACTCCAGTGCAATACCTTACATTGGGCTATACTCCGACGAGGCTCAAGGACCCTTGAAACAATGCACGTTGCACACGCATATGCACACGCGCATGCGCAAAGGTCTACAGAAGTCGGTCTTGTTGATATAGATCAATCTACACCAGAATATATCTTCGCATCATATTTGAAATCGTTAATTCATGTTCATTGTAGCTCACATCAAGCACTATCTTTGGTCGAGCATGGCCTGTCTCTCGGCCGACTCAGCTCAATCTCAATTCAGCCAGACGCACCTCAGCCAGACACCTAAGCACCCCAGATGGGGCAAATGGGACGGCTCTTAGCTGCGCAGGATCAACCCGCAGACGACAAACCCAGCCGCCCTAGCGGCATAGCAAAACAGCCCCTATGCATTTCTGCTAGGCTGCGTTCCCGCTGCACCGCATCTCTCTACCCACGAAAGAAGTCCATCACCTATCACCAGGAGGATTAATCAACTCGAGACAGACAACGGCGCAGCGCAGCACAAGCTCGAGCCTAACCCCATTCCTCACAAGAAACAGGCGCAATGCAACCAAACCACCATAAGCATCCACATCAATACATATCAGTTTCGAACCGTAAACCCTCCACAATATCAACACCAGTACCAAGAGTTCACATCCCAGCCCACTCCACACTGAACGTCCGTACACTCCCCGCATCCCCCAGACCAGACTCATCCGCCGCCCCGCCGATCAGAAACCCCTTCTTGACGCCCGTGCCCAGCCGTCCGCCGGCCACGAGCGCCATCAGATCCAGCTCCTCGTCCCAGTCGGCCCCGACCACCAGGAAGTGCGAGTGGAACCGCAGCGGGTCGCCGGGGTACGCCAGGTACTGGCACCCGAAGCGCAGGCCGGGCGAGAGGTAGTACCCCTCTGCGTGGAGGTGGGCGAAGAGCGGGTAGGAGGGGGGCACGGCGGGCGGGGGGAGCACGGTTGAGGAGGAGGGTGAGGGTGTGTACGGGAGTGGTGGGTGGGAGGTGGCGGGGGTGATGCCCATTGTTGTGCCGTAGGGGGCGGTGGTGGTGGTTGTGGGCGTGGATGTGGATGGTATCGAGGTGGTGGTGGCAGTCATTAGGGTATCTTCAGCTGGAGCTGGAGCAGTATCTGGGGCTGCGGGCTCATCGCTCCCTGTAGCAGCACTATTATCCTCACCCTCACCCTCGCCCACGGCGGCAGCAGCAGCAGCAGCAGCAGCCTTCTTCTTAGCGGCCGTCTTCTTCGCTTCTACCCGCTTCAGCGCCTCCTCGCGCTGCTGCTCTTTGCGGTTGGTCTGCAGCCGCATGGCGTGGGCGCCCTGGGATTCTAGCTCGCGGCGATACTTCTGGCGGTCGGCCTCGCGGAGGGCGCGCATGCCCTCGCGCTGGGCTTTTACCTCGTCTACAATGCATGCTACACCGTTGTCCACCAGCAGCCGCGCCTCCTCGGGCATCAGCTTCAGCGGCAACCCCAGAAACACATTCTGCTGGGGGATCTGCGGCAGGGTGCCGGTGAGCACGCCGCAGATGTGGTGCTCGCGTCTCAGATACGTGACGGCATCAATGGAGAAGAGAAAGTAGCTACCCGCGATATACGAGATCGGGACGGGGAGGGGAGGGTCTGATTCCATTGGGAAGGTAAAAAATTTATTTTGGAAGTAAATCTCTGTTGTAACTAAGGCGCTGTTAGCTCGAAGACTCAAGGAGTGATGCAGAGGATCAACAGCGGGATAGGCATTGCAAATCATTTTCAATACGTTTCTCAATCACATATGCTCGTTAAATGAGATTATTGTGAGCTTCAGGGGATTGACAGATTATAGTAGTTCATATAATCATGCAAAGGAAGGAGGGGAAAAAAAACAAAGTGAGGCTTACCATCTACTCAGAACGCATAAGCATCTTATGCGTTAGCAGTGCAAAGACTGCGAAAGTGTTGCAGAGACCGTGTTGTTCTCTGGCGGGAAGAGCAAGAATTGAGGAAAAAATGTTTAGTGGGATGGAAGCTCTTAAAGAAGCTGCCCCAATGGAGACCTTTCCTCTTACGGTTAGCCGATAATTTGCGATTAGTAATGAGCACGGGCCACCATACACTGGGCACCTTCCTGATGGATGCTCTTCCGCGACCAGGAGATGTGATTGATTGTCGAACGACGAGGATCATTAGGCGTCAAAATGAGCTTCTTGTTGCTTCTATTCTTCGTTTTTTTCACTCCCCTCCTGTTGCTTCTAGGTATGTCCACTTTCACCACTTCTCTGCATCAGAACTATTTGTTAATGGGGCCGTAAAGCATGGCTGGGTCTTTCGTCCTGCATGAGGAACCGCCGCCTGCGATCGTATTTCGCAGCCTCGCCCGCCGGACCGGGCATCGACTCGTACGGTAGACACTATCTCCGCACAATGGTCAACACCGGGCCCGCCATGTCCGAGCAGATCGAGCTGGACGATATGATGCGAGGATCGGAACACGAGGAATAATCGCGAAGATGTCTGCATTCAAACAAACACCGAACACTTCAGAACTCTAGATCCGCTTTCTTCGGCATGCTTCCGGAAACCGCGCCGTCCTGGCCCTCCTTGTCGCCTTCGGCGGGGGGGAGACTGAAGGGCTTGATCTCGAACCTCCGCCGACTCAATGTGAAGGCCCAGTCCTGGCCGACGTTCTGGTCACTCCCGCCACCACGCTCGTGCAGGACTGGTAGCCGATGAGTCTTCAACATTCCTTGGGGAGGCTCCTCGTGGGACGTGGCTGCGCCGGAGGTGGCGAGCGCGTCGGCTGAGTGAGGGAAGGGACACAGCTCGATGACTCCGTCGCTGATGAGTTCCATCCATCGGACGAGGCCTGACGCGCGAGGGAACAGAGACAAGGGGATTGTGATCATAGCCGTGGCTCGAATCCCGGGCGTGTTGAGCAGTGCTCGGAGGGAGTGGAGGAACGGCAGAACGCTATCAGGTTGGCTCGATTCGAACGGGTATATCGTGGGGTTCAGGAGAGATGGGATGACGATGCGATGGACAGTGTTTGGGGGGCTCGAAGCGATAGCAGCATCAAGGCGTTTGTGAATGGTCGTGAACAAGGGTTCGTTCGACGGGGTGAACGGGATGTAGTTGAGATTGGTGATGGAGGGGTGTGTGAGTCGTTTGGTTAAATCGAAGGCGTGACAGAACGCAGGTCGCTTGTCCGGACTTCCGTCTGCAGTCGGCTGACTCTGGTCCCCGGAAGTAGCTGTAGGCACTATCAATTGTCAACGCGCCTCATTCACACCCATGGACATATATCGAATTACCTCTTGACCCTGCAATTCCTGCTCCAAATTCCCCCAGGCGCTCGTACCTCCAAGCGATCTTCATGCGCTCGCCCTTGCGCTTGTCTTGCTTATCATCGACAGCATCAGCTGGCCCAATAAGCCCCGGAAGACTTCTTCCCCACTGCTCCGGCATCCCGACGACATGGACTCTGTGGTCCTGCACCACGCCCTCAGCTGCGTAGTATCGTAGCAAAGCTCCCGCAAAGTCCGTCGTCCCGTTCTCTTCCACTAGCAACGTCTTCCCAATAGGAAGCCCACCATGTCCAGCAAGTATGTTATCAAGCGACGGTGTTCCCGTCGACGTCGTCGGTCGCCCATCGTCGGGGGAGGGGCGAACGCCCGGTGTGGTTTCTGGAGCAGCAGCAGCAGCAGCAGTGGACGTCGCTTGCTGCAGCCCGGCAGAGGCATTGACGGACGCAGTCCGATCGCCTCCAGTCGACAATCCAATATTCCTCTTTCGAAAAGACATTACTGAGGGTGTTGTTGTGGTAAATGCAACTCAGCTGAAGCGCGCACGAAATTGTTTCCTCAAGCTTTGAGATGCTGCGGGGCAATGCACGGAAAGGTACTGTAAAAGCGGCGGCGGCGGCGGCGGCGGCGAGGACGACGGCGGCACTAAAAGTTCTACTACCAAAAAAGCTGTCCGTCGGGTTTCTCCCGCGCGAACTCCTCACTTTCTTTCTCTCTGGATCTTTCCATCCTCCACGCGCGCGCGCTCGCTTTGTCCATTCATCGACCAGCTTCTACACACCTTTGACACCAACGACCAAGGTCGCAATTCCCTACTCGAAGAAAACTCGGCGTGCAACGAAACCTGCCCACCATGTCCGACCCGTTACTCTTCGAGGACACCTTCACCATCACGGCGATCAACCAGCAGAAATATGACCGCGTGTCGCGCCTGACCTGCACCTCCTCGGACAACTTCACGACCTTCACGCTCGACGTCAACACCGAGCTGTACCCCTGCGTCGTGGGCGAGTCCCTCAACATGGCGCTGGCGTCGACTCTGTCGCTGGATGGTAAGGACGACTCCGGGGCCAAGGCGGGCTGGAAGGAGGTCGGCATGGGCGAGCAGACCCTGGCCAACGACTACGATTACGTCTGCCACGGCAAGGTCTACCGGTTCGAGGAGGGCTCGACTTCGGGAAACATGTAAGTTCTTTGGTGTGTTTTTGGGAATTGGGATCTTTTATGTCGACATCTCATGGAAGTTGTGATTATGACTAACCTCGGATCTTTTTCTCTTCTCTCCAGGGCTGTCTTCATCTCCTTTGGCGGATTGTTGCTCTACCTCGAGGGCCCCTACAAGAAGCTGGCACCCCTGCGGATCGACTATGTCTATCTTCTTCTTAAGAAATAAGGACAGCAAAGGACGAGAATCGTCTTTGACGTTTGTTTTTCTGATTCCCTAGGCTACTATGGGTTGTAGAAGCGCTCGAAGTCCGATTAGTATTTGGGAAAGCGACCAAAAAAAAAAGTCTGATTGCATTTGATTGGGGTCCTTCGATTGCAGCGCCGGCGTTCGATTGGTGAAATTTGGGTATAATTGAAATAGAGAACCACTAAATTCTATGACATGTTGTGTACATTCCCTGCTGCTGCTGCTGCTGCTGCTCCTTCTTCGCTCTCATACATGCCTTTATCAGTCCCGCCTCCTCTTTCCTTCTAGTTCGTCGCATGCGAGGCAGTGGGAAACTCCAAGCGCCGGTGTATCCGGGCCAGGATCTCCAAGAAATCCGGCTCGTTCTCGGCGGTCAGGATGCCGTGGCGGATGAAGAAATCGATCAAGACGACCGCGCAGTTGGGCTTGAACTCGCCGCGCGCCAAGGCCGCCTGGGTCTGGTCGACCGAGAGCAGATGGAACTGCTCGACCTCGGAATCGCCGGGCTGCAGCACCACGTCCGCGCCGACCCGCACGTCGTAGATGTACTCGACCTCGGGCTGCAGCAGGTCGGTCTCGCCGCCGGCCTTGGAGCTCCGGACGTAGAAGTAGGTGACGCAGCCGGCGGCGCGCGCGTTCGCGCGCGTCACGGCCTCCGGCAGCGAGGCCTCCTCGCTCGCCTCGCGCACGAGGCACTCGAACGGCCGCTCGTGGGAGCTCATCCCGCCCGCCACGGAGTTGTCCAGCATCCCCGGGTAGGTCTGCTTCGTGCGCGAGCGCCGCGGCACCCAGATCCGCAGCCCCCGGCCGTCGTCGTCGCTGTCGTCCTCGACGTAGCACGTGGCGTGGATGCCGTACGAGACCACCCCGAAGAGCGGGGTGGCCGACCGCTCCATCTCCAGCAGGAACTCGCCCCCCGGCCCGTAGATCGGGTACAGCTCGTCGCGCCAGCCGCGCAGGATCTCGAACGTGCCCTGCTCCACCGCCGCGGCGAGCGTCTGCGCGACTTGCCGGCTGCGCTGCGCTGGGGTCGCATCGGCGCCGGTCACGAGGGTCACCGTCCGGGTCGCGCCGTCCACCGCCCAAAAATCGGCCGGCCAGGGGAATTTCTCCACTACGCTGTTGAGGATGTAGCCCAGCACGGCGTCGCAGCCGCTGACTTTGAAGCGGTGATAGTTTTCCAGGTGCGCGGTGTAGAATGCGGGGTCATCCTGGTAGTACGGGAATCTACCGCGGGGGAATCATGGGTAAGCAAGCATTCCGATGAAGAGTGAAGAGGGAGGGGTTGGAGGGGCAAGGCAGTTACCGGTCGCATTCTTTGACCAGCTCTAGATTGGACTTGCCCATTTTGGTTCGATGGTAGAGTTGTGAGTGGTCAGGGAGGTATACAAAAATGCACGGAAACAATCTATGCTTGAGTCATCCGTTGTTGGGTTAACTACTTCTAAACTAGGTTGCTGCTGAGATTAGATAACTTTTTTTTACGTTAGGTCTAATTTAATGTTGCTTCTTACTAAGTAGCCTAGTCGATTATACATGAAAGTATATAAATATTAAGATTTTTGAATAAATCTTGTTCATTTTAGAAATTACCTTCTTAGGAATGATTGTTATTTCAAACATCTTATCTGGATTCATGCATGGCGTAGTACTTTTCGAACTTTGTCTTTAATCTTAGTAGTGACAAGTAAAGCTTTCGTTATAGAAATCTAATTTTAATCTCCTGGCGCTTGGTAATGATCCAATCACTAAATAGATTCAATTGACTACTAAGTAGTTGTACAGCCCGAATCTAGATAGTACCTGCCAGTAACTAGTAACTAGACGTTGTTTCCAGAAGGAAGGTATATCTATATGTATTCAACATCTGTTTTCACCTCATCCACCGTGCCTTTCGGGAAGTACATACTGTCAGCCGTGGTCAACGATCGCACAAGCTCACCATATATTTCTGAAGTGTTATGATGCTAGTTGTCATAGACCTACGGGATGAGTGGAGTGACCGTCTACAAGATAATGACATGTTCCATCTGATCACAAGCACAGAAAAAGGAATCATGGTTCATCTTTACGATCTTGGAAAAAGGTCCGTGACAGGCGGATAATTGCCGGGATCCTCATCGAACGTGGCACCCGCCGCCCGGACGGGTCGAGACCCAGGTATATCTTTTCAGTGAGATGTTGACTTTGTACCACAATCTCCCGGTCATGGGCCGGGCTTGCACAATGGTTCCTCAGACCCGGTAGTCGACGGGTTCAGGACCTCTTGACACCGCCCTGCCGTATTTGACGTCCATGGTGTATCTCTCAGGACCCACGGGCTGTGACGCCTGCATGCCACAACTATCTTGTCCCATGGAGGGTTTAGCGGACCTGGAGATACCGGATCTTGGGCGATGAAGTGTCAACATCATTTGTCGATGATTGTATCTGGAACGATGACCCACCTGAAGAGTACCGCAATACAGAGGTACTGGATCGTGAGTCTACTTGCAAGAAGCGACGATGGCCTGGACCGGGGATGAGAGTGCACGGTACAAGAGGCGAACCCTTGTTAATCTACAACCGTGCAGGCAGGCCGGAGTGAACCGAGTTCTATCTATTGTAACTGCCTAAAGGATGTTCCACGGCTGGCCTAGTGACCGTTCTATATGCGATATTAGACCCGGTTGGAGCTATTTAGGCTAAGTTACAGGCCACTGGCCCTCTTGTGGCTGGGCGCTGATTGAAGTCAGCTACTACTGTCGCGAGGCAGTTTCTAAACTAGTACTACTACTAGTTGCCTAGTAGACAGTTAAATAGTACAAAGCCAACCCTTCGCTTGTTCCTCGTTGCTCACTCACCCTGACCTGTTGACGCAAGTACGCGATAAAATCAATTCTTCCTCAAATCTTGTCTCTTTGCACTGCTGTGCTTACTTTTTCTTCCAAGGCCCACCCCACACAACAAGAATTGCTCATCAGCGATGATCTAATGGCCGATGAGCGAGTCCCTGGCGATAACGATGCCATCTACGATGCCGTGCCTAAGAACGACCAAATATTCAAAATCGAGTTCCTCGAGATTGCCCCGACTCCTATCGTTGCGTAAGACCTGTCCTTTTCTTGGTTTTCTTCTGATTTTAACAGCGTAATCAAGCGACCGTGTCTTCTTTGTCTACCTTCGCGGTGATATACCCGAATCCAAGAAGAAAGAGCTGGCATTACCCGACGAAGGCCTCATTAATGCAACCCTTAAAGTGAGCGCCTCTGCTGTCTACCCAGATGGTAGTATCGACAACGAAGACTCTGCCACAGGACCACTAAGGACTACACCCTTTAATGATCTGGCCCATCTTACGATTCGCAATACCTCTGGAGCTCAGGTTGACTATATGGCCGGCAGCGGCCGCAGTGATATTTTACTCGACTTCCAGTTCCTTCCAATGTTTTTGAGGAGTGGTACGTGGACTTTTAAGGTCGATGCGCGAGCTGGAGATCAAGATAATACCTGCCTGTTTGCTATGAAGTTGACCCAGTGGTTAGAGGGAAGGCTGCATTAGGATACTTGGAATGCGTCTCTCACAACATCCTGTAATTTCCGCTTATAACATACTAGTAATTGGGTGTGTCAGTAGCATTGAAGGCTTGTATTAGACGCTTTTGTATCCATCTCTCAGAAACCCTACTTGGGGACATGCATGATTGGCGGGCTTGTCTATACCCTTCAAGGATTTAAAATCTTACATCTGTCCACTGTACTAATAATTTGACGAGGGTTTACCACAGTACACCTTTAGAGGAACGAGTCGGATAGCTCGGAGGGGAGGATGGGCAGTGCATTCGACTCCAATTTCCCCAGAGTAGCGCTGTGGGCTAGGGATGGCTGTCAATCAGGGTCTTCTGTTGGGCGTGACATCGCGTGTCAATCAGTGGCCAACTTCCAATGAACTAATCGCGGAAATAATCCCTGGAAAGAATGTCATCCACATTTCATTCCAAGATGCTGTAAGCGCTAAGGGCGACGATACTAGTCTGTATGATACAGTACTTGGAACCCATGTACAGATATGTTTACTTCAGGCCCTTCCTTACCAAACATCTGACATACGGCTACCCTCGTTCTCCCAGCGGTTTTGAACTCTTCGATCAATCCCATGCCGAAACATGAGGAATAGCATCATGCTTGCCGCCATCACCCCCCACCTTCCTCTCAATTCTCTGCCACCAGACCATGGGCCACCTAATTCCCATCAACGTGGACGGTCTCTCTTTCTTCGGGCAACGAACAGCAACAGACAACCCACAGGACCGGGTCTACTCATGCCCCGCAGGCCCTGCCCGATCGACGACCGAATGCACCCGCTTCGGCACCCTCGGGTGCACGGTCTACGGCTACCCCTCCACCGGCGGCGTTCTTATCAAAGAAGCCGACCTCCTCGACATGATTTTACTGTCGCTCCCGCGCTCTCATGTCTCGCAGCGCTCGCCCAGTGCCGAGGAAGAAGACCGGTTCCGTAACCTTCTGCGACGGACCGGCGCGACGTTCTGGCCGAGCAAGCAGGATTGGCTCGACGTACAGATGGGATTGAGGGAGATGACCGAGGAAGAAGAGAAGGTGATCGTGTACGGGTGGCCAGCGGATGGAGTGGGGGTGTGGGTGTTGCGGTTCGCGAGTGCCAACGAACTGCCGGACGACTTTGGGAGGATGAGTTTGGTGATGAATGTGAGGGAGAAGATACGGATTCTGAAGGAGTATGGCGCTACGTTTGTTGAGGATGTCACGCAGGTGGAGGAACTCAATATGCTTTGAGGTTCTTCTTGTTCTTGGAATGGGTACGGTGCAGAGGGATGGCATGCATCTTTTGTCCTTTCTACCTTTTTCTTCAAAAATTGAGATTTGAAATGAGATCTTGTGGATCAAGTGGTTTTGGGGCAGGAGATAGCTGCATGACTGCTTCTGGACCTCGTGGACAGTTTGTCACACCATCAGAAGTTGGGTCATGGGGTCTGGGTTTGAAGAAGGATCGCGCTCGTATTATTGGGTTCCTGTGTACTGTAGTTGAACCTGGTTAGATCCACAGGCTTATCTGATTGTACTTGTAATCTCTAGGTCAACACACGGAAGGCTGATCGACCTTCATTGATGTTCGGAGCAACGGTACTGAATGGTACCTATATTGTTCCCGGCCAGGTCTATTTGACGAGGAGCCATATAGCATACGAATTATCTGTCTGCCAATCGTGCCTATGTCGGGAGGCAGTGGAGAGGACTAGTATAGAAGTGATTTGACTACTAACCTTCCGCCTGTCCATATGCTAGTTTAGGACTGCGCTGTGTGTAACCGTCTGAAACGCCGTGTCTCTTGGCATCGAACTTCAGATAGTGAGAGGTTCTGATCGTTCTTCGAGCCTCGTCAAAATCAGCAGTTCCAGAATTCATGCTTGTAGGTACCGATCAAGCGCCTCCTGTGCTGTGGCAAACTGCCCTTTCCAGCAACCTAGTATGATATCTCCACGTCGGACGTCCGTAACAACCGGAAATTGCTGTTTCCTATACCGGTCTTCCATCTCAATATCCACCACCGCGTGTTGCCGCCGGATCTGTGCCTTGATGGAATCCGGGTCATCGGATTCATTAGGATTCAGTTCGCTGTAAGGAGCTCCGCCGGCGACTAATTCATAAAGAGTGGACCCCAAAACAAGGATATCAAGCTCATAGTCCCGAGATAGGCAATGGGATGCTTTCTCGTGACCCAGAGCCGGGGGTCCAGTGCACTGAGAGGAGTTGAAATCACCCAAGCGTAGATCGAGGGTATCGTCGACCAAAATTTGCCGTAGCGCCAAGTCCGAATGAATGACACCGAACGAGTGGATGAGGACAGCAGCTTCCAGAATCTGCCGGAACCATTTTGTCTGGAGTGCAGGAGTAATGCTATTCTTTTGGCACTACATGGCAAGGTCGCCGTGTCGGTAGTATTTGAGATCGATAGACCTCAGCAAAGACCCCAATGATCAAGAGCTGCTGGTTGGCTGGGCCTCGTCCAGCCTTCCCATGATAGTATATCTCCTTTTGGATCAGTATCACCAGTACCTAGCAACTACTTCTTCTTTCCTACAGGCCTTACATGAGCACAAATCCACTTACCACTATGGTAAGTGATCCTACCTTGACCTGAAGGCAGTTCCGCACTTGAATTAGTGGCTGATTGAAGAATTGTTATAGGGGGTGAGTGAAGCAAGACTGATGAGATACCCCTGCGCTGATCCAGAAAGGCAACATGACTAGTATCTTAGGGGAAGGCAAAAGTGGCTGCCAGTAAGCGACAGTACTCGCTTAAATGAAGAAGCCATCGACTGCCTTGACCTAGAAGCCGCTGCACGCCCGGTGGTACCTTAGCGTTTGCAGAGGGACGAAAATAGAGAGGAGATCAAGCGTCAAGCTGGCATGTCTCTCCAACCATCATCACACATGGACTTACTTCAACTTTTTATAAAATCTTTAAGCGACGATCATGCCATTAGGAAAAGTTTGAAAAATCAAACAGAGGTTACATATTATAATTGGTACTATTTTGATTATATGTTGAAAAAGGAAGTTATTTTATCACCTAAGGTTAAAGATGTATTTTGCCTTGAAAAGTGCCAGTTTTCGTGTAAAATGGGTGGTGTGGGCAGACTTTCGGAACGCTATGTATGTATATCCAAAACAACCTGCTCATCCATGAGAAGCGTATTTCAAACAGAGTCTTTGAGGCAAGTCATCTCGGTGCTTATTGAACCAAATAGCGTCGTCCTGCTTTACCGACAGAAATAAATCAATGTGCATGAACACATGCGAACCGTGTGGACTCTTTAATTACGACGAACTGGAAACAGTGGTCTACCCGGACTCGCATTATTCCCAGTCAGAGCCACTTGGTGAGTCTAGACGTAACTCGTCTGACCAAGTCATTGGAAAGTTTGAATTGAAATGAGACTTATTTGTGCGCCATTCAGCCTAAATACAGGTTGAAGTCAAGAGCAAAAGACTATATAGGGCGTTGCACGAAGGCCTTTGGAGACAAGACGCTCCACAATCCATTCAATGTAAGTCACATGTGCGCCGTAGTTCGTAGCCGACTTCAAAATTTTATGAGCAATCCGAAGGGGGTAGATGGCAGACGCCGGTCCATAAAGGGCCATTTCATCCTGGATGCAGTATTCCATACTCTGACAAATCAAAACGGCTAGCTCAATGATTTGATGTTTAAGCGAAGCCGGAGATAGGTCGCGAAAACAGATTTCGTCCTCAATATGCCGAGGAGCGGAAAATTCTGCTAGCTCGCGGAGCTCAGTCATGCAGATAATTTTGAATGTCCAAAGATAAACCAATGCGTTTGCACTTGTAATACCTGGGAACCAGAGAACGCGGTCCAAGTGCTTAGACTCCACAGACTTGGAATTTGAAGGAGGTGGCTGGCAAGGTCGATGCCCTTGGGATGTCAGTTCATTTTCCATTTCATTCAAGTTTGTCAGGGCCGAGACAAAGGAGAATTTGAGAGCTCTTGCATTGAGAACATTTTCCTCGGCCAAGCTGCTATCCTGACTCTCGGCCTTGAACTGATCGACGTTGGACAACAAGGTCGGAATGGCCGAAGCTCTACAGAAAAGCTTCTGTATTGGTGATGGCATGTTCAAAGTGAACGGCTCGTGCTGCCAATTTCTCTCTGCGATGAACATAGGCTTACGTGATAGAAAACAGTCGATGATCTGGTTCACAGACAAAAATCAGCAATAAACTCAAATTGTTCGATTAAAAGTTGGATATACCAAGAGAGGCACATAGCCAACGTAGAGCTTATGAAATATGTCGCGTTGAAAGGCTTGTGGTCCTTCGGCACAGATTAAGCTCCCAACTCCTCTAATATGGGGTGTCAATCCTGTAGGAGTTTCCGGGATCATCAGCTAATCACGTGTTGGCTTCATGTAAGAATCGCCGTAGATTTGAGAAAGAATCGAACCTCTGCCAAGCCAAGACACATTATAGCAATGGCGATGTCTGCTTGAAATTGACATGCCGGCCGAGCTAAGTGACGCCGCAGGCTCCCAAGAGCACATTCGTAGGCATGGAAAATATTTCGGTACGCGGTCGAAGTGTCCTGTCCAGTCTGATCAAGAGAGAGAGCAAAGGCTCTGACAGCTAACTCCATGGTGTTTTCTGGATGTCTGTCATTTTTCATCTTGGGCATCACTTCAACCCATGAACCACATATTCGTGGCTGGCTATCGACAGGGTTGCTGTCTGCCCGGCCTTGCTCCACGACCGGCATATAGCATTCAATTATGCGAGCCACATATCTGTCGAAGTCATTGCCCGATGGATCTTCAAAAGGTGGATTTGTGACAATATTTGGATGATCTCGGTGGTCTGGCTGGATGTCGTTTGCGTTAGACAGCCCAGTATCTATTATCGAGGCTGGCTTTGCTGCGAGGTCCGCTGAGCTGAGATTATATTGGGCATCTCGTGACCCCGATACCTGAGGTGGCATGAAAGTCCATGGATCGGGGTAGCCAGGGCAGGCTTGTTGGCTCCATTTGCACTGCGTGCATTCCGGGCGCATTCCATCACACTGCGACAGAAACCTGCATTAGCTCATATTCCTAAACTGAGACTCTCCAGCAGTACGCTTACTCCCAGCTTACGCCTCCGACAGTTATCGCAAACCGACTTTTGCCTTATCTTCATGACATCACATTGCCCCAATGAGGCATCGATACGACAGAAAAATCAGAACTGTTAGTGAAAAAAAGAAACAATGATTTTCTAGGGAGAGAAATTTATACTCTCAGCGAGGCGCGAGAGACTGAATAAGAGGTGTGCCTACAGGTGTGTGATAGTATGTGTGGGTAGGAGAAGGTGTGCATGGTTGAGAGGTTAGATGTAGGATATGGATGCAAGTGATGCCTTTTGGTGTCATGTGATCTCATGAAATATGTTGGACTTTTTCCACTAGACCAAAAAGGAGGACCCTCTTAGTTTGACTAAATATCGCAAAATCAGTGGTCATCGGTAACCGAAGTTCGAGTTCAGTCGAATGAGGGAGAGGCACATAGCACAACGACCTGAGCATCAACTCAGTCAATGCTCTTGTCGTACCGTAAGGTAGCGACTGTAGCGGAGGGCCACGGAAGTAGATAGCTTTGACATAGGGAAATTGACGAAGAGACGAAGACAGCACGCCGGCCAGGACTTCAGTGTACCGAAGGTGACAACTCCTGTCGAATATGGGAATGGACCGTACCCAAAATTGATTTGACGCACATATTGGGTATATGAGCTATTAGACAGTTTGACCAATTTTGCTAAAGATGGCGAATGTCTGGTATGGGGAAACGGACCAGCCAAGGCAACAACCTCGACATAAAATGCAATCTGTAAATTGAACATTCGGGAAGAGTAAAAAGTTGAAGCTGGAATAGCGAGAAAATTACAAGATCAATTATCTTCGACGGTAGATGCAGTAGTTTCGTCCAACATCGGGACTGGTAGTCCACTATTACAATAAAAACCACAACCTACCATGTAAATCAAATGTTTCGAAATGTAGCCAAGCTCACCCGCATAAGAAAGAAAGTATGTCGCTTTGAGCCATTACATACCGATCTGACCATCATTGATTGAAAAAGGAAACTTGCCATAGAGATCGGGATTTCCACCTAAAATCAAGGTGCGTCCGCAACGTGCAAACGCATTCAGCATGCGTCTATACACTTGTGCTAATGAAATTTGATGGAAATCTAGTCTTGGCGGGAAATCTAACTGGATTAGGAAAAGGGCGGCTGGCGGGACTCGGAGGGATGCGAACCCCCCCACTCTGTCAACCGGTCCGAAGGAACATCGACAAGTTGCGTGTACAGCGTAGTGTAAGTATGGATTTTGGTGGCAAATGGTGATTTGATCGGTATCCCACCTAGTTAGTGCCACAGGTCATAACTAATGGTAAGCTCTACTCAATGCCTTTAGCGCGGTGATCGGATCTTTTCTGCCGGCCTACTCCGTATATTGTTCAGGCTCGGTTGATTGCCACTGCCCCGGGTGGCTCATTTGGGTTTGAGTGCTAAGTTAGCATCCCAGTCACCACCCGAGGCAGTGGAAACGGTTACAGTGCACGATTGGTTCATTCCCTAGGTTGAGGTTACTCCGTAGTGTTAAGCATAGAGTCAAGATTTTATGGCCTAGCGAGGCCGAGTCTACAGTGTATACAAACCGCTATGTACGTAGTAATCAAACGATCGATTCAACCGGATTTCCAAGCTAAATAAGTAGCAGCTATATTAGTATTACCATAAACATTCTCGACAGAACTTTTCTCAAAAGAAAGAAATGTTTCCCGAACAGAGATTGAGAAGTGCCTTTCCAGCGCTAAGGAATGGCCAGCAGAAGCAGTGGTTTCACGCCAGTGATCGTTCCTCCAAGTTGGAGTCGAGTCTGGGAAGCTCATCGGAAGTTGGCGGAATATACTCTGGACTCGGCCACGCGAGGAAGGCCATAAGATCATGGCTCATAAAACTTTTCTTTTCAGAGCTTTACTTGACAAATGGATTATGCTATCAAGCAGCGTATTGCCGCGCGGAGGACACAACCTACCCGCAATGCGGGATGCCGATGGCATTAGGTTTACTAACTACTAGGTAGTAGTTAATGACATGAAGTTAGGTACTATGTAAAAGCTAACCCAGAGATCTTGGCACCGGATTGGTCACCTTACAGTCTTGGCCTTGGCCTCGCATATGTCAACTATGCGAACAGAAATTATAAATACCTTTGCCTGCGTCTCTCCCAGCATGATCATTCGATTTCTCTCATCTCATCCTCTTCGAAGCTCTACATTCAAGAATGAAAATGTCTCCTATTCGCCGTTTGATCGTTGCCAGTGTGCTCGCAGCTGCAACTCATGTTTCCGGTTCTCCTTTGCCCGACGGACCAGAACAGGGTGGAAACATTAATTTCAACATCACCCATATTATCAACGCTGCCTCCGTTCTTGAGATAAACGGCGTCAACTTTCTCGTCGATCCCTTCTTCTCGCCTCAAAACACCACATTTCCCATTGCTGGCTTTACCAGACAGCTTTGGTCTATTTTGGAGCCGGCCTTGCAGCCAGAGCAAATCCCTCCCATCGATGCTGTCCTCCTCAGCCACGAGGACCACCCTGACAACCTTGACCCTATCTCCCGAATGAGGTTCCTCGATGGTCGTCGTGTCCTGACTACTCCTGCTGGTACCGAAGCTCTGAAGCCAAGGCCAGGAGTGCAGGCTATGAAGGACTGGGAAACAATGAGCCTGAAATTGAATGGGAATGATTGGAACTTTACAGGGACACCATGCGAGCACGTGCCCGGTGAGGATGTGATCGGGTTTGTCATTGTTGGTCCCAACTTCGGGACTACTGACGGCCTTCCAAATGCAATCTGGTACTCCGGTGATACCATCTACCTTCCAGGCTTGGCGCAGATCAAAGAAAGATTCCATGTCAAAGCTGCTCTCATCAACATGGGTGCTGCATACGTTCTCATGGATGATGCGATGCCGCTCCGGATTACCATGAATGGCACTGAGGTGGCTCAGACATTCCAAGACGTGGGCGCAGAGGTTCTCGTGCCCTTGCATTACAGCTCCTTTAACCACTTCCCGGAAGCAAAGGAAGGCGTGGTGCATGACTTCGAGCTATCAGGAATCAGTGACAAGGTTCATTGGGTTACTCCCGGTGAATCGACCAAGATCATCTGATAATCTCTTGGATAGTTGATCTGGCCTGGATATCAGTGGCTCAATCTGGAGGGCCATAGCCAGTCGATTGTATTTAATACTGAAATCTAGTTTCTCAGTGGGAGTTAGTTGGATAGAGACCAAAGGGCATTTGAATTATCTGATAGATACATGGCTAGCTATTCATCAATTGAGATAGGCATCGAGGGCTCAGATTTTGTGGTATAGAACAACGTGTCAAGGCAGCTCCCCACTTATTTGCATCTTTTGTGAGCAATGAGCAAAATAATTACTTCGGAATTTGCATCATACAACATACTTCAAGGGAGTTCGCACATAGTATTGCATAGTACTTCATTGCTGTTTACTTGGAACCTTTCCCCACTTCAGTTCTCAAAGTTTTTATTCGAGTATTTGTTACGACAATAGCTGATATCTGGGAACTATTGAACGGACCACCCCCTCTTTCCTAGCCAAGCTTAGAATGTATTTACCATACTAATGTTGGATACCATTTAGCTACACCGGAAGTGCCCCCGATTCTCGCGGCCTGCCCGATCGCCTTGTCTCTATATCCAGAATTGTTAGCAACGCCAGAAACGGCGGAATCATCCTGTTAATCAAGTAAGAATGAGATCTCCAGCCGAGGGGACCACAGAAAATTTAGTGAACAGCAACATGCGAGGCCCAAAAGGTTAGATTATCCGCCAAGCCTGCACAGAATCTAATGGAAGCCGGATTCGTAAGGCTCTAGCTCCAGCGCCTTGCTTGTTATTTTTACAAGGTAGGGATCATCACCCACAAGCGATATCTGACTTATTTCTGTATATAAATTGGCGAGGATTAGATAGTTAGATAGAAACTCAAGCATATTCAGAGTCATCTAGCGGATCAAGTAAACCGCTAAGGCTCGGAGACCTCCGTCCAAGATCCTGGGGGGCTCAGGTGTGTACGGGGTAGGTGAGGCAGTGGGTCTGCTACAGGATCTTCAGTACCCGCGCACCCTTGAAGTCTGTCATTATTGGATAGGCATTGCAAGAATACACATACACAGTAGTACATCTGTTTTATGAGTATCCACCTTCCGATTGAAATCTTTATACACTCATAACTCAAACCGGTTCCAGTCACATCTAGCCCACTCTTTGGAATGATCTTAGATATCGGATGGACCAAGTTTCTCGGTGGGGCCTTTGGTATTTTGGTAGACAGGAAAACCTAGCCCCACAGTCTCACAACCTCTCTCAAAACCTTGACCATAAGGTGATGTCATACTGGCTTTCACAGGGAGGCAGCGGGGTGTGTATGCCCACGTGGATGGAGGTGCAGGTGTGAGATGGGATAATGGAGTGGGAGGCTTGGCGGATTATAACCCTGAGATTAACCTAGCGCCTTGAAATGTCACATCCTCGGACATCCGGGGCACCCCGTGAGGCCTACTTATAAAATGTTGCTAGATCATCGATCACTCTGAACAGTATCTTAGACACGAGACGAATGATATCACTTTTGCAATGACTACCAAAGATGGTTACTTATGGACTCCCGATCAAGGGTTAAACACAGGTATACCGTGTGTTGGAGCTGTCCGGCCCTCCCAGAATTTCGATGGCGCCAATTGCCCTGTTGTCGATGTAATTGTCATCGGAGCGGGCTACTGCGGGCTAACCGCGGCGAGAGATATGTGCCTTGCTGGTATGGCAGCACCACACTCAGGATATCACCATCTCCCTAACTCATTCTAGGCCTAAAGGTCCTTTTGTTAGAGGGACGAGATCGTATCGGCGGCCGATCATGGTCGTCGGATATTGGGGGTTACCCATTTGAAATGGGAGGCACATGGATTTATTGGGGTCAAGCTAATGTCTGGCGCGAAATCATGCGGTATCAAATGCACGACGAGATCGAGATATCTCAGGACTTCCGAGAGGGAATAAACCAGTACGTCCAGGCCAGTTCTCATAAAACTCAGCGGTTTAGCCATGATGAGGAGGTAAGCATACCGCTCTCCACCAGCAGGAGCCTGTCCGTCCCCGAGCAACTTTGGAAATAACAAATAACAACGAAACACTACAGTCTGCTATCATGGATTCCGGCCTCCGCAAGCTATTCAACGTTGACGGACAATTGGGGAAACGGGTTCTGCCCTTCCCACACTCAGCTGAATTCACAAGCGAGGCTGTTGCACTCGACCAAATGACTGCTGCAGATCGTATTTCAGACATTGAAGATTCTCTTACTCTGAATGAACGCCTTGGTATTGAGGCTTGGATCCTTGTGTGCAGCGGTGGCACGCTTGAGACGGTGAGCTTTCTTGAGCTATTGCACTGGTGGGCGCTCAGTGGTTATTCCTACGAGGGCTGTGTGAACCACTTGGCACGGTATAAATTCAAGCACGGGCAATCAGCCTTCGCCAGGAAGTTCTTCGAAGAAGCCGTTGCCACCAATAATCTGTCCTACGCTTTCAACTCCGCAGTGAGTAGCGTTGATGACACCGGGAGTCTCGTCACAGTGAAAACCCGTGATGGCCAGCGATACAAGGCAAAGAGGATAATCAGCACCGTCCCTTTAAATGTCCTGAGTTCTGTCACTTTCAATCCACCTCTGTCAGGAGGAAGAAAGACGGCTGCCTGCGTCGGTCATAATAACCACATTGTCAAAGTGCACGCTGAAGTAGGGGACAGAAACTTGCGCTCTTACACAGGTATCAGTTACCCTCAAAACGAACTTTTCGTTGCGTTCGGTGATGGCAAAACACCAGCAGGGAACACGCATATCGTTAGTTTTGGGGGCCAACATCGCCACTTCCATCCAGAGGAGGACATCCAGGTGACAATCAAAGCTCTCGGAAGCCTGATACCTATGGATATCAAGAAGATTGTAAGCCACCCCTCTTTACCTTGCGGATGGGTCCTAACGATCACAGGTCTTTCATAATTGGTCAAAGGATGAATTCGCTAAAGGAGCATGGTATGATCTCATTTGTATTGAATGAACATCTTGAGTAACATCCATAGGTTTTTCCCCGGTCCTGGTCTCCTTTCGAAGCATCTTGCCGACATGCGTTCGAAGCAAAGAAATATCTATTTCTCGAATTCTGACTGGGCATTGGGCTGGCGAAGCTTTATTGATGGAGCCATTGAAGAGGGCACCCGCGCAGCACTATTCGTGCGAAATGACTTGATGAAGTCATATTCTAATGCTACATCAGTTTAGTGATACGCTATATTTGTCTGAATGGCTATTTCGAACTCGCTCTTGGAGGCTTTTGTCCGGAATGCATGCTTTCTACTGGAATTCAAACAGCCTCCTGAGAACGTGATGTGCTGTCATGGGGAAACAAATAAGAAGAAAAGAGGCCCTGGATGCTCTATTTCAAAATGAACCGAGCTTAATGCGACTTCTAAAAACGGGGCCCTCGTATGACAGGAATTTAAATGAGTGGTCATTGTGACACTGCAAACCAGACTATTCGAATCCGGGAAGGACATCAAATGGCACTTGTAGTGCAGACGGGGGCTGCATGCATCTTAGGCAGGAGGCAAGTTAAATATCCCTAGAAGAGAAGACCAATCCCAGACAACATTTTCACCTCCTATCCTATTCGCCCAAGCGCCCCTTGATTATTTTCTCGAATAATATATTGAAAACATTGAAGTAAAAGGAAAGAATGATTATTTCCAGCACACAGGGCTAACACTCAAATATTTGTACAGATATCCAAATTTATGGATTCATTCACGAGACTGCATTACATTATGTATTGGTCTTTGCTGGCGACTGAGACGAACAAGCTTGCGGCCTAGCCTTGAACGTCTGCATTGTGAAAGTTGAGAGAACCAGAAACTAAACATCTCAGCTGAAATAACGTCGAATTTCGCGCTGCTAGGCTCGCCCGCGTTACAGGCGCTCAAATCCATCGGGCAAGCACTCATGATTACAACACATTCTTGCTCTGCTTTCAGCGTTATAAAGTCCCCTGCTTTGCTTTCCGGGTCCAAGCATTGCAAATCGGCTCCATCTATATGGACCTTTTGGAAGGTGGACCGGGTGCGGGTCACGGACATGTATCTTGGAAAGGCGGGGGTTGGCGGGATGGAAAAGGCCCAGGTTTCGATGACCTGGCCGACCGCCATTCGTCAAGTCCGCTCGGTGGCATCGCTAAGTTTCCAGGAGAGAAGCCGGGTGATGGGAGTTAGAGAGACTGGGGGATGGAAGAGTTCTAGCGTCGGCTCTAAGGGGAGAGGGACAAACAAGGCTGACAATTGGAAAGCAGCTAGTCTATGTACTCTGTATACTTCCTCCGAGAAAGAACTCTTTGTCATTGTCACACCTTAGTCTGAAAAAGGTTAGTTGTGCGGGATTCTAGTTGCACTGGTACTGCATATAAGGTCGTTCTCCCAGAGCAGAACCCTGATTCTTGTAAGTCATTGGAGAGAAAGGTCTCGTACAATCGACCAGTCTGGTCTGGTGATCGCTGCCGATCTTCTCTAAACAGCTTACATGGGGATGATTTGCCAGTGGGCTGCGCACGCAATTCCCAGCCATATCAGGCAGAAAGAGCAAAATGAGGAGGCAGTGCGTGCTGGATAGGTAGAGGCAAGCAGTAACTTCGCTGTAGGGAAAGAGCGATTGGCTGATCGAGGACTCCCTGCCTCTAGCTTTAAGTAAGAAAAGGCCACTTTCGCGACAGTTTCTCGGTCTTTCTTAAGAACAAGATGTCCTTCGAACCATTGGGTACGGTGGGTAGATCTCAACAAACAGGGGACGGGAGAGGTTCCGACCTGAGTATAGTTACTTGATGTCAAGTATGTCGAAGGCAATGTGAGAGTTCTTTTGACAACGCTTACTATTCTCGGATCTCGTAAAGAGAGTCTCACATCAATCTGATGCAAGATAGCAGTGCCATATGGCATACATAGTAGGTATACTTTTCAATTCATTTGAATGATCGATCCCGATCCCTTTATTGGGCCAACTGGCAAAGGCGGACCCCGGGGAACTGCAAGACTTGCCAGAAGGCCAAGGTCATGTGAAACGAACCCTTATCGATAAGGGCATACGGCTCGATTTCGTCACTGCCGTCAAGCTTCTCTGCGATTCCATCATGGAACGCGCCAGGAAATTCTTCCTACACTGCACCACCTGAGCTTTAACTCCAGCAGTCGATAAATTATGCATTGAACCACCCCTCAAGATCGCTGTCTCGGTACGGCTTGTACTATTTATATTAAATCCGCCCACTCAGCAAACCTTCTATGCCTCTGTCCCTCCAATCCGCAGCCACTCAACATCATCTCCCCAAGCCATCATGTTTTCCGTCATCATCCCCGGCCGACCCTGCCTGACGGACATCGTCGCCGTCGACGCGCAACCGAACGGCCAACCCACCAAATTCGCCTTCACCTTCCCGCAGACGCCCGCCTTCGACGAGCTGGTCGTCTTCTTCCTGCCGGGCACCGTGCTGCCCCCGGACACCGCCGCCGCCATCTACCTCCAATTCCCGGAGTCGGTCGCATCATCATCGGCCCCGCAGTTCCGCTTCATCGGCGCCTTAGCCAACGAACGGCCCTCCGCCGTCTTCAAGGTCCGTCCGCCGGCCCCGGAAATGGCGGCCTCGCTGTCGTCCGCGCTGGTCACGCTGGGGATCTCGATCGAGCCCGGGCACGCGGTCGCGCCGCAGCTCGCCGCGCTGGAGGCCGAGGAGAATCACAACCCGGGGTCGTCGATGGCGCTGACGACGACCCCCGTGCGACCCCCGATCAGCACCAAGGTCCTGGCGCAGCGCATTATCGGGAACGCCTTCAATTTCCTGGCGAGCTTTGCGTCGTCGGATAAGGGCCAGGATGTGGTGCCGCTCAAGAGCTTTCAGGATTGGTGGAAGAAGTTTGAGAGGCGGGTGGATATGGATCCCTCGTTCTTGGAGAGGGAGGATCCCACGGCGACGGGGTGAGCTGTCTGTGCGGTCTGTGGGGGGGGATTGGGTTTGTGCATGCGCTTGATACCACGCTTTTTGTGTATTGCAAATGATACCATTTTACCTGGACTTTTTGTCGGGGTTGAAAATTCGATCAGTTGAATTTCGGCTGTACGGAGAAGATGAAACCAGTCTATAGACACGATCTATTCAAATCTATGTATTGCAAGTTCACCACGCCTGAATTCGAGTCTAAATGGGCGGGCTGCGGTCTATCTAACCGGCCAAGTTGGAGCTTACCTCGACTCAATTACGAGTTTCAAAAAAGCCACTGTGATCGCCACTCCATCATGCGGCAGCCCCGCCCGGCCGGACGCGTCCTTGGACATCTCCGGCGAGAACAACCCACTCGCCGTGCGCAGGGTGATCAGTTCGTCCATAATATCCTCCCGGAACTCCGGGTGGCCCTGCACCGTGATCAGTTTTCCGGGGATATACATGCCCTGCACCGCGCACCGCGGCGAGGAGCCCAGCGAGATCACCTCGGATGGATATCCGTAGGCGATGTCTTGGTGCATTTGGTGGATGCGCTAGCAGCCCAGTTCCTTAGTAAACCATCAACTTGCCCCCTTCCTTGGTGTGAGATTGGGGACAGGCGGCAGACTTACCAACTTCTCCCTCCCAAAAAGTTCCCGCCCCTGCTCGGAGAGATCCACCTCGCAGACGGCCAGCTCCCAGCCCTTGGGGTTCCGGCCCACCTTGACCCCCAACGCGCGGGCGAGGATCTGGTGCCCGAAGCAGATGGCGAAGATCTTGACGCGCTTGTCCTCGTAGGCTTTTCGCGTGAAGTCCACGAGCTTGAGGATCCAGGGGTGGTCGGCGAAGGAGTCGTGTTCTGTGGGGGTGGGTTGATGAGCCGGGGTTTGGATGTGAGTCATCTGGACTTTTGCAAAGGCCGGGACGGGGGAGGGGGGGGTTGCATGTTTGTTCCGTGCAGGATGTACATGCAGATAGATAGTGGTCGCAGCATGCGAGAACAACAACAATCCGGGTGAAAAAGCAAAACGGGCAAGGTAGCAACCAGACACTCACTTGAGCCACTCAGAACGATGGCATCTACATCGTCCAGGTTGGGATACTCCTGGGCCGTCACGACGTCCCAGCCGGTAATGTCCAGCCCGGTCTCGGGGTCCAGTCGGTCGGGCTGGCCGAGGGTGGCGGCGCTCTCATGCAGTAATTTCGCGAAGACGCCCCGGTAGCCTCCGTACTTTGTGTTTACTTTGTCGACGGGGGTGTCGCATTCTAGGATGGCGATGCGGAGTGGGGGGTGCATTGTTGCTGGGGTTGATGGAGGAGGGATTTGCTTGTCTGGGGTGGGGTGGGTTGAGGAGGTACTGGGGATTGGATGGTCTTGAGCACAGTCAGAAGGAAGAGTGGCTGGAAAAATGGAGTGACGATTGAAGTGTGATATACTCCGTAGTTGTCGGGGAAATAAGTTGATTGCGGGGTGTTCTATGGAGACGAAGCAGTGCCACCGAGGGATCCGCCACCGCCTTGCGGTTGTGTTGTGATCGCGGATAAGCTTTCCTCTTATCAATGTGGGGCCCTGGTCTTTGCACTTTACTCTAGGAGTATACTCGAGCGAATGATAGTGGTATCGCAGACTGCTTCTGCTTCTGATCTAATGCTTCTGAGTGAATGCTTCTGATTGAATGCTTCTAATTGAATGCTTCTGATTTGAAGAATGACGGTAAACACTTCAGCAGACTAGATCATACACTCAGACTGCCTCAAAACCTGCAAAATACCATACCTCGCGTTCGCAAAACATCGTATGTCAAGCTAAGCACGACATCTCCCTCAACAACTGCTCCGTGGAGTAATGGAGTGCACCCTTAAGAAATGAGCATAAGAAACATACTGCCCCTCTCATCACTAGTCATATCTTGTCCTTTTGTATGTGTGCAGCTAGATAGATAGTCAAAGGCTCCAAATTGAGTTGACTACAACGAAAACCTGACTGGCATTACTTTCCTTCACCCGAGGAGACTTTGATTGTATTCTCTTTCTCATTGTTGTGAT
This sequence comes from Aspergillus fijiensis CBS 313.89, assembly GCF_003184825.1. Lineage (NCBI taxonomy): Eukaryota > Fungi > Ascomycota > Eurotiomycetes > Eurotiales > Aspergillaceae > Aspergillus > Aspergillus fijiensis. Next base: position 429,071 of record NW_024468987.1, read on the forward strand.
AGGGCCGAGAACAAGGTCAGCCACCTCTGGAAGGGAAAACGATATTTCCGCTATGCACACATGCCGTTTGTTCTTGTTGTCACTGTAGCTCATTGGAACCATCTAAGCCTGCTTGATGACTGACATGCGACCAAACACGGGAGCGTATGCATTGCAGGTAAATCATCCACAACGCAGGTCCCACAGAAATCAGCAAAATTGTGTCTTTCAAGATCCTGGGAAGGTAGCACAGCGATCGTCATCGGGCCACTTGTGTCACATGAGTACCTGGGCAGGGAACGTCCAGCAATGGGCGTTTTTCGCTGTCCATATATATACGACAAAAATACCCGAAGCTCCAGCCATTACCTTGCTGTGTGGGACGAAGCTCCTGGTATTCTGCGTATGTGTTGTTCTTGCGACTCCTGGCAAAAAGGTATCTCAAGCTTGAAAGTAGATGGAGACGCTCCTCATCATACTGCAGCGTACCGCTATCCAGGGCTTGATATTAAGCCTTTAGGGGAGATCCTTGCTTTTACCCTGACTGCCCATCTTATGGTCATGAATGAAACTTGACTGATGTGTCAAAGCAAGGATACTTCTGTGAGCAAGGACCAATTCCAGATCTAACGTAGGACTTATTTCCGTAGAAATAGAAGTAGAGTGCATATGGAAGACACTGGCTGACTGAAAATGCTTTAGATGCGAGCTGACCTAGACATGAAATACAGCCAACTCCAATATGCCAATACTAGCTGACTGCACCGCAGTCCACCCGTTGTTATCAGATTCTGGTCCTGGGATTTGGGCTACAAAATCCACAACTCCTCGGATCCTACTTGAATCCCATTGTCCACAGCAGTCGCTCCTACTCCTTCTGGGCTCCGGGATTCTGTTAACGGATCAATCAAGGTTCGGAAATTTATGTCAAGGTCTCAGCTCTGATCCTCCGCAACATGTTGGTCTTCGGGTGTCGCATTGGCCTGATTTTGAATTGTTCTTTTTTGATGCATAAGGTAGGTGGCTAGCAAACGTTTTGGACATCTGGGGTACCTCTTGGCTCTAACGATTCATGTTCGGGTCTTTGACAGCCTAGGATAGGCTATATGGCCTGGGCACCCTCATGCCTTTCCTGCTTCAAGTTGACATCGCTGCTTCCCTGAATTTCAGAAATTCTATCGCCTACTGTTGACACAGACGTCACCTTTCACAATTTCAGACTTCGATGCCTCAACAATCCAGCTCACAATAACCATAAGGCAGGAGAACAACATTGAAGCCCATCAGGCATCGATTCCACGCTGAAATGAATAGCCTAACCATAGCAGCTGTTTTACTCAGCATCCTACTCAAATCCTGTCTTGCACAATCTGCTGTCAACCCAGATCTCTGTGTATGGCTACAACCACCTTACCGAGCTAGCAGCCCATTCAAATTACTGGCTCGGGTGAGCTATAGTGCGCAGCCCTTAACACCAGCGGAATTAGCAGCAGAATAGCTTCCCAGGCAGTGTTTCATACGAAGAGTCCATCCGTTCCTACTACTCCCTCAACGCCCGGCTACACCCTACCTGCATTGTTCAACCTCTCTCGGCGCAAGATGTTTCTGTTGCTGTTCGAACACTGACCACTTCGCATGTTGGGCCTTGTTTCTTCGCCGTCCGTAGTGGCGGCCACACGCCGACTCCCGGCGCGGCAAATATTGAGCCTGGAGTTACTATTGATCTCTCGTTGATGAATCATACTACTTATGGCCCCAGCACAGGCACTGCTTCAATTCAAGTCGGAGCCCTTTGGGGCTCAGTGTACGAGACTTTGCTAGAGAGTAACGTCACAGTTGCGGGTGGCCGTGTAGGGCCCATCGGCATCGGGGGCTTTCTGACCGGCGGAGGGCTTTCGTTATACAACGGGCGTGTTGGTCTCAGCTGTGACAATGTCCGAGGCTTCGAGGTGGTCTTGGCGAGCAGCGAGATTGTCTATGCTAATTGGCACTCACATCCCGACCTTTTCAAGGCCCTGAAGGGGGGCTCCAATGACTTTGGCATCGTGACTACGTTTGATATGGATACCCTGCCTGCGGAAGATCTATGGGGCGGCGCTCTTGTCTATAATATCTCTCGCGCTCCGGAGTACATCGCTGCCGCGACCGATTTCACCGATAATATCGCCACCGACCCTTATGGCGCATGGTATGGCATCTTCAATTACAATGCCACCACAGGTCGAACCGATATTGTCGCTACGTTGGCTTACACGAGACCCGTGATGCGGCCTGCAGTGTTTCAGAAATTCTATCAGATTCCTTAGATCACGGATACGACCCGGATCTCGACGATTGTGAACCAGAACAGATATACTTATACATCTTATCGGTGAGGCTCATCTAATCCCACAGGCACTGTCACAAAAACTCAGTTCCAAACTGACATTTACCTAGCGTCGACGGTCAAACAAGCACTTATCTCAACAGAGCCGACGTTATCCGTCAAGCCGTCGAGACCCACTCAAAGCAGATCCGGAGGGCAAAATCTCGAGCCCGCAGCAAGGACTTTGGAATTATCTTCGTTGTGCAGCCCTGGGTCCCTCTTTTCTGGAAGGACAGTGAGGCGCGAGGAGGGAACGTGCTTGGATTGGAACGTTTCAACGAAAATATGCTCAGTGAGTTATATCGCCTTCTACCGCCCATCATCTCGTCCCGCTCCTGTCATACCATGTTAATGCATACTGATCGTGCGTGAGTCACTGCAACAGATATTGTTATCAGTTATGCCGGAGGCACCCAGGACCCGCTTCGTGGGTATGGACCGGTCAATGTGAGATTCATGCAGCAGGTGGCCAGAAAGTATGATCCCGAGGAAGTGTTCCAGCGTCTGGTCCCGGGCGGCTTCAAGCTCTCCCGAACTATTGGACTGGATTGATTGGGGGTTTCTAGGATCAGAAATTGCTCAAACGAGTCATATGTCGCGTGCCTTTCATCTACAAGTAATCATCGAAATTGCGGGCGCGGGAGGGTGCTCTTGAGCGCACCTTTGTATATGCCGAAAGTTACATACATGCACTTGATAACATGCGGCAATGACGGGGAAATACGTGATGTGTTTTTACTATTTTTATACCACAGTAGGACTGTTACAGTTCGAAGATATCGATATATAGTGTAGTGGTCGATACCCTTTCATCCAAGAGTTTCCCTTGAGATTTTGAAAGAGTAAGAAAAGTACCCAACCTTGAAGCTTGCGCTGCAGGTGAAAAGTTAAACCTCTCGTGGAACAAGCTGGCTGATATGCAAGTCGCCCAGAGCAGCGGAGTTGGGGTTTTGCTTTTGTTGCTGTGTTACAATGAACTTCATGCAGGCGGGAATTTCCCTGGAATATGAATTAGGCATTTGCCTGTGTGCGCGTCACACGGCGGCTGCGAGCTTTGAGGTCTTCCTATATATTCGAATCGCCCGATTACCCCAGCTTGTTCGGGGATAGATATTGATATTGAGCTGACAATTGAACGCGGCTGAATTGTGTGAGTGATTATTCTGAGAAGCCGATGAGGTGGAGGTAATCTGACATTGACGACGCTACACCTTGTACAGCTGGATAATCGACCAGCAGCAGAGTAGGCTCATGTTGACCCAGAGACCTTGAAGTTTAGACTTCTACTTCCATGAGGGATCCATGATGAGAGCCGAGATAACCAGGCTCAAAATGCTCATAGTAAGTACCGGCAATGGCAGCGGAGCCCCAGCGACTAAGCCCCATCTGGTTTAAGGCGCGATGCAACATCTGGGTCGGATGACTCCATCTCCAACAAATCATACTCCTTCGTACTTCATTTGCATAGACCGACATCGGGTCTCACCTATAATAACCATGCATTCAATTGGCTTATGGAACTGCATACTACATCCGGCACACTGCACACTACACACTGCATCCTCTCTCTCTGCACGAGGGATTTATTTTCTGTAATTCTCTGTCACCAGATATCTTGATTATAACAAAGACCCTGCCAATCACTAACCAGGTAGGTGAGCTGCAAGGCCAAAAAAATTTTTGATCTAGCGGCAGGTAGTGGAGCTCTTCCGCAGTCCCCTTCCTTTCCCCTCTTTTTCTTGTCTTGTCCGAAGACTTGAGGTTGGAGGCCGAGTCATAGTCATAATCTAGTCTATCGACCGAGTATTCCTCCGTACGCAGTCATATTTAGAGGCTAGAGCGCTTCCACCCGTCGACTCCCTCCCTCCTTCACCATCCGCCCCGTGCACTGCGATGGATCCTACCTGCGCCATGCATCCTTAGCTTCTCTCCCCTCCCCCCCACCCGCTAGAAATCTCTCTCTCTCTCTCTCTATAAATTTCGATTGTTATCGGACCCTATGATTCAAGACCCCTTTGCAACCCACGTCTGGCTGCCAGTACTCCATTTTTCTTTGCACAGAAAAGTTTTCTCTTCGTTGTTGCTGTTTCCGTGAAAAGTTTTCAGTTGTTTTTTTTTTTTTTTGAGAGTTTTTCCACATAAAGATTAGATTCATACATTTACACTGTTTCGCGATTATGACTGTCTCCCATGTGGCCTCGGATGCCACAGAATCAACACCCCTGTTGAATGGCTCACCATCCCAGCCAATTTACACGCACACACATACGCACGATGCTGGAAGCACCGGGCCTGATCCAAACTTACTATCCTCTTCCTTCACCGCCGAAGACAGCTCCGCTTTTCTCGGTCTCACCAGAGTCACCTCAATCCCCCAAGGTCCTGACATTGAGCCTACCCTAGAAACCATTCCCCCAGCACCCGAAGATGATGTCAAAGACAACAGTGATCCGGAAGCGGGTCAGAGGCCAGAAGTCGACGACTATGCCTCGCGCTTCATCAACGTGTCTCCCATGCGATTCTGGCTCATCTTCGGTGGAGTTATGATGGGGTACATCATCGGATTCTTCGATTCCACCCTGATGGCCTCCAGCCACCCGGTCATCACGTCTCACTTCCACGCCTCGAACTCGGCATCATGGCTGTCGACGGCGTTCCTGTTAACATCCACGGCGTTCCTGCCGCTGTTTGGCCGCATCTCCGACACCGTGGGCAGGAAGCCTGTCTACCTCTTTGCGATCGCGGTCTTCTTCATTACTACCGCGTGGTGTGCGGCTGCCCAGAGCATGTTGAGTTTCATCGCCGCTCGGGCGTTCTGCGGCATGGGCGCCGGTGGCGTCTTCTCGATGGGCATGATCCTGTCTAGTGATCTGGTTCGCCTGGAGTACCGAGGAGTCTACCAGTCTTACGTCAATCTCTGTCTTGGTCTGGGAGGCTTCCTTGGGCTTGCTTTCGGCGGTTATCTATGTGATCAAGTGGGCTGGAGAGGTGCTTTCTTGGTACAGCTGCCCTTCATCTTTATCTACTTCATTGTAGCCGCCTGGACGGTGCCTGCCGACCTGGGGAGGAAACGAGCCAAGACGGAGCGTCTGACCTTTATGGGCTTGCTTAAGAATATTGACCTTGTGGGGTCGTTGCTCTTGGTGCTCGCGGTCACGGCGCTCATTATGGGACTCAACCTGGGCGGCAATATCTTCAGCTGGACTCATCCTATTGTCGTCACCTCGCTGGTATCTTTCGTGGTTTTCGCAGTTTTGTTCGTCCGCTATGAACGTAACGTGGAGCGGGGAGTCATGCCGATTTCGCTGCTGCTAAAGGAGCCGCGTGCGAGTCTCATTTTCGGGAATTTCTTCGGGGCGATCTCGGTCAATACCATGGTCTTCAATGCTCCCCTCTACTTCCAGGCAGTCAAGCTGGCCTCGCCTACAGACTCCGGTCTCAGGCTACTGGCTTCTACGCTTGCAGTGACGACCTCTAGTGTAGCGACCGGGTTTCTGATCACTCGGACCAAGCAACTAAAGCCGACGGTGATGATTGGTGATGTTTGTATGCTTATCGGAGGGATAGCGGCCGCCACCATGGGGGTTGGGACCCCGGATGTGATTGCGATGATGTGCGTTGCCTTGACGAGTCTGGGACAGGGGTTCGCGTTTCCTTCGTTGATGGTCTCGGTGCTCGCGACCTCCGAACAAGAGGACCAGGCCGTGGCGACGACGACTCTAGGCTTGTGGCGAAATCTTGGATCAGTCATGGGCGTGGCAACGAGCAGCTGGATTTTCCAGAACAGTCTGCTCTATGAGCTTGACGAAAGGGTCACGGGCACCAACAAGGCCGACATCATTTTGCTGGTTCGCAAGTCTGTGCAAGCTATCGCAAAGCTGGACCCCCTCAGTCAACACCAAGGTAGGTCGAAACACGTCTAACACCGGTTGTCGGACAGACTGCTGACATTTCTGCAGTGATCGGGGCATATGCCGCCGCACTTCGTGTGACGTTCTTCTCCGCTGCGGTGTGGGCTGCACTCATGCTTCTGCTTCATCTCCGCGTGCGCCTGCCCAGGCTAGGAAGCAAAGCATAAGTGATCCATCGAGAATTTAACCTGTATGATCGGTAGGGTGAAGTGGTATGCGAGGACTGATCCTTCGCTGATGAACTAACGAGTAGATGCAGCCATTAACTCCTGCTGGCCGTGACTGCGAAGTCCGATATAATCTGGGGCCATCAATCATATTAGTGATTCTGGAAGGTGGTATACCCATTCAAAAGCATGCTGCATATTCATTAGGCACTAGAAAATAGCGAATGTTGTTATAGAAATGTACGGAGTAGTTGGTCGAATCCGGAGTTCCGCGGTTGCACCGGATTGTTTGCACTAGACCCATTGGGGTTAGCTCTCCATGCCACAGGCAGAGCGACTTCCCCCGCAAATCTTTCGAGATGGCCGGCCGGCTTCCCTTTCATCCATTTATCCAGTCCTCCAGAGACGCTGTGAGCTGCATTCTATTTGATGTTCGTACTCGTCCACCTGCTGAGCTTTGCTTTAGAATCTATGGTTGATCCCTGCAAGCTGACATTTGTTGATCTAGCTTAGTGTCCACCCCACGGTTTACGAGCCTCACCTCAGCGGCCGATGCACATGCATCCAACTTCCAGGACGCGGTCTTTTGTGAATCTTCTCTCTACAGCACACTGTCGCCGTTTGCTTCGCCCCTCCCTCCGAGCTACCGCTGCCACATGTGAATCTGGTGCGCGGACCAGAAATAGCCTTCACGGCGGCCGTCGATATTGTCACCATGCAGAGTCACCGTCTCTGGGGCTGAATTCGGGGCTTGTAGATGATCGCATCGGGACACTGAACATCCTCCAGCCTAGTACGGGCATCACTCGATAAAGCCGGCCTGCTATGGCCTCCACCGTCCACGACCATGTCTTGCCGACACTGGACCTTGACATTGTGCTGGACCTGACGGATCCTGGGGCGGTTGCGGATATTCCCGACCTGGAGTTGGACGACCAGAGCCCCTTCTTAGCGGCCGAGGTCACCACGCAAGGGACGACTCCGACCCCCTCCGACGAAGGCGGGGTCTCGACCCCGAACAGCGCTTCGGTGAACACACCACGCACGTCGGCTAGCCGCGGCCGACGGAAGGGCAAGTTCGCGACGAAGCCGCGGCGCGTCCGGACTGGCTGTCTGACCTGTCGAGAACGGCACCTCAAGTGCGACGAGGCCTTGCATCAATGTCAGAACTGCCGCAAGTCGGGCAGAATCTGCCGGCGTGGCATCCGCTTGAATTTTATCGACACCCAGACCGCGACACCGCCGCACTGTGTGGTCCGTCTCCAGGGGAAAGGGATCACTTTTCGCGATGAGTCTCGGATCATCGCGTCTGAATACGTGGGCGGATTCGAGAGGTACCCTCCGCTTGTTGCTGAGGAAGCCGAGCCTCACGGCATGGCGGGATCGCTGAACTCGAACGCGTCCGCCACGGTCAAGGATAGCTATATGCAAGGGTTCGGGAATGCTCAGTCCGACAATATTGGCGCATCACTCAGCAGCCTTTCTCATTCAGCCTCATTATTCCCAGACCCAAGTACCTCGTATGCCCCCTTTCGGTCGACACGACATGGCCATATCAACTCGACCAACCATACATGTCTCAACAACCCAGAAGAGGTGTTTCTCCTGCAAGTATTTGTAGAAGAGGTTGGGCTATGGATGGACGCCATGGATGCGGTAAAGCATGTGAGTTTGGGTATTGTGATGTATGGCTCCGGCACGTAGCTGACCCCGCCAGTTTACCCAGGTATTGCCATTCCATGCGTTAGAGGAGCCAATGCTCTTTAAGGCTATTTTGGCTTGTGGTGCGCGACATCTGTACCATGTGAACCCATCTTACGGCGAGCAGAAGCCCGCACTCTTTCACGACGAAGCCTCTCAGTATCTTCTGCGGTCCTTGCAGGATCCGGATCGCGACTCTGCTTTGTGTGCCACAACCGCCATTCTTCTGAACATCTACGAGCTGATGTCGGGTCGACCGATCCAGGGCATGAGCCATATCGCCGGAGCTCGAGCCTTGATCAAGGAATGCAACTGGGATGCGAAGACCCCTGGACTCGGGGGAGCGTGTTTCTGGTTGAACGTTAGCATGGAGCTGATCAGCTGTCTGCACTTCAACTGGGCGCTCTCTTGGAACCCAGACTCCTGGGGTGTTGATTTGGAGTTTGACCAGGCCCAGCCGAGTGTAGCAGGCAACGAAGAAGCCTGGACCCACAAGATGGTCTTCATCTGTGCCAAGGTCGCGAACTTCCGGTCGTCGATGGGCCAGGACCAGGGCGTGGACGATCCCATCAGTGACGCACGGGTGAGCCAGCGATACCAGGAGTGGTGTACGTATAACGAATGGTGCGATCAATGGGTTCGGGCCGTGCCACGGTCCATGATGCCGGTCGGCTATCTTCATTCCTGGCAGACGAACTCCAAATCCGTCTTCCCGGAGATATGGTGAGCTTGCTGTGTTGATTGCTGTGTTTTGTGTCATAGACTAACTCGGGAAGGCTCATCAAACGCTCTACAATCGTGGCTCAACTGCTATACCATACCACTCGCATCCTGCTGACGAAAACGAACCCCCTCGAGTCCGAGTTCAGCGCGGAAATGCAGACCGTCCAACAGGGCCACGCGCGAGACATCTGCGGGATTGTCGCGCACTCGAAGGATCGGTGAGTTTTGTTGGTGCATCGCCTATTCCACTCCATATGCTAACCTTTTTTCGCAGGGGCGTAGCGAGTCTATCCATCCGGTTCTTGGCCATCGCCGCCGGATGTCTCGTGACGCGCGAGGCCCAGCACGAGGTCTTCGAGATTTTGGATAACATCATCAAGGAGACGGGGTGGCGGACGGAGAACGTCAAGAACGAGCTGCAGGCGGCGTGGGGGTGGAGCAGCCACCACGGCCCGCCCATGGCGACGTCGGAGGAGATCGTGGCCATGTTTGGGAGTGGGGATGGCAGTGACCATCCTGATGCGCCCCTGCGACCGAGCCACATCCCGCCAGAGTCGAAGATCGTGGGGTTGGTCAACCCGCTGATGGCGTCGGCGGATTTCTCGATGGAGAACCATCCGTACCAGGATCATTATGTTGCGCCGCATCGAGCGTTGGGGGGGTTTACGTTTGGGTTGTAGGTGTGGGGGGTAGTCGTGGGTTGTAGCCTTGGGCTTTTGATTGTAGTTTACGAGTGATCAGGCGTTGGTTGGGGTTCTTGGGCGCTATCCAGCGAGGGTGGACATTTGGTGCTTTAGAGTGTACAGTAATTTAGCATATTCTATATTCCCGGCATTGGTTAAACTTAGACATGTTCATCTTGCAACCTCTTTCCGTGTATAAAACACAAGACGCTGTGAATATAAGAACTACTCAATCAGCTTGGCCTTGTGCCATTCTTTTCAGAACGGTTGGATATAGAAGCTTGAATCCCATGCAGTCCATCAACCCGGAACGCCAAGACCGCCCGTCAACCACAGATCCGCGTCCACCTTCTGCATGAATCTAACACCAACTTCCATACATCCGCCATCTATAATTCCAATCAACCTCCACCTTCTCACAAACCGAACCCAATCACTCACTCAAACACCCTCATACCCCCCTTTCCCAGTTCTTTAACATAATAGAACCAATGCAATGACCACCCCCCAAACCAAACCCCCCGCAACCCCAACCTACATCCTCCGCGGCCACGCCGCCCAGATCCACAGCCTGCACATCTACCACCATAACCTGCGCTTAGTGTCCGGTGACGCCGACGGCTGGATCGCCGTCTGGGATCTGGTCTCGAAGCGGCCCATTGCCGTGTGGAAGGCGCACGACGGCGCCGTTCTGGGTGTTTATGCCCGGTTTCGGGGGGATGGGAGTAGTGGGGTTACGGAGGTTTTTACGTGGGTTTGCCCCTCCCCTTCCCCTTCCCTTGCTTATTTATGTTGTGTTGGTTCTGTTTTGGCTTGCTTGTTTGAGAGGTTTAGGAATTGAGGGGCTTTTTGAGAGGTTTGGTTTGCTGATGAAAGACAGACATGGCCGCGATCACAAGTTGAGGGTGTGGCGGTTCAGTGTTGCTGAGGAGGTAGATTTGCGGAGGGGGTTGCCGGTCGATTCTCTTGGGGTTGCTGCTTCCACGGGCCCTCCGGCGGAGACGGGAGGAGAGGCAGGGCAAGGCGCAGGTGCGGGTGCGGGCGCGGGCAGGCAGCCGTGGTTGGTGCACTCGCTGCCTGTGAACGCGTTGAACTTTTGTGCCTTTGCGTGGGTGGATCTCCCCGCGCTGCTGTCTGGGCCGGTGGCTGTGCCTTCGGATGGGGATGGGGATGGGGATGGAGGAGCGGAGGCCGAGCCTGAGCCTCCGTCCCGGGACAAGTCCCCCTCCCCCGTACTCATCGCCGTCCCCAACGCCCTCAACTCCGGCGCCATCGACCTGTTCCACCTCCCCACCGAGCGGCGCGTCTGCACCATCCCCGCCGACGGCGAGGTCAAAACCGGCATGGTCATGGCGCTTACCCTCTTTCTTAGCCCCGAGGGGCGGGACCTCCACGTCGCGGCCGCGTACGAGGACGGCAGCGTGATGGTCTTCCGGTCTCCCGTCCCCTTCCAGGGTCTGGGTCCGCAGCAGCAGCAGCAGCAGGGTCTTGCAGCGGGCAGCTGGAAATGGGAGAAGCTGTACGCGAGCCGCGCGCACGACCAGCCGGTGCTATCGATCGATGCTGCTCCGTCTGGCGAGTGGGTGTTCTCGTCCGCGGCCGATGCGAAGGTCGTTATGCATCCTTTTCTTCGGAAAGCTGGCGCTGGGGGCTTGGCGAGGGAGCAGCCGGCCAAGGTGGTGAAGACGCGGCATGCCGGGCAGCAGGGGCTGAGGGTGCGGTCCGATGGGCGCATCTTGGCGACGGCCGGGTGGGATTCCAGGGTCCGGGTTTATTCGTGTAAGACGCTGAAGGAGGTGGCGGTTTTGAAGTGGCATAGGGAGGGGTGTTATGCTGTTGCTTTTGCGGGGGTGGGGACGGGGGATTGGGATGGGGAGGAGGGTGAAGGTGATGATGACGGTGGAGGTGTTGGCTCCAGTGAGCGTACGCTTACAGGCCTTAACGGCAGAGGAGGCGGCCTGGCGGCCGTCCATCGGCGACTACGCAATCACAAAGTCCAGAATACCCACTGGCTGGCGGCTGGGTCCAAGGATGGGAAGATCTCGTTGTGGGATATCTATTGAAATGGTCTGTATCCGTCAATCTCTGGATTATTTACATGCTCTTGCTTTTGGTCTTGTTGGAAGAAATGTGAAAAAAGGTGAAGGTTAGTTAAGCAAGATTGAACTCGTTGGCCCCCGCCATGTGCTCCTTCATCTTGGCTCTCATCTTCTGCGCCGCCAGAGACACATCCGCGGCGCCCCGGTCCCCGTCATCCTCGCCGGCCTTGCGCTTCTTCCCGCCCGCCGTGCTGCTGCTGCTGCCGCTGCGCGCCGCCTTGAAGTCCTTCTTGGCGTCGCTGCTGCTCTGCCGCAGGCCCGGCACGTTGATCTTGCTGGGCCGGTCGCGCAGCGCGAAGCTCTTGGCCAGGTGGCCCAGGTGCAGCTCCTTGATGTTGAACATGTGGCGCTCGCTGGCGATGTGGGTCGCGTAGGCGCGGATGTGCGACTGGTACGCGCGGCGCGCCATCTCCAGGTACTGCGGGTGGTCGACCGCCCAGCGCTCGACGTCCATCTGCCAGTCCGTGGTCTTGACCTCCCAGTCCTTGCTCTGCGCCTGCACGTTGCCGCCGAACCCGCGCTTCAGGATGTCGTCCGCGTTCAGCCGCGTCAGCGCCTTGCCGCCGTCGCGGTACCCGCGCTTCAGGATGTCGACGTAGTTCTCCTCGCAGCCGGGCATCAGGAAGAGCAGCGCCCGTCCGTCGCGGCCCAGACGCGCCGTGCGCCCGATCCGGTGCAGGTGGTCCTCCGCGCTGAACGCCGGGTCGTACTCGACCACCAGGTCCACGTTGGGCAGATCCAGACCACGCGACGCCACGTCCGTGCAGATCAGCACCGAGGCCTCGCGGCTGCGCGCGAACGCGCCCAGCGTCGCCGTGCGCACGTGCTGCGGCAGCGAGCCGTGCAGTCGGTGCAGCATCACGGGGTTGGAGGGGTTGGAGAACGCGGTGGCCAGGGCGACGGTGCCGTGCTCGTTGGGTTTGGTGGCTGGCTTCTTGTCGTTGTCGGAATCTTCATCCTCGCTCGACGAGGAGCTGTCGTCGCTGTCGGAGCTTCCGTCGCTGTCCTTCTTGTTGTCGTCTTCCTCGGCCTTGAGCTTGCGCGTGAAGAGCTCGTAGTGGAAATCCACCGAGTCCGCACACGAGACGAAGACAATCGCCTTCATCACGGAGCCCTTGCGCATGAACGTCCGCTTCAGGAACGCCGTCAGCGAGACCAGCCGCAGCTTGGCGGCGACGATCGCGTAGGACTGCTTCAGCTGCGCGGGGACGCGGAACGCCTCGTCCTCGTCCTTGTTCTTGACGGCCTCGGGGTCCTCGTCGGCGGGGTCCGCCTGCACGTGGATCGCGTCCTTCAGACTGATCTCGCCCAGCTTCTGCACGTTCATCTTCAACGTCGCCGAGCACAGGATCGTCGTGCGCTTGGCCGGCACCCCGGGGATGCGACAGGGGCGCTGCCGAGCGTCCAGCTTCTGAATGATACCCTGCAGCTCCTTCTCGAACCCCAGCTCCATCAACCGATCACCTTCGTCCAGCACCAACCACCGCACATTACTCACATCCAGCGCCTGCGTGTTCTCCAGATGATCCGCCAACCGACCCGGCGTCGCGACCAGGATATTCAACCCTTTCCGGAGCCGCGCCTTCTCGGACTTCTTCTTCTCGCCACCGATCACCGTGCCGGCCACGATCCAGTGCGCGCACCGCAGCAAGCCCTCCAACACGACCGCAATCTGCTTGCACAGCTCGCGCGTCGGCGCCAGCACAATGGCAAACAACCCACTATCTCGATGCACGACCGACGACTCCGCGCCGCCGGAGGAGGCGGGCGCCCCCCCAATCGCCACCCCATCCTTCCCGCCCGCCGACGCCTTGGAGATGCTCATCAGCCGCTGCACCAACGGCAGCAGATACGCCATCGTCTTCCCCGACCCCGTCTCCGCCTGGATAAACGCATCGCTCTCCTCCTTGAGCAGCTGCGAGATCGACGCCTTCTGAATCGCCGTCGGCGCCTTTACCCCCAACTTCGTCAGCAGATGCGCCGCCAGCGCTTCCGACAACCCCAGATTCGTAAACGTATCCAGCCCATCGATCAGCGGCGCGTTCGTCGGCTTCGCCTCCTCCACCTCCACCCCCTCCTCTCCATCCTTAGGCTCGGCCTCCGCATTCTGGGGGACAGGATTCTTGGTGAAAAGCGAGGAGACGAACGGCCGCGCCGACTGGTTTTGATTGCCGCGGGTATGGTTGTTTGGGCCGGAGTTGTTGTTGGTGGTGCTGTCGTCCGTCCGTTGGCGCTTCACCGGCCGCGATGAGACGGCGATCCGGTTGGGGTTCTTGCTCGTGTGTTCGGGCTTGGGCGCGTTCGGGTCGCGCGGCGTCTTCCGGTGCGCCGCGATCTTCTTTGCGCTGAGCCGGTCCCGCCATGTGCCGCCTTTGACTTTGGTGGTGGTGGCGTTGAGCACGGTGTCGCCTCCTAGGGTGAAATTTAGGAGGAGGCCGTCGTCGGCCATCTTTTTTGGGGGGAGGGGTTCGTGAGATGGGTTTTGGTAGTATTGTAGGTGTTGACGAGGGACGGGGTTGTTGGGTGAGGGGGGATTCGAGGTTGAGTTTTTTTAATTGCTGGTTTGTTCCAGACCGTTGATTTTCTCTGAGGCGGTCGGACTGCGGTTGCGGAGGGGAACTGAACTGCCCACTGCAGGAGGAACAGCTTTGCGGATGGGAAATTTTCTCGGGCCGAGTCTCCTTCCGAGCCCTCTCCATGTGCCCTATTTTCCTTTCTTGGTATGCGCTTAACCCGGAGGATCTGGGGGAGGGAGTGGAGGGTTAGTGATTGGCAATTTAATTATGGGGTTTGGATTATAGGTATATGGTCTGTATTTAGTCTAGTTTACATTGTATAAAACATCTTTTCTGGGTGGTTTGGGGTATATGGACACTACTGTTCGGTATAGCGCGTAGAACCTGACCCGAAGCAACCAACCAAGCAAGCAAGCAGCTACGCCCGCGGCGCAAAGATCAAGTTATCAATCAGCCGCACGGGCACCTTGCCCTCGCCCAGCCCGCAGTCCTCGCCGGGGGCCGTCTCCTCCAGCGGCGCCATCTTGATCGCGCCACTCAGAATCGCCCCCTTCTCGGGGTCGACAACCTCCAGCTCCTCCAAGGTCTCTGGATCCGCCAGCGAGATGTAATCGACCTCGAACCGCGCGCGCTGGTGCGGGCCCAGCGCCTCCTGCTCCTTGAGGACTTGCGCCGTGACCTCCTCCGCCGCCTCCAGAATCTCCCGCCGCTGCACTTTCTGCCCGCCTGCATACCGCTCCTCCGCCGCCTTCAACGCGCGATACAGCACCAACCCCACGCTCCGCCTTCTGCTCCCGAGATACACATTCCGCGAACTCATCGCCAACCCATCGGCCTCGCGCACCGTCGCCCCGATCTTGATCTCCGTATCCACGTGGAAATCCTTGACCATGCGCCGGACCACGACCGTCTGCTGCACATCCTTCTGGCCGAAATACGCGCGCTCCGCGCCCACGATGTTGAACAGCTTCATGCACACGGTCGCCACCCCGCGGAAGAAGACGGGCCGCGCCGCCCCCTCGAGCTTCCGGGCGATGGGCGTGATCGTCACGAAGGAGCCGTCGCCGTCGATCTCCGAGGTCGGCGGCAGCGACGGGTACATGACCTGCGCGGTCGGGGCGAGGATCGCGGTGATGCGGCCCTGGGGCTGCGGGGAGGCGTTGTTTGTATTGTTGGTGGAGCCAGCAAGCTCCGCGTTCAGCGCCTCCAGCTTGGCGACGTCGCTTTCCCAGGTGCGCGGGTAGCTGGACAGGTCCTCGTTCACGCCGAACTGCGTCGGGTTCACGAAGATGCTGACGATCACGTCCGTGTTTTCGGCCGCCGCTTGGCGGATCAGCGACAGGTGGCCCTCGTGGAGGGCGCCCATCGTCGGCACGAGGCCCACGGTCCGGTTGGAGAGGAGCATTTCTCGGCGGAGGGCGCGAAGCGGGGGCACGTCCCGGAAGACTTGGAAGGTGTGCTGTTTGTTGGGAGGTGCGGGGGTGGTCATTGTGCTGGACGTGGAGGGTTTGAGGCGGGATGCGGCGGCTTTTTGGAGGAGTGTTAGTATGGGTTGTGGTGCATGGGGAGAGGTGGATGTGCAGAGGAGATGGGTGCGTACTGGAGAATTGCCGTCGTAAGGTGAACATTGTGTCTGGGGGTGCGGTGACAAGGATCGAGGTGTTGGATGGATTTTTGGGTGGCTGTTCGGTCTGGCGGATGCGATGAATGCTTCTTTGCCTTTGCGGGTCCCCGCTGTGGAGCTGTTCTGTTCTGTTCTGTCTGCTAACTACCGTCTTGGGGTGATGCTTCAAGGGGACGGCGGTCGACAGGGGAAATGGTCAGTGAAGTTTCTGGAGGAAATGGCCGGGGTCAGATCATCTGGAAATGATCGCATGGATGGTCTGCGGTCCATCCCGAACCAGGCAGACGCAAGAGGCGAGAGGGGAGGAAAAGGTAGAAGGGGATGGGATGATGGATCGTGCTGATGGCTGCTGCGTTGACCTCATCCTTTGCCGCTGCTTCTCCATTGGGTTTAGTGTCTCTAGTGTCTCCTGGTACAGTACCGTCACTTTCACGTGAGCACATCCGAGGTAAGTTAACGTACTGTCCACGGTAAGTTAACAAACGGTCAAGCCACTCCGTACTCTGGGGAAATAGCGCGGAGATCGTCCCTTTTCTCGTTTCTTACTCCAATTCCCTCCCCTCTTGTCTTCTCTTTCCTCTCCCAGCATCCTGGAGCTATCTGATCATGGCTCCAGCTCTCTACCCACTTCCTCTCACCTGATCATCTTCTTCTTCAACTTCACCTTCATCTTCATCTTCATTGCCTGATGCTTTAACGAACCGTGTTGAGCTTGATCTCCATCTCCCATCCCTGTCCGACCAACAAACAATTCCCTCGGCGTTCCCGCGTATAGCACCACCACAACCCCCCCAATCTCAACTACAATGCCCTCCGACACCAACCCCCCAGTCGGCGAATCCGCCCCCGACCTCGAGATCGTCGGCAACAAGCTCACCATCCACCCCAGCGGCGTCACCGGCGGGCCCGAGCCCCAAGATGACCAGATCACCGAGCGCAACCTCGTCCGCCACATGGCGCGCTTCCGCGAGAACCCCTTCGACTTCCTCCGCGAGGTCAGCCTCTACATGTCCGGCACCGGCTGGCGCGCCTACGACCAGGTCATCGGCCAGCCCATCTTCTACCCAGGCTTCTCCGAGCGCATGAAGTCCCGCATCCTCGCCAGCCCGCTGCTGCAGGGGAAAGTGAAGGAGCTGGCCGAGCTGCGTCTGGCGGTGGAAGTGCAGGAAGGGCTGCTGGACGTGGTCCCTGGTCCGTCGCGGGACGCGAAGAAGGTGCACCGGCGGAATGAGATCGAGACCCACCTCAAGGAGGTGGTCGACTCCATGCTGGAGAATATGATCTGCAAGATGGAGAGCAGGCGGTTCATTCGTGGCGCCTACTATGTCGCTACGCAGCTGCTGACGAGGGCGTATCATCAGGGTATGTATTGGGCACAACGGTGGCTGATATGGGTGCTGATGTCGGGTAGGGATCCATGTGTCTAGCGAGGAGGTCCTTCGGTTAAGGTCGGTGGCCGAGGAGGCGGCGCGGAAGAAACGATCCATTGTCTTCCTGCCGTGCCACAAATCCCACGTCGACTATGTGTCGCTGCAGTTGATCTGTTACCGTCTAGGGATCGGGCTTCCGGTGGTGGTCGCCGGTGATAATCTCAATTTCCCGCTGGTGGGCCCATTCTTGCAGCATGCAGGTAAGATTACGGCTGCTCGGCTTTGCTTATCTGTACGGACGGCTGACGGATGGTGGGCGCAGGGGCGATGTGGATTCGTCGGAGCTTTGGGAATGATCCGCTCTATAATACTGTCGTGCAGGCGTATATCGACACGCTCCTGCAGCAGGGGTTCAACTTCGAGTGTTTTATTGAAGGTGGTCGGTCGCGGACGGGGAAGCTGCTGTCGCCCAAATTTGGGATCCTGAGCTTTATCCTGGATAGTGTCTTGTCGGGCCGGGTGGAAGATACGATTATCTGCCCTGTTAGCACACAATACGACAAGGTCATCGAGACTGAGTATGGCGCCAAGTCCTGGTCCGTGGCTGTTGGCTAATC
Source organism: Aspergillus fijiensis CBS 313.89 (assembly GCF_003184825.1). Taxonomy (NCBI): domain Eukaryota; kingdom Fungi; phylum Ascomycota; class Eurotiomycetes; order Eurotiales; family Aspergillaceae; genus Aspergillus; species Aspergillus fijiensis. Next base: position 446,826 of record NW_024468987.1, read on the forward strand.
GCGACTCCAGGTCCTACATCAGCGAGCTGTTGGGTCAGCCGAAACGAAAGGAGAACCTGGCGGATTTTCTTTCCTCCTCGTCCGTCTTGTCCTTGAAGCTGGGTCGGGTCGACGTCCGCTTCCATGAACCATGGAGCCTGAAAGAGTTCATCACCCAGCAGTTGACACGGCTCCCAGACCAAATCACCGAGGTTGGCAGTCAGAAGCTGAGCAATGTGGAGCGAGGCCGCATCTTAAGGTCGTTAGGGTACCGGGTGCTGTCAGATATCAACAATGTGTCAGTCATGATGCCCACCGCTCTGGTCGGAACGGTGCTTCTCACGCTGCGTGGCCGCGGGGTGGGCAAGGGCGAGCTCGTGCGACGCGTCGAATGGCTCTGTGAACGGGTCAAAGCCAAAGGCGGCCGCGTGGCGCACTTTTACAGATTCCCCACCGAAGTGGTCGTCGACCGCGCACTGGAGGTGTTGGGGCCGCAGATTGTGGGCAAGGTGACCGGACTGGTCGAGCCGACCTACTACGCGGTGGACCGCTTCCAGCTCTCCTTCTACCGCAACATGACGATCCACCTCTTCATCACCGAAGCCCTGGTCTCGGCGGCCATGTATACGCGCATCAAACAAGGCGGCGGGCCGTCCTACCAGCGCATGTCGTTCCCCGAGCTCATGAACCAGGTCTCTTTCCTGTCGCAGGTACGTTCTCCCCGCTTTGCATCGCCCATCCACTAACCAACCCAGCTATTCCGCGGCGAATTCATCTTCCCGCCAGAAGGGTTGACCACCAACCTGGACAAGACCCTCCGGGGCCTCGAGAAGGACAACGTGATCATCGTCAGCCGCGACCCCTCGTCGGGCAAGCCCCTGACCGTCGAGCTCAGCGAAGCCGAGCGCCAATGCGGCCGCGAGAACTACGACTTCTACTGCTTCTTGATCTGGCCCTTCATCGAAGCGTCGTGGTTAGGCTCGGTCTCGCTACTGGGACTCACGCCGCCCTTCGACTTCCCGAAAGACGTATGGATCGATTTGAGCAAAGCCCAAGACAACGCCCAGCTGGTAAGCCCCCTTTCCCTTTTTTCTTTTTCCATCCCGTTTTCCCTCCAGGAATACAGAACTCACTTCCCGTACAGCTCGGCAAAACCCTCTACCACCAAGGCGACCTCTCCTACTTCGAAGCCGTCAACAAAGAAACCCTGAAGAACTCCTACCAACGCTTCGCCGAAGAGGGCATCATCCACATCGCCAAGAGCAAGGGATCCAAGGCCTCCTCCGTGCGCCTCGCCCCGGAATGGACCCCCGAACGCGATCCCGCCACCGGCCAGGTCCTCCCGCGCGGCCGCCTGTGGGATTTTACCGAGCTGATCGCGCAGTCGCGACGTGAGGGGTGAGTTTACCAGCCCGGAAAGTCTTCCGGAAAGTCTTCCGGGCTTATGGACCCCCATCTTTTCTACCCAAGATATCATTCGATACTAATTCCTATGTCTGTGGCCAGGAAAAACCGCCGCGACGGCGCAACGGTCTCCTCGCGCGTCATGCGCATGTCCGACCTCGTGGGCCGGCGGCTGTTCGAGGACGCCACCGCCGGCCCCACCCCGGCCGACGAGGTGGATTTCTCCGTCCAGCAGGTCCGGCGGAAGGCGATCGCGCCGACGGCGAAGCTTTGATTCTTCCCCCAGGGATTGGATAGGGAAAGGGTAGGGGTGGGGGTGGGGTGTGGGGTGTGGGGGTTGGGGTGAATGGGTGAATGGGTGTCGAGGCTTGTGGGTGTAGGTGATCGGGTGGTTTGGGGGTGGGATGGTTGAGGATAAGGTTTTATACCCTCTTTTTTTTTTTGGTTGTTTCTTTGGAGTATAATGTGAAGTATACGAATATAGTACAGCACAGTAGTATAGTACCGTACAGTACATCAATGATATATCATCTCAAACTTGGTGGTGGGTTTTAGGGGGAGATTTATGAACACATGGTGTGAATGCGGTCAGTTTTCCTGGCAACCCCACTGACCATCCACATCAGCCAGCATATTCCCCCTGCACGAATAGCTGGGATGCGATAAGATGAAGGCGAATTCTAGGGGAGATCTACAGTACTATCCCTCTCGCCTTCCTGGATGACCGTGCGAGATAACACCCTGCGGGGGGTCTGCTTACTGGTACATAGTAACTTATGACTTGTATGTCGATCTTTAATCAAGGCAGGCAAACTACGCTACCAATGACACGACACGACACGATTCAGATAAGATCAAAGACAGTCAAATTGGAGACATCAGACAGCTAACAGTACAGGTATCAAGCTCGTCGTCACAACTACATCACAAAGATATAAGAATCACAATCTCAACCACGGCTCGCGCTCAACCTTTATTTCTTCTTGCGGCCAGTCAAGCCCAGGGCGTCGGTGAGCGAGGTCAATCCCAGGCTGCTGAGCAACTTGTCCAGACCCAAGCCACCGAGCAGGCCCTTCACCAGGGGTCCCAGTCCCAGACCTTCCAGCAGACGACCGACCAGACCAAGGACACCGCTTAGCAGCAGGCCGACCGCCGCGATGATCTGGAAGAGAGGCTCGCTGAGCAGACCCCAGAGAGGGTTGAGCTCCTTCTTGGCGTGAGGCATGCCGGCGATGCGCTTCTTGCCGTTGTCGATGGTGCGCAGCACCGTGTCGGTGAGTTCCTTGAGCTGGTCAGCCAGCGCGTATTCTTCTGGAGAGGCCTCGTGCGAGGCGGCGCGGGCCTTCGCAGTGGCGGCGATGCGTCCGTCGGGGTCGAGGGCCCGGATCGCGCCGTTGCATTCCTGGAGGATCTGGCCACCCTCCTCCAGAAGAGGCTTCACGTCCTTGACCAGCTGCTCCTCGTCCAGCTCCTCCTTCGGAGTGCGGTCGGCCTTGTCAACGTGCTGGGAGATGTTAGCAATCAGTCCTATACCATCGCCTGGCGCTAGAGTCTTACCTCGGAGATCATCTTGCAGATAGGACGAAGGCGGTCCAAGGTGGATCCAACAATCGCGCTCATCTTCTTGGCCAGCTGACGGTCCTCCTCCTCTTTCTTTTTCGCCTCCAATTCCTCGGGGGAGGGACCGGGCTCCTCTTCCTGCACCTCCTCCTCCGGCTCCTCGGGCTCAGGCTCGGGCTCGGGGATGTTCTCAATCAAGGTACATTCGCCAATCTTGTTGCCATCGTTGTCCACAACGTAGCCGTTGTCATCGATCTCCTTCCCGATCAACGAAGGAAGGTCACCTGAGGTCAGCTTGCCGATGAGGTTGCCATCAGCATCGCGCACCTCTCCCTCCTTGTTGACCTTGCGGCCGGCCATGGGGTTGATGTTACGCTTCTTTTCCTCGGGCTCCCAGCGCTCAGCCTTGCCAATGGGGTTGCCGTTCTTGTCGAGAATGTCGCCATCCTCATCGACCTTACGGCCCTGCAGGCGCTTAGCGTCACCCTCGATCACACGACCAATGATACGGTCAGTGCCATCGGTGACCACGCCGTCCTTTCCGACGACCGCATTGTCAAACCCGAAGAAGGGGCCCTCGGGCTTCTGCTCATCGGCTCCAGGGACGAGTTCAGCCTGGCCAATGACCTTGCCATCGTCACCCCAGATCTGACCCTTCTTGTCGACCTTGCGTCCAGCCAGTCCCTTGCCGCCAGAGACGACACGACCGAAGACCCGGCCCTGCCCGTCAACGACGTTACCAGCCTTGTTGACGACCTTACCCTCCAGAATGGAAAGGTCCACCTCCTCGGGCTTTTCTTCCTCGGGCACCTCGTAAGGCTCCGCGTGACCCTTGACGCTGCCGAACTTGTCGATAATGTCTCCATCCTCGTCGACAGCCCGGCCGCGCAGGTTCTTCACATCACCTTCGGTCACCTTACCGACAATGTTGCCCTCTTCGTCCTCAACGAATCCTTCCTTGTTGACCACAAGGCCCTCCAGACCAGCAAACGGTCCCTCGGGCTTCTTCTCGCGCTCATTTTCGGGGATCAGCTCGACCCGTCCAATGGGCTTAGGGCCGTCATAGATCTGGCCATCGTGGATCTCCTTACCGGCCAGCTCCTTGGGGTTACCTTCGACGACCCGACCGATGGGGACGCCCTTGGGGCCGATCACATAGCCGAGCTTGTTGGGGGTGAGACCCTCCAGGCTGGAGAGGTCGATGGTCTCAGGCTCGGGCTCGGGCTCCTCGTCGGGAGTCTCGTAGTACTCCGCCTTGGCGATAACGTTGCCGTGCTTGTCGGTCACATCACCGTCCTCGTCAACAGGCCGGCCCAGGACCTTCTTGGCGTCGCCGTCGACGATCTTGCCGACACGCTTGCCGTTCTGGTCCTCGACCCAGCCGTCCTCGACGACGTGCAGGCCCTCCAAGCCGCCGAAAGGAGGCTCATCGGGGTACTCCTCCGGAGCGAGGGTCTGGGCTCGGCCGATGACGTTGCCGCGGTTGTCCCAGAACTGGCCCTTGTCGTCAAGCTGAGCGCCGAGAGAAGCAAGCTTCTTCGCATCACCCTCAATCAACTCACCAACGGGCTTGCCGGTGGCCGGGTTGATGATCTTGCCCAGCTTGTTGCAGCGCAGGCCCTCCAGGGAGGAGAGAGGGGGGAGCTCCTTCTCAGCTTCGGTGCCCTCTTCGGCTGCCTCCTCAGTTGCCTCCTCGGGGGCCTCTTCAGGGACCTCTTCCTGAGCGGTCTCATACTTCTCCTCGGCGGCATCTCCAGGGGCGCTCTCAGGGACACCTTCGGTTGCCGCCTCAGCGGCCTCCTCGGGGGCCTCCTTGGCCTCACCCTCAGCCTCGGTGCCAGCAACTTCAGAGCCGGGGGCCTCGGACTTGTCACCGACGGTTTCCTTGGCCTCGTCGGCTTCAGTGCCAGCAGCTTCGGTGCCTGGAGCCTGCGAGCCAGGCGCTTCGGACTTCTCGGCGACAGTCTCCTTGGCTTCGTCAGCCTCCGTACCAGGCGCTTCGGATTTCTCAGCGACGGTCCCCTTAGCCTCGTCAGCGTCGGAAGCCTCAGGCTTCTCGCCAACGGCATCCTCAGGGGTGAGCTCCTCAGCCGAAACATTATCAGCAGTCGACTTGGGGCCAACGGTGCTCTGGTCATCCTCAGGCTGAGCTCCGGAAGCGGCCTTGGACTTGTCGGCAGCAGAGCCCGTCGCCTTGGAGGCAGCCGTACCAGCGACGCTGGCCCTCTGCTCGGCCTCCTCGCCCGACTCACGGGAAGCGGCCTTGCTCGAGCCGGCGGCACTTCCCGCGGCCTCCTGAGGAGCGACATCCACGCGACCAACAACGTCACCGTCGTCGCCGAGGATCTCGCCCTGGTCGTTGGGCACCTTGCCCGCCAGCTCCTCGGGCTCGCCCTCGACGAGCTTCCCGACCGTCTGGCCGGCATCATCCTTGATATCGCCGGACTCCGAGACAGCCTTACCCGCCAGATCCGCGACATTGCCGACCGCAGCGGTAGCGGTATCCGCCGCCTGACCGACGGTGTCGGCCGCCTGATCGACAATTCCATTGGTCTGCTCATGCTGGCCCTCCTCTTCTGCTTCTTCCTGGTCCTCATCCTGCCCATCAACCTGGCTGGCGTCCACGCCATCCTGCTGATTCTGGAACGCCTCCGCCAGCACATCGACCACCCCGATCAGATCGCCATCCTCGTCGAGGATCTCGCCGTTGTCGCCGACGGTATACCCGACCAGATCCTCGGGCTTGCCCTCGACCAGCCGACCGATCGCAGTCCCGTCCTGGTCGTGGATGAGCCCGTCCTCGCCGACCTCCAGGCCCTTGAGGACGGACAGGTCGAGATGCTCGGGGTGTGACTCGGTCGGCCCGCCGTTCAGACTCGGCGTCGGCTGCTCCTGCTGCCCATTCTCTTCTTCTTCCTGCTGCTGCTGCTCCTCCAGGCCCTCCTCCTGGGGCTGTTCTTCCTGGGGCTGCCCGGCCTCACTCTCGGTGCGGCCCGCGCGACTCTGGGCGCGGGAGCCCGACGCCGAGGCCGAGGCCTGGGAAGGAGCATCCCTGGGCGCCGGGACGGGCGAGTCGCGCTGCTCGGACTGGTGGCGCGCGGCGGAGGCCTTGCCCTTCGGGGTCGGGGTGGTGGGCACGCTGGGGTCGTCCTCGGTCTTCTCGGTGGCGCCGGATTGCTCGCGGCGGAGCTTGGGGGGCGTGCCCTTGCGCGAGTCGGGGCTGAGGTTCAGCTTGGAGACTTTGCTGATGAAGGGGGAGGACATGATGAGGAGTAGAGTGATGATCAATGGATAGTGAATGGTAGGTTGTGTGTGATTGTGTGATGGAAGTTGTGGGTGGGATGGTACAGGGACAGTCGAGCGAAACAGGAAGGCGCGTTGGATAGCAGTAGAGTGAGGTGGTATAGGGCAGTGGTCTCGAACAGGCAACTGCGCGTCGATCCCGAGTCGTAGCTGTTATACTATAAAGTCGTGGTTGTAATAGTAGTAATTGTGCTGAACCTCCAGTCCTGAATCAAACAAGCGAAGGCAGTCGTATCGTATCGTATCGTATCGTGTCCAATCCTCGTCCAGTGGTGTTGTGCTTCGTAATTAGGTGTAGGGAGGTAGGGAGTCGTGAACCGTAAACTAATATACAAGTCGTGGATGTGGGTTTTGAGTCAAGTGCGAAAGAGAACAATTATGAATCGAGAATCCAACCCCAGCGAGTCCCGACATCCCTCCCCCTTTTATGTTGCATCTTGTGTATCGTGACGAGGAGGACGCTGATGATGTCGATGGGTGTAGTTCGCAGCGCTATCCACCTACGTCATGCGCTACGAGCGTTGTGCTGCCGGGGAGGGGGGTGGGCTACGCCAGTTCGACCTGTAAGCCCTACGCGTCACATCGGGGGGGTGGGCTGCAGGGATCGCCTTAGTGCTAGTGTCTGTGACATCGTCGCGGTCCTGCAGGGTGAGTGGGTGGTGGAGAGGGCACGGAGACAGGAACATACTGCATTACAGGGTACGGGGTGAAGGAAGAAGGGCTGGAGTGCAGTGGAGTGGAGAGGGTACTGTCCTGTAGCAAAAGTGGAGTGGGTGTAAATGCCGGACTCTTTTACTTTTTCATCATCGCGGATCCACTTGCTCGGCCGAGGATACGAAACTGGCTCGGGGTTTAGGAGGGGGAGGAAGCATTGCGATGGGTGCGAGGAGGTCGACACACAATCATCATTGCGTCAGGCTGTGCAGGGATGGTGGCCGTTGACTGTGAGATGTACCATGTGTATATCGTGTTAGGGCAGCGGGACGGGATCCCAGCTGCTCCTTCGACGTACGGGGGCGGCAGCGACATCAGCGTGCAGGAGTGCATGCATGAGCGGTAGTATAAAAGGATGGGTGGCTTCAGGAGAATCCTCTGAAGTGATTCTCACTTTGCTGCAGTCTACTTTGCTATAACTTTTCGCATACATACCATCCTTTTTCGAAGAGGGACTCCACTCTGCAGCAGTGGTGCAGTCCCTGTCTCCCTCCCCTGTCAGTCAACTCAGTACCTGGCTGTCACTGTCATCGAACAAAGACATGGATTCCGGTGTTTTGCTGGGGCCGGATGAGATCATGGGCGGCTCCACTTTTCACATCTCGGAGAATTGATCAAGCCACCGTAGCCACCCAGAGTGCCCGTGCCCACGAGTTTAATTGGAGGTCCCGCCCGCCGGTTTTACAGGTCGATGGTGACGTATCGGGTAGGGTGTCTGAATATTCAGCTTGATGACGGACAGTGGCGTGGATACGTATGCATTGGGTACAGTCTGCTACTGACCAACTTCTACAGCTGTGTAATACATACTCAAGTAATACATGTACTTGGAGTGACATATGTGTAGGATCAAACCCTTGTATCTCTTCAATTGTGGACTCAATAGACCCCTCCTAGTGTTTCCTAAACTAATCCATCATTAACAGAAACATGAATCATGCCTGTCTTGTGCATTGTGTTCGAGTCCGTTAAACGTCAACTTGACAATGGGGCATGCCAAGGGGTGGAATCCGGATCGTGGCGTGACGTAATGGAGGAAGATCGCGTGGCGTTGGCCCAGCCCGACATGCGGATTGGCTAGAAGGAGTGGTGGGCGGTCTAGACTGCCGTTAATTTATTCTTAGTGGGATCGGCAGCTTTGGGGTGGGATGGTTGCCGTATACATTTGTATGAGTACTTGTAAGTCAAAAAGAGAGTCAGTGGGTACCAGCCCTACCTGATCCTGCCAACTTCTACATAGTAATACATAGTACTCATCAATCCAAAAATTCACTAAACTAAACAGTCATGCATTAGCAATGCACATAAAATGTTCCTGACATAACCGCCACTGCAGCAGACAACCAGCTTGTAACTATAAAGAGATATATTCCCAGACTATACACCAAGTATAACCCCAACCCCAACCCCAACCCCAAAAAAGCTTGTAGTATAGTAAAGTCAAGTACACAATCTCCCACCCAGCCCTATAACCCAGCCCCCTAAATCTCCACCGTCTACCATTCCCCTCCCACCTCCCACCTTACTCAACCTCATCACCTACCTTCCTCCCCCCCCAAAGAAAAACAATCAATCACCCCTTCCCCCGCTTCCCCTCTGTCCCAGCACCAGCACCTCCCCCCTCAGCACCACCCACCTTCTTCCGGCCCCTCACCTCCCGCAAAACCCGCTCGTACCGCTCGAACCCCTTCCCCCAGCCCGTCTCCCCAGGCTGCGTCCGCACCCGAAACACATGCGCCTTGCGCGTCCACCCCATCCCCGAGCACCCCGGCTTGACCGCGTTGTGCGCCGCGCCGCCGGCCATCGGGTCCAGAAACCGGCTGACCTCCGTGTTGCCGGGGCTGACGTACAGCGGGTCGTCCTCGCGGTAGTCGTCCAGCGCGCACTCGGCGTCCGAGGCCAGCACCTCCAGCGCCGGGTCGGTGATGGTCGGGTCGAACGACCACGGGTGGTGCGCGGCCGCGTCGTCGGTGCCGCTTTTCGACGTCTCGTAGGACTCCGGCCGCAGGAGGTGGCGGTCCAGGTCGGATTCCGGGTGGCGGTTGCGGTGGTGGCTCGTGAGGTAGGAGGAGGAGGGGTTCGGGGCCGGGTTGGGGCTGGTGCTGGTGGTGTTGGTGTTGGTGTTGGTGTTGGTGTTGGTGTGGGGGGATCGCTTTGAAGGTGGTTTGTAGAGGGGAGGGAGGTGGGTTTGGGTTTGGGGTTGATGGCCTAATCCCCTGGGGAGGAGGAGAGGGCGGGAGGCTTTGGTTTTGGTGGTTAGGCGCCACATTGTAGGTAGACGGTTGGTTGTCTTGAATAAGATGTGCTTGGGGATTGTGAGGCTGATATGCTCTGTAATAATTTTTGATAGTTGTTGTCGTTGGTTGTGAGGGGGTGGGAAAGTCACGCTGTCAGTCACCCTGGACCCTTTATGGGAATGGATGAGGTTGGCTTTGACGCTTCACATGCTGACGTCAAGATGCTCGAGTACGATCCGAACCATGGGTGCCGTGCGACTCGGGCCTGTCAGAACACCACCCCGGACTCGCTACCAACCATGACCGCAATGTCCGGTGTCTTCATTCATGGGTAATCCTGTCCGCCAGTCTGGGGTTGGTTAGACTTTGTGAAACAGCCTGCAGCCTAGCCTACATCCTGTCCCGCAACCGCTCCCAAGATACAACGCAACGTGCCCTAAGTAGCCCGTCTCGCCATCCGACACTACCGCAAAGCTCAACCCACCTCCATTCATTAACTTAATCACCTTAACCTCATTTCGAACAGCATTCTCATCCATATGAACACACATCCTCCGAGACACCCACCTAAGCCTTGACCGCATACCTCCTCCGCAACATCTCATCCACATACTCCAAGTAATACGTCCCCGGCAGCAAATCTCCCACATTCCCACGAGGCACATACTCCCTCCGCTGAAACGCCCGCTCCCTCAACCGACACATCTCATCCCACACCTCCGGCGCAGCGGGCACCCGGGCCGCCAACCGCCTGTGCAGATCCAGCCTCTCCGCCATGACAGTCGTGTCGCCGCGCACCACCAGCGTGAAGAGGGTACTCGCCAGCCCGCTCCCATAACTGAACATGCCGATCCTCTTCCCCTGGAGCCGCCCACTCGGCACGGAGGCCAGCAAGCCCACGAGCCCGGAGTACAGACTGGCGGTGTACATATTCCCGCACTGGGCCGGGACTAGCAGAGCGGGCCGCACCCTCTCCTCAAAGCGCGACTGCGCCAGCGCCATCAACTGCTTCTCGAGCCCCTTATCGCCCAGGGTACTCGCATCGTCCAGACCCGCCCCCCGCGGCCGCAGCTCCTCCGGAACTCCCCCAGTGCGCAGCAGATCATTCCACAGCAGCCGCGCATACGCCTTGGCCACGAGCTTGCAGTTGGGCGCGTGGAAGAGGAAGTAATCGAAGGCGTCGATGCCAACGCCCACCGCCCCCCTCGCCCGCCCTGTCTCATCCTCCTTCCCCTCCGCCTCCTCCTCCTCCAACGCAAGCATCTTCTCCACCCAACTCCGATAACACCCATCCACCGCCTCGAGATAGCACCTCCCGGACCCCGCCCCGTCCACAACCGCCGCCTCCCGCCCAAAATCCGCCTTGAAGAAGTCCCACGCGTGCCGCATGTACGACGCCCGCGGCACCCCCGCCTCCACCACCACAGGCGCGTCCGCCCCCACAAGCATGGCCACACACCCCGCGCCGCCCGTGGGCCGGGCCGCCGCATCCTCCCGCGCATACGCGGCGATGTCGCCGCACACGACCGCGGCGTCGCGGCCGTCCCACGCGGAGGACTCGATCCACGCGACGGCCGCCAGCAGCGCGGCGGTGCCGCCGTAGCAGGCGTTGTAGGAGTCCACGCCCTCGACGTCGGGGTTTTCCGGCGTGAAGAGCTGCATGAGCACCGTTTTGGTGGATTTCGAGCGGTCGAGGAGGGATTCCGTGCCCACGCCTAGGTACCCGATGGAGGTTGGGGGGATGGTGTTTTTGTGGAGCAGGGCGGAGAGCGCGGTTAGGGCTAGGCTGTTGATGTCTATCCAAGCCGTGAAATCCGTGGGTTAGCGGTTTACTAGGCGGGAGGGGACCGGGGAGGTTGCAAGGGGGGGGGACTGGGGGATGGAGGGGATGGATCATGGATGGGATACCCTCGCGGTCATCGCAGAAGCTCATGTTCGTTTGGCCCAGGCCGATCGTGTGCTTGCCGGCGCTGACGTGCATGTATTTCTCGAGGTCGGGCTGGGGGACGTACTTCCTCCGGATCGTTTCGTTAGGTCCTCGCCACACCACACCGGATGAATCCTGGGAGAGATGAGTGGAGACAGCTTACGCGGTTGGGAAAGTAGATCTCGATGGCTTTGATGCCGACGTTCTGGGGGCGGGTCATGCTGAACAGGGGGGGTCACTGAAGAAGATGATGATGTGCTTTGCGGAGTGGTTGCGCTTGTTGCTGGATCTATAAGCTGTCGCACTCTGGAGTATTTATATCTGCTCGACCAGCCCGGTGGTCGGGGCTGGTGTCGATGTCGGTGTCGGTGCTGGACTAGGCGTCAGTGCTCGCGACTACGGTGTACATCAGAGCATACCGGCCACGATTCAGCTCGGACTACCGGGATTTCCTCTTCAGGTCGTCGACTATGGCTGCGGCCATGCTAGTCGACTGTGCTAGGGTGTGGTGCTTGAAGCTAAGAGGTTAGGTTCGTGGTAGGCTGCTGTTCGACCGTGGTGAGTGGGTGGGTGTGGGTTGGAACTGCCAGGGTGATGGGGGTTATACAGCACCACCTTGGCTGGACATGCGCAACCCAGACTTTGAACCGGTTGAAGTCAACAAGGTGCACTTTTCCTAGACAAATAGGTGAGGCACATTACCTATAATGAATGCTCTTGTCGGGCTCATTGGCGGACCTCAACAACCCTGACCCGAGCACGATCCATGTTGAACGCACCCTTCTCTCAGTCTCGACCTCGACTGAAACAAGCAGGGCCAGTGCAAAACATTTCATTTAAGGACGAACCCCGCAGCGCTAGGCAATTTCCAGACAGAAACTGGTGAAAGACTATCCGACTCCTGATACGGGTGTTAATGGTAAGGTTGAGGATGATACTGCCTAAATGATGAACCAGCCACCCCTCCCAGCTAATAAGAGTGGAATCTCACCGATTGGGGAATTTGCTTGAAAGCTTTTATGGATTTTCTGAGGTGACAATCTATCTTTGAAGTAGTTCGCATAGCCCTTTGTTCTTCCCATACGTACAGTGGACATACATAGTTCTCCTCCTCCTCTCCTTCTCGTTGGCAGAAATACTAACGCTGAGTGCAGAGAATGACTAAGTAGTTCTTCTTAAATCCCGACAATCAATCACTGAGGGAGAATCAGAGATCTTGCGGGCTATACCCCCAGCAGCCGGCCTGGTGTGTGACGATACTAGCTATTAGCAGCCATGACCGAAGCGATAGAGCGTACAGCCACCCAAAGCCTTGAGGCCCCTTTTTTTCAAACCTAGGTCTGGTGCCTCTCATCTTGTCTTTTCGTGCAGATGTCGCCGATCAGGCGAAAGTGTTCAAGCTTCTACAGACGACCGTAGATGTCGTAGTCAAGAGCGTAGGAGAGACGTGTCTATCTCACCAAGAGCAAGGGTATATATCCCAGCACAGAAAACAGAGCCGAAAGCCGAAGACTGCATAGAAGTCCGTCACCCACTCGCCTTCCGCACAAACCGTGCCCTAAATGGCAGCGCTTGCATCGCCAACCCATACGTCACGCCACAGGCTCGTCCGTCTCTAGGATATCTAGCATGGAGATTGATGACTGGGCCGCATGTCCCATTCCACATGTTCCTGCACGCACAGGAGTATTTATAGACATAACATTGCTCGAGACGATACCCAATCCCAGGGTGTCCGTCTGACAGTTAGACTTAGGCTGTGATAGCCTCGAAGACGATTGACGGGTAGCATTTACGACCCGACCCGTCAGGGGTCAGAACTAAGCGTATCAGCGGACGTGTGCACATCCTCGAACACCATTATCCACAACCATATCCATCACCAGAACCAACCCCCTACAAACTTAATAATGCCCAGCAACCGTCAACGTCCCCGTCTTGGTAACCAAATACTCATTAACAGCAACCTCTTTGCCACTCTCCTTCCCATACCCGGACTCCTTGACCCCGCCGAACGGCGCCTCCGCCGCCGACGACGACCCGGTATTCAGCCCAATCATGCCGGCCTCGAGGTTCTCGAACAAGCGCCACAGGCGATCGGCATCCTTGGTGAAGGCGTAGCTGGCCAGCCCCATGGCGGTATCATTGGCCAGGCGGACGGCCTCCTCCTCGGACTCGAAGCGATACAGCGCGGCGATGGGGGCGAAGGACTCCTCGCTGGACACGCGCATGTCGGCCGTCATATCCCTGAGGATGGTGGGCTGGAAGAAGTAACCCTTGCCCTGGACTCTGTCGCCGCCGAGCACGACCGTCGCCCCCTTGGCTGTGGCATCCTGCACCTGCTGCAGCGCCTTCTCGACCCCCTGGGGCGTGGTCAGCGGGCCCATCGTGACCCCCTCCTCCCACCCGTTCCCCACCCTGATCTGCCTCTCGGTGCGCTCCTTCAACATCCCCACGAACCTCTCATACACCCCCGCCTGCACGTACACGCGGTTGGCGGTGATGCACGCCTGGCCGGCATGCCGCCACTTGAGCGCCATCAGCATGTCCAGCGCCTGCGTCAGGTCGGCATCGTCAAAGACCAAGAACGGACAATTCCCGCCCAGCTCGAGGGTCATCTTCTTGAGCCCGTCGGCACAGTACCCGGCCACCAGCTTCCCGACGCGCGTCGACCCGGTGAACGTGACCTTGCGCACGGCCGGGTCGCGACACAGCGCCTCGCTGACGGCGGGCGTATTCGCCAGATCGGTGGTGACGACGCCCAGCACGCCGGGCGCGAACCCCGCCCGCCGCGCCAGCTCCGCGAGCACGAGCGCGCTGACCGGCGTCTCCGGCGACGGCTTGACGATCATCGTGCACCCGGCCGCGATCGCCGCCGCCGCTTTGCGCACCACCATCGCCACCGGGAAGTTCCACGGCACCAGCGCCGCCACCACCCCGATCGGCTGCTTGAGCGTCAGGATCCGGCGGCCCGGGAGCGCGGCGGGTGTGATGGTCCCGGTGATGCGCTCGGGCTCGCCCACGAACCACCACGTGAAGGTCAGCGCGTAGTCGATCTCGCCCAGCGCTTCGGCCAGCGGCTTGCCGGTTTCGTGGACAAGGATCCGCGCCAGGTCCGTGCGGTGGGTGCGGAGCTGCGTGTCCCAGTTTTGGAGGAGTTGGGCCCGGTGGCGCGCGGTGGTCGTGCGGAAGGTGTGGAAGGCTGTGGAGGCGGAGTTCGTGTATTTGGGGATGTCGGACGCCGTGTTGGTGGGGATGCTGGTCCAGGGGGTTGTGGTTGCGGGGTCTGGGGGATTGTTAGTGGGGGAATGAAGGGGGGTACGGGGGGTTTCCCCCCGTGATCTTTAAGATTTTTTGTGTAAATTGATAGGCTGGATAGCAGAAGAGACGGGGGGCACGGGGGGTTCCCCCCGTGAGTATCAAGGGTATATATGTGTAGGTTTGATATATGGATTTAAAGGTGATACACTGCGAATAAGAAGGGGGGGTACGGGGGATCTTCGATATAAGAACATTATGATGCAGGTTGAATGGTTCATCAAAGAGGGAAGTGTGCATTAACAAGGACAAAGAAGAGAGACACACCTATAACCTCGAACCTCTCCCCACTGCTTGCAGGCGTCCACTCATTGTTGACAAAGGAGTCAAAGTGGAGGATGGACGGGTCATCGAGCTGCCCATCTTAGTCTTGGTAGATACTAGGGAGATGCTTGGGCAGTACGAACCTTGAAGGGGAGTTCATATTTCTGAGCCATGGTGATTTTGTATGGACAGGGGACAGTCCTGTGGAAGGTGAGTATACAGTATACTGAAGCAGAGGTGGTTGAAATCAAGAGTAGGCAGTAGTAATGAAATGAGGGGTATCGGGGCATCCCATATTTAACTGTAAACTCAGCTCAGCTCAGCTCACCCCGCACTCCACCCTAAATAAGATCGGCAGGGTTGATCATTCCGTCAGCTGTGGCTGATCTCCGCTGAGTGTAACCACATCACTACGCCTTCGAGTGCCCTACTTCTGCAGCCATTATGTGCCTTCCAGATATTCACAGCTGCGTCCATTCAGCCGGAAAATGCGCCGGTGTGACGTGTGGCATTCCTGCTCGGCGTGATAGCCAAGCTTTCTGTCGTACACTGCAATGTACTCGTCACGGCGGCAACCCCCTCGTCATTACGGGTTTGTGTTTTGCTGGGAAGTTGAAAGTAAGGGGCCAGGGGGTTCTCCCCCGGCAAGGCCTCTTTATACTATGTATAGGGTTGAGGTTACTGGGAAACTGAAAAAAAGGGGGGTCCGGGGGTTCTCCCCCGGGAAGCCTTAGTGGTGTACATGTATCAAATCACTACAGTAGGATCATCAGTCCAGATTACAGCAATGTCACATCGTGCTTGGGTAAACAACTCAGTTCAGTACGGTCTTCTGATCTACAAGGTATATCTCCAGATCCCATCCCACTCTATCTATGGTATACTACAACTTCGCCTTCTCGCTCTGAGCAGCCAGGTCAGGCATCAACACGTCCCGCAAGTCGGAAGCCGCCTCATTCAGATAGTAGCTCATGCGCTCCGCCCCCAGGCGCTTGCACACGATGTTGAAGTTCAGACTACACACGTTAGTAATGTCCTGGCCATGCACAGTGACAGAAGCAACTCACCTGTTCTCGTTGATCATGTAGGCAATGCCAAACCCATCGTCAATCACCTGACTCCATCCGTAGCCGTTGAAGAACTCCGAGCTCAGCTGGCTGGTGGACAAGTACCACGAACCGCTGTATGCATAGGCCGGGTCCTCGTACAGGGCAGGCAGCTTCTCCCCCTCCTTCACCAGCTTCTTCAGTCCAAACAGGTGACGGTCGACGCCGCGGCCGTCGCTGGCCTCGGCCGTGTACTTGGAGTGGGCGGCCAGCGCCGCGCGGAACAACCGCACCACCTCCTCCCGGGCAACGGCCGGGTCGCTGATGGCCTTGCAGAAGGCCACGCTCTCGTCCGAGACCGTGCGGATCGTCTCCGTGCGGCCCTCCTGGAACTTGCGGGTCGACGCCGACTCGTACGTCGGGCGGTTCTTGCCGTACATCTTGTAGTAGGCCAGCTGGATGATCATCTGCACGTACGCATCCGGGCTGCACTTGAACTTCTTGATCAGGCCCTTACCGTAGCCCTGGTACGCTTGCACCTTCAGCTCGTGGTTCGAGATCTGCTGCCGGTGCTCTTTGGTGGCCGCCTCGATCGCCTCCTCCACCTCGCCGTTGAGGTGGAAGTTGATCGGCCGCGGGTCGGGCAGGTCCGACCGCACCGCCTGCTCCGAGAGGTCGATCTTGTTGCCGAAGATCAGGCCGTTGAGGTGGTCGTTGAGACGGTGGGTGGGACTGCCGTCCATCATGCTGTGCTCACCCATGAACCCGGCCGTGCCGTTGTCGTTGACGATGAATTGCAGCGGCTTGTCAAACCAGCGGTTGGCGCCATCGCCGTGCCAGTATTGGTGAGCGCGCTCCTCCAGGGTCACGGGCGACGCATCGTCCAAGCACACCACGAACCCGGCCGACTCGATGTCCCGCAGTGCCTGCTCGTTCGCCGGGTGCGCTGCCAGCAGCTTCTTCCGGGCGTCGGCCCACGAGTCTCGGTTGGCGACCGTCAGCACGCCAACCGGGGGCGACCGCTGGGCGATCTGGTAGATCCGCTCGAACTGGCGCTGGAACTCGGAGTTGTTCAGCGGCCGGCCGTTGACGGCCAAGGGGACCTTGAAGAACTGGTTCTTGCGCACCACCACGATGTGCTCGTGGTCCTGGGCGGGAAACTTCTGGGGGTAGTCCACCCCATCGCCCGGAATCCGGCAGCAGTTGAACATGTACTCGTACGAGCTCATCGCCATGGGCTGGCCGCGCATGTACTCCGGCTCCAGCTCGCCCGAGTCCACCTGGCGCTTGAACTCGAGCGCGGCGGTGGTGACCGAGGCAGCCCGCTTGGCGGGGTCCCGCCGGGCGCGATCGTCGCGGTACGAGTAGAAGTAGGAGACGTAGGGGATGACCGGGTCGCGGTAGGCGAGGTACGCCGCGTGGTTCCACCATTCCAGAAGCCAGTTCTTGGTCTTGGGGTCGGCGGCGCGGGCGAGCAGCCTTTCCTGCAGGGGCTCGCCCTCACCACCGGGCCGCACGAACGCCTCTACCGCCTTCTTGGTGCGCTCGTACTCCGCCTCGGACACCAAGGGGTGGACGGACTTCAAGTACCGCCGGCCGGTTTCCTCTAGCGAAGGGACGGGCAATCGGGGGAGTGAGTCTTCGAAGCGGAGCATCTTCCCTTTGGAGAGATCCTCTGTGTAGCCTGTGTCGAATGCGCGTTAGCCGTCTTGTTGCTAGGGGATTGGCAGACTTTCGCTTACCCTCAGGGACAGATGAGGCCTTGCGCCGGGGAGCCATGACTGGGGACTTTGCCGAAGATTGTCAGTCGTGATCGCAGTAATCAAGAGAGACAACTTACCACAGCTGATCGGGCGAGAAGTGAATTTGTGGGGGGAAGACGGGGCCGTAGGAGAGTGGGGAGGCGGCTTCTGCTCGCAGCCGTAAACATCCCTCACGGTTGTGACTGGAACGAGAGGGTGGTAGAAGAGAGGTGAGTTGGTAGTCGCAGGGTAGAAAGAAGAGCAGCGAGAGTAGGGGGGAGGAATAAGAAGAAAAGAGAGCAGAGAGCAGAGAGCAGAGAGCAGAGAGCAGTTGGTGGAAGAAGAGGAAGACCACATGAGACGATCAGGCCGGCCAAGTCGGGGAAAAGCCTCGGCAGCAGAGCGACAGCAGCTCACCCGACCGAGGGCGGGTCACACCCTGTATCTTACCGGTTTGCGGGACACTTGGGGTGATCAACAAGCAGCCAACTGTGTATAGAAAGGTAAATTACAGCATTACGGTACCAGGATCCGCTGGCTTATGTAATGCCCCGACCGGCCATCAGCCTCGGTTCATGGGAGCTCCAGTTCTTACTGTACATACGTCCCTGGAAGATCATGACGATGACACAAGGGGGATATGAGCCCAAGATCTATTCCTCTATTCCTGTGCAGTATTTCACTGTACATGAGCATTATTGATCCTCGAATGTTCACATCTCGCTTTAGAGGCTGTCTTCAAACTCCAAATGTCGCGTTGGTGATCCCGTCGAAATGCGGGGAGAAACTGGGGACGGAATCCAGGCCCGGGTGGGGGTCACTCTTCTGTATCCGCCAGAATCAGCTGCATCAGCTGCCTATTCACTCAATCTTGAAGTTAATAACATCATCCATCGCTGCAGTGCTGCATCATAACCCACGCATAGCCCTGTCCAACTCATCGTCCACATGAACCCTTCCATTCACCCGTCCCGCTTGCCCGAGCCACTGGAACGAGTCCATTGGTCGCGCCGCAAGGAGTGCCCGCCTCCAACTCAAATGTCTCCCTCAATCGTCTTCCTACAGATAGTGCTTACGTCGTGAGAACCTGTGTCAGAAAGAATCATGGCATTATATCATGGGTATCATGGGAGGTTTACTATGGTTCGATGCGCCGGCACGGTGGTAGCAGTACGGTTTGACTGCGTGGAAGCTTCACTGCTCTTGCCGCATGTGAATCCACCGAGTCTCGAGTCTGTAGCAGTTAAGGCCGATCTTGCGACACCTCCTCCACAAACTCCATCAGACTTGGTCGCGATTCACTAGAATCAGCTCTCCAACTCTGAGAGCGCGGATTTGCGGACTTGCCCTTCTCTGCGCTGCCAGACACATCCACCCCGCGCAATGGGTAAGTTTGGACGGTCAACTCTTCCCGCGACAGACTGACTTTCATCTTCTTGTTGTTCCCCGAGCCGGAGAGAGCCCGGAGCTCGCCATGGTGCGCATAAGCCGCTTCCCAGCTCAGCACGCCCTTGCCCGCATCGGTGCCCTCCGGCGACTTCACCCCTTTATTTGCGATGGTGGTCACAATATCGAGCAGCATAAAATGGGCGAGGGCGGCTGCTACTTCGGTCGGCAGTCCAATGCGACTGGGGGGCTTGACCTCGGGGTGATGCGGCAGGTTCACCGTGATTTCAAAATAGGTGCCCGATGGCGGGGAGACGGTGTTGGTCCGGACTTTGACGCAGAAGGAGCTTTCGGGGGTGAGGAGGTTGCCGGTGAACGTAGACTCGAATGGCATCAAGAACTGTTGGACCAAGGTCTCCACTTTAGGCACGGAAGCGTGCACTGTGGGCAATCTCACAGACGAAAAGGGGGCGGAAGTGAAGCCGCAACGAAGTCCAGCAGCCTTCAGCACCCCAACGATGTCACCCATAAAAGACTCCAGAGACCGCACATGCGCGGTGTGCTGAAGGTATGCCATCACCGGACGCAGCAGCTGGTACTCGGGAACATGCCGTCGTTTTGGCGTCAGAGGGGGCGGCGGCTGTGTCCTGCGTCGTAGATTCTGTCGGTGGGCGTAGGCCAGTAGAATGCGGATCGAGTGCGCTACTGCATCCGCCAGGGTGTCGTGTTCGTTCGAAAGCGACTCTGTATCCGCCGGTTCGCCTTGGTCGACATCCACCAGGTCCAGCAGAACCTCCTGCTCTTCCGAAACGGGAACCTGCACGAGATTCTGGCGCGTCGTCACGCCCTGACTGCCCATAATGCGAGCCTCGCGTACCATTTCGTGAAACAGCTCTTCCTCGTAGACCGTGTCGCGCGCTTGCAAAATCCGGCCCTCGATCGAGTCGGCATTCGTTAAAGACCAAGACACCTTCGAACACCCAGTAAACTGTCCCTGCGTCTTGACCCGCACGCGGACCGTCCGGATCTTCTGGGGGATCAATCCTTTGTCCAGCAGCAGGCTTCCGTCATCGGCTCGCCGCAACGCCGCCAGGCCTCGGTCGCGGAAAATCGGCGTAGCTATATCCAAGATCAGCATGACTATACGCCTGCATTTTAGAAGGATGCATACCTTCAAGGAACCCGTACTGCACCCCGAGAGCCTGTCTATCCCGGGGCAGACGGCAGACCTTCCACCCCTTGTTCTTCACCGCCAGCACTTCATCCCAGTATTTTGTCTCCGACGCAACCTCAGTCTCCAGCCGGGTCGCAGACCGGAGCAGCTTGTTGGCGGCCGCATTGAAGTTCTGGATTCTCCAGCCCCGCGACACGGTCTTGATGTCCTGCAGCGCGGCCTCCGACTTGGGCGGGGGGTTCACGATCTCGGCGTTCAGCGAACCCAGCGGCGCAACCTGTTTCAGGTAGGCGGACATGGAGAGCTCCGCTTGTCGGGGGGTGTGTTTCGAGAGGAGCAGCGAGACGAAGTCGAGGGCAAACAGGGCTTCCATGTGCGCCTGCCTAACACCTGCCATCAGCACCGTGTTCTATTGGTCGGTCGGGGGTTTCCCCATCACCTACATGGCGAATTGTGTGATCTCGGCGCGGCGCTTGTACAGTTGGTCCATTCGCTCCGTGGTGTCGACCTCGGCGGCGGGCTTCTCGGCTTCGTCCTCCTCCGCCCACGGGTCCTTGTTCTTCTCCTCTGCAATTTTGGCCCGCAGGCTCTCTTCGGTGACATCGCGGAAGGATCCGTACTGGGCGTTGATCTGGGCGATTTCCTGGGGGAGGGTGTCCGGCCGCTCGCGCTTCTCGAGAAGCGGGCGCAGGGGGAGGGTGAAAGAGTCGGACATGGTGTCGTTTGTCCGTCAGGTGGCAGCTAAGGCGAGGAGAGGAGTTTGTGCAATTGATGGAGCCGGAGACAGAGCATGGCAGTTTGCACGTGATGGGGGAGCTGTTTGGGCTAGTCTGGTTTGGTCTTAGTGTTCTTCGGGTTATCAGTTCCGATAAGGCTTCGTTTTTTGATGGAGGTGCAACTTGCGAAACACATTTTAATAGGAAGCCAGAGCATGATTTTATGCGTAAGGAGTGTAACTAGCTCTCCTGCTTCTCTCTGCACATATGCTCTGAATGAGGGCATTTAAACATCCTCGTATCGACGAAAGAAGCACCGATATGATGTCGATGCTTGCCATTTAGGTACTATCTACCTTCAAGCAGGAAGACCGTACTAGCTAGTTATACCAATGGAGAATCGTCCATGTGCTGCTGATTTGCAGGACTATGCACAGTACTTATTATGTGCCTGAACGTGTCCGTTTAGACATCTGATATCAGTAGTAAAATCGTACCTACGAGTAGTTAGTACTGTACTAGAAGTGCAACATCTATCCTTGAAGCAAAGCCGTCCGCCTGGCGATCATCGTTAGTTTATTTCGTTTTTCTTACGTTCTGTCGTGGTTTGGTCTTGGAATACGAGGATATGATGAGGTCTTCAGTTCTCACATTGCGTGTCATGGATAAACGTGCCCGACGACTGAGGAGCGGTCGGAAGGCTGGAATATATATCTGTTTACGAGCTGAACTTCAACATGGAACCCGAAAGACTTTTAGGTTTGGAATGTGTATAGATGAGTGCTAATTCAAGTGTACCTCGCTAACGAATCACCAATATTTCACCAGCAATCTCTGATGTTGTCATTCTCCACTGGCAAACCAGTTCTATGAGGTATGATGTTAATTGTCGAGGTTGCCGGCTGGGCGCAACGACGGTCGGCCCGCAAGACCCCTCACTGTCCGGTTCGGGAAGCCCAGGCAATGGGCTGGGCGGGAGTCTACCTGGTAGTTAGCATACATGGCAGGTAGTGTCAGTCGCTTGCTGCAGCTTGCTCCAGCTTGCTCCAATCGGATCACCCAGATTATGCGCGTGGATCCTGTTTGAAGGTATATCACATGACTTCACGTGCAGAAAGCGGCCCTACCCTAGCAGCAGTCACGTGACATGTCCCGCACTAATCTGCTTTGGGCGGGCGCAGAAGCGGTGACATCAACTGCCGCAAAGGGCCGCCTTTGGCCTTGCTCCCCTCTTTCGTCATGCCACTGGGCAGATGCCTCCAGCTTCAACTCACCAGAACTGACACGAGCATTAAAGACAGCTGCATCCGCATCTCATCAAGACCAGAATTCCTTGAGTCTGACTTTTCCGTGTTCTTTTCGTTGTTCCTCGCACACTTGTCCTCCCTCCACCCGCTCTACTCCTCCCCCCGTTAACTCACTCACTCGGCGGGGCACTACCGGACCTCTCCAGTCCTCAAGTCTGTGACGTACTGTTGCCCACACCCGCTTTTTCTCACCGGAACTTCTTCTCCCCCACCGTCACACAGGGTATCCTACCTGAGGAACGTTCCGCAAACCGCCATTGCCAGCTCTTTTCACTCATCATCCCGTCGCCTATCCTCCCCTCATCAAGTACATTGCTCATCCCCCGCGTGGATTGGAGCTACAACCCCCTAACACACTGAACTCGTCGTCATCGACACGATGGCTGCCCCCCAAAATCCCGTGCAACCCCCCAAGAGACGCCGCATCGCGGTCTTGACCTCCGGTGGTGATGCTCCTGGTATGAACGGCGCCGTCCGGGCCGTCGTCCGCATGGCCATCCACTCCGACTGCGAGGCCTACGCTGTCTTCGAAGGCTATGAAGGTCTGGTCAACGGCGGAGACATGATCCGTCAGGTCTACTGGGAAGACGTCCGCGGCTGGCTGTCTCAGGGTGGTACCCTGATCGGCTCTGCTCGCTGCTTGACCTTCCGCGAGCGCCCCGGTCGTCTGAAGGCCGCCAAGAACATGGTCCTCCGTGGCATTGACGCCCTGGTGGTCTGCGGTGGTGACGGCAGTTTGACTGGTGCCGATCTCTTCCGGTCTGAGTGGCCGGGTCTGCTGGAGGAGTTGGTCGAGACGAAGGAGTTGACCAAGGAGCAAGTCGAGCCCTACAAGATCTTGAACATTGTCGGCCTGGTTGGATCCATCGACAACGACATGTCCGGCACGGACGCCACCATCGGGTGTTACTCGTCTCTGACCCGTATCTGTGATGCGGTCGACGACGTGTTCGACACTGCCTTCTCCCACCAGAGAGGCTTCGTCATTGAGGTCATGGGACGTCACTGCGGTTGGCTCGCCTTGATGGCTGCCATCAGTACCGGTGCTGACTGGCTCTTCGTGCCTGAAATGCCTCCTAAGGATGGATGGGAGAATGACATGTGCTCCATCATCACCAAGGTACCATCAACCCTGACCCATGTTCCCGGGAGTCCGCTAACATCTTCCAGAACAGAAAGGAGCGCGGAAAGCGGAGGACCATTGTCATCGTGGCCGAGGGCGCACAGGACCGACACCTGAACAAGATCTCGAGCTCCAAGGTCAAGGATATTCTGACCGAGCGTCTGGGTCTGGATACCCGTGTGACGGTTCTGGGTCACACGCAGAGAGGTGGTGCGGCCTGTGCCTATGACCGCTGGCTGTCGACTCTGCAGGGTGTGGAGGCCGTCCGCGCCGTCCTCGATACCAAGCCCGACTCGCCGTCGCCCGTCATCACCATCCGCGAGAACAAGATCATGCGCACGCCTCTGATGGAGGCCGTGAAGCTCACCAAGACTGTTACCGGACACATCGAGAACAAGGAGTTCGACAAGGCCATGGCTCTCCGCGACTCGGAATTCAAGGAATACCACTTCTCCTATAAGAACACCTCCACCCCCGACCACCCGAAGCTCTTGCTCCCTGAGAACAAGGTAAGAAGACTGCTGCGAGGTTTTCGGCACGTGTACTGATCGAATACAGAGAATGCGCATCGCGATTGTGCACGTCGGTGCCCCCGCTGGTGGTATGAACCAGGCCACCCGCGCCGCCGTCGCCTACTGTCTGACCCGCGGCCACACCCCGCTTGCGATCCACAACGGCTTCCCCGGTCTCTGCCGCCACCACGCCGACACCCCGGTCAGCTCCGTCCGCGAGATCAAGTGGATCGAGTCCGACAGCTGGGTCAACGAGGGAGGATCCGACATTGGAACGAACCGCAGCCTGCCCGGCGAGGACCTGGAGACGACCGCCAAGTGCTTCGAGAAGTTCAAGTTCGATGCGCTGTTCGTCGTCGGTGGGTTCGAGGCCTTCACTGCGGTCAGCCAGCTGCGCCAGGCGCGCGAGAAGTTCCCCGCCTTCAAGATCCCCATGACCGTGCTGCCGGCCACCATCTCCAACAACGTGCCCGGTACGGAGTACTCGCTGGGTAGCGACACCTGTCTCAACACCCTGATCGATTTCTGCGACATCATCCGCCAGTCGGCCTCGTCCTCGCGGCGCCGTGTGTTCGTCATCGAGACCCAGGGTGGGAAGTCGGGCTACATTGCCACGACGGCCGGTCTGTCGGTGGGCGCGGCGGCCGTGTACATTCCCGAGGAGGGCATCGACATCAAGATGTTGTCGCGCGACATCGACTTCCTGCGCGAGAGCTTCACCCGCGACAAGGGCGCCAACCGCGCCGGCAAGATCATTCTGCGCAACGAGTGTGCCTCCAACACGTACACCACGCAGGTCATCGCCGACATCCTCAAGGAGGAGGCTAAGGGCCGCTTCGAGTCGCGTGCCGCCGTACCCGGCCACTTCCAGCAGGGCGGCAAGCCGTCGCCGATGGACCGGATCCGCGCGCTGCGCATGGCCACCAAGTGTATGATCCACCTGGAGAGCTACGCGGGCAAATCGCCGGAGGAGATCGCTGCCGACGAGATGTCCGCCTCGGTGATTGGCATCAAGGGCTCGCAGGTGCTGTTCTCGGCCATGGGCGGCGCGAACGGGCTGGAGGCGACCGAGACCGACTGGTCGCGTCGTCGGCCCAAGACCGAGTTCTGGCTGGAGCTGCAGGACACGGTCAACATCCTGTCCGGCCGGAGTAGCAAGGAGAACGCGGCTGCCTGGACTTCTTATGCTGCTTAGGTTAGTGAGAAGGCTGAGACGGGACGAGGCCAGGCTGGGCTGGGCTAGAGCTAGAGACGAGCGTGGCATGAGGCATGAAAAGATCGATACAGATGGGTGTTATGCGATATGGATAATGATTCGTTCATCAATGGACTTGTTGATGTTTACCCTCCTCCCCGCACCTTTCCCGTAGACTGCCTTGATGTATACCCAGAGTAAGAACTCCTTTGCACCTTCCCGTAAGACCAACCCTGATGTACACATAGAGTAAGAACCCCCTTCCCCCTTTGCACCTTCCCACCCAAACCACTCCTGACATTTACCTAGGGTAAGGCTTCCCGGGGGAGAACCCCCGGACCCCCTTTCTTTCAGCTTCCTGGTATCACTCAACCCTAATGTATACCTAGCATAAACACGTTCCGGGGAGAACCCCCGGACCCCCCTTCTTTCAACTTCCCAGTAACACTCAACCCTAATGTATACCTAGCATCAATACGTTCCGGGGGAGAACCCCCGGGCCCCCCTTTCTTTCAGCTCCCCAGTACCCTCAACCCTAATGTATACATCTAGTAACGCTTTCCAGTAAAATCATCCATAGTTAACATCGAATGCCTAAAGATTTACATAGAAATATAGACCTCTTCTCCCATTATCTACTCCAAAGCACCCACAGAGAGATATCTAGATAATGACCGGGGGAGACCCCCGGACCCCCCTCTCATATCAAACCAAGTAACACCTTTGGAAGTTAAAGAGAACATATAATAAGCGTCACCCTAGTATAGTTAATACTTAAAAGTAACGGGGGGAGACCCCCCGTACCCTCCCTCTTATTTAAATTAAGCATTAACTCCCATATTATAAATCATGTGAACACGACAATCAAGGAAAAACCAGGCTCTTAGCCTTAGCAATGAAGAAATCCCTCCCCTTGACCAACCTCACCAACCAAACAAAGGGCACCCACCCAAACCACAACTCCCCGGTACCCCCCGCCGCCCCAATGGGCACGACCATCATCGCCCTGCCCGGCGCAAAGCGTCTCCTCCTCCCCGCCCCAGCCCCATTAATCTCCGCGACCAGATTATGCGCCACAATGCCCGCCTGCTCCCCGGCGCGCTGCGCCAACCGCCCCGGATGCGCGGTGAGATCGCCCGCGGCCCAGACCCCCTCCACCGCCGGCCCTTGCACGCGCAGCTCCTCGTCGACCACCACCCACCCCTTCTCATCCAGCACCTCCCGCGGCAGATAGGCGCTGTTCGGAAGCACCCCGGTCGTCGGGATATACACCTCCGTCTCAAGGGTCTCGCCGTTGTCAAGGGTCACGACCCCCTCCGCCGCGGAGTAGCTCTGGACCTTCCGTCCGGTCACAACGTGCACCCCCTTCGCCGCGAGTTGTGTCGCTGCTGTCCTGCTCGCGCCCTCTGTAAGTCCAGGGAGTACCCGCTCCGCTGCAGAGATTAGAGTGATGGACGGTCGATGCGGGAGGTCAGCGAGCTCGCCCGCCGTCTCGAGCCCGACCGGCCCCGCGCCGCCGATGACGATCCGCTTCGCCTTCTGAATGGTCGTTTGCGCGCTGCGGATCAACTCTTCTAGGGGGGCGGGGGTGGGGTTGGAAGGCGAAGGGGGCGGGGGCTTGAACGGGTACAGCGCCGCAGTCTCAGAATCGGCAGCAACAGAAGAAGGCGTGGTACTCCCCGTCGCGAGGACGAGGTAGTCATACCCAAGCTCCCTCGTCTTTGTCCCTGCGGTAGATGAAGACGCAGCCAGCGCAACGCTCACCCTCTTCGCCGCGAAGTCCACCGCCGTCGCGGCGCCCTCCACGAACTCGAACTCGCCCGCGGGATAGGCGGCGAACCCCGGCGCGATGGGGATGAGGTACTGCTCCGGCCGGAAGGCGGCGGGTTTGGTGAGGATGCGCGGGGCGGCGATCATCCAGAAGAAGTCGGGCGAGGGGTTGACGAGGATGACTTTGGTTTTCTTGGTGGTGGTGGCGTTGTTTTTGAGGAGGGCGTGCGCGATGGGCAGGCCGGCGACCGAGGCGCCGAGGATTAGCACGGTGGGCATTTTTTTTTTACTTTGTTTTGGTGCCCTTGTGAGGGGAGGATGTAGAATGTAGATGGTTTAAGGTACGGTGGAGTCGGATGTCGGTGGATTTATTGTCTACCCGTTCCACCATCTTATAAGTTACTCTGTAACCTTGGCTGGAGTGGGTGCGAGGTGCCTGTGCGACTAACCAGGCGGAAAGCTTGCGCGCGCGTGTCGACCCACTTTGCTGCAGATCGCAGACCGACACTCCAGGGTCTACTAAGCAGCACTGACTTGCTTGTGAATACGTGGATCGAAGATTAGTGATACAAGCAGGCCCGGCTTGGAAATCCCGCGCGGCAACCGGCGTTGATTATAAAGCATCACTCCCAGACAAACGAACGCTGATAAATCACAACAAAGGATTAGGTAGACTTCTGCTGCGGGCAATACGAGCCCGACAAGCAACAACAAACACAATCGCCAGATCCTACGACAGCCCTTCCAACTCATCCAGCTCGTCCAGGAGCTGCACCGTCTCCGCCGGACTCGCAATCCACGCCGTGGTCGACGCCAGCCTCGCCTAGCATTCTGTCAGCCTGCCTGTTCGACCAAAGACGCGGACCCCACTCACCTTGAAATCATTGGCGCCTGCCGACAGGAACTGGTCGCCCACGTGCAGCGTGCGCGCGGGCTCGATGCCGCCGAAGTACTTCTGGCACGCCCGCACACCCCAGGACTTGTCGCCGATGTCCACGAACACGTCGTTGCCGCCTGACAAGCTGTTAGTACTATCTTCGCGGCTGTTCATAGGTCTCTCTAATTGAGCTTTGCTGGGAAGTTGAAAGAAAGGGGGGTCCGGGGGTTCTCCCCCGGAAAGCCTCGCCAGAGACTTCAAACTGAGTGTGACAGGGAAGCTGAAAAAAAAAGGGGTCCGGGGGTTCTCCCCCGGGAAGCCTCTCCCTTGTGACTTAGGGCTGAGTGTGACAGGGGATGTGAAGAACAAGATGGGGTTACCGTTGAAAGCACAGAACGGCAGTCGGGAGCCGACGGGCGAGCGCTCGACGGTATTCTGAACGACGAGGACGGTCTCCTCGAGCTGCTCGCGGGTGATCTTGCTGCGGTCGAGCGGGTAGACGCCGACGGCGCGGTCCTTGCGGAGGACGGCGACGGGCAGGCTGAGGTTGGCGGCGCAGGCGCGGAGGGAGGACTCGGCGATGTCGAGGAGCTCGGTGATGTCGGCGTCCTGCCAGGCGCGCATGTCCTCGAGGACCCACTCGGAGCGGGGCACGTAGACGAGGCGGTGGGGGGAGTGGTGGTCGTAGCGGAAGAGGAAGTTGCTCTCGCCGCCCATGACGACGAGGCCGGTGCGCTGGGCGTCGGTCAGGCTGGGGGAGGCGTGCATGGCGTCGAGCAGGCCGCGCAGCCGCTCGTAGTACTTGGCGGCCTCGGTGTAGCCGGCGGCGGTGACGATGCCGACCTTGCGGCCGGCCCGGAGGAGGCGGGTGATGCGGGCGATGACGGGGTTGTCGTCGGTCAGGCAGGCGCCGTCGTCGTAGAGGGTGACGTCGCCGTCAAAGGTGACCAGGTCGACGCCGGTGGTGCGGGCCAGCCCGAACAGCTGCGCCGAGTTGAGGATCAGCCGCACGTCGTTGAACGAGGGCGCCACGAACCGCCGCCGGCTGATGAACCGCTGCCGGTCCTGGTAATTGAAGGCGTCTTCCAGGAACAGCGGCGTGAAGAACGAGCCCACCGTCGGCACCAGCAGCTTGAGCTTGGACTTGCCGGGCGCCTGTTGGGCCTGGTGTGTGATGTGGTCGCGGATCAGCTTCTCCACGTCCCGGAAGATCTCCGCATAGCGTTGGTGGGTGTCGGCGGCGACGGCGATCAGGTTCTCGCTGTGCTCCTGGTAGACGGCGGTGGGCTGCGAGTGCAGTACGAAGGGTACTGCCAGCAGGCCTTTGATCCACTCGATCAATTGGTCCCGTCGGTGGGACTTGAGGGCATATTCAACGCGGTAGCGGGTGGTCATCGTGAGTTGGGTGGGCGGTGTTGACGGGCTGGGTTCCCCGCTTAAATGAGGGGTGCAGGTGCAGTCAATTGGTAACAGGAGATTTCGCTGGAAAGGTCGGAGTCTTCGAATATAAAGTAAGACAAAGAAAGATAAGGCACAGAGGGAAAATGGGGAAATATAGAAGCAAGGAGGCAGGGGAAGGTAGGAAGGACAACGGACGACAGTTGACTAAGTATACAGAGAAGCCAGCCAGCAGGAAGAGGAAGAAGCCTCGCTCCTCGTCGGAGATCGCCGCCGCTAACCGTGATTGGACCGGCGGTGAAGTCATCTGACCTTCACGGTTATCTGCAGCACGGGTCACATGACATGTCGCCCGTGACCCCAAGGTCTGGCCAAGTCGATGCAAACAATGCAGTGCGAGTATCATACCGGTATCATACCAGGACTAGCAGGACGGTACATGCATCTTGCCATGTAGGGACAACAACTTTCCAAGTAAATGTGTTGACTGCCTAAAGCTACCTCAACTCCTATCAGCCAAGCCAAGCCAAGCCAAGCAAGCAAGCAAGCAAGCAAGCAACAGACCAAGCCATCCAATGCGTCTAGTTCAGGTATACATCTAAATCCCCGCAGGAAACCAAAAAGCAAACCGGAAGTATCTCCCACCCCCAACACCAACACCAAAACATGGGTTCTATAGATGACGATCCCGCACTTTTCACCCCGCACCAGAGCTCCTGCCCCGCAAACACAATCATGCAATATTCATTATTCGTTTCAAGTCGTGAAGCGACAGGGGCTTGACCAGATAGTCGTCGATCCCCGCCGCGAAGGCCTGCTGCTGCATCTCGCTCGACGCCACCCCTGTAACCGCCATGATGGCCGTGCGCGGGCGCGAGGTCTCCTCCTCGAATTCCCGCATCTTGCTGGAGGATTCGATACCGTCCATGACAGGCATGGAGATGTCTGGGGTTTCGCCGTCAGTAGCTATCCTGGTGGGGAGCATGAGGAGCATGAGGAGCATGGAAAGAGCGCTGGCATACCCATAAGAATGTAATCAAAGTGCTTCGTCGACGCTTTGAACTTTTCCAACGCGATAAGGCCATCGGTGGCGGTCTCATAACTGCAGCCGATTTTGCGCATGAAGGTGGTCAAGACCTAGAACTGTTAGCGCATGGACCCAGAGGACAACCCAACAACAGTCCCGTTGACAATCTTGACGTACCTTGACATTGATATCATTGTCGTCGACGATCAACACGTGGAGGTCATTTTGTTTCGATTTCTGCGACATGTCCGGCGCGAAGTCGGACACATTCTCCCGCACCACTGGTGGCGACTCGGATCCCTTGGCCAGGGCGAAGGCATCCGACAAGCTGCGTCCGCGCTGAGCACCGGAGAATGGACCAATGATATAATCCTGCTCCGCCGAAGGAGCCTGCGGGCGAGCTTCATTGATCCTTTGCAAGGCCTGGATGATCTTCCGCGGACCGATACTATCCGATTGTCAGCATGGGACTGTCGCCTGGTCACGGGCTGATACTTACGGCTGCGGGATGTAGATCACGTCGGCACCCTCGATCGTGAGGTCGGGCGGGATTGAAACACCCTGTTCCCCGATCACAATGACTGTGTTGAACTTCAGCTGAGTCCCGCCCTTCTCGTGCAGCGCCTTCAGCGCGGATTCCTCGATCACCCCAATGTCGCCGGATGCTTTATCGATTGAGTCGGCAAATGACAGCATCCACCCAGGTTGACTCAACAACACATTGCTCAACGCGCTCCGCAGGGCCAGTTTGCGCTTTGCCTCCGGCCGCAGAAGCCCGTCCGGGGCTTGTCTCAAGTCTGCATAGGCGTTCAATCCGACCAACGAAACCCGCGTAATCGAGCTAGGAACAGGTTCAGACGGCGCGAAGGTCTCCGCCACAAAGTCCAGAGGCACATAAACGTCGACTTGCGTTCCAACGCCAACAGTGCTTTTGACTTCTATCTCCCCTCCCAGGTACGTGACGACCTGATTCACCACACTCAAGCCCAATCCCACCCCCTCGGTCAATATATTCTCCTGTGCGAATGGCGTGAACAGCTGATGCTCAAGAAACTCAGGCGCAATTCCACATCCAGTGTCTTTCACCGAAAAGTGCGCAAAGATCTTCTTGGATCCCACATCTCTATGCACCTTCTTCGCCAAGGAGATCTCGATATATCCCGACCGAGTGAACTTGAAAGCATTGCCCAGGATGTTCATCACAATCCGGCGCCAGCCACCTGATAATGACTGAATGTTCCACGAGCCGAGATCCTCGATCTGAATAATGACCGACAGATCATCGGGGTTGTTGGTCTTTGCAGCTCCACTCGTCATAGACGTGCCGGTCTGCAGGTACCGACCCGCAATCTTGGAAGCATTAATGAGAGAGCGATGGCCGACATACAAAGAGTCGGCCACGTCCTCTATGAGCGTGTCCAGGTCGAAATGAGTCATCAGATTGTCAAGTGCACTTCCATTGGCCCCGGCTTTCTTGTGCACAAGGGTTAAGTTGTTGATCTTCGTGAAGTCAAGCCTGGGAAAAGTCAGTCGATTGGTGAGATATCATGTAGCTGAACTTACAGATGGTTCACGGTATCCAGCAATGTCAGACCGCACGTCTCAATCATGGTAACCATGTCCTGCTGAGGGGACTCAAGCCCAGTCGACTGCAGAAGCTCCGTGCTTGTCAGCATGCCGTGCAACGGCGACCGCAGTTCATGGCTCACTGAGGAGAGCAGATCCGATTTGGATTTTTCGGTCGCCGTCCAGTCAATCTGACAATACTTGCAAATCACAGAGTCCCCGAACACTTTCAGGAAGTGAAGATCGTCCTGGTCGAACAAGCGATCTTCGTCACAGGTCCATATCAGTGTCCCGGCGAGCCAGCGCGATTTGTTCCAGTTCCACAACGGCAGAAAGATGAAGGACCGGGCTTCGGGATACGTTTGTGCCAGCCGAGTCTCGACCGACTGACGCAAAGTAACGTCGCTCTCCTTCCGGGATTGGCTGTTGCGACGATTCAGCAGTGAGTTAGGCGGTGAAAGATTGATCGACTGTGGAGGGTTGAAGATCTCCCCGTAGGGGCAAGCGTTGAAAAGATCATGGAACAAGCCCTCGGTCAATGCTGGTCGAAGCGAGTTGGCGGTGCTCTCGCTCACCCGGTCGGATGTGGCGAGACCCAACGTCTCGCATGACCGCTCGGCCCATTGTCCATGAGAGGAGAGACTTGGCGAGCGACTGGACATCCCCAAGTCACTATCTCTGGAGAGCATGTCCCAGTCACCTACGCTAGCAGTCGAGCTACTGTGTCCACGTTAGGTAGATAGTTTACTGTGTGAGGACTTTACGCCTTACCTGCGGGAATTAGTCCGGGATGCATCTACGAAGATGACCCCATCCAACTCCATGCACTCTTGTAACAGAGCACTGGCACGAGCGAAAAGCTGTGAGGTTTTCTCCGAGGTGGCGGTATATTCCGGGACAATCACCAGTCTGTTCGTGTCATCCGACCTTTTCCTGGGATTTTGCGACTGTTCCCAGGGCGAGGCCGCCTTAGGGGTACCCGAGGGTCGACGCTGAAAGAAGGACGAGTCCTGAGCATTTCCCGGCCGTCTACCCGAAGAAGGTGAGACTTCCCGGGTCGCCGTGGACGAGACCGACAGACGAGCAATGTCTGGCACATCCAGGGATCGAAGCGAAATCCTGTTCGATGCGATGCTCTTCCGCCGACTACTCCAATCGGCGTTTTGTGTACTGGCCTGGCCTTGAGCAAAAGCCGTAAGCCCCGTAAGTAACCGGTCCGCCTGGAGTTGGCGACGCGCCTCCCGGACGTATTCCAGGTGGTGTGCTACCGAATTGGAAATTTCATGAAGACCCGCCAATTCGACCTCGCCAAAAGATGGCCGAGCCTGAGTATCTACAGCACCATATGTACCAATGACTTCCCCGGATGAGCTGCATACCGGAACCTCCGCATAGAACCTGGCACGGGGGTGCTGTTGCAGGAAAGCGTGTGGTTTGACGTCGGTCTGCACGGAAATGTCTCGGATAATGGTGCATGTGTCCTTGGGTGGATGGTGGGGATGAGATATCACCTCCTCGTCGGAGCGTAGACCTAATGTCATGAGTCCTAGAGCAGATGCCTCGTTGTCTCCGAGAACAGACGACCCTGCTTCCGCGATGACGTGCGTCTGCCCGTTCTCGAATGACGCCACGAACGCACATTTGCAGTTCAGTTGCAAGACACCGAGCCGAGAAAGAGCGGTCAGAGTTGGGTCTGGAGGGGGGCGAGGTTTCGATGAGCTGTCTGGCTTGTCGGCTGGCGACGACGCCGACAGCGGCTGCGGCAGGCCATCCGTGCGGTCTATAGCCTGGAAGCTGAATGTCCTGCCCAAGAGTCCAACTTGTTAGTCGATTGTCCAGTGTAGTGGGATGGCAAAGGCAAAAGGCCGGTTGGGGCCGTCAGATAGCGGCAAAAAGAGATCCTACTTGGTCTGATCTGGAGCCATCGAGGGCAGAGCTAGCACGTCGCTATTCGCAATAGCTGAAGGCCAGAGTCCTTATGGCATCGCAAGTGATGATACGAGCTCATCCGACGACCCCGGTGGGAAGGAAGATGATGAGGATGGATGACAGGCACAGCGAAGAGGTTAAGCTATATCGTGTGAGTGCGTGCAAAGGGCCGAGATTGCCGCGCAGCTTTGAAGGTCAAATAAAGTTGAGAAATTGGCCACCGTCGGAGCTGAACAGGAAAGCCCCCCCCAGCCCAGCAGCCAAGTGGGCTTAGAAGTGGAGTCGTTGCGGAAATGGGTCTAGGCCGTCCAGCGTCTCCGCTCATAGGGTCGCAGCTTGGGTAAGGGGATCATCGACGGCCCCAAATCACTCGGTGCGTTGGCTTTCTACCTGGTGAATTCCCGGGAACGACCGTTGGTGATCCACGGTTCGACCATGACGACTCTGAGCGCATGATCCGGCCGAAAAGCTTCCTGTGGGGGAAGAAATTCGGCTCCGAAGTATTCCCTGCGAGGCGCAGGATAAGGATATCTGTCAATCGGAGAAACCTAGCGAAATGCTTGGGAGGAATTCTTTCCCGAGGAAGCGGGCTCGGGGAGGGACCGGCGATGGGGCTTCGTGGAGATTGCGCGAGAGGGGAGGTTGTAGTGGGAATGTGGGATCGATGCAGAGTGGATAACTGGATAGATAGATGGAAGGAAGGACGGATGTAACTGTGCTCACGAGAAAAACGATAAGAGGGGGAAAAAAAAAAGAAACTTAGCGAGAACTCCACAGTTGACTTCAATCAATAGAGTTGTGCACGATGTGGCCGGAAAAGGCAAAGAGGAAAGGGAGAGAAAGTAGACTAGGCGATCGTCGGGGGAACGAAGAACGAAGTAACAACAAAGTCGCCCGCAGCTCGCGGCTTCAATCCCGATTCCCGCCCGTGCCGGCCTGGTGGCCTGGCGTGGTTGCCTTCATTCATTTTCAATTTCAGCAGCTTCTTTCACTTCTATTCTTGAGGTTCTTGCCTCATCTCTCCGCTTTCAACACCCCATGCCTGAGGCAACAAATTATTGATTATCTACTCATGATTATGTTATTAATATTCATGGTGATGATTCACGATTTGAAATCTTAGAAATCCCTCATAATGGTAAATCCTCGCAGGCACTGCGAATTGCATTCTCAACGTATCTCCAAGGTCCCAGGTCCCAGATGGTAATTATCCCCACCCCACCAAACTACTAGAAACTACTAGTGGGAAAAAGTACTTTTACCCATCGGGGCTAGACCAACACCTAACTATGGATTCAACTATAGAGATGGAAAGTACTCCGTATCTAGAAGGTCTTTAGACAGTAGAAACAGGCGTGGAAAAGTGAGCTATCATCGTGCTTCTGAGACAGCTGCATGATCCGCTGTCTGCATGTCCAAAGAGCACCTTCTAGCCTCACATGTGGGAAAGAATAAAAAGTTGGCAGGCCAGTGATCCATCCCACATATCGATCGGTAGTATCCGATTCCTAGCCCAGGGATGAACTGTCCTATCGGCACGGAGGGAAACCTGAAACCCACAATACCTGACACCGCCCGGTTCACCCCGTACCCGCGATTGATGTATCATCGCCGGGTACCAGCGCTAGGCTGATCTACCGGCTCAAATCAAGGAAATGGCTCGAATGCATTGCCATGCATCGAGCGCGGTGTACGTCTGGATCGAATCCTGGCTATTAACGTCCAGGGGTAGTAGTCCACGCTGTTGTCGCGTATTCCATTCGTCCAGATCTTCAACCGCTCGCCGGCCAAATGAGCTATTCCAAATCCTGGGTACCGAAGGATCAACTAGTCCTGTCTCTTTTGTCTTTCGCCGATATGTAGTGTACCCGTAGCAAAGGGGAGCGGCAAAGGTAGGCCCCAATGCCAGCGTCGCCCAAGCAGCGCAGTGTGCCAGGCCTTGCATGTCACAGCCGCAAAAGGATAGTGTTCGATCATGCGCCAGGCACTCTTTCAAAACGCCATCGGGTCTATATCTGCATTGATGGAGAAGAAAGCCTCCAGATCCATCGTGGAGAAATCAAAGTCCCAGCCCATGTCGGATTGGGTGAAATCGAGAAGATCATCTCCACTGCCGACGCTACCGCTGGGGATGCGTATGCCGTCCTGTAACAAATTCCCTTGTAGATTAGACAGCATGGGGAGGTTCCCTGCTACCGCCGGATCCCCGAGTGTAGCCATTGGCATGAGGCTCTGCCCTTGGTTGGAGGCGGAAATCGGATGGTGCTGTGGGTTTACCGGGGGGGTGTGCTCATAATCATACATCTGGCTTTTGGTCGTCTCCGGTGCTACCCACTCGTACGAGGGGTGGATTTTCCTAAGGACAGTCTGAATGGCGGTGATAGAACTCTTGATCGGATCCCCAGGCCGCATCTGCGACATGCCTTGCACGGCAGCATGTATCCATGGCAAATGTGTGGCCGCAAGATTCTCACCGTGCATGAGGTCGTACATGAGCGCAAAAGATGAGTTGCCTAGGAAATAGCCATGATACCGCAGTTCCTATAAAGTCATCAGCTTTGTGATGCTCTAATAGAACGTTCAAAAAACAACATACTCTGACCAGTTCATTGCATGCCGATGCTTCGCATAAATGATGAATGGTCCTGCATGCAGCGCTGAGGGCTTGGTTGCAGGCTTCGTTGAGCCATGAGGGAATTTCAGTCGCTCGTTTCGTCGCCGCAACGCGTGATGACCGTTTCATATCCTGTTGCCACCGTCCACGAAATATCAGAAATGGCCGAAAGGTGAGAAGAATTGTGTGATAATATACTGTAGCAATCAGCAACTCCGTCAAGAATCCTGGTTTCACGTATCTTACGAGTGGTCGCAATGATCTGTCGCACCCCCAAGCTCCCTGGCTGGGCACATTTATCCAGCCCAAAGCCCAGCGCTTGTCTCATCAAGCAGTCGAATCCGCGGAGCTCGTCGATGATCGATCTAGCAATCTTCCACATTTGCAGCAAGGACTCATGACGGCGGCCGTACATCTCAGACGCTGATCGAGCAACAATCTTGCCAAGGCTGATGAGGACCTGGAGGAAAGAATCCTCAGGAGGAGCGATACTGACATCCTTCAATGACAGTGAGCTTGGTCGTCCCAGATGGAAGCACGTCCAGCTTTGCATTAAATCAGCGGCGAGCAAGACACAGTACATGACAGAAGCTGGTCTCTTACATCTCATAGAAGCAGAGGGACCAGAACGTCGCACGTCGTTCTTCGGTGCTATCGGCGGCGTCTTCGCCCGTACTTGGGGCTTCCTTGTGCAACCCAGCTGAGATAGCCTTTCGTGTGGCGGTGCCCATGAGCAGGAATGTTGAGTTGGGCCGGCCCTGTTCGCTTTGGTAGTGAGCGTGCTAGCAAGAGAAGTCAGTGTCGTCGTCTCGCAACAGTCTAGAAGACCACTTATCATGATGATCGCCAGTTGAACGGTCTGTAAGTTCACGACATCGTCAAGGGAATGCATGGCTAGCTTGACGCGGTCGTATAGCGTATCACCCCAACTGTGATGCTGAGTGGCTAATGCTCCAATCGCCATGGCTACAAGCAGAATTGACTGGGTTACCTTATCGGGGCGAGCATCCGGCCCTTGGCCATACATCTGAGCCAGCTGGTGATAGAATTCTTCCTTGGGCCACATGGGAGCCAGATTGTGCAGGGTAGCCAAGAACCGTTCGAGAAAGCATTTGGCTAGCTCATAGGGCAAGAACAACAGCTGAGAATCCAAGCCCGCCAGGGTCTTGTTTGCATCATGGGAATCTGTGGGTGTGCCGAAGAAGATCCGGCGAAAGCTGAACATGTCCAAGCCAGCCCCGGCTTCTTCGACCTCACCCTGGGGCCGATCCACCTCGGCCGACTGACTGTTTGCCACCAAGCCTCTGTAGACCTCGTGCATGAGGGCAAAGTGCGAGGTGGAGCCATAATACAGTTGGACCTTGCATGAGGGCGATGTCATGTGGGTGGCTGAGACGCTATTGTTGACGTTCAAACTGACCGACGGGTTCCGCCGACGTGCTTGTGCTTGTGCTTGTGCTTGGTGGTGTGACGGACCGGGAGACCACGGCTGCCGCGCAGCACTGCCTTCGTCGGGCCGGGTAGTGGAAGTGGCAGTGGTGGCCCCATCAGACCCAGGCCTGTCAGGATCGAGCCTCCCTTGATACTGGTATCTCTTCCTCCGCTGGCGGATGACATCGCGGTAGATGCACGGGGTCCCCCGCAATTGGCAGGTTTTGCAGGGGTTGACTCCGTTGCATTTGATCTTCCGCTTCCTGCACTCCTGACACGCCTTGGCGATCCGCCAACCCGTTGATTGAGCCGGGGACTCGGCGTCAGCCATTTGCACTGGGCAAGTTGGCTGGTTGAATCGTTGTGTCTTGTTAAAATGGAAGGTTCATCGTGATGCGTCATTCATTGGGAGGCAGTTGGAAGAATCGGATTTAGATCACGTGAGTTGATCCGTTATTCCGAGCCAGATCCGTCCTAGCCTGAAAGACGGACTCGACCAAGAGGTTTCTTCTACAGCTTGACTACAACCACTTCCATCGATGTGTGTGAGATAGAATTCAGTTCCGTTTATTTACATCTTCGAGCTGCAATGGCAATGATGTATACCACTTTTGCAAAGCCTTCGACTGAAGGTGAGATACCGAGGGTTGGGCACGGAAAAAATATATGTTCAGGTCTGCAGCCAGGTTAGGAAGGCTGAAGCTAGTTGCTGGTGCTACAACAAAAGATCCAAATGCATGGCTCCTAGGCAATCACTTCCCAACACTCTTTTTGGCGTTGGCGTGGGCGTTGGCGCTGGTGCTGGTCAAAGTCACCTAGACCTGTCAAGCTATATCGCTAATCTCTGCTTTCAACCCTTAGACTGGGCAGAAGTATAGCAAAGGTTTAGCGAGAGAAGGGAAAACTTGAAGCATGGCATTTCCTGGAAACCAGACATCCGGATCAAAACGGAAATCTCGACGATCTGGACCGTGTCAGCTTGACTTTCGCAAGCTGGAGGGAATCTGTCCAACGCCACGGCGGAGCGACTGATGGTATCGCGGAGAGTTTCTTGGCAACGCCACTGGGCTCAAAGGACCTCTCCCCTCTCCCTTTGTCCGGAGGCAAGATCATAAAGCGTTTGAGCCATTGTCAGTGGCGAGAATCTCGGATATCCCGACTAGCGTTGAGTTGGTATCGTTGTCGTTGGCCTCAATATCCTCCGCTGGTTGGGATGTGTCACGCTGCCAAGATCTCCAACCGCCAACTCTCCGGGTGTATCTGTCATCGATTCCTCTTTGACTCGTTCAAGACGACGTTTCAGGCCCAAATCGACGTACACCGGCAATTGCACACCTTGATCTCCTCCGTGAAAACACCGTCTGCCTCGGCTAATTCACCCAAGAAGACGGCAGAGACTTTCCGATCATGTATCAAACCTTTTGCCAAGGGAGACTTCCCACGGACAAGGGACTCCTGTCAGGTCTTGGCCAGTCCGGGGTTGCGGGGTTGGGCCAAACGCGGGGGAAGCTGCCACCTGCTTCCTTAACCCTCGTCTCTCCTCGTCTCCTCTTCGGCTAACTGTCTGTGCTGGATTGATGCGAACTTTGATCTTCTCCCCGGATCATTGATTGGTTCTCAAGGGGTGGCTCCAATCTCTCCAGCCGTGATGATCGGGGGGGAAGTCACACGGTTGGGAGTCCCTGGACACGTGGAACGGCCTTTCACTGGATGGAACAGGAAGAGACTCTTTGGGCCCTCGTAAAGAGATGCTTGGCAAAAAAAGCCATGATAAGAACCGCGCAGACTAGCCGATGCCCGTCATAACCATGACGCGGACATCCCGACTATAATTCTATCTTGTCAAGGTGCGAATTGCAAAGTCTGGACCGCTTGTGATTATTGCCGTTTGAAATTGCCGTTAGCGAGCAGTGAGAAGGCGAAAGAAAGCTATAAAGTGGTCGAGTTGGGACAGTTGGTTGTTGGTTGCTAAGGTGGTGCAGGATCTCTCCTCCGCGCTTTCTTTCCTCCCGCCTCCCGCCTCCCTTTCCATCTTCCCCATCTTCCTCGAGCACCGTGACTTGAACGATGCAAAAAGATTCAATGGCTTCTGAGAAAGGCATCACCCACCACCAGGAAGACGTCTTCACTCAAGATGCCTCCAAAGCCGCTGGTCAAGGCCTCGCAGCCACTGATCAGTATGGACGAGCGTTGATCGAATTCGATCCAGCAGCAGAACGCCGCCTGCGCCGCAAGATTGACCTGTTCATCCTCCCCACTGTTTCGCTCATCTACCTCTTCTGTTTCATCGATCGAGCCAATATTGGTAAGCATTGCCTGCCCCATAGAGGATACAATGCGCGTGCCTCTAACCACCCTCTACCATAGGAAATGCCAAACTGGCCGGTCTCGAGAAAGACCTAGGCTTCACAGGCTACGACTACAACATCGTCCTCTCAGTCTTCTACATCTCCTACATCCTCTTCGAAATCCCCTCCAATATCGCTTGCAAGTTGATCGGCCCGGGCTGGTTCCTCCCCGCGGTGACCGTCGCCTTTGGCATCTGTTCGCTGGGCACGGCGTTCGTCCAGAACAAGCAAAGCGCCGCCGGGGTGCGCTTCCTTCTTGGGATCTTCGAAGCAGGCATGCTGCCTGGCATCGCCTACTACCTCTCGCGCTGGTACCGTCGCAAGGAGCTGGCCTTCTACTTATCGCTGTACATCGTGATGGCGCCGCTGGCGGGGGCGTTCGGCGGGCTGCTGGCCTCGGCGATCCTCAAGATCGACCACTTCGGCAGCCTGCACACGTGGCGCATGATCTTCGCCATCGAAGGGATCATCACGATCGGGCTGGGGCTTCTCGCATTCGTGACGCTGACGGACCGGCCCGAGACGGCGCGGTGGCTCACGCAGGAGCAAAAAGACCTCGCCATCGCGCGGATCAAGTCCGAGCGCGTCGCGACGACCGAGGTGCTCGACAAGATGGACAAGGCAAAGATGATGCGGGGGATCTTCAGCCCGGCGACCCTTACCACGGCGTTCATCTTCCTGCTCAACAATGTCACGGTCCAGGGCCTGGCCTTCTTCGCGCCGACGATCGTGCGCACCATCTACCCGACCAGTAGCGTTGTCTCGCAGCAGCTGCACACGGTGCCGCCCTACATCGTGGGCGCCTTCTTCACGGTGCTCTTCCCCTTCCTGAGCTGGCGCTTCGACCGGCGCCTGCCCTTCTTCGTCCTCGCCCCGCCGCTCACCATCACGGGCTACATCATGTTCCTGGCCAGCACCAACCCGCAGGTCCGCTACGGCGCGACCTTCCTCATCGCCGCGGGGGCCTTCAGCTTCGGCGCCCTCTGCAACGCCCACGTCTCGAACAACGTTGTCTCCGACACCGCCCGCTCCGCCGCCATCGGCACCAACGTCATGTTCGGCAACGTCGGCGGCCTCGTCTCCACCTGGTCCTTCCTCCCCTCCGACGCCCCGGACTACCACATCGGCAACGGCCTCAACCTGGCCACCGCCTCCATGACCCTGATCCTGGGCGCGCTGATGTGGATGTGGATGCGCTGGGACAACCGCCGCCGCGAGAAGATCGATATCGATCGCGCCTTGGCCGACCTCTCGCAGGAGCAGATCCAGGATCTGGACTGGCGCAACCCCGCCTTCAAGTGGAAGATGTAAATGGTTTCCCTGGAAGTGTTGTTTGGAGCTGGAGAGACTGGCTGGGCGGGTCACGGGTGTTCTGGAGCGCAAGCGTTTGTGAAGTTTCTGTATGTATGTTAAGTAACTGTTTGATCACATGTCCTCCGGACTGAGTACTATTCTACATGTTATACATCCAATATAAATATGCTAATTCCATGTATACATTTCAAAACCGTTGACGGGATCCAGACTATCGGAGCGGCATCCCGGCAGGCATTGCACTACCTACAGTAACCTCACGAGCCAACGAATTGACTGGACCAGCGCCTCCAATTCAATATAGCAAGTCATCCATTCTATCAAGTCGGTGCACAATTCCTCTCTTGCGACATCCCTCATTCCATCGATTCTACCGACGAAGTAAACATTCTGCAGTCTCGAACGGTTCTGCTTTCTTGTTGAAGTGATTATCATGCCCAACCATGACGAGGTGGATCCTCAGAAATGCATGTCAGAACAAACGTCACTTCACAGAAGATCCATCGAAAAGGGTATAGCAGAAACGTAGGGTATTGTGTAAATGCGTCGGATGACCACGATCCGGCAAACCGAGACTGACACTCGTTATGGCGTGAGGTTGCGGTAGTGAAGGTGGATACGTGATGCAGATTAACCAATAATCTAGCTAGTGTTATATGGGCGGCGTACAGTTAGCTTGCCGGTGCGATGTTTTGTCATCCATAACGTATTGTACATTGGTCTCTATAGAAAAGGAACTCTAGACCCCATTTTGAAAACATGCATATCTTACAGGCTGTGTGTACTCCCCAGAGAATTGCACAGCATATCATGCTCGACAACAACCCCTCTATGCATCTATTGCTTCTATTATCTTTTCATTCGCGCAGGACGCTAACTCGGATTTATATATCCTTCCTCGCATACCGACTGTGCTTCTTTCGCAACGTCTCTCCGTACTAAACACAAACGCGTCAGTATTGTGACCAAGAAGCTATCGATCACCCGGGCGGCGGGAGAGGGGAAAGCTTACCTTCATTAAGACATACGGAATCGGGATAAAGACAATCGACAAGAACGCCAGGGTGGAGCTGGCCCACCCCACGCCCAGATTCTTGTACATGGCCGACGCAAACAGGGGGAACCCCGCGCCGAACGCCGACCGGAACAGGTCGTTCCCCGCCAGGACCGACGCTGCGTACGCCGGATACGCATCAGGCAGATAGTTCAACACGGGGTTGAAGAGCAGAAAGGCGCCGAGGCCGAAGAACCCCGAGCCGACGATGGGCATGATCCAGTGGATGTCGGGGCGGGCGCTCCAGCCGAACCAGAACAGGCAGATGGGAATGCAGCAGCCGCCGACGATGGCGGGCGGGAGGCGGGCCTCCGGGGCGATGTTGCCGTTCTCGTCGAAGCGGGGTTCCAGGTATTTGTGCATCCACCAGTAGTACGGGGGCAGCACGAGGAGGACGCCCACGAGGATGCCGATGAAGGCGAGGCCTTCTTGGCCTAGGTTGAAGCCGTAGATCTCTTCGAAGACGATGGAGAAGGACTCGAACCAGACGTACAGCAGGCCGTAGATGAGCGCGATGTAGAGGTTGAGGAGGAAGACCATGGGCTCGAGGAAGTTGAGGGTGAGCGGGCGAACGAGCGTGATCATGATCAATTCGCGGCCCATCAGCCCCTCGCTCTCGATCTCGGGCTCGCATTTCAGGTTCTCGCGGCCCGTGAGTTTGCGGAGGCGACGAGCTCGGCGGTACAGGATGTTGGCCGACGAGGTCTCGGGCAGGAGGAAGACGAGCATCACCAGCGAGAAGCCCGACAGCCACATGAGCTCCCAGATGGTCCAGGTCCAGCCTTTGGCTTGCGCGGCGAATCCTCCAACCAAGGGTCCGATGACGGGGCCGCACACGGCGCTGATTCCCCAGATACCGATCGCGTAGGCGCGTTTCGCGGGGCGGAACATGTCGGAGATGGTTGCGCCACCCTGCTCAGAGTTAGTACCTATTCTTTCTTGGAGATGGGTAGGAACGCACGGTGGCTAGGGCGGGAGAGCCGAAAAACCCCGTCAAGAATCGGAACGCCAGCAACGTCCCCAAGTTTTTGGCGAGCGCGGTGGGCACCTGGAGGCACACGAAGATGATGAGGGTGGCGATATAGACAGGATTGCGTCCGATCTGGGGCACCTCGCTCATCGGCGACCAGATCAACGGACCGAGTCCGTATCCCGCGACGAAGAGCGTCAACCCCAGCGTGGCAGCGACTTGGCTGATCTGGAATTCTTTGGTGACTGTCACAATTCCCGGAGTAAAGATGGAGCTCCCGATGTAGACGCTGAAGGTTAGGAGGCAGATTTCGAAGGTAACGAACACCTTCTTCCATAGGGGCCAGTTCTGAGGATTCTGAGCCGATATTAGGTTGGTCTGTGTGCAACATGCGTGTGCATGCGTGTGCATGTGAACGGATGCGCACATACCTCTTGATCATTCTCGTCCCACCAGTCGATGACATTGACGTCTTTGCCTTTCTCGGGGTTGATTCGTACGCCCGTCAAACCCTGGAAATTGTGGCCTCTGTGTTCCCATGCCGTCGAGGGGATTCGAGACAGGTGTTCACGGGGAGAGTGGTAATCTTCGTCGGGGACATTGATGGCCGAGTCGACTCGACCTTCGTGAGCCATCTGGCCTGATTTCTCCAAGCTGATATATCGCTTCCATAGTTCCGGATCTCTTTCTTCAGAGTATCGAAAGCAGCGATTTCTGGTGAGAAGGCGGATGGCATGGCCAAAAACCGAGTCTTGGATGAGAGTAGCGGCCATTGCGCAGGTCGGTCGGTTTGTCGATCAGGGAAATGGAGAGACCCTGAAAATCGCTCCACCCAGACCCTTTGGCCGGATCCCTTTATAGTATCCATGATTTCAAGTTTCATGACGATGATGATGATGAGAGTTGGTGGTGGGGACTTGGAATGGAATGCGAGTCATGGGTGGTGATGCGGATGATGTAATGGAAGGATGATGCACCGGTGATGGAAGTGATGGAACATGTTTGTCTGGTTTGTTAGAATTGCTGTTTGCTTGGTTTG
Source organism: Aspergillus fijiensis CBS 313.89 (assembly GCF_003184825.1). Taxonomy (NCBI): domain Eukaryota; kingdom Fungi; phylum Ascomycota; class Eurotiomycetes; order Eurotiales; family Aspergillaceae; genus Aspergillus; species Aspergillus fijiensis. Next base: position 491,070 of record NW_024468987.1, read on the forward strand.
AATCATCACTCAGTGGAAGTCACTGACTGATTTGGTCCATCTGTATGTACTCTGTACAATTCACCGCATCTTGTCCTACACTCCCAGTTTTCAAACATACTACAGAGTACTTGATGAGCACAATCCTCCACTTCCCCACTGGCCTGTCCCGGTGGAAACATGTTTGTTCTATCGGTCAGAATTCACCCGCACCCTTCTTTGTCTAGGGACCACTCAACTAACCCCAAACAGAGCAATGCGTTGCTGATCGCTACTCCGTACCACGAGGTGACATTGAAGACTACTGCGTCGGTGGAATTTGGGTGAGCTGTCCGCATTAACGCAGTCCATCTCGCGTGACCCGCCCCCAGTCCCACGCTTTCCCCATAATTTCCCCGGTCAAGGCGGGTCTTCCCCGGGTTTGTGCCGTCCCATACACCCTCATTTGCTCGGAATTCGTGCGCGGAAGTTGACCGAACCTCCCTTAGCCAAGCTAACGCATGCCATTTCCCCGCCTGTCGAAGGATGCAACCCTCTCCATCCGGGGTAAAGACCTCGCAGCGGCCCCACGGTCCCTTTGCTAGAACGTGGGGGAGTCTGTGTCCGCCAGTCAAACAGGGCGTTCCAGTGAATTCCCATTGATAAGCTCCTCGTGAAAACTCGGACGGCCGACAGGGGACATGCCGGATTACACGCTCGGCAACTTGCGTTTCCTCCTCTAGCCCATGCATCCCCAAGGCAAGTTGGTCAGACGATCATGATGATTGGTGCCTCTCATTCATAAACTTCTCGCTCATTCCGATGCACCCCACACTACCGTAGTTGGTGTGGTACAGGCTCATCGCTCTCTCGGGGTGCATCCGCTTTTTGACCCTATATAAACGCAACGAGACGCACGCCAATGTTTCCGGTTCCCATTATACCTTTCTGTTCAAACAGTACTCTCGCTGATTGCGCCTGTGTGCCCTACGATGGCTGGCTCCAAGAAACCGGTCAATATCTTCCGTCTGAGGAACCTCGGCGACCCAAAGGAGATCTTCAATTGGAAGCTATGGTTCGCCGTTCTCTCCTTTGGCCTGATGGGCGCTGCTCGCGGGGTGGACGAGGGGTTGATCTCGGGCGCTTTCAACTCCGCCGACTTCAAACGCACTATCCATTACAGCTCATATAGCGCGGTCGAACAGACCAACATCAAGGCGAATGTCTCCGCTATGGTGCAGATTGGGTCGGTCGGTGGTGCTCTTTTGTAAGTCCTCTGGCCCAACCAACGCATTGGTTCATCGCTCATACGCTGTTCAGCGCTTTCCTCGTTTGTGACCGCATTGGACGCATTTGGGCTACTCGTCAACTGTGTGTCTTATGGATCATCGGCATTGCCATATTTATGGGAGCCAATGGCAACCTGGGTGCGATCTATGCCGGTCGCTTTGTGGCCGGGTTGGGCGTAGGACAAACGGTCGTGGTTGGACCTGTTTACCTGGCTGAGATTGTGAGTGATGGCCAGAACATGGATTGCAAACCCGACTAACCCGTTGGAGGCGCCTGCATCTATCCGAGGCTTGTGTACCTGTGTCTTTACCGGATTCGTCTATCTCGGCATTGTGCTCGCCTACTTCACCAACTACGGCTGCCAAGTGAACCTGGGAGACAACACCCACAAACGATGGGTATGCCACCACTGCACCCACTTTCTATGACTGCAATGAAACTGACTGGTCGTAGGAAATTCCCACCAGTTTACACATCATCTTCGCCGGTCTGATCATCATCCTCTCGTTCCTCCAATACGAATCCCCCCGATTCCTGATCAAGAAAGGCAAACCCGAGCAAGCCCTGCGTAACCTCTCGCGCATCCGCAACCTCCCACAAGACCACGAGTATGTCGTGCGAGAGATCACCGCCATCCAACAAGCCCACCAGGCCGAGCTGGAAGCCACCATGGGCGCCGGCTGGCTTGGCATCCTCAAAGAGGCCTTCCTCATCCCGAGCAACCTATACCGCCTCTACCTGGCCGCCATGGCCCAGCTTCTGTCGCAGTGGTCCGGCGCGGGCTCGATCACACTGTACGCGCCGGATCTCTTCAAGCTCCTAGGCATCACCGGCTCCAACGAATCGCTCCTCGTGACCGCCGTCTTCGGCATCGTCAAGCTCGTGGCCGCCATCATCTGCGCACTCTTCCTCGTGGATGTAATCGGTCGCAAACGCGCCCTGCTGCTCGGCATCACCCTCCAGGGCATCGCCATGGTCTACATCGCGGCGTTCCTGACCGACGTGCCCCAAATGGGCATCGACGACGCCTTCGTCCTCCCGGACTCGAAGAAGGGGATCAGCCGCGGCGCGATCGCCATGATCTACATCTCGGGCGTCGGCTGGGCCCTGGGCTGGAACTCGATGCAGTACCTGCTGACGGCGGAGCTGTTCCCGCTGCGCATCCGCGCCCTCGCCACCTCGGCCGCCATGACCCTGCACTTTGTGAATCAGTACGGCAACTCGCGCGCCGTGCCCAACATGCTGCTCGCCACCCCCGCCGGCGGCATCACCCCCAAAGGCACCTTCTGGTTTTTCGCTGCTGTCACCGTGCTCGGCGGCGTGTGGGTGTGGTTCAGTGTCCCCGAGACGGCGGGCCGCAGTCTGGAGAGCATGGATCGCCTGTTCGAGTTGCCGTGGTACAAGATCGGCCGGTATGGGAACCGCGACGCCGAGCAGCGCGATCTGGTCGTCAGCGAGAAGCAGGAGCACGCGGACGAGCATTTCGGGACCGCGACGCACGAGGAGCGGGCGGATGTGGCGGCCAAGGTGTGATTCAGTCGGTCTTGGTCTTAGGAATGGATCTTGTGGTGAGGTGGTGTGGCCTTTGAGCCGATACAGAATTCTTTACTATCTTCTCACTTCCGGGATTATTTGCATTGGAGTCTCGAGTGGCTGGCCTTTAGCCTCTGGTGCTTACCACCGGGTCCCACCGGAAATAGGTCGGTAGGTCATATACGTAGGCATGTCTGAATCTAAGATACCATAGTTACTGCCTATACAAGACGGAATGCAGCACATATACCTGTGCATAAGAACCGATCCTTAAGCAGACCTCCACGGCTACATCCCCCATGCCCCATGCCCCAAGCCCCATGCCCCATCCACCCTTCCACAATTCGTCTACAACCCTATCACTGACGGCAGACGAACTACATCCACCACATTTCCACGTGAAGCTAGCATTACTCCCAAGTTTCGTCTCTTTCCAACAGGAGTGTACACGAAGCGACGCCGGTTCGTCGTAGCGCTCAACGCCCATGTACATGAACACCAGCCGCGATACTTATTGTTAATCGAGTCTTGCTGTCAGACCATGCCATTGCATCTTGTACAGTACACAGCTACAGTACCTACTCCACGCGCTCGACGCGCTGCACCACCATCGCCGTCGCCGCACCGCCCCCATTGCAAATTGCGGCGACGCCATACTCGCCCGGCTGCAGCTGGTGCAGCAGGGTGACCAGGATGCGCGACCCGGAGCTGCCCAGCGCGTGGCCGAGCGAGATGGCGCCGCCGAGGGGGTTGACGCGGGCGTTCTCGAGGCCGAGGATCTATGTAGATTGCGTTAGCAAAGTCCAGTTCCTTGAAGATCTCACCACGATAGCCCCTCCCGCGCCAGATAGCGAGAGTCAACGTAAACGTACCTTCTCATTCGCCTTGATAACGGCGGCAAACGCCTCATTGAACTCCCACACCGCCACCTGCTCCTTGGAGATCCCCGCGCGCCGCAGCGCAATGGGTACGGCCTTAGCCGGCGCGACCGGGAAATCCACGGGATCGACCGCGGCATCCGCGGCGGCGACCACGCGCGCCAGCACGGGGTTGCTGCCATCGCCGGCATACTCCCTGGCCAGATCCCTGGAGCCGAGGACTAGCGCGGACGCGCCGTCGTTCATGGTACTGGCGTTGCCGGCGGTGACGGTGCCCGAGCCGTCGCGCAGGAAGGCCGGCTTCAGCGCGCGCAGCTTGTCCGCCCTCAGATTCTCGAAGCCCTCGTCCGTGTCGACGACCGTCTCCTTGCCTCTCTTATCCCGGACGGTTACGGGGACGACCTCTGCCGCGAACCGGCCGGACTGCCACGCGGCCTGCGCGCGCTCGTAGCTGCGGATCGCATAGTCGTCCTGCGCCTCGCGGCTGACCCCGTGCTTCTTGGCCGTCGTCTCCGCGCAGATCCCCATGTGGATCTGGTTGTACACGTCCCACAGCCCGTCCTTGATCAGCCCGTCCTCCAGTTTTATTTCGCCGAAGGGGGGCAGCTGCGCGCTCCGCGGCAGGTAGTACGGCACCCGCGACATGTTTTCCATCCCGCCGGCGATCTGCGCGCGAGAGAGCCCCAGCTGGATGTTCTGGGCCGCGAGTGCCACGGCTTTCAGGCCCGAGGCGCACACCTTGTTGATCGTTGTGCAGTCGAGGGAGGGCGGGAGGTCGGCGAAGATGGCCGCTTGGCGCGCGGGCGACTGCCCCATGTTGGCGGACAGGACGTTGCCCATGTATAGGTCGGTGAATTCGGGGATGGGGACCCCCGACTTGTGGACGGCGGCGCGGATGGCGGTTGCGCCGAGGTGGGGGGCGGAGATGGTGGCGAAGGGGCCGTTGAACTGGTTCAGCCTCGGTTAGTGTGGAAGAATGGAAAAAAAAGGGGGGGTTTGGGGGGTTCTCCCCCCATGCGCTTGAGGTTGGGGGATGAGGGTAGGGTGGGGTGGTGCTGGTAAAGAGGGGGGTATGGGGTCTCCCCCATGATCGTCAAGGGTGGATGGTGACTGAGGATTGTACAAGTAGGCAGATGGGATGCAGAAATGTAGGAACAAGAGCCCACCTTCGCAGTTGGCGTGCGAGCTGCACTCAGAATATAGGCTTCTTCGATCTGAGAGGGCCGGGTGGTGTGGAAGGCGCGCTGGAACTGAGGCCGTGCGGGGAGGGCCCGCATCGCACGAGTGGTGCGCTGCATGATGACAGGGCGGATGGATTACAAGCGAGAGAGAAAAGATAAATTTATGACAAAAGTATTATGATTGATGTAGGAGAGTGATTAGAGTGAGTGTAAGTGTAAGTCAAGAAAAAGCAGGGTGAGGGTCACTCCTCAGGTATATCCAGATATTAAATGAATGAAGTCCGCCTCCGCCCGCCTGTAGCCGCTGAGCCGCTGCCGAGGTAACCCCATCACGTGCGGGGTCACATGCGGGGTCGGCCTTTCCTCCGAATTCCTTCCAACACTTCAAACATAGGAAAACCACAACACAGATGACCGAACGAAAGACCGAAAGACATATGAAAACGTCCCACAAAACACCAACACCTGCAAAGCCAACATCCAAGCCAACTACCGCCATCGTCCCAACCTCGACCCTCCACTCCGATCGTCCTCGTCCGCAATCCGCTCATCGCCCGGAAACATCGGCCAACAATCCGTCATCGAAGCGCGCGTGCGCGGTCGGGCCCGTCGCTGCACCATGCGCGGACTCCTGACAGCCTCGTCGCTCCGACGCGCAAACGAGCTCTCCAATACCCGGGACCCTCGCTCCCTCAGATCCCGCCTCCCCTTCTGAATAATGCGCGGTCGTGCCTGTTGCAGCGTGTGCGATCGGGGCGCCGATGGCGTGGGTCGAGCCCGTGAGTCCAGACGCGTGGGATAAGGCGAGGCCGTACGAGGATGGACCGGATCTCTGGATGTCATGCGCCCACGGCTGGCGTGGGTGTCCAAGGAGCGACTGCGGCGGTTCATCGGGCGGATGGGGATCCTGCTGGGTGGGGGGCGCGTCGTGGTCGGGCGCGTGGGGCTGTCCTCGCCGGAACTGCCTGTCGTCGTGTCCTCCACCGGGCTATTCTCGCTCGAGCTGGGCGGGAGCTGCTCCAGATTCTCAGCGAAGTGGACATGGCGCGTCGGGGTCATGCTTCGACTGCTCTGGGGCGGAGAAGCAGTCCGGAGTCGCGGCATCCCTGGCGTGGAGCGCGTCTTGCGGATGGGCTCCCGCTCCGCCACGGGGGAGCGCGGGCGCGGGGGCCGGGTCCGTCGCGGGGGGATGGGTGGAACGGGTGAAATCACCCGGGCGGCTTGAAACCGGGGTTGGCGGATCTCCAACTCCACTGTCGGTCGGGCGGGTTGAGAGCGAGAACGAGGCCGGAATACCTGTTTAATGGCACGCGTCAGACGATTCTTCTGCGAAGGTCTCGGGCGATGTACCACTTCTGGATCCATCGTGATTGGAGATGTGGGTCGTCTGGGTTGAGTGACGAAGATCTGCTTGAACACTCGTGTCAGCCGTCTCCGTTTGGGAGGGATCGAGGGAAGTCCCACTGGTGACGGTGTGGCGGGTCGAGGCCGCCCTCGAGGCAGGCGTTCCTCGCGCAGAGCTCGCGCCCCTGGACGTGGAGCGGCAAAGTGAATCGCCGGTGGTGATCGCGAGGGCGTCGATCTGTACGAAGTCTTGGGTCGCATGGGCGACACCAGCTGGGGCTCAGGGCGACGGGGAGGGTCGACCACGACGGGCGTGCGTTGCCAGGGCCGGCCGCGCGGCCGCTGGGGTGGCAGCGGCCGCCTCAGTTCATCGTCCGACGAGTCCGGCTGCCGTCGGAGAAAGGGAAACCGAAATTTGAAGCTTCCACTACGTCTGCGGGTGAGTGGCCTCGGCATACCGTGCGGGTCGTCTAGGCCCCTCATATTCGTGTTTCCTGGCACCTCGCGGCAGTCTCGTTCGATACTGGTCCGCGTTTCTTTGCGGCAGAGTCTGATCCAGCCTCGGGGACAGCGCTTCACGTTGCGCTCGATGCGCCTAATCCCCCCCGGAAGGACTTCGATGGTTTCTCTGATATGGCACATGATTAGCAGAGACTCTCTCAGACCTGCCGTGTACTGGGATGGGTGATTACTCTATGACAGGTAGGTAATTCAAATGTGATGCTGATTGTTTCTAGCCGAAGGGCCGTAGGGCGGCCAGATATACTTGCCGGGGGCAGACTCGCAGATGAAACCTGCCCTCACAGACAAAGAACGCGCACCGGCATCGTAGAGCAGTGGGGACAATAGGCGTGGCCTCCGATCTCTTTGTGTAGACAGCGGCGTTGTCGCGACAAGGACAACGAGGGTGAGCGTGAAAGCAACCAACTCTTGTTGTTCAGTCCCGGGCGACATGTGGTAGGAGTCATGGGTTCACCGCGCCTGATAGAGAAAGGAGGAGCAGAACATACGAGGCATAGGTTGGTTCAGGTGGTTAGGAAATCAAAAGACAAAAGAGATAAAGAGTGGGTTCTCGTCCATAAACAAGGGGAAGAGTCAAAGACATTATATCTCCTGGCCCATCATCGAGCGCACATGGAACGGGAGATCACCGGATTCGAGCCCTGGGCTCTTTTTGTCTTCCTCTCCAGCCTTCGTGTGGCTGAGCAGGGTGAGTCGGAGTAGCTTCAGGTGTAGGTGTAGTAGGTGTGGTATAATAGGCACCAGACCATACCTATTCCAAGCTAGAGGGGAGTCATTCATGTCTACTTCGTATTGTGGGATTGTCGGTGAGTGCTCGGCATATTGCTGTAAGTACCAGCCTTACGAAAAAGGTAGTTAGTACTTACTTAGTACAGTAAGTAGGTAAGTTAGGGAATGATGGAAAAGGTGTAGTGCAGTGCAGTGCAAGTGGAGGTCAGGTCACCCGGGCTCTCTCTTTCTGACCCTCCTATCATCCAGCCCGAGTCACCCGGGCAATTGCAGTAACCAGATGACATGACATCACCAGCCTTTTTTGTTTCCTCTTTTGTTTCCCTTTTTTGTTTTTACGGTTCGTCTTATTTAATTATTTGGGCGGTGAGGGAATGACCAGGATACACACTAAGAAAATCACCTGCATTGCGTAGTACACCAGAAGAGCCTCCTCATTACACCTCTCGTGGTCTTATGGCTTGAGTGAAGATGGAAGAAGAACCTGCGGCCGGCCCTGCACAGGCTGCACCCGCGGCAGCCTGCAGCCACCAACAGGATCAATACCTAGACGCTTGATGGTTGGTTGGTTGGGATCGCTGGGTCCCTGACTCTTCTCCCCCGCAGTGTATACCGTCATACCCTAGCTAGTCAACTCCCTATAGAAACCCGCTAAGAATAAATTGGAAGAAAGAATTACCAGGCAGCGATTATGATCTTGCGTATACTGGATATAGTCCTTGCGGTAGGGTACTATAGGGGTCCGTTGTGCCTGACCTGGCCTGCCCTGCCCGAGCCACAGTTCGTATCGCAGCCACAGCCTCGTGGTGTGGCGCTTGGGGGATGGGACTCTGGCCAATCACCGATGGGGTTGGAGGGTTGTTGGATTGACGGGTTGTATGTGTGGGTAAATTGTAAGCAGCATGTTGGTTGCATGCCGGATCGGTCCGGTGCATACTACGACTTGTTCTTGCGGCTTTGGGTTGTTTGTGGGCTGTGGATGGTGGTGGTGGAGATGGATGGCGGGAGGATGAGGTGGTTATGGGAGGGAGGGGATGGCGCAGTCGCTGAGCCACGATCCTTCCATACTCACTAGTCTAAGGGTGATGACGGATGATTGGATTTTCTGCGAAGAGGAGTGAACACGGGTCCTTGGATGGGTAATCAAACAATGGCATTTTGAATGACTACACTACAGTTACTGAAGTACCCAGACCGATGCTAATTCTCCACATCCACCACCTGCCCCGTCCGCAACGCCCGTCCGATCGCGTCCACTACATCCAACGCCCGCAACGCCTCTGCCCCCGAACACACCGGCTCAACCTTCCCTTCCAACACCTCCACAAAATGCGCCAGTTGCAGCGCGAACGGCGTCTGCGTCGTGTCCACCGCCGCCCGCTCCACGGCCAACTCCTCGTTCCAGCTGCGCTGCGCGCGGCCCTCGTAGCTCCACAGCCGCATGTCCGGCACGCTCAGCGACCCCTTCTGTCCGAAGATCCGGTAGAACCCTTCCCCACCACCCCCCGAAACCTGCGGGATGAGCGGGTTCTCGCCGGTGCCGGCCTCGAAGCTCCACGGCGCCGGCGTGGCATCGCACACCAGGAAGGTGCCTACCACGCCGGAGGCGAACCGCAGGGTGATCGCGGCGCCTTCTTCGGCGTCGTGCGGGGGCGACGGCCGGGTGGAGGGCGTTTTCTCGGCGAAGACCCGCGTGATCGGGCCGAAGAGGTAGTGCAGTAGGTCGATATCGTGGATCAGGTTGATGGAGAGTACCCCGCCGCCTGTGGTGGTGCTGCGGCGCCAGTCGCCCGGCGGGGCGAAGTAGCTGTCGGGCTTGTATAGGGTCCAGAGGCCGTTGAGCGCGATGAGCGGGCCCAGGGCGTTGCTGGAGAGGAGCCGCTTCGTGGCGGTGATGTAGGGGTTGAAGCGGCGGTGGTGGCCGATGAGCAGTTTCGGGGATGACGGGGTGAGGGTTGACAGGAGGGTGCGGGCCGTTGCTGGGTCGTCGCTGATGGGCTTCTCCAGCAGCACGTGGATGCCCTGCGCCAGAAGGTCGGTGGCGATGGGGATATGTGTGTGGTTAGGGGTGCAGACGATGGCTGCGTCAGGACGCGGGGTGGAGGGGCTGGCGAGGAGGGCGGCCACGGAGGGGAAGTAGGCCGTCTGCAGGGTCTCGGCCGTTTGGACAGCGTTGGGGGAGGGGTCCACCAGGGCAAGGAGGTTGGTGTTGGGGTTGGCCTGGACGGTTTGGGCATGACGGGGGCCGATGAGGCCGGCCCCGACAATGATGATATTAAATGGCATACTGAAGGATTTAGGGATGTGGTTGTTCGGAGGCAGAGTTGCAGGGGCAGGGCAGCTGGGGAGCAGCTAGTTATACCTCGTCCACGCAGTTGGGTCCGGGGTAACCGATGGACCCCGGGGTGGGTCGTTCCATGACATGTCTGACTCACAGACCTTGGTGTCTCCGGATAATCGGATAGACATTGGGATAGACAGAGGCAGGGACGAGTCGCGTCTGGACCTGGTGGCTAAACGAGATCTGGGGATGAGCTCTTAGCCGGGGTGTACAGCATATACGTACTCGACCTTGGTTCTTGATGCAGGTGCAGTGGAGGGGTAGATCTTCGTTGTGATGATTGCAAATGGTATAATAATGATAGTATTAGAGAGCAATGACTAGTATGGACACCGAGGTTGTAGGAATCTCATGTATGAGTTACCAACCACTTTTGAAATGATGGTACGAAGCAGAAAGTAAAAAGAGAAGAAAGCAAGTGCCGAGAGCAGTCACCGACCCAGTCACCGACCCCGCAAAAGCCGGGCCCGCCAAACCGGCGCCGCCAAACCGGGGCCGCGAAACCGGGGCCGGGTCGGGACTGATGCCTCAGGCGCTCGGCCGGATGTTTGCACTGTTGCATTGTTTGACTATTGCTTTTGGTACCACGGAAAAGTCTTGGCTTCCCTCTTCAGAGTCTCCTCTTGGCATCGACACTGCCACTCTCCCTTTCCCTTTCCCTCTCCCGTCTGCAACCTTCCTAACTTCATTCAAGGGATGACAGTCCGGTCAGAATGCCCCTGATCGTTTCGTGGAGCAACCATCTGTTGATGTCTTTCACTACTTCATCTTTCACACCCGACTAAAAGACTGACGAGGCCGATCATGGCCGCGTCGACCCCGGATTTCCGCCCGGCGGACGACTCGGCCGCCCCGGCTGCGAAAGAATCCTCTTCCCTGAACTTCTTTACCACCAAGCTGGACTTTTTTGTCCATGCACCCAGCCTGGACGATCTCTGTGGTATCTACAACCCAGTGGTAGCTCTGCTCGAGACGGGCATCCATAATGGCCTCTGGTGGCTGGACGTGACCGCCGCCTCCGATGAGGACATCGAGACCCTCGCGCGGAGCTTCGGTCTCCACCCGCTGACCGTCGAGGACATCACGCAGCGTGAGACACGCGAAAAGATCGAGCTCTTCGACTCCTATTACTTCCTCTCATTGCGACCCCCCAGTTCCCGCAAGACCGACGACGGCGTGTGCATCGTCTCCCACAACCTTTACGCTGTCGTCTTCCCGGAGGGGGTGCTCAGTTTCAACTTCGGGACCAGCTTGCACGCTGACCACGTCCGGAATCGTATCAAGGAACACCGGAGCCATTTGGCGTTGACCAGCGATTGGATTTGCTATGCTATCATGTACGACCCCCTCCCCGTATTTCCCTTCTTCAACGCTAACTCTACTTTCCTAGTGACGCGATTGTCGACGGCTTTGCCCCGTTCATCGCTCGCGTGGAGACCGGTGTCGACCTGATGGAAGATCACATTGCCGTGACCCGCCCGGACGAGATTGGACTGGCTTTGCGGCAGATCTACAAGTGGCGCAAGGAGGTGATTCAGATCCGACAGCTGCTGCATGACAAGACGGATGTGATCCGGTGTTTTGCACGCCACTGTGATGCGCTGGCGGCTACATCGACCCAGGTGGCTCTGTATCTCAGTGATATCCGCGACCACGTGCTGACCATGATGGCCAATCTGGAGCAGGCGGAGCAGATGCTCTCGCGGTCGCAGTCGAAGTATCTGTCGCAGCTGCACTTCGACTCCGGGCGCATGCGCAATGAAATCGCCACGGCGCTGAGTCGATTGACCGTCGTGGCGGCGACGATCGTGCCGATGCAGTTTATCACAGGGCTTTTTGGGATGAACGTCATGGTGCCTGGCAAGTCGCCTGGCGGCCTGGCGTGGTGGTATGGGATTCTTGGGGTTATTTTGGGTTTGATTGTGCTGTTTCTCCTTGTGGCTAAGAGAATGAGGTTGTTTGATCGATAATCTACCGGAGAATAGCAAGCTACGACAGCTATCCACACCCGATGCATTGACCAGCCTGCAACCGCCTAATCCTTCCTCAGAACCGCCTCTACCAACTCCGCCTGTCGTGCCAGCACCTCTTCCCTCAGCCGCCGTCCGACCAACTGCACATGACAAGGCGCACCTTCCACTTCCTCCGGCCGATCTGCATCCCATCAGTTGGAGTGTCATCGTGGTGGATGGAACACTTACAAGGGGGTCGATATACTGCATCCTGTCTGAACCATTCCCGATCCGCAGCAGCATCTGACCTGCCGAACGGCAGCACGCAGCTCGGACTCTGTACGCGATCAGCACCCAATCCCCCTCGTGCCAGGACAAGGATGTCAGAGTAGAACATACATCCACCAAGTTCCAAAACACTGTATACCACACATGACTATACGTATCATGCGGCAGGGCGCAGCTCTGGTACGCCGGCGCCAGGATCACATCCAGCTTCTTCTCCACGAACACCCGGCGCGTCTGCGCAGTGATCTCCGCCTTCCGGGCAGTCAGCCTGAACAGATCACGCAGGGTCGGCGCTGGGTTCGTCGTGTTGGATCCATTGACAATGCTCACGGACGGAACGTGCGGCTCCCCCGCTGCATCCAGATGCGATATCGCGGTCCGGTCGGCGTCGAGGCCGAACAGCCCGAAGGCGATCTCATTCCCATCCTCCATGTCCGGGAACTGCGTAGTAATATCCACAATCTCGTGGCCCGCAGCAGCGAGCTTCTCGGCCGCCCGATGAAGGTTCCGCGCGATGTTGGGGTGCAGCGGCAGACCCGGGTGCGCCGTGAACAGCCCGATGCGCAGCTTCTCGCCTTCGTTTTGGTCGGACACAGCCCACGGTATGCCCAACGCGGTATCATCGAAGTCATAAGGAGGCACATCGCAGACGGTCCTCATGAACAGATTCGCATCGCGGACGGAGTGACAGATGGGCCCGATCACCGGGGAAATCCCGGAAAGATACCCCGCGACGCCGGGACTCATCACCGCGGCGTGGGGCACGCGCCCCATCGAGGGCTTGAACCCGACCAAGCCACAGCAGTGCGCGGGGATGCGGATCGAGCCCGCGATGTCGGTGGCGACGCCCAGCAGCGATCCGCGCAGGGCGACGAGGGCGCCCTCGCCGCCCGAGCTGCCGCCGGCGGTCAGCGTGCGGCGGTGCGGGTTGAGCACGCGCCCGAAGACGTTGTTATGCGAGTCGGCGGTCATCAGCGTCTGCGGGACGTTGGTCTTGACGTAGATCACGGCGCCGGCGGCGAGCAGCACGTCGATCAGCGGCGTGTTGGTCTTTTGGGCGGGTCGGTCCAGGAATGCGACGTAGCCCAGCGTCGAGGCCACCCCGGCCACGTGGAACATGTCCTTCACGCTGACGGGCAGCCCGTGCAACGGGCCGACGGGCTGGCCGGTTGTTGCGAGGTGTCTGTCTAGCTCCTGTGCGCGGGCGTGCGCTTGGTCGAACATCGTCTCCGTCAGGCAGTTGGTTAGTTGCTGCGCGATGGCGGCGCGCTTGCTGAAGGCTGTTGTCACTTCGACGGCGGTGTAGGTCCCGTCTGCCAGCTGGGCGAGGAGCGTCGTGGCGTCTGCGGTCTCGGTGATGGCCAGCTCGCGCGAGGTCAGGAGCCCGCTGTCACGCGGGATGGAGAGGACATTCTCGGGGGAGATGGGGGAGGCGGTGGCTAGGAGGGCGGCGGGGAGGCGCCATCCGGCGGGGATCTTGGCCAGTGCTTCGAATTGCTTGGCTTGGACTTTTTCTTGCCAGGTTGGGATAGTCATGGTGTGTTGTTTTTGTGGTTCTGAATGTGTAAATATGAGGTTTAAGATGGGGAGGGGAGTAGGTGTAAATGCAGTACTGTGGTTGGGAAGGATGAACAGGGTAGGGTGAATGGCGTGCGGGGTGAAGAGGGGTTGAGCTGATCGTCGGCGAGACGGCCAATGCGAGGGTGATGTCACCTAGCGTCGAGGGGTATTGACATGAGTTGACTCTGGAATCAATCTCTGCAGACTAGCCTTATCCTTTTATATCCTTTTTGCAGAGTAGCGATCAACTTGGAATGAGGTGGATGTCTGCTTGTGAACGAAGTACACGGAGCAGGCATATGTGCATTCACATGCCCAGATGAGTAATTATGCACAGCTTGTGAATGAACCTTTCTACTTTATTTCAACCATGTGCTCGGTTGCGCTTAGCAGTGCATTTGGACCGTCTTCTTTATCTTTGTATTTGTATTAGCCTTTATTTGTTATATTAAAACTATAATCTTTAGCAGTCTTTGGGCTGACGGATAAAAAAAAAATAAAGTCCAGAACAGTCTCCAAGTCGTAGATTCTCGTGCATCGTCCACGCCCTTATCATGACATGCTCCACTTTTCCAATTTTGCACCCCAGACCCAGGTTTCCGGGTGGGCCACCGAGGGTAACCGACGAGATGTGAATCATCGCAAGACTTTTTGTACATTCTTTTAACCTCTGAGTTTCTCTTCTTTATCACCGAAGTGCTACCACACTCAAATCAACTTCATCCGGTGGCCGCACAATACCTCAGGCAGCCACCACCACAACCCTCACCTACACCTACACCTACACCTACACCTACACCTACACCTACACCTACACCTACACCTACACCTACACCTACAACACCATACTCCCCAGCCCGGCAAAATGGCCACAACCTCAACCTCGACAGCCGTAGAATGGCAGACGGCCCCCGCGATCGAGCTGGAGTCGCGCGCGCCCAAACTCCCGCCCGCGGCCCCGACCTCCGCCACCGACGCGGTCATGCAAGCGTCCGCGCAGGCGGACGCCGAGGTCCCCGACGGCGGACGCGGGTGGCTCGTGATCGGGGCGTGCGCGGTGCTGACGTGGTGGGTGATCGGGACCTCGTACTGCTGGGGAGTGCTGCAGGCGGCGCTGGTGGGGGAGCGGGTGGCAGCGGCGTCGACACTGGCGTTCGTGGGGTCGCTGGCGACAGCCTGCATCTCGTTTTTGGGGATCGCCAACGCGCAGCTGATCCGGCGGCTGGGCACGCAGACCAGCGCGATGCTGGGGGTGTTTTGCTTGGGGCTGGGGTCGATTCTCAGCGGGTTCTCGTACCGCAGTGTGGCGGGGTTGTTTGTCACGCAGGGGGTCGTGTTTGGGGTGGGGATTAGGTTGGTGCTCCATCTTTGACAAAATGAAATGAAATGTATGGCGATGGCGATGGCGATAGCGATGGCTGATACGTCTTAGTATGTGTTTTATGGTCGTCTCGACGATCCCCGCGCAGTACTTCAAGGCCAAGCGCGGCACTGCCAACGGCATCGTCTACGCGGCCGGCGGCCTCGGCGGCACCGCGCTCAGCTTCCTCATCAACGCCCTGCTCAATAGCGTCGGCACCGCCTGGACCTTCCGAGTGATCGGCTTCATGACCTTGGCCACAGGGCTGCCCGCCGCGTGGCTGGTGCAGCAGCGCGTTCCCATCCCACGGGCTGCCTTTGTCGAGTGGTGAGAACCCCCTTTCCCCCTACCCCTAACCAACTCTCAGCAAATCTAATGCTTGAATGTATCGTAGGCGCCTCTTCCGCGACCTCCGCTTCTGCCTCCTCTTCGCCGTCGGCGCCATCGCCACCTTCCCCCTGCTGGTGCCCCCCTTCTTCCTGCCCCTCTATGTCAACGCCCTGGGCATGGGCTCCACGGCCGGCGCCGGCGTCGTCGCCGCCTTCAACTTCTCCTCCGCCCTGGGCCGCCTCACCTGCGGCTTCGCCAGCGACACCATCGGCCCGTTGAACACGTTGTTCGCCTCGCTGCTGCTCTCCGCCCTGAGCATGTTGATCATCTGGCCCGTGTCGACGTCTATCGGCCCGCTCATCGTCTTTGTGGTCATCAATGGCATGTCGAACGGGGGATTCTTCTCGACGATCCCCACGGTGGTCGGGAATGTGTTTGGGTCCGCGCGCGTGGGCGTCGCGATGGGGATGATTGTTACCGGCTGGGCCGGGGGGTATCTTCTTGTGAGTGTTTCTCTTCTTCCAGCGGAAGGGGGGTTGAGAGCTTGTGAGGGATGAGAGGTGTACTGACAGTGGGGCAGGGCTCGCCGATTGCAGGATACATCCTCGATGCGTCCGGGGGTGAAGGGGCAGGCACGAAGGCGTATCGGCCGGCCATTCTGTACGCGGGGTTCATGGCGCTGGCGGCGACGGCGCTGTCATTGGGGATTCGGGTGAAGACGAGCGCGAAGTTGGGGAAGAGGGTTTAAATCCGGGGGTAGGATGAAACCCAGAGCTAAATCTACAGACAGCTAGATATTTACTTAAAACAGCATGCAATAGACATCTTTCACTTTCACAACCATGTAATAAATCTTATTCACAGGCACTGTAATGTCGATCTAGACGAATCACTCCGGAATCCGATGCTCCTCCGCCGCCACCCCAGCACGCCACCGATACTTGGCGGCGGGATGATCCTGCGGCGGCCCCGTCTGGCCCCTCCGGCCGTACAGGTTCTCGCGATACGTGCCCCGCGGCACCGCGTAGTCCTCCCAGAAGAGACCCCGTTTCCGCAGCTCCGGCAGCAGCAGGTCGATGATATCCTTGAACGAGCCGGGTTTGATGGCGTATGCCTGGTGCTGTCAGCCTTTTCTATCCCTACCCCTACCCCTACCCTTACCCCCTGACCGAGAACCCACGGAGGAGTAAACGCAAGCAAGACCTACCAAATTAAACCCATCGACATCCGCCTCGGCGACCCACCGCTCCATCTCATCGGCCACCTGCGCCGGCGTGCCGACGGGCGTCGCCCCCAGCCCGCCGACGGTGATATGGCGGCCGACGGTGGCCTTGGTCCACTTGGCCACTTCGGGGGTGGCTTTCGACCAGCCCTCCACGGCGGAGCTGCACACACACACACAGGCCATCATCAGCATCGCCTCCCAATCCAGCAAATTTCAAAAGGAGGAATATACCGAATAGCATTACTCTGCAGCCCGCGCAACTCCTCCTCCTCGCCATACCGACTCAAATCAATGCCCGTCCACCCGCCAAACAGCGCCAGCGCGCCTTCCACATCCCCGTAGCCCTGGTACTCTCTGAACTTGGCGCGGGCCTCTGCCTCCGTCGCCCCGAGGACGGGACACAGCAGGGCCAGGAACTTGATGCTCGTGCCGTCGCGCCCGAACCGCGCAGCGGCCAGCGCCCGGATCTCGGCGATGTTGTCCCTGACGACGGAGGGCGAGTGGCCCGCCACGAAGATCGCCTCCGCGTGCTGCGCCGCGAACAGCTTGCCGGATTGGGACGTCCCCGCTTGCAGGATGACGGGCGTGCGCTGCGGCGACGGCTGGCAGAGGTGCGGCCCAGGCACGGTGAAGTTCGGGCCCGTGTGGTCGATGGGCCGGACCAGCGCCGGCGCGGTGTAGATCCCCGTCGTCCGGGAGAGTTGCACCGCGTCGTCGCGCCAGGAGGATTCCCACAGTTTGTAGGTCACGCGCAGGTATTCTTCTGCTGTGGCGTAGCGGGTGTCGTGCTGGACTTTGTTAGTGTCTGGGGCCGAGGGGGGGTGGGGTGGGGTTGGATTGAGGTTCGGGGGCTAGGGCTACCTGGGGCTGTTCGGTGAGCCCTAAGTTGCGGGCGGCCGAGTCGAGGTACCCTGTTACTACCTATTTCTCTTCTCATTAGATGCTTTTTCCTTGGGCAGAAGGAGAAGGAGATGAGGAGATCGGGGAGTGCGTACATTCCACCCGACACTACTCAACCCCGTTAGCTATGAACGTAAACACCCCGGAATGACTGCAGAGAGCAACTTAAGGAGATCCTACCGCCCCTTGGTCAAATGATCCACCGTCGACAGCCGCCGCGCCAGGTGATACGGCTGCTCGTACGTCGTCGCCACCGTCACCCCGAACCCGATGCTCTTCGTCACCGCCGCCATCGCCGGCACGACCGCCAGCGGCTCGTTGACCGGCCACTGCGCGCCCGAGGCGATCGCCGGCCCCAGATTGCGGGGGCCCTTGTACACGTCGTAGCCGCCTGTCGCTTTCTCAGCATTCGACAACCCAACTTTCTAGAAAGGAAACTTGCAAGAAAGGGGAGGGGGGGGGGGCTACCAAGCACATCTGCGATAAAGATTCCGTGGAACTTGGCCGCCTCCAGCAGCTGCGCCAGCTCCGTCCAATGCTCGATTTCGTTGAAGCGGTGCGATTCGTCCTCGGGGTGGCGCCACAGGCCTGGCGATTGGTGGCCGCTGCCTTTTGGGAGTCAGCTTCGCTTCAAGAGGTAGGGGATAGAAGAGAAGAGGAGAGGCTTACACATCTCAACGAAGGCGTTGAGGATGAGGGATTTGCGCGGGCGCGCGGGCTCGGTGGACGTCATTGTGGCGGGTAGGTTATGGTGAGAAGAGTAATGTCAATATCCAAAGTCAGGTCGTGAGGTTGCAGCGAGAAGCGATCCTTTCGAGTCCTTTATAGTGTTTGGCGTTGTCGCGGTTGATCTGCGTGCGTAGCATCAATGTGGGCCGGGATGGCGTGATAACGAGGGGGAGTAGGGGTCATTCCCGGCTCTGGGGTACAGTTTGGTGGGTAGATGTCGGGCGATAGATCGACTTTTACTGTACCTAAGACCAAGATATCTACCCGAGAGCAATGCTCAATAAGATCAGGGAATGTATTGGATAGCTTAGTGGATGCAGTGATTAGGGCTGAGCTTCCGCTGGGCTGCGACCAATGCATTGCCCTACTTTTGGGTCGATGCCGCCAGCGCGCGGCCTCGTCACGCAATGCCCCTCCAACAATTTGGCTGCATTGCGCGCAGGTACAGCTCCATGTCGGCCGAGAGATCACTGTAGCTCAACTTTGGATCGCCAGAGCACCTAATGTGAATATTTGATTGTATAACAAGCTTGCTGATCACGCTAAGAGGGTGCACAACGTGCATCTGGCCGGCTTCAAGGGCCGTGGCGCTATTTCACTAACCTCCAGTTTTCTTGCCATGATGCCGACTTCTATACCTCGGAACCATGCTAGGAATTTCATATGGTTGAAAGAAACAACAATTATTCATATAGAGGGTCTGTCTGGAGAGGGTGGTGACTATAGCCACAGGTGAACCATGCTTCCACCTCCAAGACACCACCAAGTCACCTTCAGCGCAGACTCTCGGGCAATCTCTTGTTGCACAGCATTCTACAATGCAGTAATACGGCTCATATAAGAGGGGGGAAAACACCCTGTATGGAAGAGAATGCCAAAGTTTCAGTATAGCAAGTTTCAGGACAAACACTTGATCCGGCTGATGATGTAATGATCCTGTGGTTGAGTCCCAAAACAATCTATGTGATCGGAAAAATAACTCGGTCTCATCCCAAGCAGTTCTTACTGTAAAAATCAGGTTGCCTGAGAAGTTAGTGAAGGGAGGTGTTATCTCTAAACTTTGTATTAATTTACGTCTGCTGTTGAAAAAGGTCGCGATGTTTGGTAGCCTAACACTAGCTTCCATTGAAAACTGTCAACCCTTAAAGAAAAAAAGAAAAGATATAAACAAGATCCACTAAAGTTGCCGCTATAAGCAGAAAGCACATTTATAACTCTAAATATCTAAACTCAGTGAGTATCCGGGCTCACACCACAACTCCTAGTCAGTGATTCACAGCTAGACTCGTATGTACACTCAGGCTCATTTATATTCACAAATGGCACGTGAACAGACTCAGGGCGCACAGCGGAAGGGCACCCAGAACAGCCCCCACAGATAAATACAGATTCTCAAACATCATTGGGCATTCCGTATCCTCCAAGCTTGACGCAGGGGACTATTCAACACCGGCCCTGCTTAGCGCAACGCTATCACATATTAGGGAGCCCTTAGCCTAATCGGGGGCATCACTAAGCCCCGATCCCCGACCCCACTTTTGCCGAGTCGGCCCTGCTTCTTTCCATCCCTCCAATCAGTTGTTGCTATATCACCGACATCGTCCTTTGGGGCTTCAAGTGCCCAGTAGCATGTAAGATTTCTCCACCGTTCATCTACTACGCCCAGGGCTTGTTCCTGCTAGTCTGTGTGATGGTTGGCCAACACAGCTTGTTACCCCTTTCTACTACCGAGTAGTCAACGCTCCTATTTCAAATTTAAATACTAACCGTTCCTCCTACTTTTGAACACACCCACTTCTCAACCCTACCTGCAGATTACGCTTACCACAAGTAAAAAATGAAGGCCATTCATCTCTGGGTCGCAACCGCCCTAATGGTACCACGGGCTCTAGCGGCCACTGCTACCTCCACTACCTCTACGTCCACCACCTCCACTGCCGCCGCCGCAAGCTGTACAGCTTCCCTCATCACGACTCTGTGCAGCTACCCGGAACCCGGCGACGACTTTGCCGTCGCCAGCGAGAGCACGGCCGACTGCTGGGATTACTGCAACGCCCACCCTCCGTGCAGCTTTGTGATCTTCGCCGCTGGCAACCCTACCACCGGAACCGGCACGTGCTGGCTGTACCCGGGGCAATCCTACAACGCGAGCGAAGGCAGTTCCGATTGCAGCAGCCCCTACCTGTCCGTCTACGACGAACCCGTGTGTTCGGGCGGGAGCGCAACCACCACCACGGCTGGCGCCTGCGCCGCCACCGCGACTCCCACCGCTGTCGCCTCGGGCTGCGGGTACCCGGCGCCCAGCGACTGCTTTGACGACTGTGTGACCAGTACCGGTGCACCGGACTGCTTGAGTCTATGTGCCGAGGCCGATTCCTGCAGCTACGTTGTCTTCAACCCGGAGAATGCGGACAACTCGACCTATGCCGCGGGCAACTGCTGGATCTACCCGAACGGGACCTACGACGCCGGGTCTGCGACTACTTGCAGCGGTGATCCGGAGCAGTACGTGTACAACAACGTGTGTCCCAAGGCGTCGTCTTCATCGTCCGCGCTTTCGTCATCTGCTACGGGCACTGGAACTGTAGCTACGACTACAGGCTCTACGGGTACCGAAATCGCCGATCAAACTGCGGCCTCGTCTACCAGCAGCGAGAATTCTGCGTCTGCCGGCCTCTCGCATACTAGTCCACTGGCGATAGGCATGGCAATGGTAGTATTGCAGGCCTTTTGGTGAGATTCTTGTGGTAATGGGTGGTTGTTCGGCGAAGCAATGTATGATATAAGGAGCTGCTAGAGTCCTCGAGTAAACTGCCTAGGACAATGAGAGAATTGTGGTATGCTAATCTGTATTCTTCTACTGCACCCAGGTCAACTGGCCGGGTCAAGACTGCCACCTGAATCCGGACGCATCAAACACGCTGCATCTGCCGTTATGGTATCCGAAGCCTCGTCTTGTGGATCCGGTACTACCTGTAGCATTTTGTGGCTAGATGGAGTGGCAATTCTTGCACATTATACGAGCACCAACCTAGCAAGCATGAGACAAAGTTTCGCAGTGCGCAATGGCATCACAGACTCGGTAACATGTATCCAAGTTCAGTCACGCGACTGGCAATCAACCCTCAAGTTCATTTTGCTTTTGGTGTTCTTCGACCATAGGTTATTGCGCCACCCGGAGGATAACATCTCCGCCGACGCCAAGTCTGCGTTCAGACCCGGAACTCTGTGGTGCCATCAGGGCTCGGTTGGACATCTGACCGCGCTAGCTGACTTCTCGAGAGGGTTGGAGCCTACAACCTCAAAACCGGCGGTTTGACCACTCCATCGTGGATCGCCGTTGTTGGACAAGCTTAGGGCCATTGATCTTTCCATCTCTAATTTTGTTTACACAAAATACCCGGATACAAAGATATATCTCACAAATCAAGGCCTCAAGCATCAGCTTGTGCCAATTCCGTGCTGATATTCACATATTCACATCGGAAGTAGCAGCTTGTTGTCCAGCTCAGGCAAATGTAATCCACGAATAGCACTGGCCCAGCATCGACAAGAAGGTTTTCACCCCCGTGCCAGCCAAGCATCCAAGCGATGCCAAGGCTCACCGTCTCGTATTGCCTTGCATGCCAGAGGATGTCCCGGCACGTGGCGTATACCCGGACTAAGTCTCCCCCGGAATTCTGGGCCTCCCCGCGTTTCTGCGGGGATTGCGGGGGAAATCTGGGGTGACAGCTGCGACAATTCGACGGCGGAGACACCCATGTTGACGGGTTCTTCGTCGACCCTGAGATTGTCTACGGTGTTTCCTTCACCGGTGGAGATGCGCAAGACATGGGTATAAATCGGTAGTCAGGCCTTGCAGGTCTACTACTGCAATGCACTCCTCTCCTTGACCTCCTCAATCAGAACCAACCCACTCATGGAAAGATAGCGATGGCCGCGCAAACCTCAGAGAAGACCGATCTCGCCCTCCAGGTGCAGAAGGCCAGCAACGTGCACGTGGAAGACATCCAGTCCTCTGAGCTTCTCAATGCAAAGGGGGGCGATTACTCGGGAGCCACAGCAAAGACCGATGAAGTGGAAATCCGTCTCGTCCGCAAGCTGGACCTGCGAATCATGCCCATCCTGTGGATGATGTATTTTCTGAATTATGTTGGTGATCGACTACAATACCAGTATGGTCCTCACTAACCAATCATCCAGCTGGACCGCAATGCCATTGCCAACGCGCGTCTCAACAACCTCGAGGAAAACCTCCATCTGGTCGGGACGCAATACAACACCTGCATCTCGATCCTGTTCATCGGGTAGGTGAAGCATATCCCACGCCCACAGCACCCTCCCACTGACTACAGCCAGCTACCTGCTCATGCAGATCCCCTCGAACATGTTCATGTCCTCCCCCAAGATCCGCCCCTCGCTCTTCATGAGCGTCTGCATGGCCAGCTGGGCGATCGTCTCCGCCCTCACAGCCCTCACCAAGAACTACGTCTCGCTGGTCCTGGTCCGGTTCTTCCTCGGCGTGACGGAGGCCCCCTTCTACCCCGGGGCACTCTTCCTGCTGTCACTGTTCTACACGCGCAAGGAGATCGCCCTGCGCATCTCCATCCTGTACACGGGGAACATCGTGGCGACCGCGGTAGCGGGCCTCATCGCGGCCGCGACCTTCGCCGCTCTCGACCAGAAACACCACCTGAAGGGCTGGCAATGGCTCTTTATCATCGAAGGGGTGGTCACCTTCTTCATCGCGGCCCTGGGCCTCCTCATGCTCCCCGACCACCCCCTCACTACGCGGTGGCTCACCCCAGCCGAGCGCCAGCTCGCCCACGACCGCATCACGCGCGACACCGTCGCCCACGCTGCCCCCGGGCCCGAAACCAGCCGCACCTGGACGGCCCTCCGCGATGCCCTCCGCGACCCCCGCCTCTACCTCCTGGCGTTCATGCAGAACATGCACCTCAGCGCATGCAGCTTCAACAACTTCTTTCCCACGGTGGTCGGCAGCCTGGGCTTCGACCGCACGATGACCCTCGTGCTGACCTGCCCGCCCTACCTCGTTTCCGGCGTATGCAGTGTCATCATCGGGATGACATCAGGCCGCTACAACGAGCGCACCTGGCACATCACGGGGAGCATGGGGCTCGCGGTGATCGGATTCGTGATCGCGTGTCTGACGCTCAACACGGCCGCGCGGTATCTGGCCTGCTTTCTGTTCGCGAGCGGCGCGTACGCGGTCAACTCGGTGATCCTGGGGTGGGTGTCGGCGACGCTGGGCCAGACCCCCCAGAAGAAGGCGGCCTCGCTGTCCGTGGTCAATGTCGTGGCCAATGCGTCGTATGTCTACACCGCGTATCTGTATCCGAAGAGCGACGGGCCGCGGTACCTGGTGGCCATGTCGGCGAATGCGGCGTTCGGGGTACTCACGATTGCGAGCGCGTGGGGGTTGCGGGGGTGGCTGCGGCGGACGAATCGCGCGATTCGCGAGGGGAGGGTGCCGGGCGGGGATGAGCGGGTGTTGTATGCTTATTAGGTCTTTTTGGATGTCTGCACTCAGGGTAGTTTTGGGGAGAATGGAGGGTTGTGTTGTGAATGTGTGCGGTGGTAGTCTGAGCTTATGTTTGAATGTCATTTCTTTCCTTAAGACAACACCATATCCTTCACGATAAGGAGCGACATTAGATCCAGTGGAGATAGATACAAAAAATTTCCAAGAGAATTCCCACTCGCAAATACTTCGGGCCTCACTTTTCCTCCCAAGAGTGTCTCCCCGTAGCACGATATGATTAAGCACTATACCGTCCACTCCAATTAAATAAAAACACAACAAGATAATCGCCTATCCCTCCCCAACCTGTATAAAGAGCGGTTGCTTCGGCTCGTACATTTCAAGAGCATACAGAAGCCCTCCTACACCTTCGTAGCGCGACCAGAGAGCCTCAGCTCAATATCGAAGCCCTAGATCACGCACTCAACCGTCGATCCATCTAAGCACGAACCATTAGCCCAGCCCAATCCAGTCCAGTCCAGTCCCATCCACCTCTCCTCCCTCTATCATCCCCATCAACCCAAACCAGAAAAGATGAAGAACATACCGCACCGCCTGGGCTTATCCTCATCCTTAACCCATCCCCGGGGCGTCTTGAACCACTTGCCGGACTCCTCGCCGTTCCTGTCCCGAATCCAATCATCAGCAATCGCAATCCCAACCACCTCAAGTTCAACCTCAATAGACGTCAAAGGAGGGGGCCATACTCATAGTAACAGAACGAAGTAAACGTCGCCCCGAGAATGGACGTTCCGTTCTCCGGGCTCGACGCGCAAGGGAACTTGTAGTAGGGGTAGGACACGCGGACCTGGCAGGGGTTGGCTTCCTTGCCTCCGCCACTGCCGCGGGCCGTGAGGCTGCTGCTGTCTTCCGCCGGGGCGGCGGTTGCGGCGTTCAGGGCGAGCGGGAGGAGGACGATGGCGGAGAGTGGGGATTTCATGACGCAAGGAAGAAAGTGACTTGTGCTGAGATCGGAGTAGAGTGTATATGTGTTGTGGAATTGTGTGCTGGTATCTGCTCGGATGTCGTTGTTTCAGTTTGGCGTGGGTTGGGGGGGTTTTTATAGATCTGGCAGCATACTGTGAAGAACAGCTTCAGGGTCTAGATTCGATACTAGGATGCGGGCATCATCATCATCATCAGTCTACACAGCCTCCTGGCCAGCCCAGGGCTGCACCTCTCCTAAGCCATGGGAACTGTCATCTAGTGAGGTGATTTGGGCAGATCCATAGTTTCGAGTGATGCGTGCTCGGGTCTTGGCGATGGGCGGATGGCAAAAAAATAGGGTTATGACATGTTGCAGATCCGCGACCGAGTACGCCCGCCGGGCGGTAGTCTGGGCCATCGGGGTGGGATGCTTGGCGTATGTTGGTATGTTCCACAAAAAGAGGTAACCTCGAGATCTAGATCGGTCTGGATTGCGTCTCTTGGCGATGCGAAAGACTGGGTAGCCTCCTATCTTTCACCTTTCACTGATGCAATATGTCATCTTGGCGTGGTCATATAGTGATCACTAAATGTGGCAACTACTATTTGACTGATGATACTCCGCATTCCCTATTTAGTAGTTTGATGTGTTTGAGAATCATCTACCTGCTGCATGTCTCCTCAGTATTCATCCACCTATACCTCCCAACTAGACCAGCTATGATCCCAAGACCACAAGTGCATTCTCTTACACACCCACTACACATCTCCACCCCTCCCCATCCACCGCCCCTTGACCCTCTGCGTAAACGCCACAAACTTGGCCACGCCCACCGCCGCCTCCACATGGCCCTCCGGATCCTCGACCTCCTCCGGAAACGCGATCCCCGTGCCATACAGCCCTTTGACCTCGTCATTCTCTTCCCACCCCCGGACCCGAAACCCCGACGACCGCATATCAAACTCCAGACTCCCATCCACCCTGCTCCCCTCCACATACACCCTCGGAATCGGGCCGCGCTCATACCCCACCGCCCACACCACATGCGTACACCGCGGCAACCACTCCCGGAACGCGGCCTCCTCATCCTCGCCATCGTCGACGAACCGCACGATCTCCGGATCCGGGGAGCGCTCCAACACCTCGCGGGCCCATTCCGCCGTCGCGCCTTTCAGGCCAGTGTTGTCGAAGATGATGCCGTCGTCGGTGTAGATGGCGTATTTGATGGGGCGGCGGTGGAAGTTGAGGATTGTGATGGCGCGGTGGGCGGGGCTCGACTGCGCGAGCTCGTAGAGGTTGCGCACGACGAGGATGCCGGAGTGGGAGTTGCCGATTACGGCGATGGTAGAGGGTTGGTTGCCGGGGAGGAGGGATGGGAGGAGCGAGCGGCGCATGCAGGTGTCCAGGTCTAGTTGGTGGAGGTTGGGGTTGTATTTTTGGTGGGTGGTGGGGGTGCGCGGCTGCGAGCCGGTGCTGAGGATCGTGCGGGTGGTCTTGATCGGGCTGGGTGAGGCGGGGGTGGTCTTTAGGGTCCAGATGTTCTTCTGGGGTTGAGGTTAGCTTTGCTGTGGGTTCTTGCTTGGGGAATAGAATGGGTGAGAATGAAAGGGGTTGACAGGAAGGGGGGGGCCCACGTCAAGATGCGCTTCCTCGACTGTAGCAGTCAGTTTCTCGACCTCCGGGCGCGCGAGCAATCCCTCGATCAGCATGCAGATCATGTCGCCGGCGACGCTGAGCTGGCAGGTGGAATTGTGGTCTATGGCTTCGAGGGCTGTGACTGCGTTGGGCGACGGGGTGGAGTCGGTGATTGAGCGCAGGGCTTGGGAGGAGTTGATGGCTTTCAGGTAGATTGCGACGGTCGTATTTCTGGGTGTTCGTTAGCAGAATGAACACACGTCCGATACTCGGTATGGTGGGAAGATCTTACGACGAAATCTCCCGGTACAGGCTGTTCAATCGTCCTCCTTGCCAGGCTGGGTCGATCCAGAGGATCTTTTGAGCTCCCGCGTCGAGCGAGGCTGCTACGGCGGCCATGCCCCCGGGACCGGCGCCTACGACGACGGCGTCGTATGTGGTTGCCATATTGGAGGTGTCGAGTCTTCAAATTTGACCTAAGAAGCTATGTGAAGACTGTACCGATGGAGCGATTCCTGCTTTTTTCGTCTATGCAGAGGTAATTTGCCGCGAGTGATATTATGACATCATCGGGGGTTGTTCGAAGGTTGCGGAGAGACTCTCTTGGCACAACACAGAACACATAAACTCTAGTGTTACAAATATTGAGCTGAGCTCTGACACATATGGGTCATAATGCTACTATCCCACATACATATATTGCTTACGACTAGACCTTATGGGGCCAATGATTGATATGCAGCAGCTGTAACAGTTAACGGGAATGCCTGCTGTCTTTGTCCGATCTCCGACCACTCCAGCTGCTCCCACGGTACAGTACAATCCATGACGGAGGTGTGCCTGTTGTGTACATATTCATCAAACACCTGCTTGCCCACCTCAGTCCAAATGCTCTACCCAGTCATCATAGGATTCGAGAACATATGTGGGAATGTTGCACAAGCATTCCCCTGAAAATAAGGCCGCTGCGATACCCTTGTGAGAGGCGGGCACCGGCCTTGGTTCCCCGATTCGGATCAATCAGATAAGCCTCGGGGATAAGATGTGGGGTCAGCCTCAGCCCACTGCACAGCCCACAGCCCACTCATCCCACCAAACTTCTTCATCTCCTCTGCCAAACATTATCCCCAATAAGACACCCCCTTGGCGCCAAGCACACATACACCATGGCTGAATCCAACGTGCAGAAAGACAAACCCGCCGAGCAGTACAGCTGGTACCAGCCCGACCTCGCGCAGGTCAAGGAGCCCGCCCGGACTCTGCTGGCCGAGTACAGCAAGATCCCCGAGGAGAAGATCATCGAACATGTCAAGGAGGTGGTGAGTGAGCACCTGACACCCTCAAGTGTATGATGATCTAAAATAGAGACCTACAGCGCGATCGCGCCTTCGCCGTGGTAAGCCACCCTTCCCTCCTCTTCACAACACCCAGATGTGCTAGCACTCAACTCACCAACCCACCAGTTCCCCTACCCCTGCATCGGATCCTTCCGCTTCCTCGACATCACCATCTGCGCCTCCCCGGCCTACCCAGAGATCCTCTCGCGACTCAAGACCTCAGACGAGACATACCTAGACCTAGGCTGCGCAATGGGTCAAGACATCCGCTACCTGGTAAATTCCGCCCCAACCCTGCGCCACCACCACCCCAACTGACTTGCCCAAGATCCACCAAGGCGCCCCCGCCTCCCGCCTCTACGGAAGCGACCTGCACCCCGAGTTCATCTCCCTGGGCTACGACCTCTTCGCCGACCGCGCCACGCTACCCACCGAATTCATCCCCAGCGACATCTTCGACCCCTCCTGCGCCCTCCTCACTCGACTGACCGGACAGGTCGATATCATCAACGCCGCCTCGTTCTTCCATCTCTTCGACTGGGCCACGCAGGTGGCGCTGGCCAAGCAGGTCATCGCGCTGCTGCGCCCGCAGAAGGGGTCGCTGCTCGTCGGCCGGCACGTCGGGGACTTTGACGCCGGGGAGCGCGCGGACAGCGAGCTGGGCAATACCTACTACCGGCATGATCTGGCGTCATGGCGGCGGATGTGGGCGCAGGTGATGGCGGAGACGGGCACGGAGTGGGAGGTCGACGTGCGGGCGGAGGAGTGGGCGGACGTCAAGCAGAATCGGCATAATCGGGAGAGTTCGTTCAAGATGGTTTTTGTGGTGAGGAGGGTTTAAGTTGGCTGTTTGGGTGGTGAGAGGGAGAGGGGGGGAGCGGGGGGTGAGGGTTTAGACGACGTGTGTGGTCAAGGTTGTAGGTGGAAGAGGGGAGCGGGTGGATAAGAGGTCACTCGCAGGGACACTGGCAACACAAGCAATCTCAGTCTTGTTGATTTTTGTTTGGTTGTCTTGAAGGTGAGCTGTGCATAAGGTCCTCAGTCGCCGATAGCTTTATCTTATCACCCCGAAGGTTGTCCCCAAGGTCCCTGTACAATACACGTTGATAAGAAATGAGCCAAAATATTCCTCACCAGATTCACCATCGTCACTTTTTTTTTCTCTGATTTTCTTTTCCTTCAGACGAAGACGAAGATGAAGCATAGCGATCTGGAGAGCGTCAGTCATGTTCGCCGTGATATGCGGACCCGGAAGAAGTACGCAGGCCAACCACCCCAGCAAACACAGCTAACCACTAGCAGAGCGGACTACCTCGTGCTCCCCCTCCTCGCCACCGGCTTCGCGACCTACCAAATCGACCGGACCAATATCGCCAGCGCATTGACTGGAGGCTTCGCCTCGGCCATCTCCGTCGACCAGAACACCATCAACCTGGGCAACCAGCTTCTGTTTCTGGGCGTCATTCTCTTGGAGATTCCTTCCAACATGGCTCTACAACGAGTGAGCCGTTCCCCTCTCCCGATCCCACAAATTATATTGTTGACAGTACTAGGTTGGCCCCCGTCGCTGGATTGGTGCCCAGGTCTTCATCTTCGGAGTCCTCGCCGCCCTCCAAATCTTCATCCGTAATCGCACAGGGTTCCTCATCACGCGGGCCGTGCTCGGCCTCGCGGAGGCAGGGTACATCCCGGCCGCGATGTACACACTCTCCACCTGGTACACGAAAGAACAACTGACGAAGCGCATTGCGATCTTCTTCTTCGGGATGTTCGGGGGTGCAGCAATTGCGCCGCTCCTGGGCGCCGCGCTGCTGAAGCTAGATGGCCGGGGCGGGTTAGCGGGGTGGAAGTGGATCTTTCTGGGTGAGCAGCATTTCCCGAGCTCAACCCCCGCATCCGAGGATTTGAAGCACAGCAATGCTAAGAAAATGCAGTCGAAGGTCTCTGGTCCATCATCATGGCCCTCCTCCTCTTCATAGGCCTTCCGGACCGCCCTCCCAATCCCCGGGAATCCAACTCACCCTCAACCCGCAACAGCAACAGCAACAGCGACAGCGACAGCAGCAGCAACAGCAGCAGTCTCGACAAGCCCACCCCCGACCAACCTCCCACCTCCCCCGCGAACGAACGCATCCCCTGGTCCCTCGTCTACAAGACCATAACCAACACCGCCAAATGGCCGCACTTCCTCGCCACCGGCTGCGTCTTCGCCACCTGGAGCCCGCTGACCACCTACACCCCCAGCATCATCATGTCCCTGGGCTTCAATCGGATCGCAGCCAACGCCCTCGCCGCCATCGGCAACGTCATCACCCTCCCGGTCATCTTTCTCTTCGCCTGGCTGAGCGACGCCACCGGGAAGAGGGGGTGTGCCGTCCTCCTCGCGATCGGCAGCTACCTCGTCGCGCTGGTGGTGCTGCGCACCGTGCAGCCGCACGTGGGCCGGTGGGGGCATGTTGGACTGTGGACGATGGTCAACGGGCTGGCGGTCGGGTATCACCCTGTGCATAATGCGTGGATTCAGGTGAAGTGTGACTCGGCGGGGGAGAGGAGTATTAGTGTTGCGTGAGTTTTGTTTTCTCTTTGAGGTTGGATAGAGAAGGGTGCGAGATGGGTTGCTGACTCTTTTGTTAGGTTGTGTAAGTTGCGACGCTGTGTGTGTGTGTGTGTGCTGAGTGCTGGAGACTGATTGTGTTTCCTAGTTGTTATGTCTGCGACCGCGGGGCTGATGGCGGGCAGCCAGATCTTCCGGGCGGGTGAGGCGGATGATTTGTAGGTTATCGTGAGAAACAAGGAGTGGGATTGCGCTAATGTGAGATCTAGTTATCCGAGGGGGTTGATGATTATGATTGCGCTGGTGGCGGTGGGGTTTGTGTTGGTGGTCGTGCAGATGGGGATATATCGGTTTACTGATGGGAAGAAAGCTGGGCCAGTGGAGCAAGAGTGCTGGGAATAGTGCGATTACCTCAAACCCCCAGTCTCATTCCCTGCGGCTTTCAGCTATCATGATGACTTTAGACAATGCGAGAGGGGGTTCCTCGGAAATTGGCCTCGTCCGATCCTGCACGACACGGTCTAAGTGCAACCAACCTCTGTTGGGAGTGGCCCTCTCGGGAGAACAAGACGCGAGGCCCTGGTCATCGAGGTACCAGATGTCAAAATGGTCAGATCCCCCGCATTCTTCTGTCTAAATGCTGGTACTTGAGTGGTCCAATGTGCCGATGTGGAGGACGAACAGCCGACCCCGGAGTTCCCACCTCGGCACTGCAGGATTGCGGGGCCCCGCACGAACCTCGCCAATCTCTGGTAACCCTGCGATTCCCTTGGGAGGGTCGTCAGGTACAATTCAGCACATCTTTCTGGCCCAGCTTGACTCGCTCGATTGAGGCAGAATCCAAAGGCTACGGGGGCGGGTTATATTGGAGAAGGTGTTAGATCGTATCACGAGAACGCGGCCGACATAAACCGACGACCAGGCTGGTTCTTTTTTTTGGTTTTTGCAGTGCCTGTAGCTGCTGCAAGCTGCTTGATGAGTGATATGCACTTCTCTCTTGGCTGCAGCTAACTCGGTTGATCACTATGCCGAAGGTACAATCCTGTCGGGTTATCCGAGCTTGCACCTTTCCTCAAGGCCAGGCAAGTATAAAGTCTCAGCTTCGCGGTGGGATCTTAGATTCACGCAAGATGTTGAGCAGCTGGTCCTCAAGTAAAAATGCTGTCTCTGCTTCCGCCCATTGTAGCAGCCCTAGTTGTGCCGGGGACTGTCGCCCACGGCACCAACGACCAGGTCCTGGCTGACCTCGACTACGGGACCTTCCAAAACCCGTCGAACCTCGTACGGCCGCGCTTCCGGTACTGGGTCAACGATGCCTCTGTCAGCCCCAGCACGGTCGAACAAGACCTGAAGGATATCGCGAAGTCCGGTGCCGGAGGCCTTGAACTTCTGGGATACTACAACTACGGTGATTCCGACAACTTCGGGGGCGGGTTGCAGGCGCCGCTGCAGGCGGACTGGACGCAGTACGGGTTTGGAAGTCCGGCCTGGAGTGAGTTCTCGGTCACCTAGTTGCCTTGCGTATGACACTTAATGATATGTCCAGAGAACCTCTCCCTCACGGTGCTGCGGACAGCGAAAGAGCTCGGGCTCGTGGTCGACTTCGCTGTCGGCCCCAACCAAGGGGCTGGAGTCCCGGCGCCATATCACGATGAAGGCCTTCTTTGGGATCTGGCCGCTAACAATGCCACTTTCTCAACTACCGATGGCTTTGAAGGAACGCTGCCGGGCTGGGGTATCGGTCAGCTCGTCACCGCGGTGACGGGGTCGGTCAAGTCATCCGGTGGCAGCGTGAAAGTCCTCGCCGTGGACTCTCTGCACGACATCACAGACTCTGTCAGCAGCAGCGGACACGTTCACATCCCGTCTTTGTCGTCGTCAGCCACGACGGAGAGTCACCACCTCTTTGCGTACTACCTTGTCCACGCGGACTACCGGGAGGTCCAGAGTCCCGCTGCCGTGCCCGCTGCCGTGCCGCAATCCCCCGTCAAAACGTGGTCGCAGAATGGGTCTTGGGTGGTGGACCATTTCTCGGTGGAGGGCGCTCACCTGATGGCCTCGTTCTGGCAGCAGTCACTGCTGGATGCGGAGATGTGCGATCTTCTACGCGAGGTAGGGAACTACATGTGGGAGGATAGCCAGGAATACAAGGCCGCCACCTGGTGGACTCCCCGCCTCCCGCAGGTCTTCCAGGCGAATCGCGGGTACAGTATCGCCAAGTATCTCCCTATCCTGGTGGGATCGGGCGTGCAATCTTCAAATGTCACCTACGTCACGGATGAGGCGGACGAGGGAAAAAGTCATGCGCAGGACTATGAGCAGACCGTGCGTGTATCCCTGCTTATCAAGGTATTAGGGCTAATGTGCAGCAGTTGACGGAGCTGAATGCCGAGTATCTGAGGGCACTCACCGAGTGGTCCAACAATCTGGGGGTCCAGTGGTCCTCCCAAGTTGTCTACAACATGCCCATGGACATGCTGGCCAACATCCCTGCCGTCAACGGCCCGGAGACCGAAACCCTGGGGTTTAGTAACTTGCTAGACGGGTACCGGCAATTCGCAGGCCCGGCTCACCTCGCCGGAAAGCGGATTGTTTCCAGTGAGGCGGGCGCGATCATGGGATCGGTGTATCAGGAGACCATCGACGAGCTTCTTTGGGGGCTGAAGCGCTCGTTAGCTGGGTCGGTCAACAACTTCATCCTGCACGGATGGCCCATGGGCGGCAACTACGGCAACACGACGTGGCCGGGCTTTACAACTTTTGCGTACCTCTTTTCTGAGATGCACGGGCCGCGGCAGCCTGCCTTCGAATTCTACTCGGACTGGGTGGACTACGTGGCGCGGAACCAGTGGGTGGCGCAGATCGGCATCCCGAAGGTGGATCTTGCATTCTGGGCGAAGAACACCACTGGATATGAGTCGATTTCGACGTTGTACGCGGCGAGTGATCTCGAGGAAGCAGGTAGGTGACATGCTGCAGGGGGGACTAGGCACCTGCTAACGGGGTAGGGTTCACGTACGAATACCTCAGCCCTGACAACTTCGATCTTCCGGAGGCATATGTCGCCCACGCCAGCTTAGCGCCGAATCGTCAGGCTTTCAAGGCTCTGATCGTCCGGGCAAACGAGACTCTAACGGTGGCCGGCGTAGGCAAGCTGGTCAAATATGCGCAACAAGGTCTTCCGATCATCTTCCCAGGTGGCGTACCCTCTACCTTCAGTGGATATGACCCCACGGGCCAGGCGCAGGCGCTACATCTCCTTCAAAACATCACCTCCCTCCCCAACGTCTACCTCGTAGCCGACCAAAACCTGGCTCAAACGCTTGAGTCTCTGCACATCCAGCCGCGGACATCCACCGCAACCAACAGCACGGTGCACACGACCTGGCACTACGACCCCACCACCAGGACCTCCTACATCTACATCTTCAACGACGCCGCCGGCCAGCGCGTCAACAGCACCGCAACCGGAACCATCACCTTCGCGACCACCGGCACCCCGCACCTCTACGACGCCTGGACGGGCTCTGTATCTGCAATAGCCATCTACAACCAAACCTCCACGCACACGACCATCCCCATCAACCTAGCAGGCAACCAAACCCTCATCATCGGCTTCCACCATTCCCGGAAACCCAACCCGCCATCACCACTGCACATCCCCATCCCCAATCCAGACACCCAGACCACCACCCTCCCCGAAGCAGCAATCTCAACCAAGCACAACAAAACCACCCTCACCCTCAAGCGCACCTACGACCCCTCCCCCCTCACCCTCCCCCTCCCCCTGTCCACAACCACCAACAAAACCCACCCCCTCAACCCCATGCTCACGCCCCCCATCCCGCTCACAAACTGGACACTAACCCTCGAATCCTGGACCCCACCCCCGGACATCTACAATATTACCCCCGGCCCGACCCGCACAAACACCACCTACCCACACCTCACCACCCTCCTCCCCTGGTCCCAGCTCAGCCCTGCCCTCCAAAACGTCTCAGGGATAGGCTACTACACCACGACCTTCACCCTCTCGGCCCACCACACGCAGCAAGGCGGGGGCGGCGCGATCCTCGACCTCGGAAAAGTCTCGCATGCGTTCCGGGTGAGGGTGAACGGCCACGCGATCGGGCCGGTGGATCTGAGTGCGGCCAGAAAGGATATCGGGGCGTGGGTGAGGGCGGGCCGGAACACGGTGGAGGTGGCTGTGGCGAGTCCGTTGGGGAATGTGGTGAGGGATTATTGGGAGATTATCAAAAGTGGGGGGAAGGGGGCAGGAGTGACGGGTGCGTTGCCGGCGGTGGCGGAGTATGGGTTGGTCAGGGTGGGGTGGGTTGTGCCGTATGAGGTTGTGGAGGTTGAGGTTGGTGGTGGTGGGCTTCGGTAGGGTGCTTTGGGGGGGCGCGGGGCGGTTATATGCATCTTGATAGCCACGATTCTACCTTTGGGGTAGAGCTTTGTTGTCTGAGGGTGTAGCGATGTGGAGATTTGTTTTGTTGCAGCTAATATCTATGGATGTAAATGGAAATGCATCCCAGGGCCGCCATCCTAAGAACCCGAATTCAGCCAGGCGTCGTCCAGCAGCTCCTGGGCTGTTTTCCTCTTCTCAGGGATCCACTGCAGCATCGACCGCATAAAGTCGAGAAACATCTGCTGGTTCTCTCCTGTAAGGTTCTCCTCTACCTTCTGCAGGGAAGTTGCAGGGACAGTGACCCCGCCCGCACCCAGCCATTTACCTACAGTAGAAGCGTCAGCGTAATCTCCTTATACGTCAGGCAGACTCACCCTCATCCGTAAAAACATGGCGCGTCTCCAGACTCCGTCGCACAAACGATCCAGGCGGCAACCCAAGATACGCCACCATCTCAGCCACATGATGCGAGGGTGAGTAGCCTCCGTCTTCGTCGCGCGCGTCGAACAGATGTTTGTCTTCGAAGATATCTCGCACCTGACACTAAGCCACATGGCTCTTCAGATTTGAGCCCCGCTTACCATGACACCAAGACCCCAGATATCAACCTTGGAGCCCCAATCCATATTGAACCGTACCTCGGGTGCCCTAATCTCCGGCTGGATGATTCCTCAGCGAGACCGACCGATGCAGATCGCAAATAACCGGCTGTCCCCATAGCATGTTCTTTGGAAGGCAGAGTAACCGGGAGGTGTACATTGTCCGACGGCTGTCCACCAACTTTCGGAGACTAGGGTATTGGTGTTCGGCTTTTTCCAAGTTGCGCGCTACCGAAAATGATTCCTCCAAGAGAAATTGGCGGCCAGAGCCAAAAGGGCCTAGTCACCAGCAACAGAGCCGGGCAAGCGTGGCGGATTGCATCTCAAGATAAAAAATATGTACCCGAAATGCATTAAAGAAGGGGGAAGAAGCCTACGATAAGCATCGACCACCAACCATGGCACTGCCGCTTGGGGTGAATGAAGGCCGTGAGTGAGGTCGGAGTGAGATTTTCGGGGTGAGACTTGCGAATGATCGTAGTCTAAACTACATTTGTCTTGTGTGGATACCTCCTAGCCGTCTTTTCCGGCCCTCCATCAAAGGGTCTTGTTCATCTTTTGGCTTCGTTTCTTGGTTCCGCAATAGTGGTAATATGACCTCTCCAGCCCGCTTTGTTAGATCACCGCATTTCCCCGGACTGAATTTCGCAATGTGATTCCATTTCGCCAACTGGTTGCAGAGGCTGTCTGAGTTCGCTTTCAATTGGTAATGGAATGGTGCTCATTTCTCCTAGAGCAGCCGTTTTGTGGCAGATCTCCTTTCTAAGGTCAGGAATCATATGAAGGAGGAGAACGTTGCAGGTCTGTGAATCTATCTTTTTCACCAACCTCACGCTAGATCTTGACCTGGGACGTCTAAGGAGATGTTATGACAGTACGGTAGGATGAAGCTACCAAGTTTAGCATTTACACCTGTCTGACGCATATATTAATTGCTGAAAAGGGTCAGGCGGCTGCGGTCAACCAGTCTACATGATCGAATTTAGGGTCCGTCTGATGCCACATGCTTGCTCAAGAGAATAGAGGCTGGCTATCACAGATCCAGCTTTGAGAAAGAAGACTGGCTGTGTGTCCGACGGCCAAGTGAAACTCGCTTAATCAAGAATGAGGACAGTACAGACCACTTGACATGGCAATGTACATGAATGCAGGTGTATAAATATAGAACACCTCCAAGCAGTCAGCATCGCAAGGCTGGGTCAAAAACGCCAATAGAGACAACCTGATCACACCTACCCCGCTCCTCACATGGAATAGATGCAGCGGGTGAAATATCCCACCAGCTGTATGTAGTCTTACCTGACATAGGCGACTGAAGTTTCGCATTTCTACAAGACACCCATAGATTCTTTCAATCTCATCCCAGTCTTCTATTCCGGTGTTTTATAATATGTCTCTTCCCAGAAAAAGAGAGTGGAATAGACTAGACGACAAACTCCCTGACTCCGCTCCTGGTGTATGGTCGTGGTCATTGCAATGAATCCAATAACATTGGAGGCGCGATAATCATGTATTTGATTAAGGATTCGCTTACCATCGCTCATTCTGTTCATGCGTGAATTGTATACTGCGTGCTTTACCCTGCCTACTATCACCGAAAAGGGAGGTTAGGAAACTGTGCCTGCTTAACCACCTGAAGAGGGATAGTGCGGCGCAGCCCCTTGCATTTTTGGGCAGCCCGCAGGAGCCGCGAAATACGAGTGATTCGCCCAAATATCAGGCTTTGAGAGCCGAATCCCTTCTAGAAAAATGTGAGCGGCCAATTTCAATGCCTTTTAACTCCAAGGGAACTAGGCTCATTCTTTTCTCTCGAGCGGCGCGAGGCTGACCAGCAACGTGGTTTGCGACGGATGGGCACCAGTGCTATCAGAGATCCGCAATCCTTATAGAAGGCATGTGTTAGTCGACAAAAGTGGAAGCAGGTCTTTGCCCTTTGGGTTGATCTTGTATCTTGGTAACATGTAGCATCTCAATACCTTTCTCGTGTTGAGGTTCAGCCAGTTATGACAGAGACAGGCATACGTGTTATGTACCAGATAGTCAAGTAAAACAATTCCAGATGCGTCTACTGCCCGCGCTCTGACCTGAGTAGTATATTGTCTAGTAGATAAGATTCTTATAGCAGAACAAAGGTCAGTTCGTCTAGGTAGAAGGCTAATGAGTATAAATCTATGCTTGTTCATCCACGTATCATCTGCCATCAAGTTTGAAGATACGAAGCAACAGCCTGAGGTTAGCTTTACTTGATCACAATTAAAATCCTTACATGTCTTTTCTGTGGTGCAACTTAACAAAACTCACGTCTATTCATCTGATCCACCGATCAAGTCAATAAGAATGGAGACAGTTTCGTTTCGATTGTCAGAAGAGGATCTATTTCGCAGGAAGACCAGGGTGGAAGGAATGCTCGGCTATAAATTTCAGATTGATGAGACTCGTTTAATAGAGGCTCTCACCGCACCCGGTGCTGAGGGAGAGGAACGCCAAGGGAATCGATACTTGGCAGATTTTGGACTCGATACTATCCGTTCCTGCGTTGCTTTTGACGGGTATAAAAAGAAGGTTAAACCAAGTAAGTTCTGACGCTTGATATTCAGTTGATCGAGTATCATTTAATGCACTGTAGGTAATACTGCCAGCTTGAAACAACGGATCTGCAGCTACTCTTATCTGCAAAAAGTGGCTGAGCATACGGGCTTCGACGAATGCATCATCTATAATCCCCGATCAGGGAAAGGTCGACCTGTTGTTGTCGGGAAAGCTCTTGCAGCAGCCATCGGTGCTGCGCATTTAGATAATGGTTGGAACTATGAACGAACGCTAAATATCATTTATAAGCTGGGGTGAGCCCTTAAGAAATACCTGCCCCTGCAGGAGCACGCTTGTACTGACATTCTCATTAAGATTACTGACTGATAACGACAATGGTGTTGATTCTCAACTTCTGAGAGGAGTGCAGTCCGAAATTCCATCCGAGCTGAATGTTAGCGACATGTCATTTACAATGACTGCGGCCACAATTGAGGTCGTTGACTATTCGGTCACTCTCATCAATGGAAATGGAGAAGACACCAGTGTTTCTGTTGTCACTGGAGCTCGAGACGATGTGCATTTGGCTGTTCTCCCAGCTAATGGAGCTCAAGAAGCTCCCCTGTCAGGAAGCTCAGGGCATCCGAGCAAGAGGGAGAACGGCAATATGCCACAAGATTCCGACACTAATATGCCGACAAAGAAACGCCCACAAAAAGAGGACAGTCGGCTTAGGGCTTATTTGGAATGCGAAGAAAGCAGATGCGCGAACCACGGACTGCCTTTACCGACTGAAACGTACTATGCCGAAAATATTCAAGCGACTCTCAGAAGACAAGCTAGATCTCGTAATCTGATAACCTGTCAGAGGTTAATTCTGTGTGTTGGAAGCGCAGAATCTCTCATCACTCTACGAGAGGCAATCAAGTTTTGGCGCGAAGAGACCATTCAGAGCTTAGGGCTCCCTCTGCAAGCGCTGACAGCGAGAGACCTTCTGAGACTGATTGAAAGCAATGCAGAAACCATCTCTTATCACCTGGTACTGCAGAGATACTACATCTTGGAACTTTTCAAGAAGAGTGGGGGAACCGCTACGCCATCTTGTACGGGATTCCTAGCTGTGGACTATCATGGGATCAACCTCAGCAGAAAGCCAGGTAATCCTGTGCATAGCATGGACGCAGATGTATCCAAGAGAATACTGCAGGAAGTGGAGCCGCTGCTAGATGGAAATTCTCCCCAATACAAGAACAGGCTCGAGACCATTAAAACGCTTCGGGCTCTAGGCATGAAGTATCACATCTTAACCTCCAACTTCGGTCCAGGAATACTAGCCTTGATACCATCCAGCGAACAGATCGGCCAGATTGGGGTGACGATTTCGGCTCCGGAGTAGGTACAGCAGAAGAAAATCGCGGAATCTTATATTAACATCATACTAGTATTTCACGCCTTCCAATCTCTCTTTTCAAGGACGTCATCAGCATCTTGAATGAGACCCAAGGGCTGGAGCTGAGGAAGCTTAGTCAAGCTGTATGGGACAAATTGAAAGACATGCTAGTCCATTCGGAAAACCCAGGCGGAAGAAGACTTTGGTTGGAGACTATTGAGAGCAGCGATTTACTCAGATTTCCAAAAAACTCGCCAATCCTGGAACGACTCTTTGACTGGACATGAGATATACATGCTATCAGAAACAG
Source organism: Aspergillus fijiensis CBS 313.89 (assembly GCF_003184825.1). Classification (NCBI taxonomy): domain Eukaryota; kingdom Fungi; phylum Ascomycota; class Eurotiomycetes; order Eurotiales; family Aspergillaceae; genus Aspergillus; species Aspergillus fijiensis. The sequence continues at coordinate 530,428 of NW_024468987.1, forward strand.
TACCATTGTTACCTGCTGGTTGGTCATGATAATCCCAGGGCGGCAGCACTACTCGGGAGTGAATGAGTTACATGTCAGATCGATATTCTTATCGTTAAAACTGGGCATATGATAAAGATGTGAATATCCATCATCGGGAGTGAAATCTCTCTTGGAGAGTACATTATCTGTAGTTCGAGTCCATGTGGTGGCCATGTGGTTGCCAAAACCAAGCAAGCTCGGTCAAATCGGAGAAGCCGTAATGTCGAGGCTTCAAACAAGTCGCCGGAGTAGGATCACAATTAATACACACAAGTTCTCTTGAGATAAGAAGCCTTGAGTTATTGAGACACGTCAATTGAATTTGATACTTCTCCACGTCCGTCATAGCCATCAAACGGGGAAAGAAGGAAAGGTCATCATCCCGCAAGGAGTCACTTCAAGTATTACCGAACCGTAATTAAACATTCATCCAAAAAGAAGATCGTGCAAAGAAAGTTGCGAGTAAAAAGGCAGAACAAAAATACCAAGCATTCTCTTTCCAAGTGAAGGTTCGAACACCCAGATTTCGTTTGAAAAAGAAATATGCGGGGATTGAGGTAGGTGGCGGTCAACAGGTGCTTCCATAGCATTCAGCATTCCCGAAGTAGAAACAGATGGCTGTCTCTAGGACTTGTATCCTATCGTCGGGCAAGTTGTAGATCTTGGAATTTCTCTATACCCCGCTATGTATTGTTTGGATGTAGTCTGCTGTACAGACTTGGCCTTGACCGCTCCACATCATTCAGTGTTGCTCTTCCTTGCGACATGCATTCCTCCCTGATTCTTGGCAGCGAAGACGATTATTCTTACGATTCAGACGTATATTTAACGTACGATCAACCTTCCTTGTGCAACCTTGATTCATGATTTCTGACGCTCACGCTTTACAATTCCAAGCTATTCCAAGAAGACAACTATAACATGGCTTCAATGGCCAAACATTCACATAACCCGAAGCCGGAACCGTCCGAACGTTCGTTCCACTCTATCTTCAGTGATGACATGCAAAAATATCATAACAAACTCTTGGGATATAACGACTTTCACCAAGAGCTCAAAGAGCAAAACATCTCTCCCATCATTATGACTGGTATATTCAGGGGATTCACGAAGGATATCGCATCGCTTGTTCCTCAATTCGGTCTCCTGGCAGGCGTACAAGATGCTAGGTATCCTGCTCTGGCAGATGACCCCCGCCTGTTATTCAATGTCACTCCTCCATCAAGCACGTTTATTTGCGGGTCCCAAGGTTCCGGCAAAAGTCATACGCTCTCATGCATGCTAGAGACCTGTCTAATCTCATCCAAAGCTGGATATTTGTCAAATCCTTTGACGGGATTGGTCTTCCACTACGACACCTTCATTAGTGACCTCATGGGATCACCGTGTGAAGCTGCCTTTTTATCGTCAAATCCCGATGTGGAAGTGCGTGTCTTATGTGCGCCAACAAATCTCCATGCTATCAGAGTATGTATGGGGCTAAAATTCTTCAGGGGAGTTTTATTGCTGACTCGAGTGTTCTGACAAGGGTGCCTACTCAAGACTCAATGTCACAGTGTCTGCTCTAGAGATAGATCAAAGAGATCTCAATACCAAGCGAATGCTAGACCTGATGGCGGTCGGACAAGACGATGGCCAAATACCCTTGTATATGCACACGGTAAAGCGTATACTTCGGGAGATGCGGACTTTGCAGCAGAAAGCAAAAACAGCGTTTAGCTATAGTGCTTTCAAGAAGAGGCTTCTGGATTCGCCATTGACCCCTGCTCAGCTCGAGCCACTGAAGCAAAGGCTGGACATGCTCGAGAGCTTCATGCCACGGACGCAAACCAAGACTGATATTGGGAAGAATCATTCGGTCTCAGCAGGAACTAATTGGAAGCCAAAGGTCAGTATGAGTGGACTGAAGACAATTTCACTTCAAACTCGGTCAGTTTGCCGCATTGACTGACCTTCAAGCCAGCCACGCCGTTTGACCATTGTGGATCTGTCCTGCCCATGTATCTCGCCAGACACAGCATGCTCCCTGTTCAACATTTGCCTGGGCATATTTCTCGAACAAGATTCTCACATCGGGAAGGTTGTTGCTCTCGATGAAGCCCACAAGGTATGCGACCAATCTGGAAGATGTCTTCTTTGAGCATTGTGCTGATAGTATATAGTATATGAACAGCTCTATTGAAGCTCGCGGCTTTACCGAAACACTGTTATCGGCAGTCCGGCTCCAGCGTCATCTCGGCATCCGTATGATTATATCCACACAGGAACCGACAATCTCGACAGCACTCTTGAATCTCTGTTCAACGACCATTGTGCACCATTTTACCTCGCCGGAATGGCTACGTATTCTTCATAAACACCTAGCCGGAGCTAAAGAAGATGTTGTCGAGAGGTTTCAAGCAGCAGAATCGAACAACTCGTCTACGGCTTCCAACACGCAGCAAGGTTTATTTGACAAGATAGTGAGCCTGCGAGTTGGTGAGGCCATGATATTCTCACCAAGTGCGATCACCCGAGTAACGCGAGCTGATGAGGATGGTACGCTTTCCTTCGAGCGTCTTGGCAACGGCAACCTCAAGGTCAAAGTGAGGCAGCGACTCACGCTTGATGGAGGGCTTAGCGTACTGTGCCGCTGAAAGAATAGCTTACCCCAATGACAAATTTGTTGGCGATAGGATTTGGGACCGGAATTGACATGGCGCAGTCCGGAATTATGGTGGCCATATAGTATGTGGGTAAGGAGAAATGCTACACAAAGGCTGTTCTCAATGTATGGATGCATGGTACTCAGAATGAGGATGAGTTGCTCAATCGGTAGTGCTACTCATTCTTCTCAATTTTACTACATATCATCATGATCTTCCAGATGGATTCTGTACTGCTGAATTCAAGCATGACTTCCTCGTGCTTTTCCGAGTTATACAAGCCAAATCAGCGGAGACAATCTCTGCGCTAGCGGTCCATTTCAGCGTCTGAGAGCATTATGCGTCCTGCTGGATCCTCCAGCTGTTACCAATGACTGTTTCTATTGGCCGACTAGCCTATTTCCCAAGAGTATACAAAGTTTGTACAATGCTCACCCGCGGTGCTGACAACGGGCTAAGCTGGTGCCTGGAAGGTTGTTTTCTGTTGGCTCAAGAGAAATGCTATCCATAACAAAGAAAAGTCCTCTCATTGTCGGGCGAAGGAGAAGGTTGGCCTACTGAGTTGAGCTAAAACAGCCTCAGACAAGGTATGCCAATCATTACATTTTACTTTGTCTACTCGTGGACTACTGCCCAATAAAATTATCCAACAGGCTATTAGCGTGGAAGGGGGCAGAAATTAGCGCGAGGGGGGTCAGAGTGCCAACACTTGCCACGACTCCACTCGAGCTGTGTGCCCCGCATAAGTTCATCCCTGCGATTCTTACGGTTGGCGTTTATCAAAATCTAGTCATCCCACCCCCTCCGAGCTGCTACTTTCAAGCTGACGAGGCTGTCTGGCCTGTTGGGCGGGGTTATGAGACTGCGCCGCAAATGCCTGAGGCATGTATAGGGTTGGCATAAATGCGAAGACGAGGTCCTTTCATGCCTCCTTCTTTCCTTCTTATCCTCACGTTTGATACTCTTGTTAGTGAGATTGATAGTTATTTTTATTTTTCATACCACAATCTGGTTTGATACTCTTGTTAGTGAGATTGATAGTTGTTTTTATTTTTCATACCACAATCAGAGGAGCTCAGTCCAATACTGCAAGCTTAGAGCTGGCCAGCTCCCAACATACAATTCGACAGTCATTGCCCCTCCTCGGCTCCTTACTCCGACAGTGACACCATGAAAGGGTTACTTCCCGCTATCTGCACCGGCCTTTTGGTATGCCATGTTCAGGCTGGCCCAGCAGCATACGGGATTTGCCAAGCCGGCTGCGCATCTGTGGTCACAGCTTGCTACGCAGCAGCAGGCTTCACTTGGGGAGCAACTCTTGGGGCTACTGCGCCAGCATCCGTTTTAGCCTGTAATGGTGCCTTTGGGATCTGTCAAGGTGCATGTGCCACTGCTTTACTGGCACCAACCTTATAAGGTGCGGTAATTGTACGTTCTATACTACTAATCTTCCATCTCGTAATTTGCATGCTGACTCGTCCAGTTTCGAAATCTCTTTGAGACAGTCGGTTAGGGCGAGAACATAGGTTCCATCAACTTTCAGTCTCGAAAGGGTATTGGCAGAATTACTAAGGTGGGCTTGCTGATCTCGCGGGGACAGCCAATCGGCTCTTGGGGCTCTAGTGCGGATGTGCGAATGTGTTGATGCAATTGCTTTGTATTTATTTTTGTCCTACTCCAGAATCCAGTTCCTAAAGCTTGTCTTCCTTACTTTCTGCAATGTGAAAGTTCCTCATCCCGGCGGTGATCCATTCGCTGATGTCCTCTCTCTGGCGAGGCTGGAGATCATGGAAACTTGACTTCAAGTCAATCGGCCTGAGGCAGCTTGCTGGTTCAGTGACCTCATCTCTCCGACGAACATCTGCATCAGATTCCTTCCAGTTGCTAATGAAGTCTTGTGCTTGAGCATGTGTCGTGAAGCACTTGTAACATGCATGCGGATACCCATTGACTTGCGATTCGGCATCCCTGATTTGATGCTTGTGAGTGACCTGACTTGATCTTCCAGGGTCATGGAATACGTACTCCCAGGAGAGATACACACCTGGTTTTCGACCAAGGGCCACTGCATAAAATTTCCCTCGAGAGAACCGAGTACGAGTCTCTTTAGAGCTCTCGCGAATCACCAATCTAGGCTTGTCTATTCCCTTGGCCTCCAGATACTTCTGGGCTTCAGATAGAGTTGCGAAGCCCTTGAAGGTTGAATCACAGCCAGTAATATGCGGATGTGCATCTGCCCTAGAATCAAAGATCAGTGGGGGTTTTATATCCTGCCCGAGTTCGAGTTACCAAGAGGAGAATATCGTAGCTTCCGCAACCCGTCCGGAAACTACTGCATAATATCTCTTGTTTTCCTTTTTCATCACTGAGAAGTGATACAAAAAGACTGAAGTATCGTTCGAAAAGGGGTCAACCACACAGCATTGGATGCCTAATTGATAATGCTCCCTATCAGTGCGAGAAACTGTGTAAAGTGATCATCGACAACTTAAGTCACCTTGAGCGGACCTCCAAGGTTTCTTAAATCCTGCCGTGAACTACTTTCTGCCTGGCAAATGGTTGCGTGGGGTGTGAGTGGTCCGTATTGACCCGTTGGAAAGTTTGGTGTTAAGCGCCAAAGCGTTGTCGCCTGATTCCCCAATGTCTGTTTAACCCAACCCCACTCGGAGTAGGAAACCTTAGTATTTTGCATAGCATACATGAATGACTTCTGCGCGAAGGGCTTACGACTGACACCAGTTCAGGAGACGGTTCACTGCCGGTCAGGGGAGAAGATATTCTTCATGATATACAAAAGTGGCGGCAGCCCGAAGCCAATAATGACCACCTAAACCGTCCGGCGTAAGCACATTGCGAGCACCTACGTTCCTTTGTCATGCCATTCAAGTGGATAGAGAGTCACGTTGAATTCAAGTTTCGGGATCGATATTGTCTCCAAACTCACTCATAACTTCCAGGAAAGCGTGATGTATTTGATGGTAACAGAACCTGTAGAGGGAAAGCAGGCGCAGCCAAGTATAATTGATTACTACATCCACTTGGCACAGTACGGGGATGAATGGCAAATACGGGTATGATCCTTTCCGCCAGTAAGACGCCACGAGAAGGGGTTCAAAAAAGGACATTGCCTCGGCGACTCGCTGTCACGGGCGCGGCCCGGTCCAGACCCCCGCCTACTCCGCCTACGCGCCTCGAGAATCCTTATTCTGCCACAAAAGGAGCAAAGGATAATATTGAACGTAGAACTAAGGCGCCAGATGAAACGTTGCGGCTGGATACCAGACTATAGGACCGACCACTCGAACACATTAGCAAGAAAATGAAACAATTCTCAATGCCTGCCCTTGTAACCCTTGCTTTTCTTCTTTGACTTGCCTTGCCCATAGCGGTCATACCCCTGCGTGGAAGCCTCAGGTGACGCCTGTTCGTAGTCCATATCCGAAGGAGCTCCTGGAAACTGGTCATACTCCTCCTCCTTCACATATTCACCCTCGGGGTCAGAAGTGAGCATCGCAGGCGGTTTGCCGAGGCTTTGGTCTCCTTCGCGTTGGACCTCAGAATCTTCATTCTCCGGGCTTGCACGAGCATCGGAGCCATCAAGATCCGCAGACTGAAGCCGCAACGAAGCATCACGACTGTCCCAAGACTGCTCCTCAAAAGGCTGCGTATCTTTGACCTTCTCAGGGTCTATGCCACGATTACCAACAAATCTTCGACATGTTTCCAAGCCATTTCTGAGGATTTGTTTGTTTCGGTTCAATTGCTCCCGAAGTGTACGAGTTTCCTCAGATTCGCCGGCGATGCGCGACACCAATGTATGCTTCATTTCAAATACCTTGACGGGTGTGAAGATGGAAGCCAGGGACTGAATCAGCTTGACCTCTACTACTTCCACCGCGACGTCGTCGATAAATCGTTTCAATGCCACCTGAGGAAAATAAAGATTGATCAGATGGGCAAAACAGGGATGAAAAAGCACTCTGCCGTACCTTGTAGTAAGCAAGCATACAATCCAAAGCTTCAGTCGAAGCTAGTCTCATCATATCTGGCTCACGGCACTGGAGAAGTGAGTCAAGAAGATCCTGAAGGCAGTATACTCCATCGAGGCTGCGTAGCGTCTGTAGATCGTCAACTCCAAAGTACCGCTCGATGAGGCCGGTCATTTCGCTCTGCTGTCTACTAGCACGGATCTTCTGCAGTGTTTCCGTGAAATAGTGGTTGTAGGTGATAGGATGGCTTTTTTGATGAGTTTCGAGAAGCTCTTCACATCTTTTGATCAAGATCTCCCGCAGTTGGTCCAGTGCAGGTGAGATGACTTCAGCAAAAAGAACAATCGAAGTCCCTTCATCCGAGATATGACCTACTAGGAGCGACAAAAATCTTTGAGCTGCACGCCAGGTGGTGAGAATATGCTCGCGTGTTATAACCTCCCAAGGACGACATTGTTCCAGGAATAATTCCCCGACAATCATAGGATTAAACGTGCCGGGTAGCTCCCGTCCTCGTGTCTGCCTCATAAGCTCCTGAATGTGATCGATGAAGCCGCTTCGAGTAACTGAGACCTGCGTTTGAGTGAAGGGCTCCAACTGGCTGTCATTATCTGTGATTTTGCGGTAGTTTCCTCGTCTGTTGAGACGATCCGCAAAGGCCTCGTTCAAATTCTGGATCACAGCGCGAAGCCGCTTGTGACGTCCCGTCGTGGATTGATTATCTTCGAAGAACGTCTCGTTGTAGGTGCCGTCCACAGCAGCCTTGATCAGGGATTGAAAAGATTGGCTGATGTTTATCAGGTAGACTTTTTGCTCATCAAGAGTGGCCCGCGGCTCACCGAGCTTCCTCAATTGCAGCGTGCATTCGTCCTCCGTTGCTTCAATCTCCTCGATAAGACTTGGAAGCTCGGCCGCAATCTGTCGCAATAGTAATTTGCTGAGGCGGGTTCGCAGCGAGGATATTCCAACCAACGACGCTGGCATCTCCGCCCAGGCTCCCCTGGAAAAGAATTCCCGCTCCTTTTGATCGCGTTCGGCGAGGGTCCCAGTCCCCTGGTCACTGTCCATATTCCGGAGCGTATGCCAACCCAGCCGGAATTCCACGTCCCGGTTTCTCGCTAGTGATATGAACATCCGTTCGCTCTCTGAAGTTGCGACCAAAGTATCGGGCTTTGTGATGACCCCTAGGGTTCGATTGCCCGATTTATCAGCTTCCCTTGCCAGCCGGAGCACGATCTGGTTGGCGTAGTCATTCTTCGCCGAGATTACTGCTAATATAATGCTTCGTGGCTCTTTCATGTAGGACTGAACCACATCTTGGACCAACTGAACATCAGCAGCAGATTGTTGTTTAGTTTCAGAGTGAATGAGTCCTGGAAGATCGACGATGGTCAGATGCGGCCTGTCAGGCCCTGACACCTCAACCCGTAATAGATCGTTCGAGAATGCTTTGCCATGGGTGGATATACCCATCGCAGCTTTGGCATTATCGATCAGTTCAGGAAGCCCATCGAAGCCATCAAGCTCCTCGCAAAAGCTACCCAGTGATCGTTGCTCGGATTCGCTGCGCGAGTGATGAGGTACGATCGATACTCTGACTCCGACGCTGGCGTCCTGGCGGAGCACAAGTTCTGTCGGGAATCGTGTACAGAGATTGCTTTTGACAGGAAAGGATACTCCTGAAATAGCCTCCAGCACAGAGCTCTTCCCTGATGACTGGTCGCCACACACGATGATCTGCGGTAGAGACACGAAATGGCTAATGCCCTGGGATCGAAGGGTGTCAATCGAGTTCAAGAGATCAAGTTGCTCCTCAGTACATAGACTATCCAGAGCTCTGGAATTAAACTCTCTGAGGACCATATTCGCAGAATGTAAGGAATTGATGAATCTTTTCGGAATCAATGAATCAAGTAGAAAATGAAAATTAAGGATCTTACAGAAGGAAACTGGCCACTTGTATATATAGTCGAATTCGGCCACCAGTACTCAGGGATCTTTGGCATTAAATTTGTCTTATCTAGCCTCCTCAGTCTAGATGGGCCTCTTCGAGTTGACGCTAAGACGAAAGCAAGGAGCATGGCATGCATGAGTGTTGTCTACTATTCACACATTCGCAAAACAGAGGAAAACTCGCTTGAAATGAAGGAACCGAATCAGGAAAAAAAGGAAAGACACAGGTATTGCTAGCTTCCGGAATTTTGATTTGAGTGAGTTATTTACTTACCAGTCGTTGCGGTCGATCCTCCCCCATTTTTTAGGCTGAAGACAATCCAGTAGCCTTGATGAATTTCTGGCCGTTATGCAAAGTAAGTCTCCCAGATGTGGGTTAGTGCGACAAAAATGCCATGCTCACTGCTTCGCATCGAGGAGGAACCGACCCCTGGCCTTTTAAACACCGAATCCGCAGGAGGTTGCACATAGCACGTATGCATGGCTCTTCACGTCGTGCAGCTCAGGTTCGCGATGTACCTCATCTGGACAGAAACGTCCTAAATAGGTCGTCTGACAGCTGTAGTCGCTGGATTTGTCATTGGGTTATTGGTTTTCTCTGCTGCAAAGTTAGCTCTCTTGGGGTCCGTCCAAACTATTCGTCGGCGAGAGAGCTACTTTTCAGAACAGGGATTAGTATCATTCCAAGCACAGAATAATTCCTGTCGTTCCCAGCAAATGTTTAACCTTTTACGCTAGGTAAGACATGCTCGTGTAATGGGGAGGGAGATAAGCCAGGCTAAGCATCCTAAAATGCGCGTTAGGAATTTCGTACGGTCTGCCGGGGGATCGTATTCAAAGTACTGCCAGGTTAGGAAGTTAAGCAGGTTTGTTGCTTTAACCACCAAAATAGGAATGGTCTGGTTGTTAAATTCACATGACCTGCAGAAGCCACATACCCCGCTCAGAGGGACAGACGCTAAAAACAAGCATGATGATGCACTTGAGATGTCTTTCGAGGACTGAGTTGATGTGCTATATATTTTCATCTGCTGATGCAAAGAATCGCATTCGCGAGTTTACCGTGATCTCCATCCCAAATCCTAGCAACATGGCCAACCATGGCAGCGAACTTGTTGTTTATATCCAGAAACAGTTAGGCGTTACATTTGATAAGCCATTACTGATTCACGAAGCATTCATGGCTGCCGGCGCCGTCAACAGAGATGGTAACAAGGACCTAGCTCTTATTGGAGATTCAGCCCTTCAACTTTTCCTACAAACGCAAGGCCGTGCTAGGAACGCAAGCCGTGGTATGCAAGTAATTCTCCTCGAATAATATTTGAGTCAGTTTCACTAAGTTTGCGTATAATGCAGAACGAATCAATCAAGTCGTCTCCCGAATCGCTGGTAATACGAACCTTGCCCAGCGGGGTTTTGAGCTGGGCTTTGATCAGTACATTGTCAAAAACCCCTCGCAGGGTAATTATATCGCCGACAAGCTGATGGCGGCAACGGTCGAAGCTATTATCGGTGCTGTCTTCCTGGAGACAAACTGGGACCAAGAGGCATTGCAAAGAGCAGTAAATGCTTTGGGCTTGGCGTGGCCGGATGTCTGAGTGAGGGTATCCCCATGCATGGCTAGAAAGATCTAGGATGTTCGTGATAACGCTCCAAGCGAAATCCCGTTTTGTGTAACCTATTTGAAATGCGTTCATGTGTCTATTAGAAGGATTAAAGCGGAAGAGCCACAAGTCTGCCCTTGGAAGTCCAAGGCCGTAACCCCGCTTTTGGTCAAGCCTGCGAAGAACACGTGTCGGACATCCTGAAAACAAATCAATAACAGAGAGGACAATATAATCCAAAGATTGAGTTTCTGAATCATCACTTGTTACGCCGAATTATCAGAGACGTGTCGTCTGAAGTACAGAGTAGGTTTACCATATTTCAAGATCCACGCTCCGACTCGGAATACAAATATAAGGTTTGCATGCAGATCAAAGTTCGGAACATCTGTCATTTCAGGTACTGAACCTCGGACAGCCTTGCAACCCTCAAGATGAAGTATAACATCAGTTACTAGACAATACGAAGTCCAATTAATAGGTCAAGAAGCTCATCGGACTTGACGGTCAGATAAGTACCATCAGAATCTCGGCACGGTTCATAGAAACCACAACGTCCCTGTCGACAAACGAAGTGAAGACCACGTGATGTTCTTCGCTGCCATCCAGCTACCTGCCGCTTGCTGGGAGTCCCACAGCGGCATGGTGGGTTTGCTGGATCATTGCCTCGATTATCAACAAAGCCAAGAAACTTGCCACAGGGGTGGCATTTTCAGTATAGACGTCCTGCGTTACCGTTGCGGTTCGATTGCCGAGTGGTCTCTTCGCTAGACGGACGCCGGCAAAGACAGCATTTGGGAGCCACATTTGGAATTGTAACAAGTTCTGTGACTGTTACGCTTGAGAGATCGAAGGATAGAGTGCGCTATGATAGACTTCAGTATCCGCAAGGAATATGATTATCTTGAGACCATACCGACATAGGTGTTGTCACGTCAGCTTGAAACGGATGGGCAAGAATAACAGCAAGGACTTTAGATGAAATCGAAGAACATACAGTGTGCCTAGATCGAAGACCGAAGTGAATTGATTGCGAGTCCCAGTCGAAATGAGCATGCTGATATATGTAGATATGTTTGGTGAATCAGGCAGCCGACGGAAACTTTGTGGCGAGATGTGGGGATGGGATTGCTTGTCACATTTCGAGATCAAGGGTCGGCCGGTGTCTTACTTGAGAAAGGGCCTAGACCATTCCTGGCGTAAGTTAGACCTAGACTCGAAAGAACAGCAGCGTCTCTTCACGGAATTTCGCCTCTTTTCATCATCAGTATGTCGGACAGACAGTTTCTCCTAAGCTAACATGCTAGCTCACCGGTTCGTTATACTCTATACGGTAACTTTTATATCCGACGATCACATCACTATTGCAGCCGATTGTACTACTTAGAAATGCGTGAGAAGTCCTTTTCGTGAGCAAGAAGGCTCGTCACCCGCTTTGGTGGGGAAGTTCGACAGCAAGAATATTTTTCATCAGTGTTCTAACCATTTAGATATTGAGTTTTGTCCATCTAGCTATTCTTTTTTGGTTTTCACTAATTTACCCCTTACCTAGTCTCCATCACCTTGAGAAAAAGGTTAACATACTTGGTCTTTTCTACCACCTGGATATGTTAGCGTAGCGGAGCTTTATCGGTCAAGTCTTGAATTCCGCCTTGATTAAGCACATGATCTGGACTGATGCTGCTTTTTACCCTGAATCGTTAATTCAAGTGCTTTGGTAATTGATGAGTGCGGTTGCTATATTCCCCAGTGCGCAATTTTGACCTGAAAACACGTTCTGCCAAAAGACTCGACTTCAAGATACTTCAAGAAGAGATGTACGAGCGACTGTGGATCAGACAGATTCTCAATTTCCTGCGCGCATGTCACAACGCTGGGAGGTTGGAAGAAATTCGAGTCCTAGACATGCGAGAGGACCTGGAGCAATGGGAGATTCTCAAAGATCAAGCTTGCACAGATGTGTTACTTTGCTGCAAATGACAACTGAACCTGAGCACAATAATGAGAAGAAGGATGCAGAGGGAGTTCTGAACATTCGAATTCCTGGCGGTGATATTGGCTCTGTCTTGCCGCCAGATCTGGCAATCCATTGGGATCTGAGCCATGATTCTGATTCAGGACCTTAGTTTTGGGTACCTACGTTGGTAGAAGCCGCCCTAGGACGTGGAAACAAAGCTGGTATCTAGCCGTTTTTTATCTTCAAAATGATTGACTGACTGAGAGTAAAACATGTTGCTATTGTTAGGATAACCCAGACTCTCACGGCATACATGTGCCGCAACTTAGAACCTTTGTCTAGAAGCTGATATATAAGTGGACAATCGTCTTTGCAGAGATATGCTAAAATAGTAACTTACCTAGCTTTGTAATGTTACCATGATAGACAACCGAGTAAGTGTGGCTAGTCCAGACAGGGATTAGCGCTTCCGGTACCTGTGAGCTAAACAGACTAAGCAAACAGCACCGCTGACACAGGTTGTGCTGCATAATTCGAGCCTTGTCCAATTATCTGTAGGCTAAACTACTGCTCACCTAAGCAATGCAGCTGCATTAGCAACTGCAGCTCCACCACGATCACATCGATCGTCTCTCAATTCCTACCCAACTCTAACTAGAGCAATATCAACAAAAACATCCATACATCTTGCAGCGCCGTCGTCAGCTGATTCAACCGGGCTTGCCAGAATGACGCCCTCACCCTCGCGTGTCGCCAGCATTATGCTCGCCTGGCACTCGCTCGAGCTCGTCTCGTGTTCCACCCTCCAAACGCTGTGGGCAGGGTACGGCCATATCTGCGCCGTCTCCGCCCGCGCCACCACCACCGAGGCCGCCGCCCATCTCGCCCAGCTCTGCGGGGTGAAGTCGACAAGCACAGGGGCCACCTTCCCGCTCATCCTAAAGCTCATCTCCCCACCCAGCAAGAAAGCCGGCACCGAGGATGAGGGCCACCTGCGCAAGATGCTGAGCTACGAGGTCGAGCAGTGCTTCTACAGCGAGGTGGTGCCGCGGCTGGGCGACGAGATCGGCGTGGCCCAGTGTCTGGCCTCGACCCGCGACATGGCCGGTAAGCCTGGCGAGGACGAGCTCCGGCGGCTCATGGCCACTGTCATGGTGGATCTGCGGCCCGCGTTTCCGGTGGCTGGGGGCAAGAGGAGTTCTCTGAGCACTAGGCAGGTGCGTGCGGCGCTGGACTGGCTGGCTGGGTTTCACGGTCGCTCGTGGGCGTTGTTGCCGGGTAGCAGGGATGAATTGGTGCTGCCGCCGCTTGAGGAAGCGAAGAGGCGGCGGCAGAGCAGGAGTGAAAAAGGTGGTAGCGGGTTGTGGCTGAATGGTGGCTATACGTACCTTGCTACCCGGCGGAAAGAGTATGCTTCTCTTGTCGATGATACCGACTCGGAGTGGTCCGAGGCGCTGTGCAGCGCACCGGAAGGATTTTCCATGTCTGTGGCTGAGATGGTGGCGTTGGTGTTGACGCCCTCTGGGAGGCCGATGGAGTCCTATATCCATGGGGATGTGAAGTCGGAGAACCTGTTCACGTCGGACAGTGGGGAGCGCGTCGCGTTCTTTGACTTCCAGTACGTCGGGCTGGGCCTCGGGGTGTGCGATCTCGCCAAGTTGTTCACATGCTCGGTCCCGCTCGACATGCTGGTCGAGGACGAGGATTATCTGCCCGAGCAGTTGCCGATGCAGGATGGGGAGAGAAGCCTGCTGGAGGGGTATCGCGCGCGGCTCCTCCAGGGTCAGCAGGCGGACGTGTATCCGTGGGAGACATTTCGACGACACTGGGAGACGGCACTTGTGGACTGGTGTAGATTTCAGGCCTCTTGGGGGTTCTGGGGAAATACAGAGTGGCTGGAGGCTCGGGTAAGATCGATCCTCAGCGATCAGGGTTGGAGGGACTGGCTATATCAGGAAGTTAGTTCTCGGGGTGATTGATGGAGATGGGACTGGACCAGGACTCAGTGCCGTGCTTTCTATTGTGAATTATAGATTTCCGAGCCAGACTAGAACTTCCACCCAGACCAGCATTCTGTGGGCATTCAACCAGCCTTGGTCGATAGAGATGGGTTGGCTAGACTCCCGACACATATGCGAATCACATAGCAAACATGCTTAATCGGAAAGATTAATCTTGTCGAAGATCGAGAATAGAAGTTCTCAGTGCTATTGGGCGCCGAAGAAGAAACGTCTCAGGCATTATTACTCGCAGTTGTATGACCTGGCATTCCCAAGCGAGTCAAGGTGGCACAGTACAGGGGGCCATGTGATGAAGTTGCACAGGCAACCAGATAGGAATACCCGTGAGTCCTTGAAGCAAACCCTCGTCTCCAAGGTGATTTAAACATCCAAATCAATTTTCCGACTGGGCAAGTCCGACGGCAAAGTGCCAAGCCACTCTGCTTGAAACCGAAGCACCGGGACGGCCTGTTCGGGAACAAATGTCTTGTACATACTCCGAAAGAATTAGCAGGCCCATCCTAGGGCAAAATCGCTTCCTTTCAAGCTGATTACATCTTGGGGCCAAACAATTTGCAAGCTGCCTTGGGCAAGCCGGGCCGCATCCAGAGCTAATGCTGTGTTTGCCAGGGTGTGCACTCTCAGCTCTCTTCGAAACACTCTTGCAGCCTTATTAGATGGGGCTTGAATGGCGTCGAATCACACTCCTAGAGACGGTTGTCTCAATTGGAAGCTTGATCGGCGACCAAGAAGCAAGCGACAATTCTACAGTCCCCGATTGCCATGTTCTTGTTAGTCGAGTCTATCATCAGGCGGCCCATCCCCACGAATCCTGAACCCATGACAATAAGCAATGTCTTTCATCATGAAAAGCAATATCGCAGCAAACAAACTGTGTTTAGAGATGTAAACATTGACAATGCGAGACAATATTAACTAATGGGTCGGTGAGTATGGCTTCTTCTGAGGAAATATCTTTATATCGGAGAATAAATAGTCGCGTGTACGTTCTTCAGGAAGTTTGAGATAGTATGATATTTACCCTTTTCGGTCCATCACTGCTAGCCCTGATTTCGGAGACCACGTTGTGTGACTTACCATGGTGCCTTGGTTACCCTTTTTCCTTCGCGGTGCAACAGCCATCAGTGCTGCTTGTAACACTAGCGAAGAGAACAGTAAGAATCAAATCCGACATTTGTCCCGCTTCAATGTTTTCTGTCGCTTGCTCTCCGACTGGCGTGTGCTCACTTCAACTTTCCCCAAGGCCGATATCCATATGGTACCCTACCTACCAAGTATCTTCCCCCTTTCATCAAGGACGAGGTATGATGAGTTTGACACCAGCGTCCCCAACACACACCACTCACTGATTCAACTCAGGGGGTAACGCAGTACCCACCATGGCGAGACGTCTCCCCTTTAGGACCTCCCCCGGATACCGGAGTAATGCGGCATTACAACTTCACAGTCATGCGCGACATAATCGCGCCAGATGGATACAGGAAAAGCGCCATGCTGATCAACGGCCAATTCCCGGGGCCAACGATCGAAGCCAATTGGGGTGATACAATCTCCGTGACCGTGAATAACATGATTACAACCGGAACAGAAGAAGGTCTGGCCATGCACTGGCATGGAATCACGCAGAAAGGAACCCCTTGGGAGGACGGGGTACCTGGCGTCACGCAGTGTCCCATCGTGCCTCGGTCCAGTTTCACCTACACCTTCCAGGCTGATCAATACGGGACTGGCTGGTATCATTCCCACTACAGCGCCCAATTGACCGACGGCGTCTATGGCCCGGTGATCATCCACGGCCCCAACCACGTCAACTACGACTACGACCTCGGACCCATCATGATCTCAGAATACCACCACCACGACTACTGGTCGAACCTGTTGGAAATCTTCTCCCGCCCACCAGTGATCCCGAATGTGGACAACAACCTGATCAACGGTCGCGGCATCTACAACTGCAGCGGCACGGACTGCAGCCCCGGCGCCAGTCCCTCTCGCTTCAGCTTCCAGAGCGGCAAAGTCCACCGTCTCAGGTTGTTGAACACCGGATCCAACGCCAACCAGAAGATCAGCATCGACGGCCATACGATGACCGTGATCGCGAACGACTTCATCCCCGTCAAGCCCTACAACACGGACGTCGTCACCCTCGGCGCCGGACAACGCACCGACGTCCTCGTCAAGGCCACCGGCCGCCCCGGCGATGCCTACTGGCTGCGAGCCTCCATCGACATGGACTGCCTCAACTCGACCGCCACCCACCCCACCGTCACGGCAGCGATCTACTACGAGGACGCCGACCCAGCCACCTGGCCCAACACCACCAGCACAGCGGTGTGGCAAAGCAACAACTGCGCCGGGGACCCCCTCCACCAGACCGTCCCCTACCACCCCCTCCCCCCACCGGGCACCCCCTCCACCACCGAAACCATCGAGATCAACCTCGCCCAGAACGCCACAGGCCACTACCTCTTCTACATGAACAACACGACCTTCCGCGCCAACTACAACGCCCCGCTCCTCCTCCTGGGCCGCACGGGCAACTTCTCCGACCCCTACTACGCCAACGCCAACGCCTACAACTCCGGCGCCAACGCCAGCGTCCGCCTGGTGTTCAGTAACATCTACCCGATGCACCACCCGCTCCACCTGCACGGCCACAACTTCTGGGTCCTGGCCGAGGGCCGCGGCACGTGGGACGGCGTCATCGTCAACCCTGCCAATCCGCAGCGCCGGGACACGCAGATGATGCAGGCGGGCACCCCCGAGAATCCCGCATTTGTCGTCCTGGAGTGGGTGCTGGATAACCCCGGCGTGTGGCCGCTGCATTGTCACATGTCGTACCATGTTAGCATGGGGTTGTCGTTGAATATCATTGTACGTCTCTTGTTCTGTTTGCGAATGCCGGTGGGGTTCGCTGGGTGGTGGTGATAGCTACTGACGGAGAAATGGTCTAGGAACACCCGGAAAAGATCCAGCAGCTCAAGATCCCTTCCTCGCTGGCGAAGACGTGTCATGAGTGGGCGGTTTTCAGTGGTCAGGAGTTTGTGAATGAGATCGATTCGGGGGTTTGAGGTTGTATCTTACTCTATGTGAGGGTGGGGGGGGGGGCTCCTGGGGTTCACGGACACGTCAATCTTGTTCTAGGGAGGGTTTTGGCTTTAGGGGATGGTGATAGATTTTCTAGTCATATACTATGTAGAACCGGTTGTTGGTTCTTGCCCCGCACCTCAGATTGTCATCATATGTTCAATCATCGATTGCGGAACGCTTGCGGGCACACTGGATAGCTTCTTGGGATAGAACATTGATATCCCCAACCCAACTGGGGGTCTACTCGGTAATGATCTGTAAGGAGTTCTAAGGGTAGCTTGTTCCTCGTTCGAAGGATTTCGCTCGCAACATGGAATTCTAAACCGGCCCAGGCCGAAACGAAAGCTCCAGGTACCCCCGGTGTCCCGAAGAAGCAACAAATATTTCCCTGTGCACGCTGGTGAAATGTTTAAGACGTCGGAATATCCACAAGTAACGCTGGAGAATCTGAAATGGGCCCGAATCGGTATAAAATAAGATTTGTCTCCCGCTTCCTTGGAGATATGTCAGGCATATTCCCATTCAGCGACGGTGCTGAAAGTGGCAAGCGCTTCCGGAGGGGCAGAGCGGAGTGGTCTATACCTGGCTCCCATCTTGGAATGTGATACCGAAAGCCTTCGCCGCTGAGTCCCCAGGTTGCAATATAAAGTAGAGGAGATAGGGATTGATGATTCACGCTTCTGCTTATAACAATATAGCGAGATCCAAGACCGCTGCAACACCCCAACTCTTCTAGATTCTTGCTCCCCGGCATTGACTCGGAATTCTCGCACTATGGCTGCAACCGGCGCAGTAGCAAACCTCTTCGACGTGACGGGCATCGTCGCAGTAGTGACAGGCGGAGGGAGCGGTATGCGTCCCATAGGAATAGAACCTGCTGCTCACGCCAAGCTAACGGACGTTGAAGGGCTCGGCCTATACATGACACGGGCACTGGCGACCAACGGCGCCAAAAAAGTCTACATCCTTGGACGAAGGAGACATATCCTGGACCAAGCGGTGGCGGAACTTGTCAGTCTTGCAGACTCCAACCCCCCACACAAGCATCGTTTCTCACTGCTGCCAGGGCCGAGACAATGTCATCCCAATCCAGTGCGATGTCACCGACCAACTGGCCCTCAGATCCACGGTCGCGTTCATTGAAAAAGATATCGGATATATCAATCTGCTTGTTGCCAACTCCGGCATCGCCGGGCCCTCGGGGAGCGTGCCCCCCGGATCGAGCATTCGGCAAATACAAGAGGCGCTGCTCCGCATCCCCATGGAAGAGTTCACGAATACCTTCCACGTGAACTGCACGGCTGTGTTCTACACTGCCATAGCGTTTCTCGGCCTGCTCGGTGCCGGGAACACGACCCAGAACGACTACGCCCGCAAGGGCTGTCGGAGTCAGGTGATCGCCACCAGCAGTATCGGGGGCTTCAATCGCCGCATCACGGCCGGGTTCGCCTACGGAGCCAGCAAGGCCGCGACCACGATGCTGCTGAAGGTCCTGGCGACGTACCTCGTGCCGTATCGAATCCGCGCGAATGTGCTGTGTCCTGGATGTAAGCAAATGTGAAAGGAGTAAGGTGGGGACGGTATGCTGACAATAGCGGCCAGTGTTTCCGACCGATCTGACGACGGACTTGATTCATGGCAAGAGTCCCACGGAGGAAGGGGCGTTCCCGCTGGACCAGATCCCGGCCGAGCGCGCTGGTACGCCCGAGGATATCATGGGTCCGCTGCTGTATTTGGCTTCAAGGGCGGGGGCGTACTGTAATGGGAACTGTGTGCTTACTGATGGGGGGAGGTTGAGTGTTATGCCTGCTACCTATTAGCTGACGACGTTGTGGATTGAGAAGAATGACAGAAGTCGTTCGATTCTTATCTGTGAGGAAGATTGACCTATCATTCTAGCTCTATGGGTTCCTGTGCCTGTCTTATTTTCATCTAGCTGGGTTGAGAGCTTGGTTGCAGAACAAAGTTGGAGATAAAGCCCACTGAGCGTCGGTAGTAGGATAGAATATCGGGGGGTTGTGGGTATAACGCGGACACATCCCCATGTTCTGAATATATTGGTCGTCATTCTCGATAGGACACAAGAGGTTCGAATGTTCAATATATGCAGGATCAACCCCGCTTGCGCCTTGAGTTGGTTGATAACTGGTGTAGATGGTTCCATGGTAGACAATCCATTATACACCTACCAATTTCCATCACTAAAAGGGTTGCTTCGCAGCGTTGAATCCCCTCTGAACTCACCGCATTGACGTCCAACCTGGTTCACCCAGCCACATTACCGGAAAGCTCTCTACAGTCACCGTCTCGATACAACGAAATTTAGCGAGACATGATATTCGATATACCGATGCTCGGCACACGGAAAGTATCTTGCTGCAGAGAAAACCGTTCTTCAGCCACATCGCCCGGATCTTGATATTAGACTCCCCCCACCACGACGTCCGCGATGACGCCAAGCAAGACCTTGACATCGATATCAACATCATGAATACCAACATTACACCCCATCAAAGGCAGCATACGAAGCATACTCAGAGCCACATGGCTATAGAGAAAGCGCCACTAGTCACGGTTGAGGAGGCTCTATATTGTGTGCGCACATTACAGCTTTTCATAGAACAGCAGGACGACAACAATGATGGGGCTCTCAGGTTACTCCGGGAGCTTCAGAAGCGTGGACGGTTTTGCTTTCGAGAATGGGGAAAGGAGTGGAAGGCGAAGTATGCTATTTCTTCTATGGATCTTATTATTTTCCCTTCTCCCGCTTCGGAGGCTGGCCACGGGTGACTATATGCTCATGACTTCAGTTTCCGATGCCTTATAGAGCTTCGAAGTGTCTAATGGTTGTCTAGGAATAGCGATGCTCTCCGAAACAAACTCTTCGCGCAGAAAGCGTACATCTCAACTGAAAGCGATAGAGATGGTTTCATATAAAGAATCAGTGGCTTGAAAGACAAGCTAGCCGCCTTTATGCGTGGCTGACGCAAGGGTCTAGGACTGGCAATTGGAGAAGGAAATTGCAAGGTAAACAACGTACGGAGTATAGTGTAAGGGGTTCGGGTGTAGAGGAGATGGGGATGGAAGAAGAAATTCGAGGATGATTTTGGGGATCTGTGGTCAACATGTGATCATGCTAGAATTTGGGTATGTGGGTGAGCCCAATCGATACCTTTTGGTTACATGTTACACGCCTTCATTGGGACTGCTCTTAGGTGGTTTGGGCATGGTATGGCTGGATGTTCCGCCCAATGGGTAAGACTGAGTGTTACCTGTCAGAATGTTAAGGGGTAAAGGAGCGACCGGGCCGAGCGGCACCGGTGACGCTAAGCACTAGACGGGTTAGCGTGGTGTGATTTTGATGATTTCGATAAACATCCGAAGTTCTGGCCTGACGGCGATACCCTTATCGGGGATCCCACATTCAACTTATCACACACACGGAACGAATTAGGAGTATTTCCTATTTCCACGGAAAACAATCTAGCTTAGCTTAGCTTGGGGTTAGGTTCCTTAGGTACCAGCCAAGCCAGTCTGACCGCCAACCTCACTCAGTGCCTCAACCTTTTCTCCTCATTTCTCTCCTCCGGATCTCCTTCTGTTTTCCCCCCAGTCCCACTTCCTCCCTAATCTCCCTATATCCCCCCCCCCCCCAATACCCTCACCATCATCCATCATGCGTGAAATCGTGAGTCGACCTTTTTACACTAAGTTTATTTATCTTTTGAAAGAGATGAAACAAGAAATACTAACAGTTCCTCTCCACATTTAGGTTCACCTCCAAACCGGCCAGTGTGTACGTTTCACCCATTCTGGAACTGCCAGTCATCTATCTACCTAGTACTCACAAACTCCCTCTCTACAGGGTAACCAAATCGGTTCTGCCTTCTGGTAAGCTCCAGCCTTTATCCCCTCTCCATCCCCCGTTATGGCTAACCCCCCACCAGGCAGACCATCTCCGGCGAACATGGCCTCGACGGCGACGGCGTGTCAGTGACCCAGCTGGCCCTCGACTCCTTCCCCTTCTGACACCCATCCTAGATACAATGGCACCTCCGACCTCCAGCTGGAGCGCATGAACGTCTACTTCAACGAAGCCGGCAACAACAAGTACGTGCCCCGCGCGGTGCTGGTTGATCTGGAGCCCGGTACGATGGACGCTCTGCGCTCCGGCCCCATGGGCGGCCTCTTCCGCCCCGACAACTACGTGTTCGGCCAGTCTGGTGCGGGCAACAACTGGGCCAAGGGTCACTACACCGAGGGTGCGGAGCTGGTCGACCAGGTCGTGGACGTGGTGCGCCGCGAGGCCGAGAACTGCGACTGCCTGCAAGGCTTCCAGATCACCCACTCCCTGGGAGGTGGTACGGGTTCCGGCATGGGTACCCTCCTGATCTCCAAGATCCGCGAGGAGTTTCCCGACCGCATGATGGCCACCTTCTCGGTGATGCCCTCGCCCAAGGTGTCGGACACGGTGGTCGAGCCCTACAACGCGACCCTGTCGGTGCACCAGCTGGTCGAGCACGCCGACGAGACCTTCTGTCTGGACAACGACGCCCTGTACGACATCTGCCAGCGCACGCTGAAGCTGTCCTCCCCCTCGTACGGCGACCTCAACCACCTCGTGTCGGCCGTCATGTCCGGCATCACCGTCAGCCTGCGCTTCCCCGGCCAGCTGAACTCGGATCTCCGCAAGTTGGCCGTCAACATGATCCCCTTCCCGCGTCTGCACTTCTTCATGGTCGGCTTCGCGCCCCTGACCAGCCGCGGCGCCCACTCCTTCCGCGCCGTGACCGTCCCCGAGCTCACCCAGCAGATGTTCGATCCCCGCAACATGATGACCAACGCCAACTTCCAGAACGGTCGCTTCCTGACCTGTTCGACTTTGTTGTATGTTTCCTGTTCCAACCCCATCACCCCTCGACACCACCCCTCCAATAATGCTAATTCTTCACCTCAACAGCCGCGGCAAGGTCTCCATGAAGGAGGTCGAGGACCAGGTCCGCAACGTGCAGAACAAGAACTCGACCTACTTCGTGGAGTGGATCCCCAACAACGTGCAGACGGCGTTGTGCTCGGTGCCGCCCAAGAACCTCAAGATGGCGGCCACCTTCGTGGGCAACTCGACTTCGGTGCAGGAGCTGTTCCACCGCGTCGCCACCCAGTTCACCGCCATGTTCCGCCGCAAGGCCTTCTTGCACTGGTACACCGGCGAGGGCATGGACGAGATGGAGTTCACCGAGGCCGAGAGCAACATGAACGACCTGATGTCCGAGTACCAGCAGTACCAGGATGCGTCCATCTCCGACGGCGAGGGCGTCGAGCACTACGAGGGCGAGGGCGAGGAGATCTACGAGGAGGAGGCCTAGATCCTTGCCCTGAGCAGGGCAAGGCGAACGCGAATTACCTTGTCAGAAAACGTGGCTAAGGGGATGAAAATCTGTTCTCGTCTTATATGTGTGCTTCGATCGACTTGCTTTTGTTGGCTGGTCGGTCTGGGCTTTTATTCACGGACATAATAATTTGATTGGCTTGGCGGGACTTGATTTCGTGCCTTCTTGGTTGCGTAGTGTGGCTTTTTGCTGTGGGGGTTGTAAGATTGATGGCTTGATGGGGATAGCTGCGCGGGTGCGGCAGGTTGGGTTGTGGCGTGGCTAGAGGTATACGAAGGTAAACCTGCGCGTGCTGAACGATGAAGATGCAGGTGTCATGCTGTTGGATGAAATGGATAGTGATGCTGAGGTAAATTGAGGTATGGTAGGAGTGGCTATCACATTGGTCAAAACTGTACAGCTTGTAGGTTGTATGGAATAAGAGCACCTTCTGTTGGTATAGCTCCGTGGTATACACCCTCACCCTCCTGCACTCCCCCCTCTTTCTCCTCCCCCACTCGCATAGAAAATACAGTATAACCCACATCCAACATCCCATCGCAACACCAAACAACCACGAACTATGTACACCCACCACACCCCTTTACTTTTGCTTTCCCCCCCTCGTCCACCCCCACCTCCAACCGACAAAAACAGGACGCCCGCACCGGCACATCCGCCTCGGCCACAGCCTCGCGCACCTTCCCCTCCACCCGCCTGGCCTCCTCTGCCCTCCCCAACCGGACCAAACACTCATGCACCCCATGCAACGCCCACACATTCCCGGGATGCCTTAACGCCCGCGGCAATGCATCCGACATCCCCAGATCCGCCTCGTACACCGCCAGTGCCTCCTCCAGGCGCCCTTGCTCCATCAGCAGCGCCCCGTACGCGTGGCGCGTCGGCTGCATCCAGCCCCACGGTTCATCGTACGGGAGATTATCTTCGAGCTGGATGGCGGTGCGGAGGGCAGAGAAGGCCGCGTCGAAGTCGCCCTCGCGGTAGGCGAGCTCGCCGTCGAGCATGGCGGCGGCGACGGCGAGGATGTCGGTGCATTTGTTGTTGAAGAGGGCGCGCGACGGCTGGACGCGGGCGACGGCGGCGTGGAAGCGCGTGCGCTCCGCGCGGGAGGCACTGGTGTCCCCCCTCGCGGCGTGGGCGATGCCCTTCGCGTAGTGCGTGATGGCTGTGGTCATGGTGTACAGGGCTGGGTTGGGCGGGAGGGCCAGGGCGAGGATGTCGGCCCATTTGCCGAAGCGGATGAGCACGTGCACCCGCACGGAGAGGAAGGCCTCGAGCCAGTCGGCCATTGGCGGGGATTGGATCTGCAGGAGGGATTCGGGGATGGAGGTCTCGAGTTGGGACGCCGTGGCGAGGGCGATCGCGGACTGGCCCGCGAACATGGCGGCGTAGATGCGGAAGTGGTAGTTGTGCGAGCGGTACAGGGTGTAGAAGTTCACGGCGCCCGCGTGTTGGTGGTACCGCTCGTCGGCGGCGATGGCTGCGCTGTTCCAGGTGATGGCCCGGGTGTAGTGGCCGCAGAGGAGGTCCAGGTGCGTGGGCATGTGGTGCAGGTGTCCGCCGTCGGGGACCAGGCCGCGCAGGTGGTCGGCGATGGGCAGGGCGGATTCGGGCGCAGGGGACATCTCCATCAGGTGGATGTAGAGGTGGAGAAGCCCCGGGTGTTGCAGGGCAGTGGGCAGGGCTAAGGCGCGGTCGAGCAGGGCTTTGATCTGGAGGGTGGGTGCTCCCTCGCTGGGTGCGCCGGTTCGCAGGTCCCACAGGTCCCACGGGTGCAGGTTCATGAGCGCGTCCGCGTAGGCGCTGATGACGTCGAGATCATCGGGGAATGCGCGGTATACTGCCTCCATGGCTCGGGCGAAGTCCTCGTTCCATGCGGAAAACGGCTTGGTGGGGATCTCTTCAGGGTATCGTGATTGGATTGCCTTGATCAGTGCGGCTTCGACGGCGGATACGTGGGGAGCGTGGGATTCGGCTGTCTTCGCGGCGGCGTGTCCGCGTCGGACGACGGTGGCTAGTTCTACCTCGTCGAAGTAGCTCCAGGGCTTGTTGTAGTTGGCGCCGATGGCATAGGCCAGGCCCCAGTAGGCCATGGCGCAGGTCTCGTCGGAGGCAATGGCTCTCTCGAAGCACCGGGCGGATTCTTCGTGGTTGAAGGCGTACATCCAGATGAGACCCCGGTTGAACCATGCTTGGCTGGTGGAGGAGGTGGTGGTGACGGGGCGGTGGTAGCTCCCAAGATCGAAGTAATCCTCTTGTGACATGGTGATGGTGGTGGATTGAGCTGATCGTGTGTATATTTTGTTCCCAATCTGTTGTTCTCAGCCACGATGGCTAGAGGACAATATGGTGGGGTCGGGTCTTGGCGTGGCGTGATCAACAATTTTATTCAAGGATGTGTATCAAGCTGCACTGCTCTCGACTGCCACTGGGAGAGGATAAAGACGATAGACGCTATGCCAGGTAGTTCAGAGGGAGTAATAAGTGTTGATGCGGTTGGAAGCGGACGAAGGCATCATGAATCCACCGTCACTTCTCCAACAAGCTTCTATTTTGGGTTAGTCCACGCGGGGTTTGGGTGTTTGCGTTTGCTATTAACGATAAGATAAGCACGCCAGTCGACAGGCAACGAGCATGCTGTACCTAGTATACATACATGGACAACAACAGTCCCGTATAGTCAGTACCTCGCAACTGCACCCAGTGGATACTAATCTTTCGGCTGTGATAGACCTCAATCCTACGCAGAATGCGCCTATCGAGTTGTTCCTTCCTGCAAGGCCACGTATCAGCTGAGTCACTATGCACCTTCCAGATCAAGTTCACCAGTTCATCCCCGCAGGCTTATCGTCGGACTTGATATGCAGTGCAACGGCGTTTGAGCATCCTCACATTATCCTCCCATTTGTTGTCAACACCGAGCCCCTTGGCCACCAAAAGCCCGAGCTTCTTTAATTTCTATTTTTGATCCTCGTCCGGCCCTCAATTGCTGTCACAACCCCGCGTTCAGCTCTACAGTCAGAATAGACACTACGCGGACACACATATACAAAGCTCAACACACCAATTGTACAGACCGCACGCAATCATGATCAGCGTGCAAGCTCGAAGTTCCCTCACCAAGATTCGTCATCCACTAACCTCTCTACGCTCTCAGTCTTCCATTGCTACCCCCTCCTCAATTCTCTACACAAAGATCAACTCTCCCCCGTCCAAAGTCATCTCCAGCCGCGGCCACTACCTCGTCACCGAAGATGGCCGGGAGATCTTCGACGCAACAGGGGGTGCAGCCGTCGCCGCCCTCGGCCACAACCACCCGACCATCAAGAGCGCCATCACCCAGCAACTAGACGAAGTGGCGTACTGCTACTCGCCCTTCTTCACCACTCCGGCTGCCGAGCGCATCGCAACCTTCCTCACTGAGTCCACGAATGGAGAGATGACCAAGACCTTCATCGTTAGCTCCGGTAGACTTGCCCTTCATACTTTGCCAACTGAGCTAAGGTGAGACAATGCAGGTACGGAAGCCATCGAAGCATCCATCAAAATCGCCCGGCAGTACCATGTCGAACGTGGCCAGCCCCAGCGGACCCGGTTCATCGCGCGGAGACAGTCCTACCACGGCAACACTCTGAGGGCGCTCGCGACGGGGTACCATAAAGCCCGGAGAGCGGTGTATGAGGACATCCTGGCCAAGAATGTCTCGCATGTGTCGCCGTGCTATGCGTACCGGGACAAGAGCCCTGGGGAGAACGACGAGAGCTATGTTCAGCGGCTGGCGGACGAGTTGGAAAGCGAGTTTCAGGCCGTCGGACCGGACACAGTTTGTGCTTTTCTCGCGGAGACGATCACCGGGGCTGTAAGTGATGCTTCGACTAGACCAGGAACCAAAGTGCTGACCGATGCAACAGACCCTCGGTTGCGCCCCTCCTGTGCCGGGCTACTTTCCAGCGATAAAGGCCGTATGTGACCGCCACGGTGCCCTGCTGATCATGGACGAGGTCATGTCGGGCATGGGGCGTTCGGGGACTCTGCATGCATGGGAGCAGGAGGGTGTTGTTCCAGATCTGCAGACAGTGGCCAAAGGTCTGGGGGCCGGGTACGCGCCTATAGGGGCTCTGCTTGTGGGCAAGAAGGTGGTGGACGCTCTGGCCCAGGGCACTGGCGGTTTTGTGCACAGCCAGACGTATCAGGGCCATCCGGTCGCTTGTGCTGCTGCGTATGCTGTGCAGACCCTGATTCAAGAACAGAATCTGCTGGACAATGTCAGAGTCCAGGGGGACTACTTGGGGAGACTCCTGACAGAGCGCATTGGAGATCATCCAAATGTAGGGGATGTCCGCGGTCGGGGACTGTTTTGGGGGGTGAGTTGCTTTTCTATCATGGGTCATCCAAGCGGAATCTTGCTAATGAGGCGTAGATCGAGTTTGTGACGGACAAGGAGACAAAGACACCCTTCCCCGTCGGTGATCAGGTTGCGCAGACCGTGCATTTGACGGGGTTGCAGGATGAGCACTGCATTTCCTTACTGCCCAGTAGCGGAAATGTTGACGGGACTCAGGGCGATGTTGTTCTGATTGCTCCTGCATATAACATCACCGCCCCCGAGGTGGAGGATCTTGTGGATAGGGTCGAGAAGGTCATCGAGTCGGTATTCGATCAGCATTGACTCACCTGTGCAAGTGCCGCTTGCGTTGTGTCTGCAGTCCTGTAACCAACCTACCATAATCATATTATTAACTGGCTTGCTAAGCAACTTGGAATACGACCCCTGAAATATCCTACCAGTAAGACCGCGTCACCACGGCTTGAAAAGACTCAAGTCTATAGGACTTGTTCAGCCATCTCCAGGACAGCAACCTGGGTTCTTCTCATCGCATGACACTTCCACCATCCACCCTCAATCTCCACCTCGATATCAGCCTCAGCGGGCGTGGCTTTTGTAGGACGATTGATATTTTTCTCAAGGCCGTGGTGGAATGCGAGAGGCATGGTGCAAGTTTGCCGATCCGCGAACAGAAGGTATCGTATCACTCAACCACAGAATCGAGAGAGTTGCACAAAGCGACAGGGATCTTGCTATTCGCGTTCTTAGCTATCTGAGAGCACCGGATGATACGCTGCTCACGGAGGTGCGCGCACCTGACACTGTAAGCCCTAATTGTTGAAGTGAGGATAGGCAGTTTCTCCCGTCTGATGTGCTCTCATCCTCTCATGCTAGACGGGGAGAAGACAACAGTGAGCTGGAATCATAGTCCAAAGGATGTTCATTTTGTTCATTTACCCAGACTCAGACTTTACAGACAACCAGGGGCCAGGTCCGTAGGTTGGCGCTCTACATAACTGCCATCGGTATCGAAGCTGGCCGCCCTCCGACCTCCGACTGGGGCGCGTTCCATAAGTTACCATTCATTCCCGACAATCCGAGATGAAAGTGTCGGACCCCACTTGGTGCCAACACAGCCACACAGCAGACCATGCTTAATCTCCTCGGGGGTCAGAGAAGGGTTCGTGGCCAATGGGACTCAACTGCCGAAGAATCGAAATGAATCTGGGGATGGAATGGGGGGATGTGCAGGCGCCGTTGCCAAGGGGGGTCGCTCGCGTTCAGGTTCGTATCAGAGTGTCGGATATATTGGTATCACCCAACCGGCATATAAGTTACAGCCTACCAATATTCCGTCGTCCACTACGATGTGGAATGTCCTGGGGTTTGGTTGCTGGTTTGTTTCCATGGGCAGATTCGGTTGCTCCTCGGCTAAATAGTTCAAAGCGCGCACTGTACCCCTGTTAAAGCCGACCATTTCGCACTAAAGTCCGAAATGATTACGTTGAACTTAGAAGTGCCAGTTGAGGATTTTGCAGGAGGAGCTCGACTCCGGTGGGGACAGTGGCTCGAGCTTGGGTGCTGAGTGTTCTGGTTCCTGAGGAGTGTGATTGTGATTGTGATGGCTGATACGGAGGAGTTATTCTGGTAGTGGTCAACTGACTCATGGGCTGGACTGTTCCTGGCCGGTTCTTGGAGGATGACGCGGCGGAATCTTGGCTCCATCGGGCAATTCAATGACCCCTGCAGAAGGAGTAATCTAATAAACACCAAGCGAACCTCAAGATGAAACCACACCAGGGGTTTTGCAGCAGCGAGGACTTCGTCTCGAGCTCGGCTAATGGCGACCGTACCAATGAAAATTGTGCCCTGACTGGGTCCTCATCCCACTCCCCGTCTCCATCAGCGCCCGTGCATACACCATACACCATGCACCTATGCACATACACCCATACAACCTCATTCCATTCACTTCCTCCCCTGCCAAGTGCCAACCATAGCTTCAGCAACTTGGCTAACGCTTGTTGTCAAATTTCTCCATCTCGCCCCTTGGCACGGAGAATCCTGAAACCACCAGTCCGGGTCTTCAATACCACCAGCGCTAAGCTATCCGTATTTGCCGGCTGTTATGCTCCTCACGATGATACTTAAGATGCGCGAGGGAAGACACCTCCTCTGCTGCCATCACCAACCCAGTCCTTCTTTTCTTTCTTTCTGTTAACTTGTACTTTCACTCTTTCAGTCGTTCTTTTTATTCTTTCACCATGCAGCAGCGCAGTGCGCTCCTTTTGGCCCTGGCGGCGCCTCTGGCGCTGGCCTGTGATAGCCCTGAAAACCACGCTTGTGCCTCCATCTACTCTGTTTCCTCCGTGGCTGCAGCCAGCTTCTGCGCCACCTTCACCGCCAGCGCGGTGAGCGAGACGACCGGCGTGCCGGACGCCTTCCTGTCGGCCTGCGACTACAAGACCAAGCACCTGTCCAGCGCCTGCAGCTGTCTGGGCCCTGTCACCGGTGCTGCCGCGGCCGCCACCAGCGTGGTACGAGCCATCCATCTCCATATGTCGTGACAGCAGCATCCGCTAACCCCCCAGCAGAGCACCACAGCCCCCGTCGTCGTTGCCACCTCCACGACCGCCGCCGCCGCCTCCACCTTCCAGACCTCCTCCAAGGTGGCCTCGACCAGCCAAGCGGCGTCCACGACGCTGGCCCCCGTCACTACCGAGGTCGCCGTGGCGGCCACCTCGGCCGTCGGCAACGGCGGCACGACCTGCACGGTGACCGAGTACGCGTCCATCTCGTCGGCGGTGGCCTCGTGCTCCAACATCCTGCTGTCGGGCGTCAGCGCCCCGGCGTCCAGCACGATCGACCTGACCGGGCTGCAGACGGGCGCGGCCGTGATCTTCGCCGGTGAAACCGTACGCTACCTTTTCTCCTATGTGCTCTTCCAACCTGACTAACCCCCCCAGACCTTCGGCGACACCTACGACAGCGACTTCGACCCGATCGTGATCTCCGGCACGGACCTGACCATCACCGGAGCGGAGGGCCACGTCATCGACGGCAACGGCCAAGCCTACTGGGACGGCGAGGGTTCCAACGGCGGACAAGACAAGTATGCCTTCCTGCCCCGTAACCCCTCAGCCCCTCCTGAACCGCAAAGCTAACCCCCAAAAGACCGGACCACTTCATCGTCGTCAAGAAAATCTACAACAGCACGATCAGCAACCTGTACATCCAAAACTGGCCGGTGCACTGCTTCGACATCGAATCGAGCGAGGGCCTCACCCTGACGGGCATCACGCTGAACAACACGGCGGGCGACAGCCCCAACAGCCTGAGCGGCGACGACCCGGCCGCCCACAACAGCGACGGCTTCGACATCAAGTCCTCGACCGACCTGACCCTGACCGACAGCTGGGTGCACAACCAGGACGACTGCGTCGCCATCACCTCGGGCTCCAACATCCTCGTCGACAACCTCTACTGCGCCGGCGGCCACGGGCTGAGCATCGGCTCCATCGGCGGCAAGTCCGACAACACCGTCGACGGCGTCACCTTCAGCAACTCGCAGGTCGTCGACTCCGAGAACGGCTGCCGCATCAAGACCAACTCCGGCGAGACCGGCGAGGTCTACAACATCCGCTACGAGAATATCACCCTCTCCGGCATCTCGGACTACGGCATCGACGTCCAGCAGGATTATTTGAACGGCGGGCCCACCGGCGAGCCCACGAATGGGGTCATGATTGAGAATGTCACGTTTGTGGATGTCACCGGCACCATGAGTGATGGCAAGGATTATTATATCCTGTGTGGCGATGGGAGCTGTGAGAACTTTACATTCGAGGGCGTGAGTATCACCGGCGGGAGTGGGGATAGTTGCAATTATCCGGATAGTGGGTGTCCTTAGGTAGATGAGGGGTGGTGGTGGTGATGGGGGAATGGTGAGGGGTGGTGAGGGGTGGCGTGGTTTGTAACTATATTATACTATACTATCAATAAAGAGCTGTAGATCGGCATTTGATTGATGTGTAGGTGGGGGGAAGCTGTAGGGTTGACTGCATCATGCTGCTGTCTACGTTGTGACAGTACATCCGTATACTGCAGTGACAAGGTACAGGCCTAAAATCAAACCTACGTACGCACATCAATGCATTGAACTATAAGCAAAGACAATCACCCCACCTGTTTATCGGATGATTTCCGTAGACCAGTCGCCCAGTCCACCACGTCCCTGTCTATCCTGTATCACATTAGTGCAACCGCAAACACCCTGAATCATTAGCATGCAACCCCGGACAACATGCACTCGCACAAATACATGGCATAAACTCATAATGCATCACAGCAGCCGTCCACACACGCTGGTCGTCCCCAACTGGCCTAAAGCAATACATGCAACCACCATAATGCCCAATGCTGGCCACCACATCGAATACACCACAGAAAGCAAGGCTAAGAACTCCCCACCCAGACCGACACCGTCGCAGACGTCGTATAAATCATGAATCCAAACCCTAGCACCACCATCGCAATGTCGCCGCGCTTGACCCACGACGACTGCGCCACCCCCTTGTAGTGCAGATACGCCGGGTAGATGTACACCAGCGGCACGCAGGCGAACGAGCCAATCAGCGAGACAAACTTGTCCAGATCCCCGGCGCCCACGGCGGACAACACCCCACAGCCCAGCACCGCCACCGTCCGGAACACGTTCTTTTTCCACTTGATCATCGGGTCCCGCTTGCCCGACCCCTGCCCGAACAGCTTGCCCTCCAGGATGCGCACGGCCGGGAACAGCTGGATCGGCGTGCTGATCAGGATGGCCAGCGAGTAGATCAGCTGCAGCGCGTTGACGAACCGGTCGCCCTGCGGGAAGTTGCTGATAATCTCCGTCTTGGTGTCCGCGCCGAAGGTCGCGTACGAGAGCGCCCCGACCGCCGTGAAGAGGACGGTGATGATCCCCATCACGAGGTAGAGAAGCCGGTCAAAGTGCTCCGGGTGTTTCATGGACGACTGGATCGGCAGGATCAGCCCGATGCCTTCGAAGGTGAAGATGCACGACCCGATGGTCAGCGTGAACGACTGTCGGTTGAACAGCTCCACCGTCGACGCCAGCCCGCGCGAGGCCAGGCTCGCGATGTCGTAGCAGTAGATGTAGCTGAGTCCCATCAGGATGAACACGTCCGCCAGTAGCGCCACGGGCCCCAGTTTGGAGATGTTCCGGATCAACGCCATCGGGACCAGCACCACCAGCTGCAGCCCGATCAGAGCCCCTGTGGTCAGCGCCTCGGGCGGCGCGGAGCTCACTGCCGTCATGAACGAGTGGACATTCTCCGCCGTAAAGATGATGCACGCGCACACGAACCCGAACTGCGAGATGGCGATCGACGACAGAATCAGCGACCGCGCGCGCGGGCCGGCGATGTGTTCTCCAATGTCACCGTAACCTCCCCCGTACCGTCTCCGACACTCCAACAACAGATGGAAGCACAGGGTACTGATCAGTGACACCGTGACGAGGGTGATGGAGGAGAACAGGATCCCTCCGTTGCGGAAGGCCTTGGGAAGGAAGATGATGCCCGTGCCCACGAAGGCCTTGAGCAGCGTGAAGAAGGTCTTCACGTTGGACGCATCGCCCGGCCGACTGACGCGGGCGCTCTTCCGGCGCCGTAGCAGCGGGCTCCGCTCATGGGCCTCCCGTTCTTCTTCCTCCGCGATCGCCGATTCCTCCTCATCTGTATCGACCAAATCCTCGCCCGCGAAGTTGCCGTAGTTGTCCAAGAAGTCGAGGAAGGAGGCCGTCACGCCCCGTCCATCCAGCCGACCGTACTTGTTCTGCAAGAAGTGGCGTCGGAAGCTGCCCGGTTCGAGTGCCGCGACGCTCTCCTCGACGGCGTCGTCGTTCTGGCGGGGGAGGTGGGAGAAGGTCAGGGCGCGTTTGTCGAGGCGGGCCTGCTTGGAGCGGGCGTCGATGCGGTACAGGTCCCGGTGGATATCTCCGCCCTGGAGTCTCAAGGAGGACTGAGGCTCGGGGCCGGACTCGCCGGAGTTGTGCTCGTCGGGGGCATCGGGAGGGGCGAGTTCCTCCTGTAACGAAGCGGTGAACTGTGGGTCGAGGTGTTGTGACAGGATGTTCGCCTCCCTGGGATCAGGGTCGACGGTATCCCGGAAGGATGAGCTGGTAAAGTCTGCCATTGTTAGTGAAATGGAAAGGTAGTGCAAGGAGCAAGCATTGTTGGATGAAGAGAGAGTCCAAAGAAGTCAAGGGCGAAGGGGTGCAGCA
Source organism: Aspergillus fijiensis CBS 313.89 (assembly GCF_003184825.1). NCBI lineage: Eukaryota > Fungi > Ascomycota > Eurotiomycetes > Eurotiales > Aspergillaceae > Aspergillus > Aspergillus fijiensis. Next base: position 563,711 of record NW_024468987.1, read on the forward strand.
GCAGCAGCCCCATCATGTAATGGTGATGACGCTGTTGATGGGGCGCATTGCGAACTGAGGGAAGAGAAGCCACGGGATGCCCTTGGGACGGTGTGATTGGCCAGGGACTCCCCCAGTCAATGCGACACGTGACCTTTAGGTTCTCCGGTGGCGGCTGACTCAGCGGACACCTGCCGGATCAGGCATCCTTCCCGTCTCTTTGTTTCGGTGGGTTTCCCTGCATGAAGCATGAAGCCACCATCGCACGTACAGTTGACAGTAAGTTACTAGGTTACACTGAGCTTCGAAACTAATTCTCTACTGCTAACCTCTACTTTCACAATAGAGCTGGTAATACATCATGTTGTTGTTTCAGATGAATCCGATGAATTCATCCATCATCCACCTCCAACACGTATTGGCATATGTTAACAAGTCAATACATTAATCTCAGCTAAGGAACCACAACACTCCAATAGCTTTTAGTACACGTCGCCGTACTAACAAAGGAAAGAACCCATTTGTTTTGTGTTTTTGACACAAGCAAAAGTGACATAACCAAATCCGAAATGGATATCTCCCTTCCCTCATATTCAACGGCAGAACATTAGTTCAATCATTCTCAACCATTTCCCAACAGACAAAGCTTGGTGATAGTTCTGTCTCAGGGGCAATGGCCCGGACCGGTGACACCATTGTTATAATTGTCCAGCGTGGTGGCCCAGCCGTTCACTTGGCTTTTTTGCGCATTGGTGAGGCCGGCCCAGTCTGCGCTAGTTTTACCGGTGAGGAAAGTGTCCGCAGCCTGGATGGTACTTGCCACAGCGGAGCCGTCCGCCCCGGTTTTGATGTTGAGCTTCGCGGCGAGCAACTGCGCATACAGCTTGTCGATTCCGTTGCTACCGGTGGTACCCTCGATTGCAACGGCATCAGCTGCCTCAGTCACCTGGCGGCTACCAAGCGAGATCGGTAGTAGTGCCGGGGGGCCCTTGATGACCTCAATGTGATTCTTCCAGTACCCGATCGTCCGCGTGCAGCCGCCGCCGCCGCCGCCGCCAGTGCACTTGACCGTCACCGTTGCCGAATCACTGGGCCCGGGCGACCCGTCGTCGTAGGTGATGGACGCGGTGTTGGGATTATCTCCCTCGTTAGCACAGGTGAATGTGCGGGTGTACGTCGCCTTTCCGTCATCGGAAAACTGCCCTAGCGAGCCCTGGAGGGTGTCGGACACCGTAACGGTGTTGTGCACGAGCGTCTCAGTCGCTGGAATCGTCGTGGTGGCGGCCTCGTTCGGCCCAAACGGTTCTCCCAAGTGCCCGGAGTGATTGATAATCGTCGTATCAGCCGTCACCTTGTAGGTGCCGCTGTTGGCGCTCGGGATGTTGATGCTATAGGGGTAGCAGTGGCTCTCCCCGGCAGCCAGGACAGGTTTAGCCGACACGTCAAGGTTCGAATCTGGTACGACTATATCGTTGGACGGCGGCTGCGTCACCTTAAGGGTTGACATGAGGCTCTCAGTTGCCTTACTGCCACCGTTCGTGATGCAGACCTGCCCGTCGATCCAGGTGCGGACAGTCCCGTCGTCCTTGGTCAGCGTCACCGTGTAGTCCACGGTCCCACTCTGACCTTGGACCAGATCGAGTACGGTTGGGTTAGCCGTCTTGTCGATTGTCCACGTGAAAGTTCGGGTCCGGTGCCCGGTGGCTGTCATCGTCTCGCTGAGCGTTGTGCCCGATTGCCCGCCCCCCTGGCCGCCCGCGGCCTGGATTTCCTGCCTCTTGCTGCGCGCTATGTCCTCAGTCTCGGCAGGCGCCGGAAAGGCGGAGACCCCCCAAGCTACGACGAGAGCCAATACCAACACCCAGCCGAGACGGAGCAGCGAGGGCGTTTTCATTTTGATATTGCCCCTATAGTTGGAGTGCGATCGAAATATCAAGCTTTGGTAATTCCAACTTCAAAAACAGATTGAATGCCTGAGCGACGAACTATGAATTGTCCTCGAGAGTCAGTCCTTAGGGTGGACATCGAACGGTTATTTATCACTTCTCATACCGCGTTCAAGCCCAATCGAGGACGCTTGTTCTTGCCAATATCATCGCATCATAGGAGAGAGGCCAGAAGGGCCGGTTGCTTTAGATTTCCTGGAACATGGGCACGAGAGGTCATTTTCCCGAGTGTGGCCATTGTTTGCCATCTGATCTATGAGTTTCGGTGGTATACTTTTGTGACTGAAGGGTCCTTCCTTTGTTACAAGTCGCGGTGGATGTATCACGAACCAAAGCCACCAAAAAGAGCCAGAACCGTTCACGAGCTCTCCCCACGGAAAGCGATGTAGGTGGGAAAGTGGGGATGGAGGACGGCAACGGGAACAATAAAGAAGAAGACGAAGAAGAGGCGGAGGAGTTCTCTAACTAATACGTATGTACCTCCCACCGGTCGTCGAGACCCTATCTGGCCACACTTGGTCGTGCCCGTGGTTTTTGACCGGTTATCTCAAGACAATAGGCCTAGATGCGAAAGTGTCGTCCCTATGACTTACACTTATGCGGCCTCGTGATAGCCGGGGACTACGGAGATCATGGGAAAGATACGACTGCGATGCTCAGGCTGCACGAATTAGAAGTGCTTGTGAAGCGGAAAAGTCTTAGCGGTCTACTGTTTCCCACAATACGGCGGACGTCATCGTCACTTCTAAAGGCCGCATCCTTACAAGTCCCCGCGTTCGGCCGAGGTAAATGGTAAACTAGCTTAAGCCCCCGGGCTCTGGAAAACTTAAATATCAATACGAGCGATGAAGTACTCGGCAACCATCGATCGGCCTGGCTCTGTCAACTGAACAGATATCCCGGGTTCTGGCACCAAGGTTACCGCGGTAGCCGCGCCTGATAGCATGGATGAATGGGCCGCCAAGAATTTTCCGCTTCACAATCACGATGTAACGTGCGACACCTAAACATAGCGCGCGATTTTCTATGCTCCTTAGGTTGCAACATATATCGTGAAATCAAGTCACAGGGACGATGGCTAGACATATAGGCCTATTCTGTCCAAATAGCTGGTCGACAAGAAGTGGGAATGACCAGATACGGTCAAATGTGCGTTTTGGATGACTTTAAGTCTCAACCGAACCAAAGCTAACTGCGCGGTTGCTGATTAGCCGGACCAAAGTATGGCGCGCCGGTTCAAGCTTATCTTCTAAATTCTGACCTACCTTGGATGCTGTCGATGGCTGCGTCTAGCTTACCACAGATACACACGTACAAGCAATTCAATTGGATTTGTCAAGGGGAAACGCTGAAGGGAATGTACGAATAAGACGACTTGATACGACTTAAAGTTCAAGCACAGGCCGGAGAGCCTAGATGATGCCACTGCTGGTCAAACACATGATGCCTACTGGCTATCCTATTTGTACATGCGTCCGTGCAAGATCACACCTTTCGCATAGCATAAACATCTACATGACCAAGGATCGTTAGCTAGAATGTCCTATGTATTAGGCGGGTTAGATAACCGGATTCATATCTTGGAGCTCCGTCACCGACTCGGCTCCGAGGGCCTCTCAGCTTCTCTGAAAAAGCCTAATGAGGGTGGGATGTATCCAGACTTGATAATAGCGCTTTACACTATATAATTGGTCTAAAAGTCTTGACAAAAAGCAGGTAGCTCTTGTTATACCACCGCTTGAATCCGTTGGTCGACCTGCGTCACTCATGCCGCCCTAACTTCGAACCAAAGCCGCTCGATGGACAGGATTCGTGTACTCTATAGTTCCCTTCGCTAATCTCTCTCGGATTCTCAATGCTAGGCTAGCTTATGCTAGTCCAACGAACTTGAAAATGCTCTATGTCTCCCGACCCAGGATTTAAACTAGTGTGCAGATCACTGCTACTTACCCGAACCGTTGAGTACAACATCAGGTCCCGTAAGCCGATTCCAGAATTGTCGAGGCGGCACTTCAAGCTCTGCTACCATTCCATTGCTGCAAGATCAGCTTTTCTCCGCTGTAGATATGTTGTGTTAGTTGCACCATTGACATACCTAGGTGGTATTGCTGGTGGGAACAGTGCCTTGAGTGAAAGGGCAGCGATACCATACCTTGCTTAGTCCTTTTGTCTTCTTCTTTGTTGACAGCCAAACCCTGCACAATAGCAATAATGAACACTCTTGGTCTTGAAAATGAGTAGGATTTCTTTGAATCAACTAACTAGTGGCCGTGCCCTCAAGTTGCAACCTTCAGGCGAATTGCTTCATCCCCTGTAATGATTCACAGTCAAAAGGATATCCCATGGCTCTGCTGAAGATGATCCCATCTCGAGGACCGGGGTCAAGGGCTTACGGGGTCCACGGGGTCCACGGGTAACAAATGCGTTACCAACAGGAACTCAAAGAATCGGGCTGTCTTTACATTTATGATCAATGAGGTCAAATCTGGCCAGTGGTAGTAGTCACGCTGAGATCTATTGTATACTACCATTGTATCCCTGTTCAAGTTTAGCCAGTCATACTTTTTTTACACGAGGACACCCTCTCTCGAGAAAAATTGAAAGATAGGCAATCAGACCATTCCAAGAACTGTTCTTATATTTGAGTATCATGGGCCACTGACAATAATGTAATTCACTTACTCGGTCCCAGAGATTTATCTTGATGAACTTGATTCTTGGTCGTCCAGTGGAGCTTGAGTGAGATCTGTATCAAGGAGTAGTCTCCAGCAATCCATACCGAAAGAAATATCAGTAGTCCCGCTATCGAGCTTTTGACTTGCGTGCTCTGTTGAGAGAACTACTAGGTACAGATTTTCAGAAAGAGAGGCATCAAGTCACCAGTCATGTATCTTAGTTAATCATTCTACCTCCCTGCCCGCACAAGTCGAAACTGGCAGTAAATCTCAAAAAATGTTCAGAATTCAACAGAAATGGGTTGTAGAGGTTGGGACCGGTTACCCTGACTTATTCTACCAGACAAATCAAACACTTACTATTTGGGAGACTTCTGCCACACTCTATGGTATTTGAACCTCACTTGAAAATCATGGTGAGTACATGTACTCTGAATAGCCAGGCGGGGTTGTCGCTAACCCGGCGCTTAATGCATCTCAAGATGGTTTCGCTTTTCTCAATCCATGAATTAATCTAAGATATTTTAGCATGCTCAGTGAAATGAAACTTCTTTTACTTTCTTTTATCCTGGCTTGCCGTCTTGCTTTCTCTCCCGATGCTTTCTTTTCTATAAAACAGTGTGCTACTTAGACATGGTCGCTAATGACAAACAATGACGGACTAGCTTTCATGCTAGACTAAGCCCGCCTCATGGTATTTACTTGAACTCTTCCCTACCACTTCGTAGTCTCGCTCAAATGACGCCTCGATGAGAGACTAAGTAGCATCTCGACGTCTAACATCCTTTTTCTTGGAGGAAAACAAAAGTCCTCATGTCTTCTCATCCAATCGACGGACATGGGTTAGCGGCGCGTATGTTGGCTTCCAGTTCTCGGCGATTCGCTCTCAAGAGCCTTGAAGCCAGCTTACACCCCTGCATCCCTGTAGTGACGTGGCAGCCAGTCACTCTCGATAAAAAGACCGCTCACCCGTGTTGGAGAATTACATACCCAGCTATACTCATCCTTCAACACCTCCGAGCGACGTCTTCATCCTACTCTCCAACAGACTCATCGTTTTGTCAGTATAAGTTCTAACGATGGACACCGAGTTCGGCGAGTAAGTACCCGATAATGAAAGTTCTGGAATCAACCACGCCCAGCTCACGAATAGCAGAATAATCTCATCCCCACTCTTTACCTTCATCGTTGGCAAAGCAAAGAAGGAAATCACGGTTCATGCCCAGGCTCTGGCCAGCTTATCATCCACACTTGACAAACTGACAAATGGCGAGATGATCGAGGCTAAAACTCGTTGGGTGGACTGGTCGGAGGTCACCGACGAAGCCACCTTCCTGCGGCTATGCGAATATGCGTATGTACGCGACTATACCCCACCGCCGTGCTCGTACAGAGAGGTAAAACCTCTGAGCGTTCCAGTATCGAAGTCTCCAGAACCGGTTGAAGAGCTCTTCGATGTGCCAGCCGAGCCTGAGGCCCCAGCTGCGTCTCCAACACCGCTTGATTCACCAGAACCCACTTATGGTGTGTAATTGCCCAGTGGTTTTTCTCCATTTGCTCCATCACGAGAAGTCTGATAGGCTCAGGAACGACGAGAAGCTGACTACAAGACAATCAGATCTTGGGCATCTTCGAAAGCCACCAGTGAATGCCTCCAACACAGCGATCTTTGACGGTTACATTCTACCGCGCAAGAATCCTAAGAAAATGCGGTGGCTACGTCGCCTGTTTGATTTTGACAAGTTCAAGGAACAGCACTGGCACGATGACTTCAGAGTAAACAAGTATGCTCCCAAGGGGAATTCGCACCCTCGCGAAGACTTTACGGATGTCTTTGTGGGGCATGTGGAGCTCTATATTTTGGCTGACAGGTATGGGGTCCTCCAACTCAAAGAGTTGGTTAAATATAAGCTGGCAGCCACATTAACGCAGTTCACCCTATGCAAACACAATGTCATCGATTTGGTGGAACCGATTCAACTGCTATACCAGAACACTTTGCCCGGTGATGCCTTGCGAGCTTTGATTGTAGGCTATGTCCTCTCGGTGCTTGATCAGATAGGGGCTAGTGCCGATTTTCAAAAGCTATTAGCAGAAGGTGGAGAGTTTGTTCTTGATTTCTGGAAGACATTTTGGAAATTCTAAGGGAAGAGCGCGTTTGCTCTGAAATGCTATTTGATCTTTTTAGGCCACCTATTTCCAAAAATAAAAAGGAAGAAAAGAGGCTTGTTTTTCCGGCCGTCTGTTGTTCCTTGGGTATCTCTGGGTAGATAAAACGCTCCAGCGAATTGTTCTGTTCCTGACCGCTGACTTGTCTTAAGAACGTTCTCGACATGATTATCCGGTGGTGTACTTCGGGTATATTGGTATGAGCGGTGACAATTGACCATTTATGAACACCTTGGAAACGCACTCTCTCTTTCGCATGTACAAATATTTCTCACTATACTGGGAAGCAATGGCCACATCGATGCAATCCCCCCGACTAACTCACGAGGCATGATGACTTTTACTTCAACCAGAGAGGTATTCCGCACCATATCACAGCTTGGCCGACTCACCCTTCCGCAACTTCAGATGGGCGTGCGCGAATGTGTCTGTGACAACTGACGCAGCAGTGCTGAGCTCCAGTCCCAACGCGAAACAGGCGAGAAATCCGGCGAACTGTCTCTTCTTCTCTGGTCCGGCACACTGCATGATCTCTAGAGCTTCACGCTGCGTGTCGTATACCGTGCCCCCACCGACGACACCCACGGGGATGGAGGGAAAGTACATGCTGATGGTGATGCTGTTCCTGGCTCGGTCGTAGAACGAGCTGCCGTGGCTCCACGAGGCATCCGCGACACTCGCGGCGTCCTGGCCGGTGGCGATGAACACGCTGGTCAACACGTTGACGGCGTCAAGGTTGCTTCCGTGGATTCCATTACGGATGCATCCGTCTCGCGCCATATGCAGCACGTCATGCAGGTCGGACGCGGAGCAGCCAAGAGCCTCCTGGCAAGTTTCGTCCGGCAGGCACGCCCACGCCGTGACCTCGACGCCGCGCGGGGTTACCACGTTGCCCCACGAGGGCTTCTTCTCCGAGCTCATCTGCCCGTCGACGTAGAAGCGCTTGATCTTGTACTGCGCCGCATACGTCTCCATCAGCCAGACACAGCACCGCTGGGTGGCGATGCTGACCATGTTCTGGCCCGCGGCATCTCCGCAGGTGTAATTGAACACCACATGGGCGTAGCACCCGATCAGGTGCGGCGTGATACTCACCAGCTTCAGGTGGTTACTGGTCGACTCGGCCACTTCGCTGAGGGTGTTCTCCACGTAGGAGAGAATACCGATGAAATCCTGCGCTTCTCGGGGATTCGCGAACAGGAACGCGGGACCCCGCGACATGCCTTCCCTGCCGAGAATATACTCCACCCCGCCACTGGCGTTCAACGCTTTGCAGCCTCGACTGCAACTGGCGATCAGAGCCGCTTCTGTTGTGGCCATGGGCGCACATATTTTGAAGATTTCACCATCGGGGGTGCGAATGTTCAGGGGCCCCGCGAGGCCGACCGGAACCCGCGTATAGCCGATAAAGTTCTCGATCTGAATCTGCGAGGGTTTGGCGTCGTGGTCGGTGATATGTTTGACATCTTCGAGGTAGGGATGGATCGTCTCGGACATTCGTTTAGAAGGTGGAGCCATGGTGGCCGGTGCTTCCGAATATGTGCTTGGTATGAGTCGATGCTTCATTGTCTCTTTATACTTCTGGTCGGGGACGTGGATCGAGGATAAGCTTTCCCAGAACCGGGAACAGCAGGCTTCTGCACGCCAGCTTCAAGCTTTGCGTCTGTTGGTCATGAATTCGGAGCTTGAGACAATGATAGACCCTGAAACCGGGGGCGACTTCTGGCCGAATCTTGGTAAAGGTGAGGATTAGCAGCAAAGCCTGAATGTCAGTTGCTTTATTGGGATATAGTCAACCGAGTCCCACGGCTGGAATACAATGCCATCGAAGATCATCATGTCTCTGCATTCTTACTGATCTGTCATACGTATGTGTATATGTGTAAACTGACACTGATGCCTGAGGCTGCAGGCAGGCCTGCGCTAAATCGGATCTGACGCCATCGTGCAGATCATCCATGCATGATGCCTACGATGTCACAACCAAGCGGAGCAAAGACCGGCCGATCAAGCATTTCGACCGGTCACTTATTAATAATGAGTGGTCGGGTGCGACCATATTTCCTCTTAGATCAAGTTCATATAAGCCTTCGACCTCGGACTCTGTTGCCTCCTTTTCTCTTCACTCTTACCACCAAACCAAATCCCGCAACATGACCATCGGAATTGCATTCATCGGAGCAGGTAAACACCTTGGAAGTCCACGACCGAACCTCACAGCCCTAACACACCCCACTAGGGCTCTTCGTCAAGGACTACCATCTGGTACGCAGGCCCCACCGACCAAGGCAACAAGAAACTCACCCTCGCAGCCAGGAGTCCAAGCCTCCCCCGACCTCGAACTGAAAGCCGTCTATTCCCGCTCCCTGAAATCAGCTTCCAGCATCGCCCCTGACCAGCAGATCGACCGCTACGCCGACGACGCGCCCCAGGGCCTCGACCAGCTTCTCGCGCGGGGTGACATCCAAGCCGTGATCATCGCGTGCGTCAACTTCCCTCCCAACAATGCACCTCCAACACCACAGACCCAACTAACTCCTGAGTTTCTAAAGCCTCCCTATAACCAACCAAGCCGCATACGTCCGCGCCGCCCTCAGCGCCGGAAAACACGTCTTCTCCGAGAAACCCATCGCCAAGGACCTGGCCGAAGCCACCGCCCTGCTGGACTGGTACCGCTCCACCATCCTGCCCCAGGGGTCTGCTGCTCCAACGTGGTCCGTCGCCGAGAACTACCGCCACTTCGACAGTCTCCGCCAGGGTCGCGCCCAGCTGGCCCGGCTCGGTCGCATCCGCCAGTTTCGGACGCAGGTGTACTTCGATTGTCGGCCGGGGAAGTTTGTTTTCTGGCCTTTCTTCGGTAAGTTTCTCCTTGTTCGTCAGATTTTCCGTTGCTTGAACTATGCTTGGTGTCTGGGATGATGAGTGCTCATGTTCTGGGCTTGAATAGCACTCGCCTGGCGCCAACAGCCCAAGCACCAAGGCGGAGCCGTCCTGGATATCGGGGTGCACCATGTCGCTGCGATGCGGTATCTCCTGGGCGGCAGACCGAGGGAGCGGATCACGCACGTGAGTGCGTTCGTGGGTAGCTTTGCGGACGCGTTGCCGCCGGTGGATACGGTGGATGCGGTGCTGCGCACGGAGTCTGGGGCGCAGGGGACGTTCCAGCTGTCCGGGTGTTCGAGCTTGGAGGAGAGTGGATGGACGGTGGTCGGGGAGAAGGGCCATGTGCGGGTTACTGATGATGAGGTGGCGGTGCATGTGGAGGGGGAGGAGGACGAGAGGCAGACGTTGCCGGTGGACAAATTGGCGGTTGGTAACGAGATCAGGGCGTGGGGGGAGGCGTTGATCTCTGGGGAGATGAAGGCTGAGCAGCGGCCGGAGGAGGCGTTGGCGGATCTGGAAGTGGTATGTTCTCGTTCTCTTGATGCGATAAACAGGTGGTTTGATGATAGTTGACTGACTGACTGGATGTAGATCGAGTTGATTCTGAAGAGTGGCAAGGAGAATGGGGCACCGCAGGTCACAAAGTATCAGTGCTGATCTATGAGATCTTGACCGGGTACAGCGCTTTGCACAACTGCTACTCTCATCTCAGACTAAGTCAGAGTTGTTTCCCGACCTTATACTGACAGCACCAGTCCGTTGACAATCAGTAGTATAACGAGAGTCTGTTATCATGAAGCAAGGCACAATGTTCTTCCGGCACATCTCACACAAGTTACTTACCGTACATGAAGCATCAACAAAATGCATATCTGATGGCCCCAGCTGGCCCACTCAAGCACGCGCCATGCTTCCGGCTGCTGAGCTTATAATGCATACAATTGTCGATCACTTGGATACGATGAGTTTCCTCGCTAGATAACCAATTCTTCACAGATTCGACCCGTCAAAGAATAGGAAATAGTCCCGCTGCATTCGGCTTCTACACGATAGGATAGGGCATCTGAATCCAAAATAAGGAGCCTAGTTATAGATATAAATCGCCAAAGACGGTTGTAATACAAGCGACCTCGTGTCCGACCCAAGTATAACCAAACATACTCCTTGTTCCAAAAACATCCATCGTGGCAGAAAACCTACTCCGCCGTCTGCCTATAAACATCCCAGCGCGCAAGAGCCCCCTACCTAGACCAGCGAAGATCAGTACGATCGAACGGATCAAGCCCCAAAGCGGTTCGGTTCGTATTGACAAATTCCTTGAGCTCCCCAAGTCCGTCATAGTCTGCGGAATTCATCGTCTCAAGTGGTTCGGGGGCATCCGGCTCGGGAGGCATATCAGCCAGATGTGCATTTGGACCAGTAGCTGGGTACCCGCACGAGTTGATTGAAAAGTCTATAAGATGCGGTAATTGGCGAAACTGCGTAAGGACCGCGTGCCAGGTCCCGGAATGCAGTTGTACCAAAGATAACTCGATGTGCTTGAGATTATCTTTGCATTGTTCTATAAGTGCGCGGAAGTGGTCGAACGTGATGAGGACTCGACTGAGGCATAGAGAGGTGAGATGAAGCGCCGGGCTGAAGTGAATAGCGTAGAATGGGAGAATGTCTGTACTGGAGATGGAGAGAGCTTGTAAGTTAGGAGCCAGCTCCACTAGTCTAAGGAGATGGGCTGCGTGTAAGTCATTCGGCAAGGCGGCGTGCGTGGGGAGTACATCGGTTTTCCAGTATCGCTGACCCAACTCCTTGGTATACGCAGTAAGATGCAAAGCCAGAAATTTCAGGCCGTGCAGTAGATCCTTCATGGGTATGTGCAATGGAGTAGAATGGATGGGGAAAAAGTCCCCAAAATCATGGGCTAGGGGAAAGAATAGCTCCAGCCCTTCCAAACAGGGTAAATTCACATATCGCAGGGCAGCAACAACGGCTTCAATGGCAGTTCTTTCGTGATCACGTGTGATAGCAGGCTCTTCGTGGTCGCGTGTCGATAACTGGCATGAAGCTCTGAATTTTAAAACGCGCAAATTAGCTAGTCGGGCAAGACAAGGCGAGAGCAATCCGGCAAGATCCTGGATATCGTGACCGAGTGACGAGCAGGAATTGGAGCCCCATCGGTCGCGCCCAACCTCTAGAAGGTGGACATCTGCAGCATATTTGCTTTCTGAGATTTCGGCAACTCTTTGTAGAAGGTTTCGGTTGCCCCTTGAGGAGCTAAGTGAAGCGATGATGTGTTTGAACATATGACGCGACGCGGAGGCACAGAAATTCCGGCTAACCAAGCGTAAGCTTATAAGGCACGAGCGAGTCTCTCGCTCTAGCGCATGAGGAAAGAGATCGCGAAACGAGTAGTCTTGTTCATCTACCAGTGTTGCTACGTGATCAACGATCTCAGGACCGAGTTAACATATAGCCTGGTGTCGCGCACGGGGGTCATACCATGTCGCAGATCTCGACGGGAATGACTAGTGCCATCTTGTAAATATCACCGCTGGGTTCAGTAACAAAATTATCGAAGGGAGCCTCTGCTGAAGATTGATTCTCTCCTCGTTGTGGTGTAATGAGGGGTCAAATGACCCTGGTCGAGATGAGAGACGTGTACGAACACTTGTATAAGCAATAGCCGCGTAGAGTATCAGCGCATTAGATGCTATACCGCGGCTCATCAGTTAAGAAGTATTGTCAGGCGCTCAATTGTTCTTTAGTCCACACCTGAATTGACCTTTTTCCGTGGCTGGCGGAGTGGAAAGTTTTGAAAGCGTCATCAATGGATCTTCCAAAGCACCCAAGCGAAGATTATAAAGCGTTAGATCAATTAGATTTGGCCTATATGTGTCTAGTAAGATGATCTTTCTTGTAGTGGGTTTGACTATGCTAATACCATCAGATCCATGTGCTCACAGCCCCGCGATCAAGGGATCACGCGGACAAACTGATAAGGAGCGACAGGGTCTGAACTGCGGCTAACTACTTGGTAGGTTATAGAGACAGTATGACTAAAGCTGATTGGAGGAATACATGCTAGGTCTGCATTCGGGCAGACATGTAAACAGGTGCCAGGTGCCTAACCCCGCAAAATGACTCATGCGAGAGTGGGACTCGCGGAGATATAATATGAAGTCGTGACTTCTATTTCTCCGTATGTTAGTTGTGGATCTTTTAGGGATGTTTTCTGTAAGGGTGTGGTTCCTTACACGTACGGATGGAGGTGTAGACTCGGATGCGGGGCATGGGCAGCAGAATGAGGATCATGGAAGTGGTGCGGCTGCGGAGAGGCCTCAGGGCGCAGAGAGCCGGGTATGAATGACAGTTCCATAACAATCTTCTTTGGTTTTCCTTCCAAATTCCATTCTAATAGTGGTACTGCGGAGGGCGGTGATGCAGATGGACATCATCAAAGGTCATCTGCAGTATTTTTGGAAGTTGTCTTGAAGGACGCCGATGGCGATGTAATTATGAAGGATGGCTGTGACTGCAGCGATGGTGGCAGGGGTGACTTCGGGGTGACAGGAGGCGAATCATTTTTTCCAGTTTCTCTGGAAATTTCGATGAAAGAGCTGAATGGTTTTTGAGGTTAATTGGTAAGTGAGAGGGCGCAGGATGCAGAAGCAATGCAATGAGCCGGGTGGAATTAGGTACACGATGCGATCGACAATATTCAGTATAGCTAGGAACGACCTGGTAGGGAATATATGAGCTAGTCGCACCCACATTAGCAAATATACAAAGACCACGAACGGTCGCGAGAAGCCTTCATTTCATATGCTTGCGGAGGATACACGTTGCGTTGCTTGATATACTAATTTATGCGCTGATTCATGCGTTGATTCTTGATTACTGAGGGTATCTAGTTGTATACGGCGAACCAGTTAAGTTATTAGCATCTTGATGAAGCACCATAGCTTGCCGCATTAGGCGATTCGAGCCCCCTCGCAGGGCTCCCTGGGTTGATTGAATTAAATTGTATTGAATTGAATAGAAGAAGTCATCCATGTATATTCATGTAAGAAGAGAGTTACACGCGTGTGCAGGTGTGTATAACAGCCAGAGGGTTTGATGCTCGATGATAATAGTGTCACTTGAACAGAAACTATTCACATATGCGAGTGAGTTTGTATCCTAATGATGTTTCCACCCGTAGTGAGACGAAGACTATCGAGGCTCAGAGGTACAGAAACACAGCCACCAAGGCTTTGGGGCTTGGTAGGCGAGGCTGCAGCTCAGCTGCGCCAGCTGCATGTGCTGCATGTGTGTGTGTGAACTGACAAGGTGATAGTAGTCTTGGCAAGGCGCCAGGCTGCGTCAGCCTTTGTCTGGAACTCAGCTTAAAAAAGGGGAGGATACCCGCTACATCCAATGGGCGAACAGTGTATGCACCTCGTTACCAGTCTTAGGAAGTCATTCGTGTATTTTTCGAAGACCTGTGACATTATCAATATCTATCATGGCTACACCAAGGGCTCTTGAGAGCCCGGACCTGTACAACATCGGCTGGATTACCGCCTTGCCCATCGAGCGAGCCGCATCGACTGCAATGCTTGACGAACGTCATGATAAGCCCCGTGGTTTCGTCCAGCACCCAAGTGACACGAACGCGTACACTTGGGGCAGGATTGGCGAACATTACCTTGTCATCGCCTCGCTTCCTGCAGGCCAAATTGGGACCACTCCCGCCGCGACAACGGCATCGAACCTACTCGCCTCCTTGCCACAGATTCGAGTCGCCTTGCTGGTGGGCATCGGTGGCGGTATCGCGCGGCCAGAGGAGGGAAGGGATATAAGGCTCGGAGACATTGTGGTCAGTCAGCCACAAGGGACAACCGGCGGCGTGGTGCAGTATGACCTGGGGAAGGCGAAGCTCAACAAGGAGTGGGAGCGGAGAGGATTCCTCAGCGCACCACCACCGGTCCTGCTGCATGCATTGGCAGCGATACAGGCCGAATACGAACTCGGGGAGTCAAGGATAGCGGAATTCCTCGACGGCACGCCAAAGCTAAAGAAGGGCGTGAGCGGGTACTCTCACCAAGGCTTTGAGAATGACCGGCTCTTTAAAGCCTCCTTTGATCATACAGGCGCGGCAAATTGCGCCAACTGCAAAGATGAGGAGGTGATAGAACGCATTCAGCGGGATACTACCGATCCAGAAGTTCATTACGGCATCATTGCCTCCGGGAATACCGTGGTGAAGAACGCTCTTATTCGTGACGAGATCGTCCAGGAAGTCGGTGAGGAATGCATGTGTTTTGAAATGGAAGCAGCCGGCCTGATGAATCATTTTCCGTGTCTCGTGATACGGGGAATCTGTGATTATGCTGATTCGCATAAGAACGATCGATGGCAACGCTATGCTTCTGCTACAGCAGCGGCTTATGCAAAAGACCTCCTAGGCTATGTGCCAATTAGAGGGCTTCAGGAAACACCGCGAGCTCTGGATATTCTTAGGTCAGGTGGGTTCACCTAGAGTACGAGCCAACATCTACTGACTACTACCAAGTCCGCCAGAATATCCAGGAGATACACACTATCGCCAGCGAGACAAAGTCGGGAATCAAAAGCCTTCAATCGGACAGCCACCACGCGAAGCTCAAGACGTGGCTCTTGCCCCCTGATGTATCCACCAACCTTACCGACGCACTCAAGTGTCGACAGCAAGGAACTTGCTCCTGGCTCCTCGAAAGCGAAAGATATCGGGAGTGGAAAAGTGGAAAGCGCCAACACCTCTGGCTACATGGGATCCCCGGCTGTGGGAAGACGGTTCTTAGCGCAGCCATAGTCGACGATCTAATGCAACAACTTCAGCCTCCAGATGTAGTCCTCTTCTTTTACTTTGATTTCAAAGAAATCGAGAAGCAGTCACCCAATAAGATGGTTCGCTCGTTGGTTGCACAGCTGTACTCAAGCTGTGTCGACTCTCGCGCGGAGTTGGAGAAGCTCTTCTGTTTCTGCGAGAAGGGCGATCGGCAACCAACAGAAACAGCCCTTCTCTCGACTTTCCTGGAAATGTCAAAACATGCAGGAAGACTTCAAATCGTACTAGATGCCTTGGATGAGTGCTCTATGCGAGGAGATCTACTCAAGTGGCTAGAAACATTGTCTCTTTCCGACCACGAAGGACTCCATCTTCTCGCGACCAGTAGGAAAGAAGAAGAAATTGAATCCGGACTTGGACACTGGCTCGACTGTACAAGCATTATCCTCATACAAAGTCACAGTATCAATCAAGATATCCGCACCTACTTACACGAGACACTGCGGAGTGATCGCGGATTTGACAGGTGGCATCGGCGACCAGAGGTATTGAACGAAATTGAGGCGGAGTTGATGCTAAAGGCCGATGGAATGTAAGATCATCTTCTGCTGTGGGGCTCCTGGAAAGTATAATATCATTGACATGTTCCCCTGAAAACTTCAGGTTTAGATGGGTCGTGTGTCAGATTGACAGTCTGAAACACTGCCTAGATCTTCGAAAGCTTCGACAATCCTTGCGGACACTTCCTGCCACTTTGCAAGAGACTTATGCGCGAATCCTGATTCAGATTCCGGAGAACTATCGCAAGGAGGCAATCCGGATCTTGCAGTTTCTTACTTACTCGGATCGGCCTCTGACAGTATATGAAGTTGTCGATATAATAGTGGTGGAGCCGGATGAAGATCCCCATTTTGATCCCACATTCCGCATGCCGGAGGCTCGAGAGATCATGAGGATTTGTTCAAGTCTTGTCTCTCTCGTAACAAGACAAAAAGGCGAGAGTATAATTGAAGAGCTTCAGCTGGCGCATTTTACCGTTCAGCAATATCTAGAATCCGACGGAGTTGATGGAGCTCTCTCACTGATGACCATTACTGTCGATTCTCCTTGTCGCCTAGGTGGATCAGAGTCTTTCCAAGGATGCATGCGACGAGCCACTGCCAAGGGTGATATGACTAGAGTCTGCCTTGCCTATCTATCCCAAGTGGACGAAGGAAAATCGCTCACGACAATAAAGGAAGAGCTCCCTTTAGCCAAGTACTCGGCAGAATCTTGGACCGGCCATGCAAGACATAGCGAGACAAGACCCGACGTGGAGAAAAGCATTCTAAACTTTTTTCTCCATCAGAGCCAAGCATACACAGTATGGGTTAAGCTCTTCGATCTGGATCAGCCATGGGATGGACCGCTGTGGTGGGCAGATAAGAGGACGGCACCTCCCTTGTACTACGCATCATTAGCCGGTCTTCAACACACAGTCCTTGCGCTGTTGAACAATGGCGCTGAGGCCAATGCTGATGGCGGCGCTTATGGTAACGCACTCCAGGCAGCTTCATCAGTCGGTGAAACACACGTAGTGCGGCTGCTACTGGACCATGGTGCTGATGTTAACGTACAAGGTGGACTTTATGGCAACCCACTACAGGCCGCTTCAATCAGAGGTCACAAGGATATAGTACTGCTGCTGCTGACTCGAGGCGCTGAGATCTATTCGCAAGGAGGTCTCTACAGCGACGCACTTTATGCCTCGGCAGCTGAAGGGCATGAGGAGATCGTGCGGCTTCTTATTGATCACGGTGCAAATGTCAATGCCCGAGGTCGCATTAATGTGAATACAGTCACAAAAGCCCCTTTTGCTGATAACAAGGATCTTGTGCAGCAACTGATTGCTCAAGGTATAAAAGCTAGCAGACCTCAAACTAGCACAGTCCGATCCCGTTCTTTCAAACATTGGGGGAAGATGATTGAGGTATTTGTGGATGAGAATGGAAAGGCCTTGGTAATGAATAGCATCTACGGGAATGCAATTCATGCCGCTTCCATACAATCGCGTTTGCAGATGATCTCACTTTTTGATCGACTCCGTCATCCGACCACGTATTCAGACATTACATTCAACAGTCTAGACGGGTCAACACCAGTGGCCATCGCGTCATTCGGCGGCCATGTCGGAGTGGTTCAGCTCCTTGTTGAGAGAGGCGCAGATACCAATATAGCAGCGAACGATGGCACGACTCCTCTGCTCCTGGCAACTCCGGAGAGTAAATTTGAGATTATAGAAATCTTAGTGAAACAAAACGCGCAGGTCGGTGTTGGGCCAAATATGGACTGCTCGCCGATGCACCTAGCTGCAGGGCTCGGGCGTACTGATGTTGTCAAGCTCTTTATTCAGAGCGGTGCTGACCCCGACCAAAAAATGCGTGGCGGACAAACACCACTACATTTAGCGTGCAGCAAAGGTCAACTTGACTCCGCTAAGCTGCTTATCGCAAATGGTGCAAATTTTGATTCTGCAGATGAGATTGGATGTACCCCACTTCATCTAGCAACCCAGGATGGCTGTGTTGATATTATCAAACTGCTGATTGCAAACGGCGCGAATTGCGACCCTGCAGCTACAAATGGGATAACACCACTTTATATTGCAGTACATCAAGGCTTTGTTGATATTGTCAAACTGCTGATTGAAAACGGCGCGAATTGCGATCCTGCAGATACAAATGGGGCAACGCCACTTCGTCTTGCAACACAAAAAGGCTTTTTTGATATTGTCAGACTTCTGATTGAAAACGGCGCAAATTGCGATCCTTCAGATACAAATGAGGCAACGCCACTTCATGTTGCAATACAAGAAGGCTTCCTTGATATTGTCAGACTTCTGATTGAAAACGGTGCAAATTGTGATTCTGCAATGAAAGGTGGACATACACCACTTGACATTGCGATACACAAAGGCTTTCTTGATGCTGTCAGGATCTTGACTAAAAACGGCGCTGGATGCAACACTGCGAGTTGTAACGGGCGCGCACCACTGCATTGTGCATCTCGGAATGGTTACTTGGAAATTGTTAGAGTTCTGATTGAAAATGGTGCTGACTGCAATAATGCAAGTAATCAAGGGGGTAGACCACTTGATTATGCATCTTGGAGTGGTCACTCGGAGATTGTTAGACTCCTGATTGAAAACGGTGCTGACTGCAATAGTATGAACTGTGATGGGTGGAGCCCACTTTATTTCGCATGTCAGAATGGTCACTTGGAGACTGTTAGACTCTTGATCGACAGTGGGGCAGTTTGTAGATCTATGGTCGACATTGCACCGCCGCCGCTTCACCTTGCCTCACAGAATAGCCACCTGGAAGTTGCCAGTTTTCTTCTTACACGCGGAGCACAGATCAATGCTAGGGATAAGGACGGATACACAGCTTTGTATGTCGCTTCTGCCCGAGGAGACATCAACATGGTTCATCTATTTGTCGACAGAGGTGCCGATTTAAATATCGCCAGCAGTAATGGACGTAGTCCATTATATATCGCATTTGAAGCTGGCTACACTCAAACTGCTGAGCTTTTGATTCAATCGGCGGCTGACATTGAGCTCAAAGACAACAATGGTTGGTCCCCATTGACCCTAACTTCATTCAAAGGCGACCTTGAGGGAGTTCGGCTACTTCTCACGCAGGGAGCCTACATAAATGTGAGAAGTGATCATGGGGATACACCACTGTTCGCTGCCTCTTCAAGTGGGCATATTGATGTAGTCCGCCTTCTTCTTGCACGAGGCGCAGACATCAATACTACCGGTTCGAACGGATGCAGTCCGTTATACATTGCATTTGAATTTGGCCATACCCAAATTGGTCAGCTCTTACTCCAATCGTCAGCCGACTTTGAACTCAAAAACAACGACGGCTGGACACCATTGACCCTGGTTTCATTCAAGGGAAACATTGAGGGAGTTCAACTGCTTCTCGATCAGGGAGCAGAAATCAATGTGAGAAGTAACGACGGGCGTACACCACTGTATGTCGCCTCTTCTATGGGACATGTGGATGTGGTACTCTTACTCCTTGAAAGAGGCGCGGACGTTACGCTGGCGAACGATCGCGGTCACAATCCTGCTACAATAGCTTCATCAAAGGGTCATGACAGTGTCGTTCAGCTACTTCGTCTGTGTGGTGCCGATGCTTGACGCTGCAGACATTACGCTTAAAGCAAATAGCGGTTAGTACAACCGGTGACATGCAAGCGAGTCTAGATATGCGACGCAAGCAGCGCCGCCACCCTGACGGTGTTCTTGGTCTGCCGTCCGTTGATCGTAACCAGCGCCAGACGCCGGACCTCCTCATCGGTCAACGCATGCTGGCACTTGGACCGAGTCAGACACCGTCGCCAAATCTGCTCCCTCGCAGCCCCATCCAGGTCGGGATAGTGTAGGGTGAGATGAATCCGACTCTGAAAGGCTCCATCGATCGCGTCCGCGCGGTTGGAGGTCATGATCATGATCCCGCGGTAGTATTCCAAGCAGCTAGACGACAATTATACTCCGTCGGTATGTCCCCCGACCCGAGAGCTCGAGGTCTAGTACGGGAAATGTAGAAGCAAAACTCACCGAAGAAAAACAGCCACCACCTCGTTATGCTGCATCTGGTTCCCCGACCACTCCTGCAGAAACACATCACACTCATCGAACAGCAGCACCGCATCCCATCTCTCCGTGAGCTCCAGCACTGTGCTCAGCCGGCGCTCGACACCCTCCGCCTGCTGGCCTAGCTCGCCCGCGCTCAGAGCATACAGAGGCTTGCGCACTTGATCAGCAATGGCCTCGGCGGTGGGGGTCTTCCCTGTCCCCGGGTTACCGACCAGGAGCATGATGATCCCTTGCCCTTTGCCCTCGATGACGTCGTCCAAGACGTCCCTGTGCGCCGCTTGACCCTCAACGAAGGAGAGGACAAGATCTTTGTAGGTGTGTGTGGAAGCATCAACGTCGAGAACGCGGTGTCATTCCACACGATGGGAGTGATGTCGGTGACGTTGAAGGTAGCCCAGACTTTGTGCTGGAGGGAGTAGCCGAGCACGCGGGGTTCACAGATGTGAAGGTCCGCCTTAGTCAGGTCTTTGTTTTGATCTTCTGAGCAAGTCAATGAAATCAGTGTACCCCGACCTATATCCGTGGTGAGGGTTGAAGGTGACTCACCAGCTTCCGGACCTGCAACATGACCTAGTCTTGCAGAGAAGCCCCTGGGACCGTCATAACACTCGGGTGTGATGCAGCACCCTTGGGGTGCAAGTGTTTGAAAGGTAGACGGATTGAGGGGTCTCTCTACATGCTTGTCATCGGCCACCGCAATCCTGGGCGCCGTCAACCCCGCATCCAGAGGCTCGAGGGAAACACCCTTGGTGGGATTGGCGTGCAGATACCCGTCCGCGTCGACGACGATACGCCCGTCCATCTAATCCAGACGACGAGAACCAGATTAGCTAGTCAAGCCGCACTCCCTAGGACAGACACCAACAACCTACATATCTCTGAAACTGGCTACTCGCGTTCCCGTACTGAATTACCCCAGAGTAAGCCATGTAGTGCCGCCCCGCGAGCTCACGAAACCGTCTCCTGCGCGCAATCGCCTTGCTCTCCGCCTCCTCCTAGGTTGGATGAAAGACCACCGAATACACAGGCAGCCCTCGAATCTCGCGCGTGCCGGAGAACCGATCCAGGCGGAACTTCCGATGGCGGTACCTGAAGCGAGTGCCGTTCTAGTCGACCGAGCGCGCGGCTATCTGGAAGTAGGCCTGCTCTTTTGGGCCGTAGTAGTCCGGGCTGTCCACTCGACAAAACGTTTCTTCGTACTCGTTGTCACGGGTCACCGGGGTCGAAGAGCGCCCACAGCAGCGGGTAGGCAATGACGTGCTGGGCCAGGAGGCTGTACATCTCGGCGCGGAGTCCAGTATCTCGTACAGCAAGTGTGCGAAACCGGCGGCGACGGGGTCGTCGTGCCGCTGGCGCTCGAGAATCGCGGTGAATGCGTCCCAGCGGTAGATGAAGGCGTGGAGCGGGGCCCGGAAGACGAGTTTCGGCTGGTGCTGCTGCTGCTGCATTGCGGCCGTGGTTATGCCTTGGTAGCCGGCGAAGACCTCGGTGAGCGTTTGCTGTAAGGCGCGGCTCTGGACGACGATCGAGTGCAGCGTGAGCGGTCGGACCACTGCGTCGTCATTGTGGTTCTTGCTCATGCGCACGACGAGGGCCGTTCGGTTGATGATGCCTTCGGAGTCTGCTTCAGGTACGGGACGGAGATGGGCGGGGGCTGTCTCGACCCAGTTCCTGCAGCAGATGCATCTGGGTTCGCCTTCGTAGAGGATCTGGATGGCGCATTCGGTGTCTTCGATGCGTTGTTCCATGGGTGAAGAGGGAACTGGCCTGGGGGCTCGTGAAGCATGTTGATGATATGGTGTTTTGGTCTGAGAAAGACACGATAGATGCTGTTGGGGTGTTACTCTGATCGTGTTTGGAGGCTGAATGAATGTGGGGTTGTAATCTAGGAGCTGATTTTGGTTTCGTATACCGTGTCATCGTGCTAGGAACGGGACAGTGAATGCGTGCTGTTTACTATTTTCCTTCTCCAGTTGATGCTCTCCAGCCTCAGCCTTCCGCGTTCTGTACACGACTCTGAGGCTCATCTTTACCTGCTCTGAAACCTGCTGTCCCTTCCTTACATATCGTGTGCGACCAAGAGTGGTTTCCCAGTTGCGCAGACTGTCGGGAAAGAGCTTACATTTACCGAAGCAAGCAAGTCTGGCATCTGACCCCTGCTGGGTTACAACGATCGGGTGATTGTGTACCACGGATTCAGCAGGCTGAGCAACAGTTGAACGCATGGAATTAGGTTAAGAAACTCAGGGTGACATGCAGCAAACCATCAACAACCTCTTGAAACAGGTTGATAAAGGAAGAAATCGTGTTGTACAACACCAGGTCTATCCTTCAATGCGAACCCTGTCTTCGATTCTGATTCCTTTTCAGCCGGTATTCATTTTCTCCATCTTTGCATACGGTGCAGCTAGTATGTATCTATCCCAACTGCCTCGGTGCTGTCTGACGGTTCTCCATCCCCGTTCGCAGCGGAATGGCGAATGCAGTCGAAAGTCTCTTGCGGGACAACCGCGGTCTCTTCCAGTCGATGTCGAAAACTGTCACTGTCTAGGATACCTGCTGCGTCTTCTCCCATCGTGGCCGTATACATCGAATTCATCACGCCGTCGACGTAAGCAAAGAGAAGAGCCCAAGAGGCGCTTGGCTTCTGCTCGTCATCGGCCATACCCGAGGCCGACACGCTCCTACTGCTCTCCTCGATGAACGTGTCGCCAGGGGAAATATATCTCGAGGGCCTTGGCCCCAACATTCCTCGCTTCGATAGATAATTGATAACTAGATTCAATGCTACTCAATGTTCAGTAATGGCTTGCTACCCACGGCCAGGTGGACTTCCCGTTATCTTAAATAGCCCGCATATTTCCCGGGTGCAAGATTTCTCTGACATGCGGGGACCACATGGCTCCGGGTGTGGGGGCTCTGAATGCGGTCACACTCGGGGATCGGCGGTTATCTACTCACATCTCTTCTGCCACCTTGTCTGATGACGATAATTCATAAGATAAGCTACGGCTACTAAGTTGCCGAATGTCGCCAGGCCCAGTTCTCAGGAGCGATATGATACTGGCGTCGTCCCGACCTCCTCTTCCCTAAGCATAATTCCAGGCAAGGACGTATCCATCTCAAGCCAGCATCATCGTCGTCGTCGTCGTCGCCGTCATAATATTGCCCCCCGCAATGGGACACCTTCGAAACAAGAAAGGCCTGAAAGAGAGTAAGTTCAATATAACGTCGAACCCCCCTGGCATTGTGTCACTGCTGACTGGACGCAAGGATCCTCAAGGACGGCGCTTCCTCGAGATGGATTCGGGAAATTCCTGAACAGCAGGTTGGAGGCCGAAGGGGGTCGTCACATATCGGAGGCCGAATTCAGTAAGTGGTCAGGAATAGAGACTGATTCTCAACATAGGGTCAATCATCGTGGCTCCTTGTTCTGGGCTCGTGCTTATGCATTTCAGACGAGCTATACATGCAATGCGCGGCGACGTGGGCTAGTGCGTCCCCACGTCTGAGGAGCCACTACGAGAGGCAGGCTGGTGCTGAGAATCGGCTTCTAGACAGGGGGAGAAGAGACTCGGGATATTTCACGGGTGAGGAAGAGTAGATGAGACCTGTTGGATCTGTTGGTTGAAATGGCTGTGACCGTTGCCTGCCTACGTAGGGCGGCAGTGCGGTGACTCCGGAGGTGACCATTGGGTTAGCTGGCAGTCGATGTGATTTATTTATCAACACTCATTTTGAGTGCATATACATGGAAAGCATGTTGTATCTAGACATATCTCATCTGACATTTGTTAAGCGTAACAGACAGCGCCGTGGCCTACTGGTCTCCAATTCCAAATGACACGCGAGTATGGTGAGAATCAGCAGGGTGAAGTGTGAGCTTGATCAGATCAAAGAATACAGTATCTCCACTGTCTGTTCACATGTAGAGACGCGCATAGACTGTGAAGCGGCGAAACGTTCGAGGCAGCGCTGAGGACAAATGGGGACTGCTGTGCAAAGGATATATAGGGAAAGTTCGGGGTATGCCCTAAGCGTGTGTCTTGAGGGGGGAAGAAGATAGCCTGTATGCCCCGTCGAAAATAATGAGTCTGTTGTCTGGATCTATCAGGCAGTTATGGTCATTAACCCCGGGGAATCCGGGGATGACTGCCGACAAATGGGAGGGGGGACCATGCGCCACATCGTTTGACAAGATCCGACAAGGTTGAGGGTGGTTTCAGTCTGTTATCGCCGAGTAAAACCTTCGAAACAACCCATTTCCGGTCAGCGTTCAGACCACAGGCAAACCGACAGCAGTTAAGCTAAGTCGATCACAGCCAATTTATCTCCATCCCCACCGATCGACCTCCCTAGATCATCCAAAATGCAGATGATTACCGTAGATGCACGTCATGCCTCCATTGATGATCCGGCAACTAGAATGTAGGTGAGAGCGGCCCGCGCGGAGAGCACCGTAGTCAATGTGATGTATCACGAACTCTGTTACGCCCAATATCCGAGCGCATCGTATGTTGTGGGGCCTGGGCGGGAGGATCTGGATCTGTCTTATCGGGCGAATCCCGAGGAGCGGATATATCAGATTCTACCCCTCAACGTTGCATGGTGCTGCATGTGATTTGTATCGTTGCTTTGTTGTGGCGAGGGAGCAAAAAACAAAATGGGGGGTATGAGGGTGTGCTAATACCTCGATGGGATTGCAAGTCCAAAATATGGGTATGCTGTTCGATGAGTTACCGAGGATCTCTGATCATACAGTGGAAAACGAAAGGAGTCTAGTTTATATGCATCTAGATGGTAGAATATACATCATTCACAAAGGAAATAAGAGACGGCAGCTGTGGTCCAAACCCACATCACCGCGGCAGATCAAATGAAGGCGACGACCGCAGATACACCGGACTGACCTCGACATTGGTCTCGATCTCCGTCTGGGCCATGATCTTGCCCGCCGGGATGACGATTCGGTCCTCGCTGCCGTTTCGCTCGATCTGGGTGCCGGCGATGGTCTCCGTCTCGCCACAGTGGCTTTGCAGCACACTCATCCCGAACTCCGGCGCCCGTGGCTTAGAGAAGCCCGACCCGTACCGCTTGGCGGCGTTGTTGTTGCTGCTTGACCAGCCGCCGTAGCCCTTGTTCGAAGAATATTCCCCGATCCAGCGCGGCAGGAAGCGCGAGGCAATCGCCTTGAAGGAGGGGATGGAGGCCGCGAGGATGCCGACGTTGATCTCGATGGCGGACCAGTACATCGCGCCGCTAATGGCGTAGGTGGAGTCGGCGGAGGAGAGCATGGTGGGGATGTAGGTGATGCGGATGATGGAGGAGACGCAGGCGCTGTAGATGGGAGAGTTAGCGGATTGCGTCTTGCTGGTGATGGATCTTTGTGGTAACGTACAAAAGACCCAGGCAGAGAATGCATCCCAGGGCCAGTTTTTGTTTGTAGGGCATGTGAAGGTGGAGGATCACCCGGACGGGAAGGGTGTAGGTCAACAGGTCGGTGAGGATGTTGAGGGCCGCGTTGCAGAGGTAGAAGACGTTGATGGTGACGCAGTGGCCGGGGATGGTGCTATTCCACGCCTTGGGGATCGGATTGCATTGGAAAGCTGCTGTCAAGACGAAAGCCGTCGCTTGACATCCCACCACGCACATCATCCCCAGCGATAGCCGGGTCAAGGTTTTATCGCCTAGTCGAGTGTAGAAATAGCAGACCGAGGTCTTGATGAAGCCGAGACAGGCGAGGTAGAACATCGAACTGAGCCAAACAACCTGTGAAGTAATTGCATTATTAGTTGGGATGTCGAGGGCTGAGGGTGAAGAAAGCGTACAAAGGCGTAGGTGATGAGACCGTGCGCGTCGACATCATCCATATGTTTGCCCATCCCATGTTTAACGGCTGGTAATAATTAGTATCATCAAACTCCAACCTGAAGTACAGTCCAGTACAAACCAACGATTGTCACAGCCGTGAAGGCCCATGAAAGAAGCTAAAGCCGTCAGCGACACTCACATCAATCATTGCGGGCTATCTTACACAAGCAACCACAATCAAGTCTGAGAAGGTATCAGTCAGCCAAAATTCTCCGATCCCCTCTCAGGTAGAGACTCACAGTCATCCAGGCCCATGCTCTTCAACACATAAAGCCGGGCAAACAAGCGCAAAGAAAGAACGATGAATGTCAGCACGGCAAAGGCGATGGCCACGCCCGCCACGACGGGGCCCTGCGTCTTGGCCATGTCCGGAAAGCAATATCAAAGCAGCGAGTGAAAAGGAAAGAAAGAATCCTCCGATCCAAAATTGGCTCTGGCCGAGTGACGTGCCTTTCTTTATGTAGCTGGAAGCGACATTCGGGGCGCGCACCGACCTGAAATTGACGATTAGGTTCGGTTTGTTGATCTTGCAGGTTACGAGTCGCTTTGCTGGGATAACCCTAGCTCGCCCTTTTCTTTTTTCCCCTAATCCTCACATTGGGACGGATTGCACACCCTTGGCATACCGGTACAGCTCGAGTCGATTGATGACCAGTGGCGTTTCCCCAAACAGGGAATCAGGAGCGAAGAAAATCCCTTTCGAGGCTTTCCCCAAACTTTGGGTTGACAGTTCTGGAAAGGAGGTGGAAAGACTGCCGATTGGGAGGGTCCCTGAGTACGAGCGCATTCGCTCGATAGGGACTAGCAGGCTACAGCTTTGGTCCGCGTATGTGTCGACCAAAGGTGAGAATTGCATCTGACACAGCGCCTGCGTCCAGCGGATCATGGATAGCTCGCAGAAGGGCTTCTTTGACATAATTTGGGCCAATGCGTGACAAGAATAGCAGTTCTGGCCGGATCGGCGGCGGCGCGGGTCATCGTTCCGGACGGGGGAGAAATGAAGCCCGCCGATCGCGATGCCACTGTGGACTGCTGTGGCATTGACAGTTGACCGAGACCCCTTGCGGGCCAGGCGTTCTATCCGTTCTATCCTGCTGGAGGGTGCTGTACATCGTTAGAGATGTCCCAGCTGTTTCTTTTTGCACAGGCACGATGCCATTATTCTTCGCAAGCAAACCATTCACCCTTCCATGCCAGGCAATCTACTCCGTAGTCTCCTCGACTATTGGAAAAAGAGTCATAAGGCAGCAGAGTTTGGTAGGAACTATATTCCGACGCCGGTGATTGTCTTAAACGACCGGCGTCTGACTTGAAAGGGGACAATCCGACGCATTCTCTGCAACTGGCTTAGGGCATGGCAGCCACCAACAGCAGATTGGCGGGGGAACCGGCGGTGGCGCTCTGGCATCGCGATTATCCAGAGTCCCAGACCCACCCACGCAAGGAAGGCTCGAAATGGAGACTGCGAGTCGATGATGGTGGGAGGACTCAAGACTTTACCAAGCGGCCAGGATTCAGCCCTGGTCGATTCTTGCGCGTAGTCGTCGACTCATGCCTGTCCTGTCGAGAAAACATCGGCTCAGAAGCCTCTCCGATTTGTGATCATCTCACATAACTAGTATATTAAGGGGGTGATTGAGTGCTGACACGATTTCACGTGTGAGGCTGTCGAGAAGGAAGACACGAGTTGTTTTTCTCCAACAACTTTTCCTGGTAAGTTATGGAGCAGTTCGTGAGAAATCATAAATGCCCCCCGAAGACGGCAGAACGGCAGAGGCTGGCTGGTGCGGGAATCGCCATCTGCCACCCCTCTTTCGGGTGGATTCGACCGACCCATTGGCATTATCGTCCCCAATTCTCCATCTTCTGTCAGGCTTTGAGTTTGAAGCCTGAAGCCTTGAAATCTGGAGGGTGAGAGGCCGTTTTCTGGGTGGGGATAGCAGATTGGTAACAACTAACCCCCTCGAATATCATCCGTGGCAATCGGCCAACCGGACGCTCTTTCCTCCTTGCGAGGCAACCGACACAGACACTATTCGCGAGGCAAGCTGTCAAAAGTACGCAAAGCGCCAATCTGGCACTCACTGGAGTCACTCAATCAGTGGTTCAGTGCAAATGACGAGCGAAGGAATGCCGATCGGATGACGGCGCGCGCATTAGCGGCGTTTAGTGTCTTTTAGCGGGCTTTGGTGGCCGCGAAGCGACTTTTGCGCGGTGGATCCCAATTTGAAGCGCTCGATGCGATAGGTCACCTCCCACACGGAGGGGCATCACTTATAACCCTATTGTCTCGCTCGAATAATTAAAGGGGAAAAGACCGTCCTCCTCCGCGGGTCGGTTATGGAGCCGGTTATGACTTTCCAACCAGCATGCCATGTTTTCCACCCACTCCAACTCGACAGGGAAGATGCCTGTTCTTCGAGCCAACTTTGATTCTTTTGACAGCTGTCAAGTGGTTCTTGGACAATACCAACAAACACAGACCGTTGACCGTTAGACTTACATATAAGGTGCTGAATAAGATGTGAAGTCGTTCTCTGCCCTGGATCATTGTGGTGTAGCAGGCATGGATTGGGGCACGGGGCGCCGTTGAACCCTAAGCTTCGTATATGAGCTGCGGTGCGCCTGGCAGCCTGTCAGCCTGTCAGGGCCCATTGACACCCACCATCTCGAGCTGTTCAACCCCTCCTCCTCCCACTCCCCGCACCAACGGTGCTCCAGCCCGGATGGCCTGCCCATTTGATTCTAGGTCCTCCCCGAAACAGGCTTGACAATCTCCGTGGCTCGGCTGAGGGGACGCTTGGAGGCCTTTGTCGGTGGTCGGCACGGGGGCCGGACTGCACGTTGTCCACTGCGCCAGCTCGTGCCAATGAGATGCAAATTGTTTATGCACGACGACAATGATTTGCCCTCTTACCCACACCGGATCATCTCTAGTTGAGGCCCCTTACTGGACGACCGATCAGCAGGAGGGACAAAGGATAGTGCTTGGTCGGTGTGAGGTCAGGCAACGGTCGCATTCTTAAGAGCCTGCCTCTCCAGCACCTGCGACTCGCATGCCTCATTCAACCGACAGCCATGGGTCTGGAGAACGTTTTGTCGCAGCTTACCCTGGCCCGGGTGGCCGGGGGTCTGCTTGCCTATGTCGTGCTGCAGTTCGTCTACCAGATCATCTACTACCGCTTCTTCCATCCGCTCGCCAAGTTCCCCGGGCCCTTCTGGGGCAGCGTCACTCGCCTTTGGATCGCATGGCACAACCTGCGTGAAACGGAGCTGCAGACCTGCTCTGAGTTGACGAAGAAATATGGTACCACTTCGACCCCGTCGATCGAGAGAAAAGTTACCCAAGGCAGCACATCTAAAGCTGACATCCGTCCCCCTCAGGCCCCGTTGTCCGCATCACCCCGACACTGCTGCTGGTCAGCGACCCGACAAAGCTGCCGGACATCTACCACCGTCAGGCTGACAAGACCGGCCACTACATCACGGGCTCCTTCGGGGAGACCGAGTCGCTGTTCAACATGCGCTCGCACAAGACGCACTCCTCGTTCCGCAAGCACATTGCCGGCCCGGTACGCTTCCCTGCCGCTTTCCCGCGCGGAATCCCGACTGACGCCCGCTCCAGTATAGCTTCAGCAACGTGAAGAAGATGGAGCCGTTGATCGACCTCCGCTTGCAAGAGTGGCTGGACAAGCTGGACGAGAAGTTCGCCAGCACGGGGACAGTCTTTGACTTTGCCTGGTGGGCCGTGTACGTTGCCCTCAACCCTGCCCTATACCGTTCTCTCTTCCACCTAAACACACTCCCCACCTGTCTAGCCTCTCACTAACTCGAATTGAACAGCTACATGGCCTACGACATCATCAGCGAAGTCGGCTTCGGCGCCCCCTTCGGTTTCGTCTCCCAAGCCCACGACGTCGGCGGCCTAATCCAAGGCTTCCACGACGGGCTACCGGCCTTCGGTCTTCTCGCGCGCCTGCACCCCTTCACTAGCTGGGTGAAAACAACCTTCCTGAAAAAGTACCTCGTGGCGACCCCCTCCGACCCGTCGGGGGTGGGCGTGCTCATGCGCTTCCGCGACACACTCATCGACCAGCGCCTACGCGACCTGGCGGAGAACAAGGACATCGGACGGGTCGACCTGCTGCAGACCTTCCTTGAGGCGCGCACGGAGGACAACCAACCGCTGGACATGGAGTACATCAAAGCGGAAGTGCTGCTCGTGCTGCTGGCGGGGGCCGACACAACGGGCACCGTCTTCCAGGCGCTGGTGCACAACCTCCTCACCCACAAGGCCGTGTACGCGCGCATGATGACCGAGATCGACGCCGCGGTCGCCCGGGGCGTGTTTGCGGACGGCCAAACCCCGCAATATGCCGATATCCTCGACCACCTCCCCTACTACGTGGCCTGCGTCCGCGAGACGATCCGGTTGAATCCCCCCGCGCCGAATATCTTTCCGCGCTACGTGGCGGAGCCTGGGATCGAGCTGTACGGGAAGTTTGTGCCGGCTGGGACGGAGATCTCGGGGAATCCGTGGATCATGCACCGCGATCAGAAGGTGTTTGGGGAGGATGCGGAGGTGTTTAGGCCGGAGCGGTGGTTGGATGCGGAGAAGGCGAAGGTGTTGAATAAGTATATCTTTACCTTTGGGTATGGGGCCCGCGTGTGTTTGGGACGGGATATCGCGATGATGGAGTTGTTTAAGGGGCCTTTGCAGGTATGTTTCCCTCTTTTCTTGGCTTAGTTGGTGATCACCAACTGACTGTTGGTTGTTGGGTCTAGTTCTTCCGGTATTATACCCCCCATGTCGTCAAGGACAAGCCGTCGGCCAAGTTTGTGATTCAGGGAGGGGTGGGCCATTGGGAGGATATGTGGTTGACGATTGAGAGGCGGGAAAAGGCGTGAAGTGCTTAGAGAGGGAGACGCACTTTATTAGATGTGTAGAGTGATGACGCTTGGGACAATATGATGAGGTGTATGACCTACACACTTTTTATTGCACAATCTTGAAAGAGCAGAGCCTGAGAACATTGAGGCCACCTGCGAGTATAATAGCACTCGTATCACTTTTACTGGACTTGACTGTCTTCAGCATCACCGCTTGAATGGAGCTTTAGACATGAGAACCACAACTCGTTCTTGGAAGGTGAGATCTAGGGACCCCTGCCGGGTAACCTATGTTATGTTCCTGGTGAAGGCAACAGTCAACCGACAGCCAAGTTCGGAGATTTCTCTTCGAGTAGTGCGTGTCGAACCTACTGGATCAGTATCTTCTGTTAGAATCATATCCCCAAACTCGCAAGTGATGTGTTCGTTCTGTCAAGACTACTATTACAGATCCAGTCAGATGACGTTACCAGCGCGAGCAATGCACTTCAAGTCCCACAAATCTGCCCCATGGTTGCATTTAGTATCAAGAATCTATGCTATTTACACCACGAAGCGCTTCTTATGCTCTATGATCTGGAAGTTAGGAGTTTCAGATGCTATTGTTTGCGCTTGAATTATGCAAGATATATTTAACCGCAAAAGGCGGGCATTACCCCATACAGGAGCAGCATGGTGAGTGACAAAACATCATGCTACTAGCATCACAATGATACAAGGCATAAACTGGATCTCATACTCGACATAAAAGGGACTGATTTTAGCATATTTCCAAGAGTTACATACAGTACACAAGATACCACCGAACAGTTTCAGGCATTATGCGGCCTATATGCATTCACAGGAAGTGGTCAAGGAATATTTCGACGGGAGATTATGAAATTGTGTTTGCGGGATCTAGATATGACCAGCATACTCTACCAGGTGTGATTCACACCCGAACCTGAAAATATTCTACACCACCACTATCTGGGAACGTGACAGGAAAATTCAAAACCCATGAATATGACCATCATCATATAGACATAACCTCCGTAACCATTTCTCGAAATCAAACCTGCTCAGCCCACAAAATCCTCATTCTCGGAGCGAATCACACCCCGCCACCCCTTGTATACAACCCAGAGAAGCACCTCAAAACAACAACCCCATCGCCCCAACCCTCTCAAACGCGCGATGCCACGACTCCTCCACCCCCAACTCCTCCACGAACCCAATCCCCCTCGCCCGCGTCAGATCAAACTCGCGATCGAAATCCATCAACCTCAGACTCCCCATCCGCGCCCCGGTATTATGCATACTCCGATCAATCACCTCCTCCTTGAGCCCCTTCTCACGACACAGCGCCTGCACTGTACCCCAATGCTTCTCCATGAACTGCGTCGGGTGCAGCGCCGCGGGGTCGGGCCCCACCCCCTCCAGCCCGAAGTACCGCGCCAGCGCCGGCCAGCGCTCCGACCAGGCGACGGGCCGCGCGCTGTCGGCGATGTTGAACGCCTTGCCGTGGATGTTGTCGCGGGGCTGCAGGGAGGCGTGCAGGCAGAAGCGGGCAATGATATCTTGGTTGGAGTCGGTCGAGGTCAGCGACCAGGTGGTGTCGTTGCCGGGGAAGGGGATCTTGGCCGCAGCGCCGTGGATGTGTCGGTATAGGCTCAGGTAGATCCCCATGGTTTGGGCCATGCAGTTTGCGTTGCCGAAGGGGGCGACTCCTACCTATTTTTTCCCGGGGTGTTATTTCGTGGGATTTGGGGAGGGGGGAAGTTGTGGGAGATGCGAGGGAGAGAGGGGTGTGGAGAGTGCACGGGGGCTGACAAGGGACACGTACAATCACGTCCGGGCGCACTTCACACCACGACCATTGTTTGCCCGCGCTGAGCTCCTGCAGGAGGTCGACTTCGTGGTAGTAGAACAGGTCCTTGGCGTATTCGGCCGGCACGCGGGGCAGGTCCTCGCTCAGCGGGGTCTGTCCGCGGAAGGGGAATTTGTCCAGGAGGTAGACGCCGTATGCCTGCTCGGATTAGACACGGTGATGCTGCTGAATGAGGGCTGAGAGCGGTGGTGTGCCGTACCTTTGTACCGGTGATCAGCGTCACGAACGACAGCTTAGGAGAGAGCGTCTCCAACGTCTGCACGGCCGCGCGCAGCATCTCCTTGTTCAGGCGGCATTCTTCGGCGGCGTTGTCGCTGGCGCGGTAGGCTGGCGATGGACAGAGTCTATGTCAGTGGATGATGATGCGATATTCCGATCAACAGTTAAGAGCACCGCCGGGGTAGCTGAGGAAGGGATATACACACCCGCATAATACACATGGCTGATCGTCTCAACCGCAGGGATCTTCTCGCGCAACGTGGCGGCCAGCGCCTGATCGTCGCCGGCTAGCAGGTCCACGCCCGAGACAATCTGCAATCGATCATCGGAGGGCCATTGGGCCTCTGCCGGACTGAACGCACGGTTCGCAACGGCGGTCACCCTGCTGAACGTCCCGGGCGCTGGGTAGTCGGAGAGCAGCTGGTTGACCAGCGCCCAGCCGTTGATGCCAGAGCACCCGAAGACGACCGCGTGGTGGCCCTGATTGGTGTCTTGGTGCTGTTCCTGCATGATGATGGGCTACGTGTGTTTAGTGTGGTTGAGTGAGAGGAAACTTTTGGGAAGAGGAAGTCTAGTCGCCTCTGCGACGGGGACTGCTGTGGTCCTTACATTATGGAGTCGGCTCATGCATGCCACGCATGGCATTCAGGGGTCTGCCACGCTGGCTATTCCGTCACTATGCAAGGAACGATGGACATAAGTCTGCAGGATATTCGAACATTTCGGCCGGCTAATTCCGACCCATTCTCCTTCCGCTGCTCGTCCGAGTCAGATAACGAATGCTAGATGGATGCAAGTTGCCGTGCTTCACTGAGACTATCGACTTTCGACGCAGTAGTTTAGCCTGCGAACGAGAGAGTCACCCACCTTACGGAGTAGTGACCACACAAAACCACCACCGCTCGGCCATCCGCCACCGTCCACCGTCCACCGGCCACTGGCCACTGGCGTCAGGCAATTTGCAGTGGAGCCCAGCGGACGGGCGGCCATTACCGCGGATGAGTCCAGAAATCCCCCGAAAAGAACGACCTGGCTGCGTTGGGTGGATAAGGCGATCGGTCGAAAGTTCGGGTCCGATGTGGTAGTGCCACTGTGGACATACTCAAAAATTTTCTAATTCTTTTCCGTCTTTCGTCTAACCCGCCGAAGAGTGGTCGTCGAAGTTGCGTTGTTGACTTTAGGCGTTTAGGGTTCCGGGTGTCATTCCTCCTTTAGTGGCGCAAGATAAGATTTCTCGGCTGGGCTTAAGGACTCGGGGTAGATTCTTCACACAATTCCGACAGTTGGGATAGTCAGTCCAAATAAATGAGTCTTTTTCTTAGTCTATAGGCAATAAGCATCTTATTGTCTTTCTAGACAGGGGTGTACAGGCTATAGTGATAGCGCGGCGTATCTGAGGATAAAACCCTGGCCGGTCGGGCTAGAGAAAAACACCGAACGACAGCCGCCAGATTGCAATGTTGTGTGTCGCCAGTCACGAATGTAACCCTGGCCAAGCCAGCCCAGGACAATAACGTGCTAGGTGTCTGAAACATACAGCAAAGAAATTACAGTATGGATCGCAGCAGAACCAATAAACTTGGCGTGTGCC
Source organism: Aspergillus fijiensis CBS 313.89 (assembly GCF_003184825.1). Taxonomy (NCBI): domain Eukaryota; kingdom Fungi; phylum Ascomycota; class Eurotiomycetes; order Eurotiales; family Aspergillaceae; genus Aspergillus; species Aspergillus fijiensis. The sequence goes on from NW_024468987.1 coordinate 598,258, forward strand.
GGTAAATCACCAACGCGGAGGGTATCCGAGGTAAGAAGTGCTTCATCCGCAAAACAAAAGAGCTGAAGGGACAGACTCCCAACTTGCATCAAACCATCGATGGTCCCCTCCTGCAATTATGGAGCGGGTGAAAAAGAATCTGATGGGTTGGTGGGATGGAGCGAGTGGAGCCGCCGCCCTTGGGCTAATTTCCACCCGGCGGGCCGTCGACCCTATCCATGGCCACACATTTTATAGTCGCCGACATTATTTCCTCCGCCTGGAACTAGCGCTGCACTGCAGTCTTAGTGTCGGATGGATTTTTTTTTTCTGGTCATTGATGAAGCAGGCGACAAGAAAACCCAAGAATGCAAGAATATGCAGTACGGTTGGAACGCCCAATCATGTCGGACATCCTCATGCGAGGTTATCAACACGCAGAGAGACCGGACAGTGTGCTGGCCACCCCCGGCCGTCCAACGATGGCTTGCGCGTCCTAGTAAGACACCCGGCCACATCAGGGGCTTGGTCGGCAGGATCAAATATCTTAGCTCATATTTTCATCCTTTCCACCTATTAGAGACTGAATCTGAACAAAAGACGGGCCATTCCTTCTTGTCCCAAATACAGCCGTCTCTTGGCATAAGCTTAGATTAGCTTACCCATCCACCCACTCTACTCAACCCTACGATGCACCAAACCCACCAACCAAGGAAGCTAATTAGATTGGAGCATGGAGACAATCAGAACAGGTAAAGAGCCCGGACGGCCTTCAACCCCCTTCCGATGCTACTCGTATGTTTCCGATCCAGAGCCCAGTTGGGTAAAGGATCTGCCGCTCTTCCGTGGCATAGCAGCAAGACAGGCGTGGCATTATGGTCGTAAGAGCAAAGTTCTCATATAGACACGGTGGGAACAAAAGAAAATTATGTTTTAGTGTAGGTGGGTAAGTAGGGGAGTGAGGCTCAGTCACTCTGGTTGACGCTGACATGCGTCGTGATCTGGATGCCCGCGTGCACCGGGAAGATGCGCTCTTCCGACCCATTCAAGCTGGCCTCGATGTCTGCCCGACTCTGGCCCGTCACTGTATCCAGCTTGATGCTCTGATGCGCCAGCGACCGTCCATGCGTGGTGCGGCGGCCCGAGGTGCCGTACATGCGCGATCGACCCGTCGAGTCGCCCTTGCTGGAGAGACCGAGCAGACGCTGCAGGGCGGGGAATCGGAAGGAGATGAGACTCTTGAAACTAGGAATGCACGCGATGAAGATGGCCACCGCCACCTCCACACTGGACCAGTTGAGTGGGTTCACCAGCGTCCCTACCCTCGTACATTAGATGCGTGTCAATCAAAAGTGGATGGCCCAGGGGGAGGGGCACACTTACACGTGTGGTCCAGCGAGAAATTACTGATATAAGTCGCCCGGATGATACTCGTCACGGAGACCCTGCAGCTTTGATTAGCAGGCTTCTTTGAGAGCGCGGCGGGGAACAGGGGTCTCGTACAGAACTCCCAGCCCAAACATGAACACCAACCCCGCGCGTTTACCGCGGGTCATATTCAGCCGCACCAGTTTGGGAATCGGGAGGGCGAAAATAGCCAGGTCGGTCGCCAGACGGATTCCAAACGAGATGTAGTAGAATGCCGTCAGAGAGAGACATTCCCCCTTGACCACGCCCTGCGAATCCCAGGCTTTATGGATGGGCGTGCATTGGAACACCACCACCAGACACTCTTCGGTTGTTTCGGCCACGAGCAGGGCTGTCAGGCACCAGCAGATAATGCGGAAGGTTTTGCCCGGAAAGATCTGGAGGTACAGGATACAGAAGGAGCATTTGACGGTGCCCAAGGCGATGAGGTAGGCGATCATGGTGGCGAAGTCCAGCTGGAATTCGATGATCACGTTAGTGCATGCTACGCATGTATCAGGGACCAGTATCTGCAGACCTTGAGGAACATCTCCAGGGTTTCATTGTCGTGGATTGTCTCGATGTGTTTTCCAAAGCCATAGTTGGTCACTACATTCCGAGTATCAGTACCCTCTTCTAGATGGTGTGGAGGCAGAATAGAGAATAACGCACTCAATATACACAGGATGCATAGCGCAAGTGTAAACACCTAGATAACGAACCGCTGGATTAGTCTAGAGCACCGATCCCTCGTATCATAGACGGGAGACCTACCCAGCTCACTATACACAGATAGTCATCTGCCCCAAGTCCGGAAAGATATTGGGTCCGCACGAATACACGCACCAGCACCCCAATGCTCGCAATCACGATGAGCACCGTGTTGCAGACGATGATCGACGGGACTGCTGAGGCATTGAGGTTGACCGATGAATCGGACGAAGACTGCTCCCTGAAGATCAAATCGTCCATGACAACCGGCCGTGCTGGGCAAGAAACGAGCAGAAGCAGACGCAAAAAGATCGAAACTAAGGGCCTACATGAAGCACGCAGTAGTAGTAGCAACAAGGCAGTAAAAGGACGTCCTTCTTGGCCTTTCTATCTTAATTATTATGCCCAGGGGTGGACGGAATTACAAGGAGGGTCTTTTGCCACTACCCTTATTCTCCGGGACTATACCGCAATCTCGGCGAAGGCAGCCCTTCCTTCGGCCCAGTCACGATGACAAAAGAATTCATTCAATGGTGTGGGAAAACCTCGAGTCGGTACTTGCCTACTAGTCAGTTCCTCGCCTCCGTCGGTTCTGCAAACGAGCAAGCCACACGTGGAATCTCTGTAAATTGCCGTTCCGAGCTGCAGAACAGTTGATGAAATTCACTTCTTCTGTCTTTTTCTTGCTGAATTTTTGATTTGCTCATTTCCCCTCCATGGCATGCAACAAATCCAAAACAGAGCACTCTAGATCGATCGTGGGGCGACTGGATTGGCTGATGTTGGGTTAAGTCATTCGCCGACTCCGGCTCCACCTGAACTACTGCGGGCCCTTCCCAATATCGCGCAAGGACCGTCGCCGACTTGTTGTCAAGATGAACGAACCCTAAGCGGCCGTCTGCTTCCCCTCTCTTGTCATGACTATTGCCCCCTCTCTTATCCTGATTCCCCACCCACACACCACCCAGGTGCGTATCTTCTACTCACAGCCCAGACTAGGCATTGCATGTTGACTCTTGGTATGCCGTACAAGGCTCGTTGGCCGTGCCTACCAGTTTCGCGTGCCAGTAGTCTCTCATAGTCCCAGTCGTAGTGGTAATCTAGACTACGGAGATGAGATGGTTTGACACTCCAGTCCGGTTTGATGACTTTCTAGCGCCTTTTCGCCTCGTGGCCGTCGCCTCTGCCCTGCATATGGCCATACTGGGTCTACTTTAACTATCTGCATTTCCTGCAGCTCAGGAACCTCTCTTCCGTTTTACCCACTTCACACCTCTGTGCCTGCGACTTCTCCTCTGTTAAAGGACCCCAGCCTTTGACCTTGAGGTGCACCATGGCGGACGAGAAGACTCCCCAGCCCGTCGAGGGCTCCATCCAGTCCAAGAGTGTCGACCTGGACCAGCTGCCGACGGGATACTACCGCAGCCCCAACTTCATCGGCTCGGTGGTTGCCGTTTGTTTGATGGCCATCAGTCTGTACCTGGGATATGTCTTGCCAGTGCGTTTCTCTGCGTAGTTGGTTCAATTCTGGCTTGCTGACTCGCAGATAGGTCAACAGCTTGACTGCGATCAACCAAGATCTCGGTAAGTCCCCATCGCCCCCTGAACGGGGCCGATCTGAGTGGCATCCGCTGATCGTCTCTCCTTGCGCGCACAGGGCCGGACCCCAACTATAGCATGATCTCAACGGTCTTTACGTTAATCTCCGGAGTACGTCGATCCTCTTTCTGCCTGGGTACCATCCTTCATACTGATGATCGTGTGTTTAGGTGGGATTGCTGCTGGTCGGCCGTCTGGGCGATATCTTCGGTCGTCGGTACATCCTTATCGGCGGCCAGCTGCTGGGACTTGTTGGGGCGATTGTATGCGCGACCGCAAAGAATGTCCCGACCGTGATCGGCGGAAGTGTGCTGTGCGGTCTGGCTGCTGCAGTGCAGTTGACCTTCACCTTTGTGATTGCTGAGCTGGTACCCAACCGGGCTCGTCCTGCGGTCAACGCCAGCATCTTCATCACCACCCTCCCCTTTTCCGCCTTCGGATCCATCATTGCCAGCGACTTCGTCGCTCATACCGCCGCCTCGTGGCGCTGGACGTATTACCTGAACATGATCACCTGTGGCCTGTCGATCATCCTGCTGGTGCTCTTCTACTTCCCCCCTGGTTGGGATCAGAAGCGCGGCGGGCAGAGCCGCCTCGACGGTCTGAAGAAGTTCGACTGGATCGGGTTCGTGCTCTACGCCGCCGGTGTTGTTCTGGTGCTGTTGGGACTCTGTATGTGCTGTCTGGTCCATTGCCTTTGACCCAGCTGACGAGAAGATAGCCTGGGGTGGTACCTCGTATGCGTGGTCCTCTGCCCACGTCGTTGCCGTGCTGGTCGTCGGCTTCGTGTCGATCATCGTCTTTGTTCTCTACGGTATGTCCTTTGCATGTGCAGCCACCCAAGCACGCACGCAGGTACTAATACGACCGCAGAAATCTACGCACCCCTGGAGCAGCCCCTGCTCCCCATGTCGCTGCTGCGCAACCCCGGCTACGCGGCGACGGTGTGTTCTGCCCTGGTCGGCAACATGGTCTACTTCTCCATGAGGTAAGCGCGCGAGCATCAGGTCCGTCAATGCCGTCGTGCCTTCAGCCCTAACCGAAGCGACAGTCTTTTGTGGCCCGAGGCCGTCCTCTACCTCTTCACCACCAACACCATCAAAGCCGGCTGGCTTTCCGTAAGTTTCGGTGTGTTTGTACCTTAGCTAGTGCGATCGCTAACGAGCGCTGCAGATCACCACCGGAGTCGGCGTCATCGTCGGTGAAATCGCCGCCGGGATTCTCATGAAGCCCCTCGGCTTCACCAAGTACCAGCTCATCGCGTCCACCGTGATCATCACTGCGTTCTCCGGTGCCCTGGCGGCAATCAACCAGCACCACCAGGCCTACGGTATTGCTGTACGTACCTCATTCGCCTCCATACCTTTCCCCTCATCTCACACACCCACCTCCACCACACAATGCAGCCCCGCTAACGCAACCACCAGTTCACCGCAATCGGCGGCTTCGCAGTCGGCTACCTCGAGCTGATCACCCTGATCATGTGTCCCCTATACTGCAAACCGGAGGACATTGGTCTAGCCAGCGGCTTCCTCGGCTCCGCCAAGCAGATCTTCGGCACTATCGCCAGTGAGTGTTCCCTTGCCCATGCCCTCATTCCCAGTACCCCCCCACCACCACCACCCCCCAAGTCTAAACCCAAAACTAACGCACCAAAGCGGCCATCTACGTCGCCATCCTCCAGAACCGGATCACCGCCAACCTACCCACGACCGTCACGCACGCCGCCACCAAGGCCGGCCTCCCCTCGTCCTCCCTCACCGACCTTCTCGAGGCCGTCGCCGCCGGCACCAGCGCCGCCCTGGAGGCCGTGCCCGGCATGACGACCAAGATCCTCGCCGCGGTCGCGGACGCGGAGAAGACGGCGTACGCGATGTCGTTCCGCACGGTCTTCTGCGTGAGCATTGCGTTCGGTGGTTTGTCGATCATCGCGTCGCTGTTCTCCCGGGAGGTGGACACGAGGTTGGATGGGGGGGTTGCGGCTAAGTTGCAGGGAAAGGGGGAGGGTCAGTCGCCGTCGCATCAGGATTGGGAGACAAAGGGGGTGGCGGATGAGGAGGCGCGTTAAAATTCCTTCTGTTTGGTAATGATGGTTGATGTTAAGGTGGAGGTGGGGAAGAATGGGGATTTATTGGTGCGGTGTCAGTGACGCTTCTTTTTGAGTTTGATGCGATTGATCTATGTTGAAGATTTAAGATTTAATGGGTTCATGAAGCAATTTATGGATGGTTATGAGTGAGATTTGTTTTGTAGGCGCTGGGATTGTTGTCTGCGTGAAGAGATGTGCTCGCTAGACCGAGAGTGATGTCTTGGTTGACTCGCGCCAGTTTCGGATGTCAACTGGCACGAGTGACGTGCCGTAGGTTAAGCAGCAGCTATATTAAATTGGCACCCGGCCACCAGCAATAGTGGCCGAGTCACGTGCCCTAAGAAGCTTGACCCTTCAAGCCTTGGTGCCTCAGGCAGCAAACTGTCAACCCCACCAAAAGTCGGTGTGAAGTTAAGCAATCAAGGTCTACCTACTAACCTAGTAAGTGAAGACTCAGCAGACCTCTACCTGGGATTCACCAAGCTTTACAGGGTGCAAATAACCCCTGGTACCTGGCACGACCTACGCCCCTTGCGTGCTGTGGTACCTGCAGCGGCCGTCCCAATCTCAGCACGTTGGAATCAAAACCTTCTCCTCTGCCCCCACAGACTTTGATTAGGCTAAACTGATTATTAGAGTCACTGGCCAGCTGAGAAATGGCTTCATGGTGATGAAATGCGGGGGATCTCGCCAAGATGCTTATCTCTTGGCACCGGCAACTGCTGATCCGTTCGGCTTTCAAAATGCGGGGAAGTCGCCGACAACCTCGTGTTCGCCGGAGGGGCAGAGGAGGAATGCTGGTGTATCCATGGTTGAGGCGAGGAACAAGAAAAGAAACAGTAGAAGCAGCAGAAGAAGCATTTCTGGGTTGCATTCCAATCACTGCCGTGGCGAGGCTGAAAACTGAGCTGCAGAAAAGTTAATTGGGCGGCAGTGAATGAAAGCAGCAATGATTCTCCCCGACCCATGATATGAGTAAAGCAGAAGACGCAAGGGACCAGTAGATCATTGACAAGGATTACTCAGCCCCCGCACGGCATTAACCACCCCGAGATGATCGCTTCCCAACCGTACGGGGTAGCTTGACTCCGCGCAAGATTTCCTCCAGCTGGCTTTCTGGCTCTTTCCCTGCTCTTCCTCTTTCGCATCCTTGTCGCAAACCACCTCACTCCCTCTACAACCCCCCGTCTCAATCCAATGGACACCAAAGAAATGGGCGCCCAACCTCCAGCTCCCGACGAGCAAACCCCCGGGTTCCACGACCCGGAGATCACCAAACCCACCGCTGAACACCTGCACGAGATCGACGATCCGGACGCTGGTCTGAGCGAGGCAGAGAAAGCCAATATCGTATGTATCGTGCTTGCAGTTGGGAACGTGCAATTGACCCTCCACACCTGCAGGACCGCCGTCTACTCCGCAAGCTCGACCTGCGCCTCATTCCCTGGCTCTCGTTACTCTACCTGGCCTCGTTCCTCGACCGCACCAACATCGGCAACGCCAAGCTCGACGGACTGCAGCAGGCGCTGAACATGAGCAATGCGCAGTACAACGCCTCGCTGACCGTGTTCTTCGTCTCGTACTCCGTCTTCGAGCCCCTGACCAATGTCCTCCTGAAACGGACGCGGCCGAGCCTGTTCATTCCGACGATTATCGTGCTTTGGGTACGTCTCCCGTGGCATTCCATGACATCAACGACCCTTCCGAGGTAGGGATGGGAGCACAACCAACCAGTGACTAACGTATGCTCCGACCGACAGGGCATCTGCATGACAACCATGGGCCTGGTGCACAACTACGGCGGGCTGATCACGGCGCGATGGTTCCTGGGCCTCGCGGAGGCGGGCCTCTTCCCGGGCATCAGCTACTACCTGTCATGCTGGTACAAGCGCTCCGAGTTCGGCATCCGCATGGCGATCTTCTTCTCCGCCGCGGCGCTGGCCGGCTCCTTCGGCGGACTGCTGGCGGCCGCGATCGCCAAGATGGACGGCGTGGGCGGCAAGCAAGGGTGGGCGTGGATCTTTATCCTGGAGGGGCTGGCGACCGTCGTCATCGGGGTGCTCTCGTACTGGCTCGTCTACGACTTCCCGGACCGCGCGGCGTTCCTGAGCGCGGACGAGCGCAAGCGGGTATTGCGGCGGTTGGCCGCGGATAAGCAGGCGAGTGGGTTGGGCGAGCACGAGTTCAAGACGGCGTACATCTGGGCCAGTCTGAAGGATTCGAAGACGTGGTTGGGGTGTGTGATCTACATGGGGGCCGATGGGGCGTTGTATGCGTTTTCGCTGTTCACACCGACTATCATTAATCAACTGGTGAGCTTACCCTCCTGCAGCGGGCTATGGTGGTGCTAACGCTGGGATGTAGGGTATTTCATCCTTCTTCACCTACTCACTGGCTTCAGCTTCAGCTGTTGGGAACTGACCAAAGAAAGGCTACTCCTCCACCCGCGCCCAGCTCCTCAGCGTCCCTCCGTACGCCTGCGCCGCCATCCTGACCGTGAGCATCGGCTACCTCGCCGACCGCACCCGCCAACGCGGCCTGTGCAACATCTGCGTGTCGCTGATCGGCATCGCCGGATTCTGTATGCTGCTGGGCTCGAAAACCCCCGGGGTGCAGTACGCGGGTGTCTTCCTCGGCGCCATGGGCATTTACCCCTGCATCGCCAATACGATCTCCTGGGTCAGCAATAATGTGGAGGGTGAGTTCCATCGCTATTAATGCCACTCCATGGCAGCCAGCAGCCCCCCATCACCCTCTGCCATACCGTGTCGGCTAACTGGAACGATAAACACTAGGAGTCTACAAACGCGGTATCACGCTCGGGCTGATGATCGGCTGGGGCAATCTAAATGGCATCGTCTCGTCGAATATCTACCGCATCGAGGACGCCCCGCGGTTCTATCCGGGACATGGCGTCGTGCTGGGGTATCTGGTGATGTTCCTGTTTGGCGGGTCGGTGACGCAGTATCTTCTGCTGAGGAAAGAGAATCGACGGCGGCTGCGCGGGGAGCGCGATCATCGGTTGGAGGGGTTGGGGACCGAGGGGGTGGAGGTGTTGGGGGATAAGAGGCCGGATTTTATTTACACTTTGTAGAATCTAGGGTATGCTGAACGGTTATCGGGAGGGGATGAGCGTGGTTGAAGTCAGGGTCAGATGCTCCAGGTAGGATGGGAATACATTTGGAATTACAATGATGCTGTTTGAAGCTGTTGCAGTAAAGTCTCAAAGTTCAATCCATGAAGGGGAAAGTTATGTGTAGTGTAGTGCAGTCCTTGCCATGACTTTGTGGCAATACAGCTATCTCGTCGTGCCGGTTACCACAGCCCCAGAACTTCCCCACGGCCGTCGCTTAAGATAGCCCGGATCATCGAACCGTCCTCTTGGCAATGAGCTTATCTACTGTCCAGCAAAAGCTACGGCTGACGAGCGTGGGGCACCATCTGCTAGGGGATCTGAAATCAGGATTTCTGCAGCAAGTGGGGATCGGAGGGGGGGCTAATAAGCTTCTTTTAGGTTGTCTCCGGTGGAATGTTGAATCAATGTTATCGGAAAGACTATCTTTTCCGGCTGACTCTCTGCTGTCCTGTACTCTACTGTACTTGTTCAGGTCTGATTGGGGTGTTCCTTATCGGAAGGGTATCTCTATCTGGAATACAAAGGTGAAACAAAAAAAGGAAAGAAAATCGCCGCTGAGTCGGTCTAGAATCTGTCATGCCAGGATCTTCCTCCCTGGCTGCGCCACGAAAACCTGCCGTGCGACGAAAGAGCAATTGCGTGAGGGTCGTGCGCTGGCAATCGGAGCGAGTCAAATGCCGTCGTCCTGTTTTGTGGACAGGCTGAGCTCCTCCAGGGTGTTGGCATGGATTTCCGCCCCATGTTTTCTCCAGAGCTGTCGGGAGATTCGCCGATCCAGTCGTCGAGTAATTGTTTTTCGAGGGATGCAAAGGTCAAGTCAACTTGACGCCCCGTCACCCTTACTTTTCGTACTTCAACCATAGTCCCAATATTAGTCCAGGCCAGCAAGTCAAGGGAAATTAAAACAAGTGACCAGTAGCTACCTTGAACAGCAGGGCCGAGATATCCTCCGCATCTTCTTTATTGACCCGGGACAGCAGCAGCTCCAGCATCAATCGATACTCATTCGCCTCCGTGACCAGTTGGTCCATCTCCCTGTCAAATGCCAACCCCGAATATTAACCGCGATATCCATGTGATAACTATATCCGAATCCTCATCAGAGAGGGAAGGGGATCATCCCTACCTCTGAATCCGCTCGCGCTTATGGGCCGGGTACCAGCATTGCTTGCCCAACATGGCACACCGCTGGCATTGGTTCTTCTCGCCGGTGCATTTGAATTTCCCCTGTCGACACGAGTTGCACGCCAGCGCGGCTCGGCTCTTCGGGGCGTATCCGCGTCCCGCCTGTCGCGGGATGGGTTTCTTGTTGCGGATTATGGTATGTGAGGGAGGGTTCGGGGTGGTGGTGGTTGTGGTGGTGGTTGAGGTTGAGGTTGGGGTTGGGGTGGTGATAGTCGATCGGGGGAAGGGAAGGGCAAAGGGGAGCGGGGAGGGTTCTTCGGACGATTGGCTTTGTCGTTCAGGCGATGGCTGGGGTTCTGGTTGTTGTCTTGGTAGTTGTCTGATTTCGTCCGTGCTACCCCCCATGCCCACCCATTTGGGCGCTTCGTCAATGTAATTCAGGACTCGAGATATTTCCATCACGGCCGATCGGGAGGGGGAGATCGATCGTGTAGTAGATGTAGATGTGTAGGCGAAGGGTGGGAAATTATGGGGTAAACCGGTTGGAAGTCAGAGTCAGGTAGATAAGAAAAACCCACCAAACAGCCAAGGTGGGCACTATGGTCTACTTTTGTAGAATAGGCTGAGTGCAAACGGGAACTCATCAAGTGATTATTTCCGTACTTTGCTCAGCGGCAGCAGTAGCAGCAGTATCAGCAGCAGTAGTAAGTTAGTAGCAGCAGCAGCCAAGCCCTTCATTCCTTTACCTTCCAGTTCTGGGCTGAGAGGGACTGTGAAAGATGGTGACGTAGTGGGTTAGGGCTCCCTTGCAGCCAACCACCAAACAGGTTTAAATAGACAGGCGACTGGAGGCCACTCGAGTCCACTGCATTCCACTGTCTCCACCTCACTTTCCCTCCCCTAGGCTAGTTGTTGGCTACTCAAGGCAAGGCAAGTAAGTAACTTTGCCGGCCGCTTGGGGCTCCCAGGGCCTGGACCCTCGGTCGGTGCATTTTCCACCCAGTCGACTTGGTTTTTCCTTTGTTTGTGATTTTGGACCTGTACGTCTGACCAAGCTCAGCTCACCCATCTAAACCGGATTACCAGGAATTAAGATGGTTCTCAATTCCAGGTTTTTGTTTACTGTTTCTGCAGTACTCTGTACTATGAAGGGAGAAAGACGGTTGTGAACTTGTGAGTGAGACCCTCCTTCACTCTTTGACTACCTAGTAGAACCTCCTTCCCCTCGGGTTGAGCCGAGTAAAGCCGACAGAAACCAACCCAGAATGCTCGCTACCGGAAAAACACCTCAGAGCTCCCTCCCAGCACCTCCGGTGACGTAGGGTAGCAGTGGAAAAGTAAATTAACCCTCTGGCTTTCGGGACTATCTTCCTGGACCTCGAGTCGATGGGTTCCACTTCTTTCCATAGTTCTCGAAAGTCGAACGCATTCAGGGGCATCTGAGCAATTTTTTTTTCTTTTTTCTTTTTCCCTTTCGTGTTGCCTTTGCGCCTTTGCGCCTACGCTCTCCGTCCTCTTACCCCGCCGGTCTGTCGCCTACTTCTTTCTCACTTCTACTAGAGCAAGACATGCACGATTCGTATTTTAGGCGAGACTAGCTAGTGGAGGCGTCTTTGGCGGTGTCGTCTCCCACACCACCCCCCCCTTCAATAAGAGACCTGTAAATCACGGATTCGATATCCGGGTGGGGGAAAGATGCAGTTTTCCAGCCTGGCCGTGTGGTGCAGTGGGCCTTGGCAGTTTCCGCGATCGGACTTGGTGGCTTGAAGGGTGATGAATCATCCTTTCCGTGCCTGTGATACGCGGATCTCCGTCACACCCTCCCAAATACCCTGGATGCCTCGTCTTACTCACATCAGATCGAGATTAGCTTTGCAAAGGGGAAGGGGGGGAATCCCCGGGGGTTCTATGTATCACAGAGTTTCCATGGCAGAAGCACAGCTTTGAATCTGACTTTTGGACTGATTCATCGCACGGGGTTTATGATCCGTACTTATGCTCGAGGAGGGTACCTAGTTTTTGATTCCCCCCCCCCCCCCCCCAAGAGTAGCCTGTAGTGCAGACCGGCTACCAAGGTTCTACTCGCATCAAAATCCAAATTCCAGGGCTGGACGGGGGATTGTTGCTGGCCACAAAACAAGGTCTTTCGCAGTGGCCGCTGCAGGGTGGCCGCACATGCATCACAATTAGATCAATCGATGGGGGGGATTCTACCTAGTACCGACCGTACTTTATCCCCGGTTGACGGGTTGCTGTTGGCGGGGATCATTCACAGTTGACTTGGGGGTGGAATCCAAGTGACCCCGACCTCGGAGGTGGGGTGTTTCCTTTCGATGTTTTGGTGGAGGGACAGGCTTAACACATTTGTCTGGGTCGGTCGCCGTTCTCTGCTGCACACAGCTCTGATTGAGTCATCTGGGGATCTTGGATTGTCGAGGTGCTACAGAGATTCTCATCAAGTGCACAGCTCACCACTTCAGCAATTATATCTGAGAGCTGATCCGTGGCCGAACATGGGGGAACTCCGGATGCTGGTAGGCTTGCTGCAGAACCTGGGAACTAACTTGATAGCCAACTACGGAGACTGTAAAGTCTCCCGACTATCCCCAAAATTGGACTTGCCTCCAAGCTAGACATATTCCCCCCACCCCGCGTCGAAATTGTGACCAGATGAGGTCAACCTGCTGCGATCGTCCGCCTGTCCTTCGGGTTACCTCAGCCGATATTACGAGATTACCCTTAACCTACGGAGTACTCATAGCAAATTGACACTACATAGTATGTATGTATCAGTCTGGAAACATCATTCCCACCAAATGTCACCAAGACTGATTCTAACAAACCTGCAAAGGTAACATGTCTCACCTCATTGCTGGTCGGAGGAGATCGCAACTCCCCTCCTCCCCGCCCCACACCAACCTGAGACCTTCCAGCGGGCCTTCCCCAACAGTCCAAACTCCAATCTCATCCACCCTGCAAGAAGTGGAGTTTCCGGCGAATATTTCCGAGCTGCGGGCTCGCTTAGAAGGGGTAATTGGCGAAGGATCAACAGTAGAATCTCCCGCGCTTAACGACATAACTACACAAAGGGGCATAAGTTTTTGGTTATCTCCAATGACGGAATGGCGTCCATGCGTGCCGACTGCCGACTAGTTCTGACCATTGAGCACTGACCACTGCGGTAAGCGTGGTTGTCAGCACGGCCAGGTGCAATTGATGTTGTTGCGGATGATGTCAGTTCATTGCTTTGGGTCCTTGGGTGACGAAGGTGCAGTCCATCTTTGACCTTTACTCAAATTCCTCCAGAATTTTATGGAGTACGTACGGCAATTCAGTTGCCGTTGCTCTCGCAGGCGATGATAGCTTCAGAGCCACCCATAGGCTAATGTATTTCCCGCTCCTGCTTATTGGCCCTGACTTTCACCCTGGAATCCTTTTCCGGGCTTGATGGTTGATTCTGTGTATAGAGGAGCCGCCAGTGTTAGTCTTCTGCTTCACAGAAGGAGAGTCGCCATCGTCACCACTCTCAATTCCCTGATCTGCTTATTATTTGCTGATGCAGTGGGCTTCTAGCTCTATTTCGAGATTCTTCGTACAACTAGAAAAGCTGATTCAACGTGTTCTTACACGACCTGGATTTGCTAGATAGTGAAGCGGGAAAGGCCCTTGTGGAGGGTGAATGCCAGGCATTCCCTAGCAGTGATTCAGGTTGAAGGTCTCAGTCATATATGCTTTTTTGGGGAAAAAAAAAAGCTGATACATTTGTTTAACAAAAAGCAATTCAACAGCTTCGGAGATTGAATAAGAGCCTTGCTGCATTGCTTTCCTCAACCTGCCAAAGCGGCCCAAACTCATACGTCTCAGTCCCGATATATGTATCCGCGTTGAGTAGTCCGGATCGCAGCACACCTGTACCACCGAAGTTTTGTCTTATATGCTCACCCATAGATATGAGCCTCAATTATTACTACAGAGTATACATTGTACGAAAAGCATTCAATAAAAGACGATCTATTCATGGGCATGCAAAACCGAGTATGTTAGTGCCTGAGGCTGCATCTATACTGCCGTGGTCAGGCACAGGCGGTGAAGGCGACCGGTGGCCGGCACCTGCCATTTTTGGAAATGGTGGCAGGCGCGGGACTCGGTTTCTCTCTCAGTCAATATCACCGTCATCCCATTGAGATTCTCCTCCTCTTCTCGATGAGTTGATCGATACCTAGATTCTCAGCCCCTTGCTGAGTCTCTCCGCACCGAGTCTTGCTCAATCGGAATTCCCTCCCGTCGCTACCCATTTCCTTCTTGGCTAATGCTTACTTCTTTGTCCGTTCTGTGGCGTCAAATGAACATCGTCAACTCGATTGCACATGCAGTAGTACGCTCATCCCCTCAAATGAAGCGCTTACTTAGGATGACGCGCCGGGCATGAACGCGCGTCGTTTTCAGCTGAGAGAAAGATTGGAGGGGAATGGCGCGCAACAGACAAACAACCCCGGAGGATGAGAGAATCCACCATCAGACTTTCTCCCTCGACATGATCGTTCTCATTGCGCCTTCCTCCACCCGCGCGATCAGCTTCGAGCCCAACACCGACCGTCGAGTCTTCCCGGCCCCAGAACTTCGCGAGCAACAATGACCGCAACCTCCGAACCCAACGACGAGCACAACCTCCAAGAGGCGTGGGAGCGCGTGTGCCGCTCGTTCGCGCAGACCACCAAGGTCGATCTTACGACCGCGCCCAACTACACCATCGAGGAAGTCCTCGAGTGGATCCGTGTCCGGGAAGCGGAGGATCTCGAAAGGAACGCTAAATACAAAGAGGGGAAGGCTGTGATCGACAAGACGCTGGCATTTGTGAAGGTTCTTGGGGGCATTGTTGCGCAGGGCGCGAGCATGGTACGTCTCAGTCACCCTCGTGCCGATTAGTTCGAATAGTGGGCTGAGATGCTCTCCCTTTTTTCTTTCTGGCACAGATGTTCGCGCCCAGTAGCCTCTGTTTCAATGCTATCGCCTACCTGATCGACACCGGGGCAAAGTTCAAGCGCATCTTCAGCAGCCTGGCTGAGCTGTTCCGGAGGGTCTGTGACGTGTTGGACCGCATGCAGATATACATGCGCCTACCGAGCGACGCGGTGGATGTCGCCCTGCGAAAGATCCTCAACGAGCAGCTGCTCTGTTTTGTGGACATTTGCGCTCTGTCAATCAAGTTACTGCAGGGCCATAAAGTCCTCATCGCCCTCAAGGTGTTTGCGTTCAGTGGCGATGAAGGGGTTAGCGCGCAGTTGGCTCGGCTAGCTACCCTTGGGGAACGCGAATCCCAGATGCGCGCGACCCTGGGCTTTGAATCGCAGAAGGCAAGTGAGCGGCGCATTTTTGAAAATGCAGAGGAGACCAAGATCATTAGCACTGCTGTGGAACAACTTCTAGATTCCGAGCGAATGAAAAATGTCTTTACTGTGGAGAGCAGGACATTGCATGATCTCGACATCGCTCTCGGCAAGCCAAGTGAAGGGTGGCGTGCTCACTAGGCGACGTTGAGAAGTATATCAAATGAGAGACTTGTAGGGACCGGTGCCTGGCTTTTGAACGATCCGTTTTACACGTTTTGGGCAAGGGTTGACCAAGAATCGTGTTCCATACTCGGCATCGATGGGAGTGAAGGATGTGGGAAGTCCTTCTTAGTAGCGCACATCATCAAGCACCTTCGGGCAATTCACTTGAATGACGACGATGGATTGAGACCGAGCTCGATTGCCTATCATTTCTTCGGTCATTACACAGAGACGCAGTCGCTGATCCGGGCTCTGAACATCATTTCGTGGCAAATCGCAAACGCAGACCCCGCATACCGCAAAGACTTGAGCTCTGTCGACATGACAAGCACCAGTGACCTGGAGATCCTCTGGAACCGTTTGTTTGTGAAGTCATACGCGACCGACTCGTGCTTCTTCATGTTGTTAGATGGGCTTGAACAATTAGATAAGGGGGAGGTGGGGCAATTGCTTGCCCTTCTGGTCGAGTTGCACACTACTTCCACAAACTGGGGCAAGTTCCAGCTCCATATCCTCCTGATGGGTCAGGATGAGACCATGAGTTGGATCAGAAGCCATCTTGGGGTCATATATCAGTCATTGGTTTGAAAACCAAGAGCGCCCAAGACATGAAGAAATTCATCGAAAGTCGGGTGGACCGGCTGGATATTTTCGGTGGTTCGTCGGAACAAGTCGTCTCAATACGCCGCGAGACCTTGGAAACCTTGATGCGAGAGATTCAAGGAGACTTCGTCAGCACTGGCTTGTTATTGGACGAAATCAGCACTAAACAACGTCCCGGCGAGATTCGAGACATTTTGGCTCGCTCGGGACAGAATCGCCAGGACATTATAGGAAGGAAGATTGACCGGCTGAATGCAACCCTTGGCAAGGAGGATATCGCCGAACTTAATGAACTTCTCACCTGAGTCATGTTCGCTGCGAGGCCACTTACTCTCGGGGAGCTTGAAAGCGTTTTATCTCTCAAGGGCCGTGAACAATCGCTGAGGCCACTATCGAATGTGATTATTGACCAGTATTCGTCTCTTCTTCGGGTTGAAGGCAAACTGAATGGCGCGAGCAAGGAGTTCGACCTCAAGTCCCGTGTACTGTTGGTGTCGGACTCAGTGAGACACTTCCTGGATGCACCAGTAAAAGATGGCACGGGCATGGAATCCAAGGTTTGGGATGAGGTTGAGGCAGTCAACGAAAGCGAGGTGCGAATTGTGCGCCGAATCTTGGAGTCCGTCTGCGATGCTAGCCTCTTCCAGAGATTTGGGTTTGAAGACTTTTTTGTGGCAAAGCTAAGCAGAAGCTCTCTCAAGGTCCGTGTTGATGTTGAGAGTGCGCACTGCAAAATCCTCGGCTTGCTTGGAGGCTATCTGTTCGCCCCACAAGCCCGAAATAGACTTCCTGCTGGATTATGCAGTTGAACCTTTTCCCTATCACCTGGAGCAGATCGACCTTTCATCAGTGCACCCACAGGACAAGATGTCTATAGGGCCTTATCTGGTGGCACTTTTCGATGATGTGGAGATTATCAAGCGACGGTGGTCGACTGGCTATACGTCTGTGAGCAAATTACGGCAGGTCTGGTTCTACAAGGATACACTAGTCCATGCCTCGAGGCCGATCTCGTTCTTCTCTCTGACAACGATCCACTCAATGATTGGGAAGGCTATATACGTCTTGCCGGCCACCTTCGAGCAGTTGGCATGTGGGATGCCACTGTCGCAGCTTGGTCCCTGGTCAGCCCGAATCCCGACTACTCGAACCCCCGGAAACCCCGGGGGCCTATGGATATCTTTTGCGAGGGGGGCTGTGGGGCCCACTGGACCTATGCGGATGACCTCTATGTGTGCAAAACTTGCCCAGGTGTTCATTACGACAAAGCCTGCGCGGACGAATTGCGGGCGGGGACGCTCGCAGTGGAGATCTGCAGCCATGATCACGAGTTGCTGCATGTTCCGCCCTATGATCCCATCGCCCAAGCGAGGATCGGCGAAGGCAATGTCCGCGTGGGCGGGGAGGTCCTCAGTGTCAAGGCATGGCTTGAGCGGATTAGACAGGAATGGGGGCTAGAGTTGGGAGGCTAGACCCGGCTGCCTTTAGTGATGGGTCTGTCTAGTCCCACTATCTGCTCATGGCAACGGAATCTTTGTCCCTAGCAAGGTTGCAATGGAATGTGAGCAGCTATTGAGGGTAGTCCACCACAGGTCTTGTTCGCCCTACACGACTGGCCCAGTGAATCCGGATAGCTATTACTCGGATGCTCTTTGGCTACTGATATTCTGACCAGAGATGCTGTGTCGCGAAGATGACTACTACCTCGTACTCTGATGTTGCTGAGGCTAATTCCAGCCACAGTACAGCCGCTTTTAAGTTATGCACCCAAACGGAGCGGTGGCTTTGGTACCCGCTCAGTCGAAGCAAGTGGCTTAGTCCATAGTCTGTTTCCGTGTAGCATCAGCTTAAAATACCTGCTCGTGATTGACCCAAGAGTACTCGAGCATGCATGGGTTCGTGTTGCTGCTATTGTTTGGTACGCCGGCGAGCCACTTTTGATCATTGGTGGTGTCGTATCTCTTCCATGGTTCGGGCCGTGGAGGCACTGCACCCTGTCACTATTTTCGTCCACACAAGCCTTGTGGAATAAGCCTTCCCCGGATTTATTGGAGCTTTCGGCGCGAATGGTTTAGGTCGGAAGGGCTCAGCCTGATGCACTGGTGAGTTCATCCATGGTTGGGTGCCGGTCGTCTTTTTGTTTTGACGGGCTTCGGGATTGAGCCTCACTGTTTACCATACTGTCAGGAGCATAGCCTCTCTATCTGCGGTAGATATAGCTTGTAGTATGAAGACGAAGTCTATATAAACCTCAAGGGCATCAGACAACATCGACTGGACATCCTCACAACAACAGCAAGTACAATAGCAACATTCAAGTCTGCTCTCGATCGTTCAATCTCCAAACCAAGCCTCTTTGCTACAAAGATCAACCATCACAATGTATGCTTCAGCATCTACTCTCGTCACCATTGCCTCGTTCGGACTTCTTGCGCGGGCTCTGCCCACCGCTCGCTCGCGCAACGAAGTTCCAATAACGTTCTACGCGGCCGGTGGCGTGCAGCTCACACAGAGCTTTCCCACCGATGGAGCTCCTATCGCCATTAGTACGACTTCCCGTCGCAGTACTACTTCGTGTTTGGCCTTCCATGATTGCTAACACTTTTCTTTTCAACAGACAACGGACTGAGCATCTCCCGCATCTCATCCAGCACCCCGGATGTTACATGTGTCTTCAGCGGTATCGACCACAGCAGGACCACTGTCCCAGGCGCCGCGATAGTAGACGTCGGGCCTCCGCAGGCTCAAACGCAGGGCTACTGCTTCGTGAGCTACGTTCCATCATCAACTCCAGCGAGCTCGTGGGTACCTTCGCCGTCCGCCACTCCGCCAACCCTGATCCAGCCTGATGACGCGTGGACAATCTGGGTTCAGCCGACAGAGACCCCGTCAGTCTGGCGTCGGTCTAGGCAGGACTTGCCGGCACCAGGCCAGGGCTCCGGCAATGCGCCAGAACTGGAGGTTGAGGATCCACCTACTTTTGCCCAGGAGCCGGAGGAGCCCTCCACTACTATTCCCTCTTCTGAGATTACCTCGCCGCCTCCTAGTCCTCAGGAACCGGTTATTACGGACTCGTTGCCGGGTGATTCGACTGCGCCGTTGACATCCTCGTGCTCGACGACACCTTCCCCTATAGTCACCTGCACTACGACTCCGTCGCCTGTAACATCGTCGACTATGACTCCGTGCCATGAGTGCGAATCTACCACGACACCGTCGGTTGTGACCTCCTGCACTACGACTCCCTTTCCTGTGACCTCGTGCACCACGACTCCCTCACCTGTGGTGCCGCCCACTACGACGCCATGCAACGAGTGCGAGTCTACTCCTACCCCCTGTGTTGACTGCGAACCGACCCCCACTCCATGTGATGACTGCGAGCCGACCCCTACTCCCTGCAAAACCTGCAAAACGACCCCTCCTCCGTGTTCCGAGAATCCTTGCGTCAACACGACCTGCTCCGATGACACCTGCCCTGACGACAACTGCCCTGACGACAACTGCCCTAAGGGACCCTGCACTGATCCATCGCCCACCCCAGTTGAGTGCCCCGACGACGGCTGCCACGAGGACCCCTGCCCCGACGAGAAGTGCCACGACAACAACAAGCGTCCATCATACACCCCATCTGAGCCCTCGGAAGACCACATCGAGATCACCTTCAACGGAGAGGTCAACGCCGACTTCGCCGAGTTTACTTAGTAATTCTTTGCCTCGACGGAACTGGCCCTACGATAGTGGTTGTGAGAGTCAACCACCGTGAATGACAATGAGACCAGATCACGGACCTCGGGCGAATCCAGATAGAGGTTAGGGGGGGTGTACACTGCTACTTCCATGGCTTGGGATATACGGGTTGAGAGCGCGTTTCTGTGGAGACGAAAGTGTGGACGGAGTCGATTGTCCCTTGCTTTGTGCTTTATTGCTTGGCTACTGCTCATCCTGTGATTATTGACTTTTCTGTGTACATTGTCCTTTCCTTACTCTTTTCTTGAGTTAGTTTGGCAGTGAGACTTCTACAGCTTTACATCATGGTTTTTACATGCACCACAGCACAGTTGCGCAAACAGTCATGGTTCTTCTTGTCCATGCATACGTTGTTACTATTGCTCACCAATACAATAATGACCGATATTGTCACTTCTTCTCTGGCACCGACTTGATCGCCTCCTTCGTCATGGAAGCTCTGGCCCTGGAATCGGCATGGCATTGGATCTAATCACACTGCTTAGGCCTACTAATCTTATCGGTTCGGCGCCGAGTCCCGATGCGAAACCAGTGGCTCCACTTTTGGCTTCGGCGCCGAATGACGTCAATCTCACCGGGGGCGAAATAGAGCCAGGCGCAAGAACTAGAACCCTTGAAGTAGACATAGTCTGATGTGCAGGGATAGGAATCGCACTCTTGTTGAGATTTTTACATCATTGTTCGAGCCGAGCCCAAGATGGACAAACAAAGAGTAAACACCTGACTATGACAACCACACCTGGCGAAAGAAAAGAAACTGCAATAGACACTAATTACCAATTGAGTGAAGATAAACCCCGCAGATGGGTTTACAGTACATCAACAACACAACCATATCAAACACATCCACTCCACCATCTACCAACGAACCCACACTCAAAACCCCCCGAATTCACCCTCCCCACCAGCCCTAACCCCGCTTCACCCACCGCCACAACCGCGAAACATCCACCCCACCCCGCACCCGCACCCCCCAATACAACCCCAACGCCGCAACCACATTGAACCCGATATAAACCCACATGAGCCCGAAATTCCGCCAGCGATCCGCATACTCCGCCGACAGTGCCGTCAGGTACACGTTCGAGTCCGTCATCTGGCAGTAGGCGCAGTCCCGCGTGGCCTGCGGGTTGGCGACGCTGCCGCCGGCCCGCTGCATGTACGCGGCCAGATAGCTGCCGCAGGTCTGGTTGGACGGGGGCTGGATCGTGATCTGCTCGAGGGTGGAGCAGTGGACTTCAGTGTTGGCCAGGCCGGTGGAGAGCATGCCGCTGACCAGGTAGGTTAGGGGGGAGACGCGGTACATGAAGATCCAGAAGCCCGGGAGGGCTGTGGGGGAGGCGAGGACCCTTTATTTCCGGGGTTGGGGGTTGGGGTTAGCTGGGATCGATGGTGAAGAGGAACTGAACTGGAGATAGGGGACAAACTCACCCGCAGAAGATCAAGCACATGCAGAACAGCAGCAGCGCCAGCGTCGCGCCCACCTCGGCCGTCGCCACGCCCGCCACCATCATGATCGTAAAGGTGCCGCAGTGCATCAGGAAGGACCAGATGAGCAGGAACATCAGCCCGCTGCGCTCGCGCGTGGCGTGCGTCTCCTGCGCGTTGCGGTCCATGCCGATCAGGTAGTAGAACGGGAGGAAGATCAGCACCGCCGCCAGCGAGTTCCAGGGCAGGTCCGCGAAGACGTTGGCCAGCATGAAGGCCGACCAGGCGTACGTCTTGGCGGGCCGTTCGCGGACCTCGTACAGGTCGCGCTGCTTGATGAAGTTGGGCATCGTCTGGTAGGCTAGGAAGGCGAAGATGACGAGAAGCATGAAGATCGCGTAGGTCTGGTGCTGCAAGCCGAGGATCGTGATTTCGGTGTTCAGGAAGGAGAGGCCGATGAACAGGGCCTGCGTCGGTGATGAGAACTGCATGTAAAGAGGAGCAGGGGGGGCAGACTTACCGCGCCAAAGCAGAGGATGAGCTTCGCGTAGATGTAGGAGGGCGTTCGCCAGTACTGCTCCATCACTCGCTGGGTACATAGTTGGAGCTGGGTCAGAAACGGCGCCGCGTACTGTTGGTCAGAGTCGACTGCAGAGCTTTGTGTCGAAGCCTGGCGCTCTTCAAGATGCTGCAGCTCTCGTCGCACCTCCTGGTATTCATGACTCCCCTTCCATGTCGTTGCCCAGTCGTGCGTGGATTGCGTGCCAGGCGCTGCTCCGATGACTTCTAGCATCCATTCAGCCGGGTTTTCTTCACGGGTACACAGCCTAGCACCGTGTCGTTCGAAATAGCTGGTCAGCACCTGGGAATTCTGTCCTATCGGTCCAAAGTAGACCGTGCGACCGCCCTTGGCCAGGAGGAGTAGACGGTCGAACTGCTCGAAGAGAATCGCCGAGGGTTGGTGGATGGTGCACAGAATCGCCTGCCCGTGGTCGGACAGCTTGCGCAGCAGTAGGGTGATCGACCAAGCAGTCTGGCTGTCCAAGCCTGAGGTTGGCTCGTCAAGAAAGACCAGTAGATCGGGTTTTGCAGCGAGTTCCACCCCGATAGTCAGTCGCTTCCTCTGCTCAACGTTCAAACCCTCGCCCGGAACACCGACGACTGCATCCGCGTACGCCCGCATTTCCAGCAGGTCGATCACCTCTTCGACATACCGATACTTGTCCGCTTTGCTCACCGATGCCGGCTGTCGGAGAAGGGCACTGAATCGTAGCGCTTCGCGAATGGTACTGGTCTCGAGATGGACGTCCTGCTGCTGAACATAGCCTACCCTCCTCTGGAACGAGGCGTCTCGAGGGACGCCATTGACAAAGACTTCCCCGGATACCACCCCGGTCTTGACCCTGCTGGCAAGGAGATCGAGAAGTGTGGTTTTACCCGCGCCTGAGGCTCCCTAGTTTAGTCACAATATCAGTGCTGGCTCGATTGGCTCGGAGCTAACAAATATCCTACCATCAATGCAGTCAGAGTTCCGGGAGTCACCCATCCATCGATGTGGTCTGATATGCGGCGCATCTCGCCTTTGATCGGCACGTCGTAGCACACATCCTTCCAATGCAGGGTGTTGGATTGGAGCTGGAGATGGAGCTCACGATCAGACACCGCAGCATGCTCTGCTGTCGTGGCTGCCTCGCTCTTGCCGGATTCCTCATCATGTGCAGCATGTCCGATGGCACTGACAGCTTGTGACTTGCGCTGAAAGACGAGAACCTCGCCTTTGGAATGGTCAAACATCACGAACTCCGCAATCAGCAGGTACGTCGTCATGAAAGACAGGATGAAGGCAATCAGAATGCCGAAGTTCCTGAGCATACTCCAGTCAGTACAGTACATGTATCGTCTGGAAGGGCATAGTGAATAATTACCTCCATGTATGCGAGAAGTAATAGCTATAGTTGGCCGCCACATATGCATCCCCACTGACCAGGCTCGAGGTGGTTGACGCACCGGCCACGGCACACGTCCTGTACCCACTCGCAACGTCCTGATATCCTGGCCCCGAGGGCACGAAACTGGCACACTCGAAGTAGCGGCCGTGGAACTCGTTGGCCACCAGCGTCTCGTACGAGTATGCGATCGGATTGATGTAATTGATCCACCGCAGCCAGCCCTGCATGTTGCGAGTCGGGAGGACAAACCCCGTGTACACCACCAGCGCGAGCACGCCCAGGGCGATGGGCGTAAGCGCCTGTGGGATCGTGCGCGTGGATTGGGCAATCGTGCGGAAGATCATGGACATGGTCAGGGTGGTCATGAAGGCGAACAGCAGGTAGATGGCCACGTGGTCGGAATCGCGCCGCAGGTTCGACATGTAGTACAAGGGGATGTTAAATCCGATGGTGGAGAGCACCTTGCTGGGCAGGTCGCAGATCATGGATGCCACGGCCTCGGACATCGGGTGGTAGAAGGCGTAGGCGGCATGCTTCTCGACGATGGGTCGTTGGGCGTACAACGCTAGGATCTGGGGACTACATTAGCGGCTGCTGAGCTGGTTGCCCGGATGTACTCACTTCTAGAGCGCTACTCAAAGCATTGAATAGCACGGCGAAAAACAGAAGGACGCAGCGATCGACAAAGCTGGCGGTCGAGTCGTCTAGGCTGTAGAACACACTGCCTAGGACGAGGGAGAGGAAGAAGTTTCCGAGCACAGTAGCGAAAAAGAAGGTGGAGTCGCCCAAGACTCTGCGGTAGCCTCGTCGTATGCACAGTAAGACTTGCTGGGGAATCGATATGGTATAAGGTGAACTCGGGGTCCTGCACAGTCTAAGCTTCGAGCGATTTTGTGTCTAGTTGGTGACGCTTCTTACATCAACCGTGATCTTTCCGCCTTCTTGGAGGCTGCGAACTTCTCAAAAACAACCTCTGCGTCATGCTGTTGGTTGAAGTGGTCAATCTCCTTGCACAGCTCTGTTCTCAGCTGGCTCTGTTTCCAGGCTTGGGCGAATTCATCGGGTGTTCTGGGCACTCGAGCTTCAAAGCCTGGCCGAATGATTCGTTCGACCGGGTTGGTCAATGAGGTAAGGAAGTCTCCTGTCGTTTGTCGATCGGGGCAAAGGTAGCCCATGTCGACGAAGTACTGTTTTGCTCGATCTACTGGGCCGAAGTAGATTTGCCGACCTTCATAGAGCACTGTCACCTTGTCAAAGCACTATTCACAGCACATACATTGCGGTGGTCAGCTTGACGATTCCCACGCAGGACCTTGAGGAGGTAAAGACACACATCGTAGGCCTGTTGCGAAGCCTGGTACAGAGCAACCACAGCGGCAGTACCGGTCATCTTGACGCCCAGCCTGACGGTTTGAATGAATCGCAGCGCTGTGGCGCTGTCCAGCCCGCGGGAGCTGTTGTCCCAGCATTGGATACAGCTCTGTGTCAGACAGGTTTCCGCAATGCTGACACGCTTCCTTTCTCCACCACTCACTCCGCGGATGAAGTCGTCGCCGACTTTAGTGTTGACGGTGTGCGAGATGCCAAACACAGCCATAACCACATCGCGGAGATGAGTTGCATAAGTCTCTCGGGATACACCTGGCAGCCGGTTCCGAGGGGTTTTGGCCAGAGCGGCGTACAACAGCGTCTGTCCGACCGTGAGATGAGGGAAGTGGACGTCCGTCTCGGCCTGGTAGATCACATCCCCACGAAATTTGCGATGCATTGTCTTCCATGGAATGCCTGGTCGCAAGGGGACTTTCGGTCAGCTCCCACTCGACATGTGATGTGGTCTGACCTACCTTCATAGCTGAGCTCTGTGGAATCCGCCACCGATAGTCCATTGGTATGGCCTGCGATTGTCTTCAAGAGGGTGGATACGCCACTGCAGATACGAAATATAGTCAGTCAAAGCCAATCAAGCTGTTACTCGTGAGATTTGATAGTACGAACCTTCCTGGTTTCCCCAGGACAAGGAGCATCTCGCCGCTGCGGACAATGCCATCGTGGTCTCTTAAAATCTGCACCTCGCGTCTTCTTCCGGGAACCAAACGAACCATCAAATCCCTCAGCCCCTGCAGCACGACGTTCGCAACAGTGGGCTGGTAAGCAGCGCCGCCCCCGTATCCACCCACGCTGAGATGACGGTATGATACGCCTGCTCTACGCTTGGGGTACCGCTCGGGATCCTGCGAGGTCAATTCAATCAAGGCCTGGACCCATCGCTTGGCGCTGAACTTGGGAGAGTTGGGATCCAGGCACGTATCCTCTGCATCCGTAAATGGATTGATAGAGGAGCCGTGAGGCCACTCATGTACCGAGTCTTGCGTGAAGCGTCTTGCCAATTTGAGGATTTGATGCTGATTCTCTGGAGATATCTGCATCGGTTCGGCTTCATCTGCCACGTCGGCTGTCCGATCACTGGACGAGGTCGACGTAGACCTGCTGGTGTGGGTAGCCTGCTCAGGCAGTTCAGGCAATTCGGGGATTGAAGCTGGGTCGAGCATGGTGAAGGGCGACAGAAGGAATTAGGGCACAGAATCTCGCTCGGTTGGTAGGATGACCGAGGAACAAGATTCGCGAAGGTAGCTGTGTGTTGCGAATAACAGGCTCCATGACGATTTATATCGCATTCACCACAGCACTACCTCATCAGCATGTGATGAAAGGGGTTTTTCACTCATTCTGCTGGGCAAAACATGCAGCCCAGCCTAGTAGCAGACATGATGATAGACGGCGCCGACGCGCGACTAGCGTCGGGGGCGATCGGAGCGGAAGTTAGGGCCAGCGTGGGCCAGCGTGGGCCAGCCGGCCGGCGCGGGGCGTCGGAGCTCGTCGGCGGTAAACACAGCAACGCAATAAGGGGCCGATACTGCCAATGCTGAGAGCAGCAGCCTTTTTCTCTTCGTCTCCTTCCACCTCGACTCCCCATCTTTGTGCCATGGAGATGATGTCAGCGGCTGCATCAAGCTCTGCCGCGCTGCACAAGGCGTGTGACGCCTGTCGGACCCGAAAAACGCGATGCAGTGAGTGTGGACTCTGTGGAGTGTCTTCTTCCGCTTTGGCTGACTTTTGCCAGGTCTGTCAGGCACCAATGCCACCTGCGATCTCTGCCTGGTAAGTCAGGCCCCCATCCCTGTAGCCCTCATGGGCCGGTATTAATATGCTGCTGCAGTCGCAAGGGCGCCCCTGTTCCTTTACGCCGGTGAAAAGGCCCCGCAAGCGAAAGTATGAATTGGAAGGTACGGAGTAGTCCGTGTTGAATTAATCATAATCATGAGATTCAAAAGGCTGATGGTGTGCACTAGCATTGACACCTCTTGCGGATACTGATACCACCTCGTTGTCCTCGAGCACCGGCGCCCTGTATATGGACTCTCTTCTGGTGAATCGACAAGCGTCTCGTCACTTGCGAGACTCGGGCCATCCAGACCAGGTAGGTAGCATGAGCATAACCGCGAGATGACCGAACACCCGAAACTAATCGTGCTCTTGGAGCTCACCACGATCTCCGGGTTCAATCCCAATATCTCGTTCTTCCCCGCCAAACGAGTCAAGGCGATCAATGAAAGACTGGGGCATAACCGACTAGACCAACTACTCGAGCAGATCCGCGCACTCGTTTCAACGAAGATCAAAACCGCCTGTGCCATTCCGCAGTCTTATATCCAGCGGCGGCACTCGTTAAGCCAGAGCCACGAGTTTCCTGATTGGGCCAGCATTCAAGCTCATATCTCCGGTATCTTGGTACCTTTTTCCATTAGTCCTCCTGCAAAGTATTGATGAAGAGTAGCCTATTTTGAAGCCGTCCACCCAGTCTACCCGTTTCTGTCTCCCGACACATTCCGTCAGAAAGCCACGGCCGAGGACCTGCCCCATCTGCTTGCTGCTGACCGCGCTTGGGCGGCATTATTCTACGCGATTGTTGCCATTGGATGCCAGAATAACGAGGGGGGCAGCTTTGAGGTTGGAGTGGGTGAGGCCTGGCAATACTTCGAGCGGTCACTGTCGTATTTTCCAGACTTGGTGTTCGGTCGCGGTTCATTGACTGCCGTTCAGGTTTGCACCTCTGCTTTTTATCCCGAGGGAAGGATGACACTCACATGAACCCTAGGCGCTCATGGCTATGGTATGACACTTCGTATGATCGAGTATCCCCCTCTTTCTAAAGTTGACGGCAGGCAATCTTTTCATCCACCGTGTCTGCCTTTCAATTCGAACCCCTGATGTTGTCAGAAGCTAGCATGATGGCGCAGGCACTCGGCTACCATCGCTCGAATGGGGTGCAAGAAACGGCTCACCGACGCACATTCTGGGTCCTTTACTATCTTGAAAAGACTTCATGCTTTGGCACGGCAAGGAACTCCGTCAGTCATTCCATGCCAATCGATCTACCTAGCTCCTCTTTACTGACACTCGCCAAACAAGGTCATCGATGACTCCAACATCAGCTGTGCCATTCCAGACGTGCTAGAGTCTACCTTTGGGGACTACGACTGGTTCTTCTGCTTCATCAAGTACGGCCGTCTAGTCTCAAAGGTCCATCAGTCCCTCTTCAACGTCAGCGCCGTGAGCCAGCCCTTGCAGACATACAACGCCACCGTGAACAGTCTACGCTCGGAGCTAGAGTCCTGGCGTCTTGCGATTCCCTCTCGATTCCGGCCGGGCGAGGTCCCGAAACCTCGTCTTCTGCGCGAGCCATTGGCTCTTAAGATTGCCTTACTCACGCATTATCTGTACTTCCACGCTCTTCTCACTCTATCGTGGACCATCCTCCATGTAGGGACTGCTCGCGTCGCGGCGTCGCAGCAGGACGTCTTGAAGCGCGAGCTGTTACGCACGGCGAGAAGTGTTCTTGAACTAACGGCCTTTATCGAGGTCGCGCCTTCGACGCCTGTCTGGTGAGTTCTCTTTTGTGACCGTTTTTCTAGATGTGTGGCAATGACACAAATACAATAACTGTAGGATTCTGGCCGTCCTCCCGCTCTCCGCCCTCATGATCCTCTTCGACCTCGTCGTGCACAACCCCACTCACGCCGAAACCGGCCTGAGTCTCGCCCTCCTCGACATGGCCGGCGGGCACTTCAGCCGCATCGAGTACGCCAGCAAGGGGGCGCTTCCGGGCTCCCTGGTGGCCGAGTTCGCCCACCTCGCCCGGCAGTACGTGTCGGATGTCAGGAATGGCAAGACGCAGAGGGGCAGCGAGACTATCCGCGCCCCAAGGTGCGTTGAGAATACAGTAACCGCACCCGTCATCACAGATAATACGGCTCTGGTGTCAACAGCCGCCCTGCGTGTCCCGGTTAGCAATCCGTCAATGAATGTCGATCGGCCCCGGGAGACCGAGCTCGATCCGACGGCGCCCGTCCAGTCCTGGAGTCCGGCCTCGTTCGACCCCATCTCCTTTCCGCTGCTCGATGATCCGAGCTATGCGCTGGATGATGTGCAGTGGTTGGGGATCGATGTTATGGGGCTTTTTGATCAGCTGTATTGAGTAGAATATACTTCATCAAAGTTTCAAGTGGAGAAATAATCCACTTGGTAGTAACCCGAACTTGACAACCACCTGAGAAACAGATTCCGTAGCACGTGGAGTTTATATTACCTCCATCCTAATATACTAACTCAAATTTCAGCGTTATGACTTTGCTTGGAAAGAAAGATGTACAATCCGCCAACGAGAAGAATGGATATTGATCTGAACAAAGCTGTAACCATAGCTTTAGGATGCAGGATGGCGGGTTGGTAGAGGATAGTAGACCAGTAAATCAAGCACGTAACTGAACTTAGAATAATGTTCTTCACCATTTAACTACCTACCGGGATAGGCCATTGCGCGTACAGCATCTTGGATCGTCGCCTGCGTTTGGGGTTTCGCAAGGTAAGCCCTGGTCAGGTTCTCGATGGTTGGCAACTGGCTCGCTTGATCAAGAGGGATATCTGCAAGTCCCCCGCCGCAGTTGAACCGGAAATAGGACCAATTCGATGACAACCCAGCAATTTCTTCAAAAGCATCATGGTCATTCTTGATGTCGGTTGCAAGGGCAAGGGCATTTTGAAACACGTTTATGATAGTAAGCCTGTCCCAGAACCGCCACCAACTATTTCGCGCCGTCAGATTTTGGAGGGTGTTGGCTCCCCAGTTCCAATGCTAATAATGCATGCCGACGTGCGGTCTCCAATACCCATGTACGATTTCTGTTTCGAAAACGTCAGAATCGGGTTGTTGAAGCCCAACCCACCATCGATGTAGTACTCCAGGGGTCCCAGTTGTGCGGGAGGAAAGTAGGTGGATGCAGCGCTGGTGGCCAAAGCGGCTTCCCACACAAGACGATTGGCTTGTCCATTTGCAAAACAGGCAAAGCACACCGCTCGATTGTCAATGATTCTCCCAGCGCTGTTCGAACGACGGCAAACCACGTAGCTAAATATGGACGACCTCAGTATGTGTTGTGTGAGGATACACCTGCCCACCGACCGAAGTACCTACCAGTTGCAATTGGAAGAAGGGTTCTGCATCTGTGTGCGGGTGCCTGTGATCAGCTGGATTTGTTGCCGAAGCAGTCCCTGACTGAAACGTGACCCGGCGAAAAGTCCACCGGTGAGAGCACCAAGATCGAGATTTGGCCAAGCTGCACGTCGTCGGAACACGGTGTTAGAGACGCCACGGAGGCT
The DNA here is from genome assembly GCF_003184825.1 of Aspergillus fijiensis CBS 313.89. NCBI lineage: Eukaryota > Fungi > Ascomycota > Eurotiomycetes > Eurotiales > Aspergillaceae > Aspergillus > Aspergillus fijiensis. The sequence continues at coordinate 628,300 of NW_024468987.1, forward strand.
ATTGATGCATGCCTGCATAGGCATGGCATATTTCTTGATCATCAACGCGCTTAGGCTATACTTTGTGAGATGCGGACAGCCCGATTGATCTCCATTTCCCTTCCTCAACTTACCCTCCGCCGCTGGTCCCAAAAGCGACATGAAACACATTGCCTGGAGGCTGGTCATCTGCCGCAAGCCCGTTTGCAATGTTATATTGACGCACTATTTCCTCAAGGATAAGGAGAGAGGAGAGGCTGCGCACACCCACCCCATCTAAGCCCCAGGGTTGTTAGTTTCACTTGGGCAAGTGAAGCAAAGAGTCGTACCAAGTGAAAGGCAGTTCTTTTCTGCCCGTAGATTGTGGTGTGACATTGTGCAGATTGTGGCATCGAGTGGCCCGGTATCACCTACCCTAGTGTGGGTTTAAAGATGCTAGATCAATGTATCGTACTTTGCCTTTCCTCGGGTTTATAACCCTCTCACTGAAACAGACCCGTCATGTGCATGGTGTTAGGATCTCACAGAATCGCATACATGGAGCGTCGATTTACGAGAACTTACCATGAACTTCACAAAGCCATCAGAATGGAGATATAGTTCATTCGAGTATTAACTTTCTCGATGTCGTTTTTGTCTACCCAGAAAGCAAATTGGCAAATAACTGCACTCTCATAGTCCCCATACGAGGAGCTAGTATAAGCTGGTAGCACAATGGGGTAGAGTAAGAGGTAGGTGGAGCTACAGCATCACGACAAAGTAGGAAAAGAATGCGGTCGACGCCAAGGGAAACGATACGGGGAACAAAGGAACATTGCGCCGAAACCGAGATCTCGACCCGAACATATATGGTTGACAATAATAGATCATGTCTAGAGCTAGCATGTTCCGAGTGGAAGCCACAAATGGTCCCAAGGTTGGACGATAGTTTAGGGTTGCAAGTGGAAGGGACATGTGATACAGCCCTTTGGTGACAATGGATTATGTAATTGGTGACGTATCGGCTTGACTGTTGTTTTATAGTTGCCATTTCCACTACATATTTCCATCGATAGAGATAGGGAAGTCCATCGCATTGCCAGTCCTGCGATTCTCAATATGGCCTGGCGCGTGCTCTCGTTGGGTAAGTCCGGAAGCCCTTACTCTATAATTATTGTGGGCGAGTTTCAGCACAATAACCATAAAACTCTTCAGACGGAGGGGGGATTCTCGGCTACAGTGAACTTCTGATCTTGGCCAATATCTTGAAGGGGATTCCACAGCTTCATGGGGAAGAATCAAATTCCGGCGATATTTGCCCGTGTGACTATTTCCATATCATCACCGGTTGTGGTATTGGCGGGTAAGGAATCCTATCGATTGCATCTGCTGACACTATACAACTGACAGACAAACAGTGTCATTGCGTTACTTCTTGGTCGTCTTCGTCTAACACTCGCACAATGTCTACTTGAATATCGCACTCTCTCAACTTGTATCTTGCGTGAAAGCTGGGGCGGTCCTCTTTTCGATAGGAACAAGCTACAGGAAGTGGCCGACAGTATCGTCGAGAGATACTGTCATACTCCGTTTGCTCTGCTGCTTGAAGACGATATCACAGACAGAGGCAAGACGTAAGGGCTCTATCTCTTCCAAATCATCTGAGAGTTTTGCTGACGGTGCAGGTTCGTATTCGCTGTCCAATCGGACCGTAAACCATATTGTTTCCGGACATATCCCTGCAGTAACGATCAGGATACCGTCCCGATCCGTATCTCTGATGCGATGGTTGCTCTTCTGTCAGCCCGGGGTCAGCTTGATGAAGTTTCGATTGAAACATCCGATGGTCCCACTGCGTTTTCTGATGACTTATATCCTTGTGGCCTTCGCAATCCCATTCTCGATGCTCTCAAGGAGGTAAGGGAACAGTGGAGCGACCAGACAATCGGACTGATCTTGAGTATTGGAACTGGGGGCGTACCGCCCAGCGATATACCTGATCTCCTCAGGCTTGGCAAGCTGCACGACCTCATGATTCCCTCTTTGAGTGACTTAGTCCTCCCTTGGAAACTGCTCGGTCAGCTGAGACATCTTGCATCCATTGGTATTATCTTATCCGATATGCATATTTCTACTACATCACTAACATTTGCATCAAGGTACAATCGATAGGTCACCCGACGAGGTAACACTTGTTTGTTCTATACTTGACCCCAAGCTGAGCGGCTGACCATTTTCCAGGTTATCGATATGCTCGAAGACAACGAACGATATATCAAGAACAAACTTCACTATATGGGATATGAGGATAAGTACAATCGGTTTGAGATAGGGCCGGTGCAAGACACGGGACCGAACGACTTTCGAAGTGTGAAGGAAACCGCAGATGAAACAGGTCGCTATTTGAGTCAGCACTCGGAGAGATTGGTCTCATTGGCGACTCAACTACAAGGTGTTGGTGTCAGCCACTAGTACAATCTCTTGGGGGACTTGCAATCTCTTATATGACAGCATGGCTTGGGGAAAATCTGAAGTAACTTTTCATGTGGCCTTTGTTCGCAATTTGTCCCTAAACTTCCAGAGTACTAACTTAATCACTGGTGCTCTAAGCACCTATCTATGTATTGGTATTATGTGGGGCTAAATGATCGACTTGCAGACACCCTGAGCATTACGATTGCCATTCCTTCCGAGAGTAATAACAAGCACCAGTGTTGATCATGGTGAAGCGGAGATGCGAAAGTCCGCACGACCTTGCACCGCAAAAAGAGAAGATAAGAGATAACAGCAACCCACTGTAGTCTCTTGGCTGGATCGTGTGCCGTTAGAAAATGAAAAGCGAAAAAGAAATTGCGTCAGCGGGGAGTCGAACCCCGATCTATTGCTTGGAAGGCAACAATGCTAACCGCTACACCACTAACGCTGTTGTTTTGATTAGTGACTTTGTATACAAAGAATATTCTACTGAATGTCTTGCGAAGCTCTGGAACTATCGTAATATCTGGTTGACTTTGTTCGTTATGGCAGATGATGGAACAATTCTGGTAAAGCATGTTTTGCTCGGTTTGTTTCCGTGTTCCTGTTGGCCTAGACAAGGCGCATTTTGCTCTCTGGATTACCTGGTGATGGTTGTCATATCCGCTGCTGACATATATTTTACATGATGGTTCGGTAAGTCGAATCTAGCAATGATCCATATAACTTATTGTTGCATATTCATGACATGCATCATACAGAGCATGTGGGTGAAGCTATAGCCCACTGTATCCTGTCTCTTTTAGTTTGTTCAGTAGTGTCTTCAGCACTCATAGATACGCCACGTACAACCGACTAATGGCATGCCGGCAGGACTGCAAATGAATTCCTTTTTGAGAAGAACTACGGACAAGAAGGAGGTAAGAACCCGCTAATACTCCGCCATGATGATTGCTACAAATCCCATCTTTCAGCTGCAGAAACCAACAGTTGTATTTTCACTCATGGAAGGCCACACGAGGGGGCCCGTGCCGAATGGATATAGTAGAAGAGGTTCTGAACTGGCGGTGCGGCGCGGTCCACAAACTACTAGGCACCGATCGTGCCCTAGAATCGGCATCGACAAGCGCCGTAATAGACCCCAGCGAGTGACCCGCTCGCATTCACCGCGCCCCTCACGAGTCATGTTTGCGAGCGTCACAGCTGAGCCAGCCTCTGCTGTAGCCTCTCTTATCGCAGCAATGACTGAATACAGCACCGACCTCGGAGATTACCTCGGCCGGGGAGTCTCCTGGATCCGTAGGCTCAAGCAGATCTGCACAATTGACAAAGGAGGGCAAATCGGCTGATCAGGAATTTTAGTCAAGCAACACTCCGAGGATAGCAGAAAAAGGAGCCCCAACAACTCCGGTCCTAAGCTCACGGGCTAGTGCTCAGCCCTCAACAGACACGACGATCTGGTCTTCCTGCACATCAAAGGCTATCACCTCGGGTATATCCGATGGAACGGCGCCCCGAGAGGCGTGTTCTTCGATTCGCGCGGGCTCGCGGTCAAGTAGCGCGAGTCGAACGCGCAGTTCACGGTGCTCGGGCGGGGGGAGTATTTCACGGCTGAGTGTTCGAGGGACGATATGGTCAAGTGGGCCAGACGCTGGAACGGGTATAAGGTGACCGGCGATGAGAAGGAATACTATATGGCGCGGATTCAGGCGGCCGAGGAGGGCGAGGGCGAGGAGGCGTAGGCGTATGCACTGAATCTGTATCATAGCTTGGAGATTAGAAATAATGACTTGGAACGTTTTAACACAACACAAGATATGTGGCTCGTTGGGACAGGCCTTGTCATCCTACATTCAAGGTTTTATTATACATGTACTTGCGCCTTATTGGGTAATGGTGGTATATCCTTGTCAGGGTAGTCTCACATAGACATTAAGGTTAATTTATGACCCAAGGTTCAACTGTCCAGCCGGCTATCGCTATCAAATGTCAGTTGACCTATCTATTGTTTGAAGGCATCAAAAAAAAGGTAGAACGATAAACCTATGTTCCATGTACGAATCCGCTGCAATACGTCCTCTTCGCTGGCGTCAACGACCACTCAACTGTTACGAGCGTTGATGGGGAGTCTACTATGTATGCTCTTCTCAAGTGATGCGATAAGATGGCAAATTTACGCAGGTGCGCAGATATTTAATGGCAGATGCTTCTGCTCATTTTGACTACCGACGACAGCTTCCCACCCAGCACAAAAGAACTGAACCAAACACCAAACAGTATCAAATACGTCGTATATTTCCATTACAATGCACTGCAAGACTGCTCTCTTCCCTCTCTTCGTCGCCTGTACTCTTGCTATCCCCGCCGTGGTCCCTCTCGAAGTACGAGTTCCACCGAACAAGCATCAGGGCTCCTGGCCATTCACCATGCCAATCCCCCCATGCTCCCCGGATTCAGAACTAGTAGAATTTGCAACCACCTACAATGACCATTGGGCGGTCTGGACCGACCAAGAGACGGGTATTGTGACCGTCAAGGGACACAACAACCTCAAGGGCACGGGGGTGGGGTTGACCAGCGGGCAGAAGTAACAGCTGTCGAGCGTCCACAATGAGGATCAACATTGGACGTCCATCCCGCCCTTCGAGCAGGAGTACCACGCGGTACAAAAATACCAGGTCGTCAAGCAAGGCGGTGGCCGGGTGTACGAGTCCAAGTACAATGTCTATTGGACTTGGGACCCGATCCAGGGCATGGTGTATCGCTTCGAGCGCGGCGAACTTCCGTGCTTCTAAGTGAGAACTTCCGATGCGGCGGTTGTCCGGTGCCTAGTCTGTGGCCTGGGGTCGGAGTGCGACAACGATGAAATCACTTGAGCGTTTTTCATCCCCATGGATATCTTAGCTTCGAAGCAGATTCATTAAGAAAAGGCATTCACCCTGCATTGTTATTCTCGCTGAGCTCTGATGGTCGTTCCACCCGCGACAGGTGAAAGAGCCTGAGTGTAAGGAACGGAACTCGACCAGTCATTTCCTGCAGGCTTGTGCTTCATAAAAGCTCGGTGGTTGCGCAAAACATGGATTGTTATGCTCCGTATTGAGAATTCAAACTTACCTTCCTTCTATGACCCCCTAAATCCCAAGTTTAGACCAATCTGGGTCGAGGTAGTCTGCACGAGCCTATATCATCGATATTAGGAGTTTGATAGATAAGGATCTCGGCTTCTATGCCCTGGCCAGAGTTTAAATTTCCGCATGATTTTCTCGAGTCTCAGACACCGGAAGGCATGTATGTGTGTTCACTCGGAATTCTGTAGCAGCCCTTTCTCAGCCTTGCCGCCTGAACAAGTAGGAGCGAGGCTGAGCCCGCACAGGGAGGGTGACGTGTTAGACGCCACGCATGCATGAAACAACCTGCCAGGTGCTGCTATTCACCCGGCCTCCGGGCGCCAATGCGATTGTTGCATTAAGCGCCGGCCGCTAGCTCCCTTCTGCGTGCGGCACCTCATTTGAAGCTGCTATGGCTTCTGGCGGGTCCTATAACTTACACTCGCGCCCGGAGCACTGCGCTCGGAAGTTGGGACGACTCAAACCGTTTCTGCAGGGACGTATAGTCAGACGATACGCAATAAATCATGTGAGTGTGTGAAAAGTGCACTTGACTCCTAGATCCAACTGACGAAGAAAATAGCTTACCATAAGAGTATTTGATCTGACTGCTGACAAGGAATAGGAATTAGAGGACGCTCTACAGGAGAAAGGGAATATGTTGAAGCGAAAGACATCTCCACCCCCCATCTCCCCGGAGAGGCGCGTTCGAACCAAACTCGCGAACCAAGCCTCACTGAACTACTACACAGTAGGCTGGATATGCGCCTTGGAGGAAGAATACGAATGCGGCTGCCGCATGCTAGATGAAGTGTACGCCGGCCCCGAGACCCTCCCAGACGGCGACGACAACACCTACGCCTTCGGTAGAATCCGAAACCATGGGGTCGTTGTGAGCTGTCTACCGGCCGGCCGGTACGGTACCGAGTCTACCTCGCGCGTGGCGAGAGACATGGTGAGGACGTTTCCACGTCTACGATTTGCATTGCTTGTAGGAATCGGAGGCGGAGCGCCGACAGCGGAGACGGATATCCGGCTGGGCGATGTGGTGGTCAGTACGCCGCATGGGACACTCGGGGGTGTCATTCAGTATGATCTGGGTAAACGTCTGCCCGACGGTCGGTTCAAGCTGACGGGGCAGTTGAATGCTCCGCCGGACAAGCTGCTCTCGGTCGTTGGGGATCTGCGGCGGCGGTATAAAGATCCCAGGAAGCCGGATTTTGTCGCAGAGCATATTCGGCTCATGGAGGATATGTCGGGGTATCAGCGACCGCAGCGGGATGATTTGTACCGTGCTGAGTATCAGCATGAGGAGGGAAAGGTCTGTGAGGGGTGCGATGTCACGCAGACTGTGTCGAGGCCACAGCGAAGTAGTCGGCGGGTGATAGCCGTGCACCACGGAACGATTGCATCGGGGAATCCCGTGATCAAGGATGCTGCCACGCGGGACTTTTACGCCCACAATCCAGAGCTGAAGGTTCTGTGCTTCGACAGGGAAGCTGCCGGGGTGATGAATAACCTGCCTTGCCTGGTCATTCGTGGCATTGGGGATTATGCGGACTCGCATGATAATGAGCACTGGCGGAAATATGCTGCCTTGACCGCTGCGGCGTATGCACGCGAGCTCCTTCTTTCTTTGAGATCACGGGCTGTGGATGTTGTACCGTCGTGGGTTGCCCGGATCGAGGATGAAGTGGTGCAAGGTGAGTCGGAGATTACATCAATTGCCGATGGGCTATGCTAAGACACACGCGAGCAGTGGCGCGTACAGTTGAGATGATAGATGAAAAGACGTAGGTGCAAATCCAATTGTGCTATTGAAGACAAGTCTAACAGTTCCAGTGAGGTTCTTGTGCAGAGGATGAAGCTTCTCGAAGACAGACTTAACCTGGTAGGGCTTCCCAGAGTCAACGGGGCTGTCTTCAATGAGCGTATGCACCAATACAAAGATGAGTGTCTCGAGGCCACTTGCAGTGATGTTTATCGTCAGATCGCGGAGTGAGCAGGAGGTCCCAACGACAAGTTTATCTTTGGCAGGTGAGTTTGGAGAGGTTGAAGGGGAAGAGCAGGTTCTGACAAACAGAGACCAGTGAGGGGCTGGTGGAAGGAATTCGCTCTGTTGAAAGAGGCAGTGCTGACTAGGTAATACCCCTACCCCATGTGCCCTTTTGATATCTCGGTAAATGGGCTTACTGGAAAGCTGAGATTCTGAGATGAATTGCATGTCCTATTGATGGATGGCTCTATGTTACATTAACTGAATATGTGCGAGATATATCGACTAAATCGGTATCAACAGCAGCGCAAGGCAAGTTGCGCTTCAATAAGACATTAAATGACGGAAAGAATTTATAAGGAATAAATCAACCGGGGGGATATAAGAAGAGATCGGTCGCAGGGGGGCTGAAGAGCTTTTGTGCGGATCAGGAGGGTGAGGTATTTATAAGGGGGGCGCAGGTCAATGCACCTCCCGGAGAAACTGTGTGGGAAATCAAAGGGAAAATTGCAAGGAAAGGGGAATAGCCAACAAAAAACAACGCTTTCTATACAGGGTATGTCGAGGGGGGATCACCTCGACTTTTCAGGGGGCTGTGCGGTTGTTGGGGCTCCATACTTGTGGAGTCGACTGGGAGGACTGGGCCCGAGAGCACCGATTGCTCTCGGCTGGCGCTATCCCAGGATGTGTTGCGTTGGAGGCCGAAGGCGACACTGCTGTTGGCGCTCGTGAATTGGCTGTTGTCGAGGCGGGTCGGCGCGCCATGGCTATCCACCAAGGGCGCCACCGGCGTCGAGTTCGCCGTGCGGTCCACATTGTTTTCACCCGGATAGTGGCGCGGCACAGTGGTCTGGTGGGTGTTCTCCGGGTCCGAAGTAGTGGCGGATGCTCCACTCTCCGACGAGCCCGCCAGCTTACCGGCATCCGGTGGCACGTAGGCGTCGTATTGCTTCAGATAGTCATAGTGGCCGAGAATGACTTTCTCTCGGATAATGTCCACGTCCATGGGGAAGTACACCTTCTGGATGCATTTGCAGACGAAGCGCGGGGTCAGGCAGATTACCACGGTCAGCAAAAACACGACCCAGAAGGATAACGCCCCGTAGACCTGCTTTGCGGCACCATAAAAGGTGGCGGATGATTCAAAGGACGAATAGATGCCGGTCCAGAAGAAGATTAACAGCGAACTGATCGCGTTGATCAACGTCGAGAACCAATCCCAGCGATACATATTCATCATCACGTAGGTATTGCTCGTAACCACGGCACAGGTGGCTACAAGAACACCCACGCGATAAATGTCATCAATGCCCATTCCGTTCTCCGTTTGGAAATTGGCAACTTGATACAACATATAGGGCATGAAGAAACAAATAATTGACTGGTAGAATCCATCGAGCATGTATATCCTGGACGAATGGTTAGCACATTATACACCAGAAGCGGACTTGGAGTAATACTCACCAGAACTTCAACTGCGTCCACTCCTTCCGCTCGATACCACGCATGTAGAGTTGTGGGACGGCCATGGAGACCCGATCGTCAACATCTTGATCAAAAATACCCATGAAGATGACTGGCAGTGACGTGAACGCCACGTTGACCAAGGTAATATACGTATATTCGAATAGATAGGTTCCGTCGAAGTTATCGTAGATAGAATACCAAAATAGGGCAAATGTCCAGACCAAGTTCTGCCAAATAGTCAGCAACTCTTCGTCCACTGATATCCCCAGAGCACAACGAGACAGATTCTTCGACTAACCTTGTAGAAAAAGTTGGCGGTGGTCTCACCTAGACGGCGATAGGCCCATCGTCCATGAACCAGAATCAACCGCTGCAAGAACCGGAACTGTCCGATCGCGTAATCGGCCGACATGACGGCCTGACGACCCTCCTCGCCAGCAATACCAACTCCGACATCGGCTTTCTGGATCATAGAAACATCGTTCGCACCGTCTCCGATAGCCAGAGCCATGACGTTCAAACCGTTCTTAACCATCTCCACCACGGCAGCCTTTTGCGCTGGGCTGACACGGCAACAAAGCACCGACTTACACTTCCGACAAAGAAGCAAGAACTTCTGCCGCAAGGCGTCATCCAACATGAAGCGAAGAGTGTCACCGTCCAGCACGAGAGCGTGAGTCTGCGGAGGCGGTGAGTGATCCTTGCGAGCGGCCTCCAGCTCCTCATCTGAGCCCGTGATACCGAAGATCTCCAATTTGCTATCCAGCAACTTGGCGGCCATGTCGATATCGGAGGGCGCGTCGAACACAATCATTTGCATGTCGTTATTAAGCAGGTTGCAGGAGAAACCGATGTTGATGGCAGTTTCGATCTTGTCACCGGTCAAGACCCAGAGCTTGATACCTGCTTCGGCAAGGAGGGAGATGGTATCAGGAACGCCGTCCTGCAGGCGATCTTCGATGGCCGTACCTCCAAGGAGATACAAATTCTGCTCGATAGCATTGGAAACCTCTTCCAACTTCTCCTCGCGGTCCACAATCGCGGCGGCGGCGGCGTCGTGCATGACACTCCATTCGCGGTACTCTTCTGGTTCAATGGTACGCTCAGCAATGCAAAGTACTCGCAGACCTTCTTGAGCGAAAGTCTCGAGATCGCGTGTGGTTGCATCACGCAACTCGCGTTGTTGGCCGGGGGCTAGGCGGGAGTAGATCATGGTATCAGCCCCCTTACACAGCAAACGAATAGTACCATCAGGCATCTGCACGATCACACTCATTCGTTTACGGGTGGAGTTGAATTCCAGGATGTTCAAGATAGTATACCTACGCTCGTCACCCATGATATTCAAGATCAAGCTTTCGCCCGATCGGCCGAGGGTGGTAAATCCGCAGTCCCGGGCCGTGGCAACCAGGGCAGCCTCGTCCGGCGACTGTGCCTTGAACTCAATTTGGGGAGGGTCGCCAGGAATACGCTCCGTGACTACTGTATGACATAATGCCAATGCAGTCATGAAGTCTATCGTGGCTTGCTGCTGAGCCTCTCCCGAGGCACCACCCAGATCAGCGGCGAACTGTGGAGCAACAAAAGTCAAGTTCTCCTCCTTCAAGTACGGATTATCATGAAGCTGGCGCAGTTGCTGGATCATTTCCACACGTGCTTCACTGATTCTCTGACGAGCCTTAGCAGCTTCCTCCTCCACATTCACCAGTCCCTGCCGCCGCTGCATGCCCAATTGCGCTTCGGTGTATGCCTCACCATAGGGCACGCCGTTGACGGTACACTTCTTGAACTCCATGACGTTCTGCGTCAAGGTACCCGTCTTGTCAGAGAAGATGTACTCGATTTGACCGATATCATCAGAGATATTCCAAGACCTGGGCACACAGGACATCTTCAAGCGCTCGTAATACATGTGAATATCATAGTAGATGTAGAGGGCCTGGATGACACGGCAAATTTCCAGGGAGATGTACAAGGCGATAGGAACCAAGTTCTGGAAGAGGACCACGCCCACGAAGAAGGCGATTACACCTTGAACGGCAGGTGTGCCACCATAGGAGCCGTACTCAAAGAACGTCAGTGAAGCATCGTCCAGGCCCCAGGCAAACCCGTTGATGAATCCAGAGATCACACACATGATGAAGAGGATGGCAAAGTTGTAGACCACGTTCCAGTTCATGTTGCGCGCCATCTGTGGGCGTTTGCTTGGCGTGAGACCCTGGTTCAGCATAATTTTCGTTTCCGGTCCGGTGAAAAGCACGACACCCAACACCCAATCGGTGTTTTGTAAGCTACAGCCTCGAAGCAGAATGTTGTTGATCGTAATGGGCTCCACGCGGTTCTGCGGGGCCTCCCCGGATTCGTCATACTGATCCCAATAGATAGCACCGCTGAAGGAGTAGAGGTTGGCATGCGCGGGCGGCGATTCGACGGTGAACTCGGCTTTCTCGCAATCTCGAGCATTCCGCAACACGCGACCGCAATTTAAGGCGTTGCGCACCTTGAGATTCGTCTCTCCATCCAAGTTCTTCGTTTCGACGTAACATGCTCCGTCCGGGTCGGAGGTAGAGAGAATGGCGATGTCGGCGGGGATTTGGTCACCATTGTATAGTCGCACAAAGTCACCCACGTTGACATCCTTCCAGTGTTGGCGTTTGAATCGCGCCTTCCCTGGGGTTACCCGGTTCGGATTCAAGACACTACCCTTGGTCCGTGCCCACGGCGAGTTTGCCTGCTGGTCGTGATCGTTCATGGGGTCGGGCCAGTCGCCAGAAGCACGGGCCTCCATGGTAGGGGAAACTGCCGTCATCTCGATCGCGATCGGCGAGGTAGGCTCAATCGAAGGCCTGGCATCCGCCATTTCCACGTCACCCGCCACATCTTTGTCGGCCCCATTCTTGCGGAAGAGGCGCTTCATGCCTCGATAGCTGGTAACCACAGCCCGGGTGCAAGCCTTTTTGAACTTACGCCAGAGGGAAACATTGTCGGCGGTCACGTTCACGTTGTCCCAATCCGTCAAGCGATACACTGGAGAGTTGTTGAGTTCGTTGTCGGACACGGTTCGTCGCCAATCCTCGATGGCATCTTTGACGGCGGTGACGACGACGATGACGATCAGCGGCACGGCACTCAGGCCGGGATCGGCGTCCCCGAAAATCTCGAAGCACTGCAAAATGATGACGAACAAGAAGTACAGGTTGGCAATGTTGTGGAACTGCAGCCAGAGGTTCTTGGGGATGAAGGTGAGCGGGGTGTAAATGGCGGTGCGGATTTTGTTCCTCGGATAGACGGCCTTGAGATTGCCTTCCTCGTCCCGCTCCTCGTCCGGAATAGGAAGGTTGAAATGAACTTTGCGCGATCCCGATTCTCCCTCGGTGATTTCCGGCACGCCTGCGGTCGCGCTCGCCATGGTGTCCGTCTGGTTCTGTCGGCGCCCGCGTTCGAGGATGGAGACTCTCTTGCGCAGGCCCGAGGCGGCGGTCATTCTCTTGGTGGCCCATCGCGCGCGCTTGGTGGATTTCTTGTTCGCGTCCTCCTCGGAGCTACTGGGGAGGGGCGGGACTTCGCTCGAGGCTCGTTCCAGCCCATTCTCCCCTTTGCCGTCGTAGCTGTCCATCTGGGTCGTGGGTTTATTCCCGGATTATCACGAGCGACAGACGGTAAGCATCGGACCGGTCGGGGATGGACGAGCACCGGTTCGACCCGGCCAGCGCAGGCCTCGGAGAGAGGGTGAAAGAGCTCGATGGTACTGTCGTCGAATAAGAATGGAGTCAGCCTAGAACAATCCTTGCACGTTAGACAGGTTTCCAGAATGTAGAGGTGAGTGACGTGGTGGATTGGGTTGGGGAGCGGAGAGCTTCTGGGTGGGACAAGCAGAGCAATTGGAGAGTGGATGCGACCGACCGGAAGTAGATGGATTCTCGAGCTGCTAGTGGTAAGAAGAAAAGAATAGGTAGAGCACGAAGCTGGAGGGGAGAGGAACACGAAATTCGTAAGGAACGCGATAAGCGACGGAGAATTGGAGGAGTAATTGAGGGAGAAAGAATGACAGAGGCGGAGGAATGCAGGAGGGGAAGAAAGAGATGGGCGATGGGCGAGGCTCTGGGCGGGCCAGCTGGAAGAATAAGCCAGACGGGCGGAACAGTGGCAGTGGCATTGGCAGTACAGAGACGGTCATCAATTGGCGATGCAACGGGGCATTGCCACCTCTCATAGGCGGGATTGATCAGCACGGCTGTCCCGGCATCGTAAAGCTTCACCGCCTATCAATCAATTGGCTGTGCCATTGCCCGTCCGCCTCATTTTTTCTGCCGCTATTTTCTGCTCGGGCATCCATCGGACCGGAGCGGAGTCCGGCTGCAGAATTTCCGATGCTCGCTAAGCTTGTTGCAGTTAGTGGGCAGGAAGTGGATCGGAAGGGTCGCAATTAAAGTGTGGCAACAATGAAGGGTCTGAGACAATCCTCATCAAAGATGAATCAAAGATGATCAAGTATCCTGCCTGTCAAGCATCATGAGTTGAGGTGAAGATACTCAGTAAGTATCAGCTCGTGATGTTGCAGCAAATCTAGCCCCACTACTCACTCAAACGCCCCCCCCCCCCCACCCAAGGCTGTCTTATCCTCCTCGAACATACGTACACGTACTTGAGTATGTCCCGTCCTATACTTTCCAGCAAAGGATCCACCCGACGTCATCCCTGCCACCTTATTTTCACACGATGAAGCTAGCTTCTAGAACCGTTTTGAGGGTGCTTTTTCCTTTTTCCAGGGGTATAGGCTTTACTGTACAACATTTTGTTGACAATGTGCAAACAATGCATCGGCTCTTCACCGCCAGCCTTGTGATTGAGCCTACGTTTGTAGATAGAAGGAGGTAGCTCTAGCTTGTGAACGGAACCTTAGTAGGTAACCATTGAACTTACCAATCCAGCAAGCTATCACCAGGTCACCTATCCTATCAGCATTATCGAAGCAGGTCTACAACATGTAAAGTGGCAGATGGCGACGACGGGAGATGAAGGAGGAGGATAGGTGTAAGGCTATCTACCATCCAAAGTCCTTTAGATATGTGTATAGGAGAAACTTCCATTGCTGCCATACCTCAAGTCATAAAGTATCCATCCTATATTCGGAGTTATGGAGTCTTTCTCCTCGAGCGACGAGCATCCGAACCGATAGCCACTCCATCTTCAAGCGATCCGGATAGACCGCCATCTCTTCTCATGTTCGTCAGGCAGGGTAAGTGATGGGGAACGATCGAGCGACCAGCTGGCGGTGTCCTGTTTGCTCAAGTTGTTGGCATCCATCCTAAGCTATAGGATGCAACAAAGTGACAAACGCCCCGCCAGTCATCTTTGGCAAAGTAGGCCCATTTCTCCCCGTCGGCTCTCTATATACGGTGTCCTCGTTAGGTGTCTATACTCATCCATCCCATCCTCATGACCATCCCCACACATCATATCACATCCATCAGAAGCGGCCTCAACCAAGCTCCTTAACTACCATCTCAAGTACATCAGCCTATATCTGAGTAGATATGCCTGCATCGGGCCCCTCGTCCATGTCCTCCCCTGGAGCATCGGGATCAGGCGCGTCCACCAATAGAAACAACTCAACCGGGCCCTCGACCGGCCGAATTAACCCAGGTCAGCGTATGTTGCCAGTTAGGCACCAAACATATACGCAGGACGAACCGTTGCATTCGCGGCTGGGCCCCATTCTAGAGGCCCAGTTGGGTCCTATGATCGCTCCTGCAGTCATTACATTAATCGAGAGCCTGCAGCGTATGATAGCTGTTGAAAACTATGGAGATCAGGCCTTCCGATCCGGGATCCCCAATACGAACGGATCCGGGCGTGTTCAAGATGGGGACTGGCAGCTTGATACGGCGATGTCGATTTGCCGTACTGAACTGAATCATTCCTTTGACAAGTGCATGACGGCTATCAACAATCAATTGCATAACAGTAAGCAACAGAACCGTGAGTTAACCAGGAGGCTTGAAGAAGAGACGAATAAACGATCTTTCTTGGAAGAAAGGCTGCAACAGCTGCATCGTGAAGTCAACAAGAACCCTCAGCTGCAGGTTGAGCTCAACGAGGCCGTCAAGAAGAAAGATGATTTGCAAGAGGCACCATGTACCTGCAAACGAAAGCGTAAAGACCTTCTATTCCAGCTGTCAAAGGCTAAAACAAATATTGTGAAGCATCTTAAAACCATCAATCAACTTCGGGCCGAACATCGCAACGACAAGGAGTGGGTGACGACGCTAAGGGCCCAGCTACAGGAGCTGAAAATTATGAGTCACAATCTTATACTCCAGCACTGCGACGCTAGAAATGAGAAAAATGAGCAGGATCAGAAATGGCGTGGACAGACGGCATTGCATTAAATGTCATCTATGAGTGGAAGGATCTGGTCTCATTACAGATCATTAGTTACAGAAGAATCCACAAACCAAGAAAAAAATAAACGGTCATCAGGTCATGTTCATAATTCCCACGAAAAGACATTCATGCCACGCATCCCTCATAAATCGTAGAATCTCCCTACCAGCCCCGAGACTTCCACTGCCCAGCATCCTCAACACCCTGCGCGACCTTGCGGGCCCCATCCTCGACGCCACTTCCGATATTGCCCAGCGCATCACCCACGGGTTTGCCCGCACTGCCTGTTGCGCCGGTGATGGTGTCTCCGATTCCTCGGCCTGCAGCTCCGGTGACGCCGCCTACGGTCCGAGAAACTCCGCCAACCGTATTTCCGAGAGTGGAGGTGACAAACTTTGCCGCGCCAGTAACTCCGGAATCTTGGGAGGAAGGCATCTTGTGGTTTGGTTGTGGCGGTTCGTGGAAGAGTTTATGGTTTGGTGGAGCTTTGGTTCGGATATGCGGCAAGAAAGCCCAGTGTATAGAAGTGGAGTATGGATGTATAGAGTAAGTATAGAGTAAGAATTTTGATTTACTCGTATGTGCTTCAGAGTTGCTTCGTGATATTGCAAGGAGATTGAATCTACCACGCGCATGTCAATTCTCCGGAGATTTATATACGTGAATGTGCCTATGTGCCTTAAGAGATGATCGTGGCCAAGCTCATGACGTCATGGCTGGAGTGGCTGCTGATCTAACCCAATCCGGAATGGAAACGCGTCAACACCGGATTCGCAACCACTCGCCGCATCGCTTCCTCTACCACACCCGCATAGCAACTCTCTCTCATTTGGCCATGTTAAGGATCTGAAGGATCCCCTCCTTATCTGGTAGCGCCTTATTGTGCGCCAATGCGTCAGTCAGCGTCAGCTCAGCGATCTTGTGCAACTGCTCCTCCTGCGTGACGCCGACTTCCGAGAGCTGCGATGGCAGTCCCAGCAGCTTGACAAACCGATGAACCGCATCAGCAGCCTCGGTCTCATGCCACCCAAGCACTTCATTGAATATCTGGAGGATCGCCTCCTGTGCCGCCTTGGTCTCATTGAGCGTGAATCGGAGCGTCGGGGGGAGTAGAATGCAGCTCTTGACAAGAGTCAGTATGCGTCGGTCCTACAGCAAGGGATGGATGGGGCGGAACTTGACGCCGGCTTACCGTCACACCTATCGGCGGCCGTCAGCTCATGAGACTTGAAGGATTGCGGAAACAAGACCAGAATTGAACTCACCATGCTGGACGCCTGCCACACTGCCCTATGTTGGCATCCTTCGATCAGCAAGCTACTCTATCCAGCGCGGGTGCCAACCAAACTCACCAGCTGATGGCCAATAGCGTGGCTTGCCCCCATGGGTATTTTCCACTTAATGAAGGGGATTAAAGCATCTCTAGACCCGCGCTGACTCTCTGCAATGCCTTTTAGCAGCTCGTCCTCGTTGCCACCCTCTTGTCCCTCGTGGTACTCCTTTAGGCCCCGCACCAACAGCGGCAACCCCTTCTTGATATGAGTTGCAGCCTCCCCGTGGCATTCGGCGCGGCACAGACTCTCCACAAAGTGGTCGACGGCGCGCATGCCCGACGCCAGCCACAGGTGCGACGGAGTGGTTCGTGCGACCGTGGGATCCATCAGGATCAAGGACGGGGCCCCCTCTGGATGCATAAAATGTTGTTTCTTCCCTGTGGCATTGGTCCCGCTCGCGTAGGAGTTCCACTCGCCCGCACTAAGGCTTGTGGGCACACAGATCAGCTTGGTTGCAGGAGCCTTGACGGTGTCCGGTCCGGCTAGGCCTCGCTTCTGGTCCACCAAGGCTTCCATCTCGTCCTCCCCGAATCCCGAGGGGAGTGTAGCACTCAGCATCACGGCGATTTTGCACGCATCCGAGTAGGAGCCCGAACCGATAGAGACAACGGCTTGGATGTCATGGTCCTGGACTCTGTGTGCGATGTCGATGATGTCACTGTAGGGCGAGTGATTGCCCACTCCGACTTTTTTGTAGACCTGGTAGTTTGATAGGTCCTGCTCGAGATCACGAATGACCGAGGACTTTGTGTCGAGACTGGTGCTGACGACGAGAAGGATGCGTGACGCCTTCCACTCGGTCAGGGCGGCCGGGATGTCATCCAGATAGGAGGCCTCGAAGATGGCATCGTGACCATGGCGACCTTCGATATCGAGCTGTTGGATTCTCTCACGCATTTTGATTGAAGCTTCGTGTGCAGCAGTGAACAAAGGTCAACCGGCGTAATCGTTCCCAAGCCTGGGTTTTGTTCTGACAGGGAGATGGCGGGGTTATCGCTGAGCCCCGCCGGTGGAGCTGCAGGAATGCCGACTTTCCCGCTCTATCTCTCCTTGAGGGGTAGCCTCAGCGGTGTTCTCGCCTCAATCCCTTTCCTTGTGTGATTGATCGTCTTGAGTTTGAACGCCGTTTCTCATTGCCTGCCATGCTGCAATTGTTGCTCAGTCTGCAGAATCGCCCGTCGGCGATAACACGGTCGCAGCTCCCAACGGATGCAGCAGCAATGTTCCAGACCCGGGCTTACAAATGCCGGGCCTGGGGCTCCCACCTGTTCAACAAGTGATGGAAGGTGGGCCTCGATGATCTGCGTAGTTACCAGCAGAGGAACCTGGCTAGTGCCCTGCTGCTTGACTCATGGTTTACCAAGAATATCGGGGTGATACTGATTACCACTGAAGGATTGCGCGTCTATGCTTATCTAACCTTACTATAGCTGCGAGACCCACGCAAACTTGGTTCACCATGTGCTTGGATGATCGCCAACCACAGGGAGCCCAGCCCGCCAATGAGTCTGTCTCTATTTCAGCCCGGGGGTAAATCGGCGGAGAACCTGGAATGAACGACACAACCCTGTTTCGGTGATTGAGAAGACGCGGCATAGAGGGAGACGAGGACCGGATGGATGGGTTACGAGTTCTTAGGGCTCGGCTGTCAGAGTGACGTCTCCCGCGCTCCCCTCACAGCTCACGTCATGGTTACAGCACCACAGCACCACAGCCTCTCTTTCTCCCTCTCTTTTCCCCCGCACAACCTTCCAAGTCTTGAATGTCACCAACCAGATGCTCCCAATTACCCACCACTATCCATGGCGGACCGTGCCAAAGGCAGTCTGGTGGGTTGCCGGGTGCTTTAATTACAGCCATGTCCCCGCGACCTGAAGATTCGCCCTTCTCCTACATACTTCCCCAAGTGTAACCAACCCTCGCTTGCCTTTTCACATCTATCATGGCCAGTATCGTCGCAGGGGGCCTTGAGCGCGCCCAAGAGGCCGTCAAGAGCGCTTCCAACAAGAACAAGAAGGCCGTAGACCTCGAGCGTGACATGGTTGATGTCACCACCGAACAGCGCCAGACCACCGATCACGGCGTCCCTATCAGCAACACTGACAATTGGCTGAAGGCCGTTGATGGCGATCACACTGGTCCCTCTTTACTTGAGGACCAGATCGCCCGTGAGAAGGTAGATTGATCCTACCCTCACACTTCGAAGCGAGCTTGATTACTGACGAATCCCGCCACCAGATCCACCGATTCGACCATGAGCGCATTCCCGAGCGAGTCGTCCATGCGCGTGGCACTGGTGCCTTCGGAAACTTCAAGCTCCTCGAGAGCTGCGAAGATGTCTCCTACGCTAACATCCTTAACGACACGTCCCGCAACACGCCAGTTTTTGTTCGCTTTTCGACCGTCCAGGGAAGCAAGGGCAGTGCTGATACTGTCCGTGATGTTCGTGGCTTCGCCGTGAAATTCTACACAGATGAGGGCAACTGGGATATCGTTGGCAACAACATTCCCGTCTTCTTCATTCAGGACTCCATCAAATTCCCCGACTTCGGTATGTTCGGTGCGCCTTCTTGTATAAAGCCCCGCTAACAAGACCCAAGTCCACGCGGTCAAGCCCGAACCGCACAACGAAGTGCCCCAGGCGCAGACCGCGCACAACAACTTCTGGGACTTCTGCTACCTCCACCCCGAAGCCACGCACATGTTCATGTGGGCCATGTCGGACCGCGCCATCCCCCGCTCCTACCGCATGATGCAAGGGTTCGGCGTGAACACCTACTCTCTCATCAACAAGGAGGGCAAGCGCCACTTCGTCAAGTTCATCTGGACCCCGCACCTGGGAGTCCACTCCTTCGTCTGGGACGAGGCCCTCAAGCTGGCCGGCCAGGACCCCGACTTCCACCGTAAGGACCTGATGGAAGCCATCGACAACGGCGCTTATCCCAAGTGGGACCTGCAGATCCAGACCATCCCCGAGGAGAAGCAGGACGACTTTGAATTCGACATCCTGGACGCCACCAAGATCTGGCCCGAGGACTTGGTCCCGCCGCGCACGATCGGTGTCCTCGAGCTCAACCGCAACGTGGACGAGTTCTTCCCGCAGACCGAGCAGGTCGCCTTCTGCACCTCGCACATCGTCCCCGGCATCGACTTCTCCGACGACCCGCTCCTGCAGGGCCGCAACTTCTCCTACTTCGACACGCAGATCAGCCGGCTCGGCATCAATTGGGAGGAGCTGCCCATCAACCGGCCGGTGTGCCCGGTGCTCAACCACAACCGCGACGGGGCCATGAAGCACCGGATCACCAAGGGCACGGTCAACTACTGGCCGAACCGGTTCGAGGCCGGCAAGCCCGACGGGGCAGCGCCGCACCACGGCCAAGGGTTCGAGTCGTACCCGGCGCCTGTGACGGGCCGCAAGCGCCGGGGCCTCAGCCCCAAGTTCCGCGAGCACCACAACCAGGCGCAGCTGTTCTACAACTCGATGAGCGAGCACGAGAAGCTGCACATGATGAAGGCGTTCAGCTTCGAGCTCGACCACTGCGACGACCCGGTCGTCTACGACCGCCTGGCCGGCACCCGGCTGGCCGAAATCGACCTGGGGCTGGCCCAGCAGGTCGCCGAGCTGGTCGGCGCCCCGATCCCGGACAAGGCGCTGCGGCCCAACCACGGCAAGCGCACCATCCGCCTCTCGCAGACCGAGTTCCCTCCCAAGGAGCCCACCATCGCCAGCCGCCGCATCGCCATCCTCATCGGCGACGGCTACGACCCCGTCGCCTTCAAGGCCGTCCAGCTGGCCGTCAAGGCCGCCAGCGCCCTCCCCTTCGTCATCGGCACCAAGCGCTCGCCCATCTTTGCGGAGGGTGAATCCAAGGAGACGGGCCAGGGCATCGTGCCCGACCACTACTACGACGGCATGCGCTCCACCATGTTCGACGCGACCTTCATCCCCGGCGGGCCCCACGTCGACACCCTCCGCAAGAACGGCCAGATCAAGTACTGGATCGCCGAGACCTTCGGTCACCTCAAGCCCCTGGCGGGCACGGGCGAGGCCGCCCAGCTGATCAAGGAGGTCGTGGGCAGCGTGCTGGACGTGCAGGTCGCGACCGCCGAGAACCCGGACCCCGTGGAGTGGTACGGCGTGGTGACTGCGGGCGGCGTGCAGAAGCCCGAGAGCATCGGCGAGACGATCAAGATCCTCAAGGACGGGAAGGACTTTGTGAGCAAGTTCTTCTACCAGGTCAGCCAGCACCGGAACTACCAGCGCGAGTTGGATGGGTTGGCTTCTACGGTTGCATTCTAAGTCTGGTTGTCGAGTTCGTGGTCAGTTTTGTTTGGGGTTGTGGATTGTATCTTGGACATGTGTAGGCTAGTATGTTAATAATCTGTATGACTTGACGATTTAATCCGATGTGTGTGGATTGCTGTTGTACGACGTAGGATATACCTGGTCGTGTTATGGCAAAGGCAACGCAATGGGTACTTAAGATGGAGACAAGGCTACTGGATGCCCTACGCCGGCAAAATATGGTATGCCAACTGCGCCCGTCGAGGAGCAACATGACGATATAGCTGGACATGCAACGCATATAACCGACAACAAAAGACCATCCATTAAGAAGAGTAGTAAAAAAGAAATGTTCCTACCCCTATGAACACCCACCGGGAACAGCCACCGCCATGCCAAGCCAAGCGAGCAACGGTCACCATGCAAAAAGATATGACAAGAGTGGGATTCGAACCCACGCCATCAAACGATGATCAGGAAGCTTGTGAAAGCTGAATGCTAAGGTAACCTTAACCTGACGCCTTAGACCAACTCGGCCATCTTGCCTTGATGTGTTACTGCCGAGGGTTTTGCTTATATGATGCTGAGAACAAACCAAGCCAGGTGGAAGATGTGCCAACTTCTGGTAGAACTGGTCGGTCCTCGGAGGGTTTATTTGTTGCTGGGTGTGGTATTTAGTGTCCTCTGTGGACTTTCACTATCGATTGACCTTCTATGTGGTCTTTCTGGGGTTGTTGATGGGAGTGGGCTGGAATCGTGAGAGCTTGCTCGAGGTATATATTCTTCTCATGGCCGATGCCGACGATGTCGCTGGAGAGACACGCACAGATCCATTTATGCATCGGATAGAGCTTGAAGAGTGAATAAGCAGTATCAAATCCCACTCGAATGTAAGATTGAGTCCATACAACAGATGCCAGAGGCACTCGTGGAAGTTACCACTATGATCTATCAAGCCCGGACAAGAAGGGAGGCGGCACCCACCACCACCTCAAGTCCAAGGTCGATTCCATCGACAACAACTCGACCACACCTGAATCGACATGCTCTCCCATGAACCCAAGCTAGAGTCAACCTGGAAATAATGCAGTCACTGAGCGCTGTAACAGAGCCCAATGAGCGAATCATCTGCCCCCAACCTAGCCTAATCCGCCCGACCCCATGAAGTCATCCTCATGTCAACATCCCCCAACGCACTATATATCCAGCTACCCAGCTCCATCCCACCCAGCCTTCCCACTCACACCTCCCAAGCTTCACCGACTCAAGTGCACCTCACTACCCCACCACACATAACCCCACTACACACATATACCAGGGCAGCAAAATGTCCTTCCCAACCTACAACCTCCGCCGCCTCGCCCTCACCCACACCCCCCTCGCCCAGCGTAAGCCCTACCCACCAGCCCAAACCCCTATACCACCACCCAACGCTAAAGCAAACAGGACCACGCACAACCCCAGCCGCCGCCGCCGCCGCCGGCGGCGCCTCAGCAGTCAGGAGACTAGCAAGCAGAGCCTCCCCGGGCCAAACCTCCAACGTCGCCAACCCGCAATCCAGCAGCCCGGAATCGCAATCCATCAACGTCGCCCGCGGCAAGCAGGCGCGCCACGCCGACACCCCCGACACGGCGTCGGTGCAGTCGCCCATCTCGTCGCAGTTCGGGCCCACGAGCGAGGCCCACGAGGGCGAGGAGCAGACCTCCGCGGACGCGCAGATCAAGAATCACCCTGGGGAGTCGGAGGCGACCAAGCGGCGGAATGTGGAGAGGGCGGGGGAACGGCCTTTAGGGGCGGAGGATCGGCAGTGATTTTTTCTTGGGGGTTGTTCTGTACATATGGGAGGGGAGGGGGGTTGGATGATGGGTTTTGATTGTGATTGTAGGTGGTAGATGTGGAAAGATGGGGTTTTTCGAGGGGTCTACGGTTGATGTACTGTACGATGGATACGATACAGATATTATCTTGTCTAGTTGGATCTTTATCTGGGATGTATCTTGAAATTGGCGACGACTAGAATTGTTGTATGACCGAGAAGCCAGGAATCTGCACGGTTACTTCATCCAGCATGAGCATTGCGTGGGTCACAGACCTGGACCGAGACTACGCTCGGCCCCGATTAGGGTTGTGGGGGTGTCTCATGCAGTGGACTCTGCAGTCCCCGTAGGCGCTGACGGCGCGATGACGGCACCAGATGCCCTTACCCTAAGCTCCCTCCCTAACCACGCCATCGCAGATCTCCCCATCCAAGATCCGGTCTCCATTCTATGTGTATGTCATCCACCTTGCGTCTTGATGATCCGTTCCTTTATCTGTGCCCCCCAAGATTAAATACAAAAATGAAAGAGTAATAACAATCACACCGATAATACTCATAGAATTAGAAATAATTAGACTCCCGCATCGACCCAGAACCTCATCACACCAGCCACACCAACAACGGTGCACTCTTCTACCATCGCAAACCCAACCCAACACGAACGACAAAATGGCAGATAGCATGGACTTCCCCAAATCCCTGACCCTTGAAGACGCAGGCGGCAGCAGTGTACGCCCCCGATCTTCCCCCTCACAAACATCAAAAATCCCAATTCCCCTCTCCTACCTCATACTAGGTACCAAGCTAACCCCCCCGAAAAGTCCCAAGGCTCCCGCCCCACCCAACAAGACCAATACACAATCCTCCGCCCCGACGCCTTCGAAAGTAAGAACGACCAGCTCGCGCTCTTCGCGGTCTACGATGGCCAGTACGCTTCCCCTTTCCTCACATCCACATCCATTCCCACCGACTAACAGGTAAACAACCAGCGGCTCAAGCAAAGTTGCCAAACACGCCCGCGACAACCTCCCCGTCTTCCTGCGACACAGTCCCGACCTCCCGACGGCCGAGTACGAGAAGGCGATCGTCGAGGCCATCCGGCGCGAGGAGGAGCAGCTGCTGCATGAGTTCTGGGAGGGGGAGGATAAGCATGCGCTGGCGGGGACGACGATGGCGCTCGCGATCGTGAACCTCACGCGGGGCGTGTTGGTCGTCGGGAATGTGGGGGATTCGGATGTGTTGCTGGGGGAGGAGGGGGGTGCTGCTGGGTGTGGGACGGGGATGGAGGTGGTAGGTTCTTACCCAGTCCCTGGGATATGGGGTGGTGCTGATGATGATGGTGGGAGCAGACGAGATTATCGACGACGCATAAGCCCGAGAGCGACGGGGAGAAGCATCGGGTTGAGTTGGCGGGCGGGACGGTCAATACGGAGAGTGGGACGGCGCGAGTGGGTGAGTCTTCCCTTTCCTTTCACACTTTGGGGCATCCGAACCCGGGCTGAGGTCCCTCACCAGGAGCGCTGAACATGTCCCGTGCCCTGGGCGACCTGCGCTACAAAACCCCCCTCAACAACATGACCCAGCGTGCCAAGAGCGGCAGCGGCAGCGGCAGCTCCGAAGGAGGGACCCCCTCCGCCGCCCACGACACCCCCCCGCAGCGCGGCGACTTCATCTCCAGCGAGCCCGCCCTCAACCGCGTCGACCTCCGCGACGATCGTCGCTATGTGCTGGCCCTGCTGTCCGATGGCGTGACCAATGTGCTGGATGACGCGACCATCCTCAACCGCATCGTCGAGCTGCGGCAGTCCGGGTTCGACGCGACGCGGGCGGCGCAGAATATCACCGAGGGGACGACGGCGCTGCCGGGCAGTGATAACGCGACCTGCGTGACGGTTTTTCTGGAAGGGCCGAAGGTTGGGCAATCATGACCCGAGCCTTAATCTAAAGGTTAGATGAGGTGATGTGTGAGGTGGTGAGGTGGGCGGGGGCGTGCATATTAGATAGCATTGCATTGCGTGCATGCATAGCATAGGTGCATTTCACAGGACATCCGGATGCGATTGGATCAGTGGGATGATACACAATACAAACCTAGGGTAGTAGCAGCCAAGGTTCAACGCACTGCAACATGGATGAATCATGGATCTAGACACCCCCCCCCCCCCCCCCCCCCCCCCCGCGACCAATGATCATCGCCGGAAGCGATAGCCGAGGCGATCAGCGTGGCCCGGTCACAATGAGATCAGCCTATACTAGTACCATAGAACCTTGGCTAGTAGCACCACCACATGTTCACGTCATGCTTAGCATCCAGCAGACAAGAAATATATAGATTATCCCGCGATGTAGCCCGGATGGAAACTCCCCGTCAAGAATTACTCAATTGCACCTACCATGTTCGAGAATATCGTCACCCCCCAGCTGAAGAGCCGGCCGCAGCGCCCTGCCCCCACCTTCGGCCCCTTGGCCACAAGCAACATTATCGACATCCGGACGGACAAAAGCGAGAGCCAGCTCCGAAAGTCGCTGCAGGACTCCGTGCATGCCGCGTGCCATGGACAGGCCGCCATGCCCGACTTGCTCCTCTGGGACGAACAGGGGCTGCGCCTGTTCGAGGAGGTGACCTTCTCCCCGGCCTATTATTTGACCAACGAGGAGATCGGGCTGTTGGAGAAGCACCAATACCAGATCGCGGAGCATATCCCCTCTGGAAGCATGCTGGTTGAACTGGGCAGCGGGTGAGTCGCGAGTGGCCCCTCCTGGGCTGTCGTCCGGAGAAGAACGACACTGACCGAGCAAGCAACCTCCGCAAGGTGAAGATCCTCCTCGAGGCGCTCGACGCGCTAGGCCGCGAGGTCGACTACTTCGCCCTGGACGTCTCCTTCGCCGAGCTGCAGCGCACGCTGAGCATGGTCCCGCCGGGCATCTTCCGGTACGTGCGCTGTTTCGGGCTGCTGGGGACCTACGACGACGGCCGCGAGTGGCTGCAGCGGTCGGACCTCCGCGCCCGGCCGAAGACCATCCTGTCTCTGGGCTCGACGCTGGGCAGCTTCCCCCGGGCGGACGCCGCCGGGTTCCTGGCCAGCTTCGTGCACGCGCATGCCGGCACGGGAAGCAGCCCGTCCTTTTTAGTTGGGTTGGATGGATGTAAAGAGCCGGCACGGGTGCTGGCGGCATACAATGATCCCGAGGGGGTGAATCGCCGGTTCATCACGCATGGGCTGGAGCGGGCGAATGAGATTCTCGAGCACGAGGCATTTGCGCTCGATCGCTGGGATGTGGAGGGGCAGTGGAACGTGGAGAACGGCAGCCACGATCAGTTCTATGTTTCCACTGGGGAGGTGGATCTGGCCGGCAAGAGAGTCTCAGCGGGGACGCGCATCCGAGCGGTGCGGAGCCACAAGTACGATGGCGATGATCGGATGGCGCTCCTTGGGAGGGCCGGGTTGGAGGAGGTCGATGCGTGGGCATCGGGGAGTCGGTATCGTGAGTGCAGCCGCATCCTGTGAGAACCAGCGCTAACTGATGTGCAGATCTGCTGTTTTTGAGCAGCTGATAGAGATAGACAAGGTTGTTTTGAGCTGATAGACATATCCGTACCTGATGTGATGATTCTCCTGCGCATCTCATGATAATACCTGCAGAACCTGGCTGTCTGGTCGTCCGTAGAGCTGCAACTATGCAAACATGCAAACATGCAAACATGCAAACAGACCAAATCAATGACGACAGCAAATGTCAGATCAGCCAAACAGCACCAACAGTGCAAACACCCCGCATCGGCCAATCAGGACATCCCCGCATTCTCGAAGGATGCTTTGCAAACATCCCCATCTCATGATGGTGTTTGATTCAGTTGAGGGATTCGGAGTATATAACAGCATCAGTTGCCTTGATAAAATGATGCAAAGTACGCAGTATCTGTTGAGCCCTCATCTATCATCCCCATCCTTATATTGATTTTAAATCCATCTGAACTCACCTCCTTAACCTTGGATTCACATTGTATAAGTTATCAACCCTACACTCAACCATACTGTAATCACATCCCACCATGGCCATCACCGCAGCCCTAACTCAACCCACCATTCTCCCCCCCGCCCTCCGCCCCGGCGACACCATCGCGCTGGTCTCCCCGTCCGCCCGCCTGAACAGCATCCTCCCCACGCCCCTCCACCGCGGCCGCCTCTTCCTAGAATCCCTCGGCTTCCGCGTGCGCATCATCTACACCCCCTACCCCGAACCCAGCACCATCGCCGACTCGATCCGGATCCGCACGGGGGAGCTGCACGAGGCCTTCGGGGACCCGACCGTCCAGGCGATCATCTGCACGATCGGCGGGCAGCACGCCAACGAGCTGCTCCCGCACCTGGACTACGAGCTCATCCGCGCGAACCCCAAGATCTTCGTCGGCTACAGCGACACCACCTTCCTGCACTACGCGCTGGAGTCGCGCGCGGGGCTGCGCACCTTCTACGGGCCCAGCGTGCTGACCGACTTCGCCGACGTGCATCCGCTGCCCTTGACGGTGGAGCATCTGCTGCATGTGCTGACGGGCAGCCAGGGGGCCGGTGGGGCGGTGGGGCTGGTGCCGCGATCGCCGCGCTGCGCCGTCGAGCACAACGATTTCCAGTTCGGGCGCGATGCCTCGGTCGAGCCCCGCGTGACGGGGCCCGCGCCGCCGTGGCGCTGGGTGAGACGCGGTCGTGCCGAGGGCAAGCTGTACGGCGGCACGGTGCATATCGTCGAACGGCTGCAGGGGACGGTGTTTGCGCCGGCCTCGTGGCAGGGCCATGTTCTGCTGCTCGAGTCGGCCACGGGGTTCGATACGATCGAGCGCCCGTATTCGGTGGCACGGTTCAGGGGCAACTTGGTGGATTTGGCGTTGTCCGGGGTGCTGGGGGAGATTAGTGGGTTGGTGGTCGGACGGGGGTATAAATATGATGAGCGCATGCAGGAGGAGTTGGCGGCGGTGATTGTGGAGGTGTTGGACGTGGTGGTCGGCAGGAAGGATGAG
The DNA here is from genome assembly GCF_003184825.1 of Aspergillus fijiensis CBS 313.89. Classification (NCBI taxonomy): domain Eukaryota; kingdom Fungi; phylum Ascomycota; class Eurotiomycetes; order Eurotiales; family Aspergillaceae; genus Aspergillus; species Aspergillus fijiensis. The sequence continues at coordinate 656,148 of NW_024468987.1, forward strand.
CTGCCGGTGTTGATGAATGTGGATGTGGGCCATACCAGTCCGTTTGTCACGCTGCCGTTTGGGGCGAGGGTGAGGCTGGATTCGGAGAGGGACGAGTTTGTGGTCTTGGAGGCGGGCGTGTCGACTAGTACTTAGTCTGGATTGGTGTATTGAGGGTTATTTCTAAGTTCTCTGAGTAATAGCAGTGAATAGCATATGGTACTGTTTACCTAATAGAGTAACACCTCCCCTCCCATCATCCTTACATCATCCCCGCACGCGGAGATCTCCTGCCACCATCTCTGCATCCACAACACAACTGGAACTCTTCCCCACGAACAACCACAACGGACTCCTACCACAACAGCAACATGAGCTTTCTCGACGTCCTCCACAAGATCGCAGACGACCTGCTGGCCCGGGTCAAAATGGTACGTAGTCCTCCCACCCCTCCCGTATCCAAGCCCACTAACCTCTCAGATCCAAAACCGCCAAGTAGGATGGCTCACCATCAACCGCAAGGTCAACTTCCTTCTCTGTTGCCTCAAACAAAGTTAACAGACCCAGACCGGCCAGCTCGTCCGCGAACAGCAACCCCTCTGGAAGAAACTCAAACTCCTCCTGCTGTTCAACCCTCTCACCGAATGGCTGGACACCACCCACCTGATGCGCCTATACATGCACCGCGAAGCAATCAAAGAGGGTATTTCCTTTCCTTTTCCTCCCCTAAACCCCCATGCTAATGGCGGACAGGCCAAGAAGAAGCCACCCCGACCTCGCGCAACCGCATCGCCGCCTTCATCGCCTTCTACCACATCGACATGACCCAATTCGACCCCTCGGATATTTCGGCCTACCGCAACTTCGAGGACTTCTTCGTCCGCGCGCACCGGCCCGGCTCGCGACCGATCTTCGAGCCCGATAACCCCCGAACGGCAGTTGTTGTGGCTGACAGCCGCGTCGTGGCGTACGACTCCGTCGCAGAGAGCCAGAAGGTCTGGATTAAGGGGTGCGACTTCTCGATCACCAACCTGGTGATGGACCGGCGGCTGGGGGCGCAGTTCGACGGCAGCGCGATCGCGAGCTTCCGCCTCTCGCCGCAGGATTATCACCGTTTTCATTGTCCGGTGCGTGGGACGGTGACAATGTATAGGGGTATGCCTGGGGATTACTACGAGGTGGATCCGATTGCGTTGCGGAGTGGGGTGGATATTCTGACGCGCAATGCGAGAGACTATGTTGTGGTGGATAGTGAGGAGTTCGGGGAGGTGCTGTTTGTGGCGATTGGGGCTGCGCAGGTCGGGACTGTGAGGTTTGTTTCCCCTGGGTATAGCCAAAGGGGTGGAGATGCTGATGTGTGTCGGTAGGATCCACGAGCGGTTCCAGCAGCCGGGGGCTCGGATCGAGAAAGGCGAGGAGTTGGGACATTTCCAGTTCGGGGGGTCGTCGATCATCGTCGCCTTCCAGCGGGGGCGGATCGTCTTCGACGAGGATCTGCTGCGGGCGAGCAAGAATGCCATCGCCACCGATGTGGAGGTGGGCATGAGTCTGGGACGGGCGGGGGAGAAGGCGTAATCTTCTACAAGGATTTGATACTATCTGCGCGAATTTGATACCAAGACCAGCCCAGCAGGTCTATGTCTATGCAATTATATCCATCTATCCTCCGCTCTGCCCATTCCCATCCCCGCTGCTCCGCCCCTCCGCCAACGCCCGCACATCGCGCGCCACCTCCCTCAACGCCCGCATGGCCGCCTCGCTCCACGGCGCCATCTGCAGAAACCCATGACACAGCTCCGCATAATGCCGCCACACGACCGCATTGCCCGCGGCCTGGAGCTTGCTCGCGAACTCCACCCCGACATCCCGCAGCGGATCGAAGCCACACGTATACACCCTGGCCGGCGGCAGTCCCTGCAGCTGGTCGGGGGGTTGCATCCCCGGGGAGATATACCGACTGGACGGCGCCACCCCGTCGGGGATGTAGTTAGCCGCGAAGTTGAAGATCCCGTTACCTGCGTGCCCATGTTAGCATCGCATCCCACTTCAGCCCAGCTTTCATGAACCATAAACAGAAGAGCAAAGGGCACACAGCCCCGTAAACACATCAATAAAAGAGAAGGACATGCAATCCAAATACAACCCCGCCCCGTCATTATTCTCCACCGCGGCGGGTGTATCGAACGGCAACCTTGCCTCGGGGTACAGTAGCACCAACCCATCCAACCCCTTCTGCTTCCGATCCACTCTCCGGAGAGAAACCGCCGCCGTCATGTTCCCGCCGGCACTGTTCCCGCCCCCGAAGATCCGGTCCGGGTCGACGTGGCGCGCCTGCCCGCCCTCCCCGCGCAGCCAGTCGATCACCGCGTCGTACTCGTCCAGCTGCGTCGGGTACGTCCACTCCGGTGCCAGCCGGTACTCGACCAGGTAGATCTGGATGCCGGCGGCTTCGGCGAGGAGGCGGCAGCCTGGCTCGAAGTCGTCGCCGCTGCCGACGGTGTACCCGCCCCCGTGGAAGTAGATGAGGGCTGGGGCCAGGTTTTGCGGGGTCGGGCTGGCGGTGTCGGTGTCGGAGTGGCGGTGCGGGGTCGCGGCCGGGCGGGACGGGTACAGGATGCGCAGGGGGATGGTGCCGTGCGGCCCGGCGGGAATGGCGGTGTGCTCGACGTGCAGGATTGAGAGCTGTTTTGATGTGGGGATGTTGCGCAGGCTGAAGGTCTGGACGTGGTGGCGTCGTTCTTGGAAGATGTCGCGGCCTGAGAGCCGGAGAGTCGGGTTTTGGGTGAGGAAGGCTTGCACTTCCGGGTCGAGGGTGCTGCGGGGCGCGGTTTGGGGGATCATTTTGGCGTGGTTTTGGGTTCAAGGGTTCGAGGGTTCAAGGTGGTGAGCAGGTGTAGGGTTGCTTATGGGCCAGGGAGTGGTGGTGGTGGTGGTGCTTGTTTATATGCTTTCAGTTAGGGTATAGATCTGGTGGGGCCTGTGAAATCAACCCAACGTCATTGTTCTCGGAAGCAGCGGACATACACTACATTACTCGATACTAACACAGAATTAACTACCTAGTACTCATTAATCATAAATTCAAGATGAAGCATATCCCACTACTGCACACTACTCCTTCTCATCCGCCTGCTCCCCCCGCACCGGCAGCCCCGCCGCGCGATACAACCGATCAATGCACTCCATCTGCCAGATGCTCTCCTCGCCGGGGATCCAGTACGCGGGCGTCCTCCCGCGCACCGCATCGACAAACGCCTCCAGCTGCCACCGATACGTACTCCACGCCGACTGGCCGCCGCGCGCCCCGTCGCTGGTCGTCATGTTGCCCCACAGCGGACCCCCGCGATACTGCCGGTGGGACCTGGTCTTCCCCGTCGTCTTGTCCGTGATGGCGATGTAGTGGTACAGGTGCGGCATCATCGCGTTGTAGAAGAAGATGATCGCCTTGTCCGTCTCCACCTCGATCGACGGCAGCTCCCAGAACCGCGGCACCAGGCCCCCCGCCGCCCACGCCCGCGCCATGTCCGTGTAGATCCGGCTGTGCACTTCGCGGCCCTGCGCGTCCTCGAAGGTCACGTACGCGTACATCGCCTCGTCGACGCGCGGGTCCGCCGCCGAGCGTCGCGCCGTCACCGAGTGGATCGTCTTGGGCAGTTGGCTGCGCAGCGCGTAGCGCGTGAACGAGAGCGCGTACGTCATGTCCATTGCGGATCCGCCTGCGCTTGTGTCAGGATGCAGTTACCTAAACATAAAAGATGAAGGAATAAAGAAAAAGAGGAGGACAGGGAGTGCAGACCCGCAAGATCATACTGCCACCGGATATCCCCCTTGGGCACCCCGGGACTGGCGGTCATGATGGCCTCGGTCCGGATGATGCGGCCGTACTCGCCGGATTCGAGGATGTGGCGGAAGGCGTGCGCCGCGGGGTGGAATTGCCAGTGGAACTGCGCGCAGATCAGTCTATGCTGCATTCATAATAAATGCTGCATGCAAAGTCTCGAAGAGCGAACGCACCGCTTCCTCAATCGTCACCCCCTTCTCCTTGGCCTGGTCGATCAGCGCGCGCGCCTCCTCCGCGTTCGAGGTGAAGGGCTTCTCGCAGAGGACGTGCTTCCCCGCCTGGATCGCCTTGGCCGCCCATTCGTAGTGCAGCCCGTTCGGGGTCGAGATGTAGACGATGTCGACGGCCGGGTCGTCCAGCAGCGCCTGGTACGAGTCGTGCGACCGGGTAAAGTGGTACTGCTTGGCGGCGTGGGCGGCTGTCGCGGCGTCGCGCGAGGCGATGCTGTAGAGGATCACGTCGGGGTGGGTTTCGACGGGATGAATGACTGCGTAGGTAAGTATGGGAGACATATGGAGGTGTTGGGATCTGGTGGTGAGGCGTACCAGCTGCGGCGTTGATCTGGGCGGAGGATAGCACGCCGAGCCTGAGGGCATTCGGCGACTTCTGCGGCGCGGAGTGCAGAAATGCGCCCAGGTACTGGTGGAGGAATGTTGCGCCTTGAAGAACGAGAGCCATCTTGCTTCAGTTCGTTGCCGATATCAAGGTAGCAGTGACCTTTGTCGAGTTGAGAAGAGTGTTCCTAAGTTGATGTTTATGTGAGGTGGGCGGAGAGCGATAAGAGCGGAGTATAAGTTGTGAGTGATGACGTTGACAGCCCGTCACTCTTGCACTGGTCGACAGGTCCAGTGTGGACAACGCTTGAATGGTGTAACTTTCGTCTCTTCCAATCGTATTGATCAGTGTAATCACCTAGCATATGGTGCGTTGTGTTGTGGTCTGATTACAGGGCCTAGTCTGGATGTCCACGATTGACGGTCGGTTGACGTCTTGTGTACATTGTTTCAGTATGATGCATTCTTCAGGTTGATTTGGAAGGTTGGACTCTAGGAGGAAATCACATCGCTCCACTAGTCAGTCAGTCAGTGAGGCTCGGGATATACAAGTTGGAACTTCACCATCCTCACCTTGGGACATCTCATCACATAGTGTTGAACTGTGAATGAGTCCAACTTCATTTCAGGCTACAGCAAGTAGTAGAAACATTTGGCATAAATAAAAGGCATATTATATCAATTGGCCGGATGGTGTAGTTGGTTATCACGTATCGTTAACACCGATAAGGTCCTGGGATCGAGCCCCAGTCTGGTCATTGCTTTTTGCTTTTGCATCTGCATTTTGCCACCCTTGCTATCTTATCGCTGGCCGTCCGACCCTGTCACATCAACCCCTCTCGGTTGATGCTAGCTATTTATGCATCTGTCCTAGGTGCACTTGGTGCACATGGTGCACCAAGTCAATGGCCGTCCTTGAGACTTGGACCCTCTTTTGGCCCCCACGAGTCTACCTCAAATCTCAGGTTCATCTCTTCCGAGAATGGGATCTAGTCTGCCCCTCTAATCTTATCACACCCAATGAGCATAGCCCTAAACCCCCTGATCTGGGAACATGCTCGGATCCTCCCCTGATCATCTCGTACTTCTCAATCTACGTGCAACGCCCGTTATATGAATGCAGCTACGGCTCATCTTTCTTGTCTGCTAGCATTCCTGCTTTGCATTGATCACAATGGCACTCACACCAATTCCAAGCGCCGCACTAAGCCGAATGTACAAGCCACCACGACTAACCGCCGCAGACTAAGCGCCGACCCTGAAACGGACTTGCAGCTATGACCAATGCACCCTGTGCCGCCCTAGACTGTCCCCGATGGCTTTGCCCCTCAGCTCAGCCTTGCACCTCGCTTTCCCTATTGTTGTAACCTTCCCCTCTTTTACCACCCGCATCACTCTTGCTGTGAAACCACAGCAGCAGCAGCAGCAGCAGGACCGGGCTCCTCACCCGCGCAACATATCCAAACATGACAGCATCACATCTTCTCTCCCTCCTCGCGCTCCTCGCGACAGTCACCTCAACGCAGACAGCAAACACCACCTTCAGCAAACGCGGCTCCGTACTGACAGACCTATCCGGTGGATTCTGTCGGAGCTATCAATTCGGCGGTACGCTCATCCCTCCTTCTCATCCATGTTCATCAACTAAAACAAGGTATCTGCAGTAAATATCGCCAATGATGTCCTCTACATGGTCGACCTGGATGGCGGCCTCGTCCCCGACGACGGGAACAGTTCCCGTGCGCCCACCCTCCCGAACCCCCCGAGGAGATCATTCGGATGTTGACGAAAGACAACAGATAACTACATGCTGCAGCTGGATTTGAGCCAGTCATTCTCGATGAACGATGGCGCAAACTACAAGATGAGTCTGGTGGACGCGCAGATCCCCGTGCTGAAGGATCAGGCGCTGTGGTCCAGTCGCGATAACAGTTCCCTGTTCTTGTATGGTGGACGGCGGGCGAGCAATATCAGTCTGGATGAGAAGGTGTGGAAGTATGAGGTGCAGGGGGGGAAGTGGGAGGTGCAGGAGACGAGTGCGGTGCCTGTGCGGTATGATGGTGGAGGTGAGTGGCCTTTTTCTCTTATCGGGGAGGAGGGTTGGGGTTAATGGTGGAATGGGCTGGTGCTGATGGTGCGATGTAGTGAATGTCAACGTGCCTGAGCTGCAGAGCGCGTACTGGCTCGGTGGGTATCAGGATTCCTCGACAACAACCGCCATCACCGATAGTCGGCGGATGTATGCGACCAGCATGGTGGAGTTCAACACGACAACCGGCGAGATCGCCGAGATCGAGTCCCCCGTCACGCCTGTGCAGGACGGAGCGTTGGTGTATATCCCCGTCGGAGAGAAAGGGCTGCTGGTGTTTCTGGGCGGGGAGACGCCCTCGATGGTCAACGGCACCAATGCGACTATGGCTGTGGTGAGAGCAAGCGGCATTGAACATGGGCACGAGCCCAGCTGACGGAATCCCTGCAGAATAGCTGGAACTATGTTCAGGTATACGACATCGCCTCCGGCAGCTGGTACAACCAGTCGACGAGCGGCAGCGTGGCCTCGCGCACGCAGTTCTGCGCCACCGTCCAGCACGATCTCTCTTCCGCCTCGTATCAGATCTATGTGCTCGGCGGCGCCGACTATCACTCCCAGGACGTGATCACCGACGTGGATTACCTCTCCATCCCCTCCTTCAAGTGGTACAACGCCGCCGGACTCAGTGAAGGCCGGATGACGCTCAGCTGCCAGGCTTATGGAAGGCAGATCTTCGGGGTCGGCGGCCGTCTCGCCTGGGCTGACGATTCGGACGCCGGTTGCTACACCATGCCCGCGTTTATCTACGATGCGCAGTCCGAGGTGGTTCGGTCGGGGTTTGACGTAGGTTGCCTAATTTAGCCAACTGACACAGTCTGTGCTGATCGGAAGATAGCCCGGGTTAATGACATACTCTCTCTCGTCCGCTACCGCGGCGGACATCAAAGCCTCGCCATATCCCTCCAGTTGGGCCAGTCCAGCATTGAAGGAGCTGTTCGTCTCGCAAACCAACACCACATCAGCAACGGCTTCGCCCTCTCCGACGAGCAGTAGTGGAGTAGGCTCACACTCACACGCAGGAGCGATAGCCGGCGGAGTGGTGGGCGGAGTGGTCGGTCTTGCTCTGCTCCTCGCCTTGGGGTATCTCTTCCTCCGACGGCGGCGTCGGGCTGTGTCTCAAACGGAGGAAAGCCTGCCAGTTGCTGCAGGTAGTTGGGAGAAGGCCGAACTCCCCACCTCGGGGTGTACGGTCAGTGAGGTGTCGGGCGAAGCGGCGGCGAGCGAATTGGAGAGTGAGCAGCTTATGACACGCCACGAGCTGGCCGGGAGCAACGAACGTGTTTATGAGCTGGATGCGCAGGGAGCGGGTCAGAGGTAATGTTAATTGTTTTTTTCTTTTGAAATACAACAGCGTCGATGCGATGCCACTATGTACAGTTAAAGTGGAAAATCGAAAGTTCTTTCGAGATGATAATATTGATATATAGCCTGGTTTGTTCCATATCACACCGGGCTTCTACAATCACTCTTATTCTTTTGATATGGATCTCCAATTGTGAAGCACATCGGTCTAGATATAATGATATAAGTCCTCAAACAGATTCGCCAGCCAGTAAAAAGGGCTCGGTTCCCGAATCAGGCGCTCGGCAAGGGTTGGTCGATGCTGTCTGATATACTGAACGGCGTCCCTCGTTGCGTCCGTGACCAAGGTGACTAGCTCGGGCTCGAGGGCCAAGAGCTCACATACCTGCTCGTCGGAGAACCGATTTGTGGCGTCCGTCCAGAACAGCGTCCCGAGCAGTTTGTGCCATTCGAAGCCCAGCTGCATCAGATCGGTTCCATTGACGACCGCCATCTGCACCAGGGCCGGGCCATCCTCCATCTGATATAGACTGTAGATTGTTTCACAGAGTGAGGCCCTTGCACCGTAGGCCAGGGCCAGCCTGGTTCGTTCCGCGTCCCCGGGCTGGGGGTACTGGCCTTCGAAGTAAAGACACCGGTGCTCTCGCCCAACCCAGTCCAGCGCAGTGCCGGCACCTCGAATCCCCTCCTTCCGATCTGTTTCGTCCAGGTTGGGATCCGCGCCGTGCTCGAGCAGGAGCCGGACGATCGTCGTATGTCCGTCCCGGTTCCCGATGCACAACGCCCAATGCAGCAGGGGCTTGTTGATACTCGGCCTGGCCCCCAGCCCAAATCGGAGGTTGGGATTGCCCCGGGCCTTCAGATAGTTCTGCACCAGGTCGATCTGGCCCCGTTTGATGACGTGGTACAGCCGAGGGTACCGCTTCCATCTTTTGGGATGAGCTTCCACCGCGATTGATGCCCCCTGGTCATCTTGCCGCATCCTGGCTTCGATGTCGGCGGCCGTTTGCGACTCCCACTCACCCCCCCAGTAGTTGACGGTCGCGAGCGCCCACTTGTGGGCTTCGTGGGCGCGCTCCAGCTCCTCGCTGAACTTGTTCTTCAATTCCTTGCACGTCCGGCTCAGTCGGCTGAGGGTCCTAGCGTCCAGGTAGGAGGCATACTGCAGATGCAGTTCGTTAGGCAGTTTGATTAGAGGATTAGTTGGTTGTTCATCCATGGTGGTGAAACCGTAGGCCCGAGGGTTTGTGGGTTGTGACTCGACTACGAGATGCGATGCAATATATAATCGGAGTTGCGGAGTCCGGTTTCCAACGTTGTATCAGTATCCTTTCTAGTCACTTCTTTATATAACAAACAGCCAAAAGGATGCCATTCTTCGCATCAAAGGCAGTTAGGGAGTTCCCGCTAGACTATTATCGTTCGGTCTTTGGAGAATCTGTTACTAGTCAGAGAGATTCTCTTTTGGGGGCAGAGAACAAAGGTGTTCATGACATCTTCAATCAACCGGAAGAACTAGACATAGTGAAAGGTTGCTACTTGACTACTCTCATTGAATATGAATGCAAGATGTGTATTTTCTCGAACAGATGTATTAAGAGGATTCTATTTTTTGCTTGGTTGGTACTGCACAAATGGCCAGACATGGCATGACCACATAAGGACTTAGGGTTGGAGTTAGTGATTTCTGACCGGCTTAGGGACCGGCTGAGACCTTCTGGGAATATTCTCAGCGATATGAGGTCTCCGAGGTAAGGTGCTGAAACGTGTTCTTGATTTTCTTGGTAGTTGGAACTAGCTGAATCATCAATATCTGAAGCAGCCTGATAAGTGTATTATATTTTATAACCGGATTACCCAAACCAAGCAACACAAGCCGGATCATGGCCCGTCGAGCGCCTCCTGATAGATCTCACGCCCTCGCTCCATGATTCATGTGTTGGCCAGGTCGTCAATCCGAGGATGATCGATCACCTCCATGTAAACCGCGACTGCTGGGTGGTAGTTCATGATATCATCAAAGGACAATTGAACCGCTTCCTCCTGCAGACTCTGGAGATCCGGCTCTATGGCTTCCAGGCTCTCCAAGTACTCCCACAGCTCCAGCCATGCCGCATAGGCGGGACTCGGGTCGAAGGTCCGCCCAGCATCCAGCGCGGTGCGACCGTTATAGTCGAGGGCGTTGGGCCGGGCGCCGACCTCGAGCAAAAGGCGCAGAGTGGTGATGTCCTCCCTGAAGGCTTTCTGGCATTTAATAACCCCGTGCAGCAACGGCCCGCGAAGGCCGCGCGACCGCACGGTCGGCATAAGTCCGGCTTCCAGAAACCGTTGGATCTCCTCGCCCTTCCCCTCTCTCACCGCGTCTTCCAGTCGCTGCCGGTACCGATGCCGATCACGATTAAGTTGATACTCATACGTAAGGGTGCACGCATTCTGATGATCTCGGACATGCACAAGGATGTCGGGATGGTCCTCCGGGACCCTGACCCCGTCCCAGTAGTGGTCGTACGTTAGGGCATCCGCTTCGACGTGCTTGATGATCCTCTGGGCCTCATCCCGGAATACAGCCCTCAGGGCTTTGCAAGTCTTGCTGAGTCGGAATATGGATTGCCCATTGAGGTAACTGGTATAATGCAGATGGAGCTCGTTGGGAAGCTGGGGTAGCATGGCAGTCGTTGGTTGGGACATTTTGGATGAATCGATTTTGAGAAGACTGCGGAATTACTTTCCTCTACCGATTACGAGGGCTATAAGTAGCGGGTGATGGTTCTTTCCACGGTAAGAGCCTTGGTAAAGATGTCATAACTTTACCTTCTCCAATGTTGGGACAGGTGAATGAGACCTATAACTCCAATAAAGGGATAGGAACTACAAAAAACAACAATAGGTAACCGCACCACTGTTCCTTTGACCTTTTCCTTTGAGTCATCTATGCTATGGTGCTTGTAGAATCAAGCCTGGCAGACTAGGAGTGAACATAGTGGATGGCCCATAAAAGGTCATGGAGTAAGTGGTGAAGCATGGCTGGTCTACAACCTACGTAGTATTTTCACTTTTGCTGTACCTATGTGGTAAACACAGTCTTAGAATATAGATACAAAGTGCTCTCAATTGTGCTTGAGTCTTTATTTCGCGGCACTACAATCACAATTCCATGTCAGATGCCACGATAGATGGGCGTCCTGGCTTAGTGTCGGTAAGCGACAGAGTAACACATACTTCCCTTTCCACTCAGTCGGGAGCTGTGAGCCTTTATGATCCTTGGACCTTCCAATGTACATAGTGACATGACCAAGGGTAGACCGTCTTTGCGCTTGAGATGCGAAATCTATAACGAAAGCCAGCATTAAAGCACCTTGATGCTCTCCTGTCTATCTCAATTGTCTATTATGGAGTGGATTTACCTCAGCGCAATATTGATTCCGGTTAAGAAGCAGGAGGTAATCGGAAAGAAAAGAAATGTCGGATGTGTCGGTGACCGTTGATATCCGGGTGATTGCAAATTGGTCGAGCTCTTTCCCCGCATGATTGCTGGGCTTGCTTGACAGCCTATGGAGTTCGACATCATAAGATATCTCTCTCCTCCAATCCGAATCGCACCGACAGCGTAACAGTACCTCTCAGATGACCCCTACGCTCTGGTGACTCTGCGCGAGCACGATCAGCATGTAGAATTGGGCATTTGGGACACAGTGATATCAATCTTAGAGTTGGACGGACAAGTCCCCCAGGATGAGCCCTGAAACATGTCCCAGTAAATAACACCATATATCCACACGTACGACTTCGATCTAATGTACCTGATTATGTACAGTGATACCGAGTTAGTCAAAATAGCCCTATTCCGAAAACAACGGTCTTCGCCGAGGACGAGACTCTTAAATCCCGCCGGCATATTTTGAATACGTCTATTCTTTATTGGACGTGACCTCGGACACTACGATACTACCGACATTCGTAACGGTCAGCCAGGATGATGAGTAAATATAGCGCGAAAATCGCTGCTATCGTACTCACGACAGAGTTCGATAGCTATATAACCCTCTCACTGTATCCGCAAAACCTCTCTCTCTCACCACCCAGAATCAGAAATTCGCATTCTTGGTCCCTAGACTTCATTCCACATCCAATTACCACTCTCAGCATGCGCTTCTCTCTTATCGCGCTTGCAGTGTTCGCTGCTGCCTCCGCCGCCATGAAGCTGAGCGACGTGCCCGGCACCGAGGCCAATCCCCTTGAGCTAGACAGCAACTACGTAGTCCAATGGACTTATGACGAGTATGTTTCTTCTTTAGATGGGCCACAGAGACCGTGATCACGGATACTAAGATATTTTGGCACAGAAACGAGAGAGACAAGCCCGTCTGGGTGGCTCTCTCGCACTACGATCAAGGCGGGTACTCGGAATGCTACCTGCTCTCCGGCCAGCTGCGCGCCGGGGACGGAAGCTTTCGCATCCCAACGCACCCTGTCTCCCAGCCGGTTACCCAAGTGTACGTTTACATGTCTTATCGTTGCTCCGATGACTACCCTCAGTTATTGGAGCTATATGACGCAAGTTCTGATATCGACCCCCATCCCTGGCATATAGTACCGGATATCGGTTCCGCCTGCACCAGACCAACCAATGCGTCGCCAACCCCGGCATCGAGGACCAGACGAACCAGTTTCGCCTCAGGCCTTACTACCCACCTACGAACTAGGCTTCTTTCTTGGGCCGGTGAGCTGGGGTGAAAGTGGTTCGAGGGCACTAGGTCTTGGGTCTCTGTTCATCCACAGGTTATGCTGGGAAGGTCGCTTACAATGGAGCCTGGTCAACATCTATTCCAGGTATACAGTCTACGCTGTCGATACCTGTTCATTGGAATAAAGGATTGTGGATGGTCTTGATGTGTTTTGTCTGCTTGGAATCTGGAAGAGTGATGTCGGGAACCATGTGTTATCGAGAGGCTAATTCAATTGCGAAAGCTTGGAAGAACTGCTACTTCGTGACAAATTATACATAATGGTAGCAAGGGTGCTCAGAATCATAGATTAAGTGCGGCATATGATCTTCCCTACCCCTCCATTGTGAGGATTAGCACACCCCAAAGGGGACGATGTTGCTGTCTAAACGAACTGACCCCTTGGTCTTAGCCCCTTGGCCCAAGCCCCGCTTGGCAAAGCCCTTCCAGATGGCACACTGATTGGCCCCCTTAGTTAGCGCCCTATCGGCATCCAGAATGGCGTCCCGGGCTTGAAGAAATGTTGGATTGCAAGGTTGTCTAGTAGACTTGCGTTAGTTGTTGACCAAGGCCAGAAAGAGCGAAGAAGACGGTTACTCACAGCGCCATCGCATCCATCACCAGTTTCATAGCAAGATACCTCCCGTCCGTGGGCACCTTGTCGCGGAAGACCGGCTTGGGGCCATCGTTCTTACCGTATCGATCGATTAGATTCCACAGGATCTCGTACAGTATGCTCGCCCACACCGACCCCGCGTCATGGAGCATCAGCATCCCGTCCACGCTGGCGTAGGTGAGCGGGTTGGTGGTCAGCGAGGTCGAGTAAGGGTAGAGACGCGACCCCTGCCCCGAGGCGTTGGACGCCCAGCCACCGAAGGCGTAGTCGGTGGCGCGTGTGTCGTGGGGCTTCAGGCGCATCGCGGTGGCCATGAAGTCGCTCCACCCTTCGCCCATGCCGCCGGCTTCGAAGGCCGACAGGCACCCCGAGTTGGCCGGGCCACCCGTCAGTCGCGTCGACAAGCCATGCGTGTACTCGTGGATGACCATCCCCGCATCGAAGTCGGCGTCGCGCGGCGGATCCGAGTGAGTGAAGATGTTGATGCGCATGTGTCCTGGTTCGCCGTCGGGAGGAGCCTTGAAGTACGCGTTGTTGTACGACAGCCCGTCCTGCGCGTTCAGGATCACGTAGTCGTTCTCGCGGCCGCCCCGGCCGCTGTTGTTCCATTGGAAGTTGCCGGCTTTCTCGGTGAATCCCAGCGTGTAGAGGAGGTCGTGGTAGGTGTTCGCTGTGTAGAGTAACTGGGTGATGGATGCGTTGACGTACGCATCCGGAGGGGACATGGTCGGTGAGTAGGCGTACTCGAACTTGGAGGCTGGGCTGCTGGGCCGATAGTTGTCCATGTACGGTGCCAGACCAGAGGGATTGGACTGGGCAATCCCGTTGTTTCCTCGCGTAGTGGTGTAGATGGTGTTGCCATCTCCTTGCCAGGTGAAGGGAGAGGCGGTTTTATCCCACGGGTCGGTGACAGTCGTGCGTGCCCCCTCCGTTGGATCATTCAACCCCCATTCACTGCGAGAGCATTAGCTGATGTGTTTCTGTGGAATGAGAATCATAATTGGACTCTACCCACTAAACCTCGTAGGTAGCAGAAGAAGCATAGTCCACGACACCATGGACTGTCGCATTGGCGCCTGCATCCACGTATGTCAGGTACCAATTCGAGTCCATGTGCGCCTCGACTCTCCAAGTCAGAGCGAGACTCTCATCTGACTTGAGTAAAAAAACTAATCTTGCTTTGGGCTCAGTGATGGCCCCCGACGTGCCCTGGAATACGTGATTATTTGTCCCCGGAACTCTCTCGCACTTCAAATTGTCCAGGGAAAGTGCCAGGCTCAATGCTTTAGATGCACGGTCAAGGGCTGTCACTGGATCGATGACACCCTGCCTGAGAAGAGGGTTGCCGTGGGGAATCTTTCCAGTATAGAACGAGTTCCCGTACGAAAAGACTGTCCCATCTTTTCCGACCTATATAGATCGGTGTATTATAAATCATATACAACACGAAAGGCAGATCGCAACACCCACATTGACATTGAAGTCGGCATTATCAATGTCCATGTCATGGACAGTTTGTCGAAAGTGGACATGCGCCACGTCGTTCTCACCGATGTAGTGGTCATCAATCATGCGAAAGGCTGCCCCGGGGACGATGGTCTCGACAAGCCGCGTTGCAGTCTCCAGATAGTTGGCTTGTCCAGCTCGAGCAGCTAGGCGGATGTTGTCAGCCACCGCGTCAATTGAGTTCACGTAACTGGCCCGTGAGGTCAAACGTAAGGTATTCGGGTCTATAGCCTCAAGATTCAGGCTGTTGGATAGCTGTAATGGAAGAGCGAGCACGCACAAAGAAAGCGAAACTGCAACCATGATAGACGCCCACATCTCGATTGTCACGACTTGAAGCAGAAGATCAAGATGGACGGAGCTGGGCCGAGTCAGGAATTATCCCTTCTCTTCCACATCCTCGATTCACTCGATAGGAACACATGAAAGTCTTTTAAACGCTTAGAACATATGGTCATCCTCTGCAGTCGCTAGACCGGATCCTATCTTGTCCATGCCCTTTAGTTCTGCAAGATGTCCTGCCATCGTGCTCGATGAAGCCAGGCCATAATAACGATAATTCCATATCCAGCGAGTTGCAGGAAGCATCTGGCAGCGACATCGCCTGTATCTGAAACTAAAGATATGCCTATGAGATAGAAAACTGAGATCACGCGGTATTACATGCGCATGTGCCTTTGCTGAAGCTTTTGTCCCTCAAGACATAGTCACACCAGCCAATCCCGTTTTGACATCCAGTGTAACCCATGGCTGACCAGGGGCTTTGCCAGGACCCGAGATCTGAAGAATGGTCTATTCTTCCAAAATCCGTTCTCTCTACCGCGGAGGCTTAGCACTCACTCCCTAGGGTTAGCGGTGGAGGGTTGGGGACGAAGAAGTGGCTTTTTGCTTTTTCTTTTCTTCATTTCGCCTGCCAGCATGCCAGAAGGAGACATCTGAGTACAGGCCTCATCAAGTTCCTAGCTATACACTACATGCATTGCCGATGCGCAAAGTCCTCTGAGCAGGAAGTATTGACTTGGCTCTCCAGAACATGTATACATCACGTACCAAGCCATTGGTAAATGTTAGATGGTATAATTACTACACGAGCGTTGCCCTGAGGATATGTCTAATTGCTCTCGATGCAGTGCCTGTGACGGACTACGCTTATTTGAATTGAGAAGTTTCAACGGCAGACGACTTGTGACTTGCCGGGTGGCCAAGAACCAGCAAACTACAAATCGGATAAAATATCATTCGCCACGTTTCCCACTCCTTAGTTTCTGTGAGACGTGCTGAAAGTCAAATCAAATGCGACCCTTTTGGTCCCAGCTCGCGGGGGCCCGGGTGCTTCCGTGTTGCATTGGCTTGGAACTGTCTTGTCGTAGAGATCGATGATAAGGTGGGGGAGGATGAAGGGAGACCAGCACTGTCACCGCAATGTAAATTGCCCCCCTGGGTGATGAAGTTCTTACTGACGTGTCGGGGTCACTGAGGTGTGTGTGCCCTCCATAGCAGATCTGACTGGAAGACAGAGCTTATTACTCTAACCCAATGATACAGTCGAGTCAGACTTTGAACTTGATGATTGATGATCTCTGGAAAACTTCATCTGAACATGGATCTATACAGACGTATTTATCCCCCGAGGACTGGTCAATGACAAAGGGAGACCAGAAAGCTGACGGAAAGACAGAAAAGATGAAGAAAGGAGACAGCAGACCCTGTCAGATGCGCGTATCCAAGGCAATAGATATGCTAGCGGACGTTTAGAGATCTTACCTGTGTGTAATGGGGTTTATCAAGTGTGTGAGGGAAATGTTAGTTTCATTCGCATCTCTTTGTTCGCAACACTGCTCACACATGCTACAGCCAAAGCTTCTAGAATTACTGGAGTCATGTAGAGATAGCCGGGTAGAGTTAGGGGGGCCAGCAAAAAAAGAAACAAAAAAACGACAACAGTCGGATTTGAACCGACGCCTCCGAAGAGAATAGATTTCTAGTCTATCGCCTTAGACCGCTCGGCCATATTGTCTTTTGTTGAAATTGGTCACAGTTTTTAAACTTATGTTACTATGCCTGCTGAGTCCCACCCATGCCATTCAACATAAGTTATCTTCCTATCGTATGTCACCAGAGATAAGTTAGTTGACTTTGGTTGTAATGGTTCAGTCTTCGCATTTATCCAATGGCCTACAATAAAGTACTCTACAAGAGACCGTGCAATTTCACAGCTGGAATTCATAATAGCATTCAGGAGTTTAAAGAGACAGATGAATAATTAAGCAAAGAAATAAAAGAGCTTGGGGGGGGGGGGGCAACCCAGACACAGACACTCATTCGCAACATGCACTTGAACTTGTGTCTTTCTTTAATGAAGTCCTATAAGAGTTAGTGTTTGAATCAGAACAATAGACAACAGCTACATTCAAGGCAACCTTGCCTCACCGACTCCCAGCCAACGCGTGGTGAGTATAATTCGAGAGTGGATCCGTGTCGATAAGGGAGCTCTCTTTTCGGAATAGGAGGAAACCCTGCAGAATATCATTGTTGGGTGAAATCCAGCGTTCTTAAAGCCAAGGTCAATCGACACAATATACTTTCCTTGATGTTGATCACAAAATCGGCCAGTTGTCACAATCAACTTACGATCACAGTAAAGATGGAATTTGGTCAATTCATCATACGAATTCAGTGAGCTTAGTGACTCATGGTCTTGGTTTGTGACCTGGGAAGGGGATACGGAGACCGTAAGCTCTTGGATACTGAACATTTCCAGCGAGTCCTCATCTCTCTCGGTCATGCTGCCTGTCGGATGCCTAAATTGACCTCACTGGACTATGCAATCGATTGCAGTCCCAAGTTTGAACTTAGCGTGGTGTTCATTCCGTATGAACGTGCAGACCTGATCTTGAACTCTAAGCATCGACCTGATAAACGCGCTGCTCTGGCTTGGAATTGCGCATTCGAGAACCTCCCTGCGACTGTGGGAATACCCTGGGGTCTGATAGCAGTCATCTCACCATGGCCTCCGGCTTAGGTGATACTTTGCACCGCATTTTACGTGGTTTTCTTCTCTTTACAGTGAGCAGAAATACGTGCGCAGCTGGCTGCCAAGCATCATGATGTATGCACTATCATGTAATTAGTGGGGTGTAACTGCAAGGGTAAGTCTATCCGCCGCGGGCCATCCCCGCTACCCCTCAGTGCTTTCCCGGAGTAGCCCTGGATCATTAAGATAAAAGTCTCTCGCCTACCCACTATCTTCCCCACTACTTCGTTACCCTGATTGACCCCTCACCCAGAATGACCGACAAGTCCCTTCAAGGCAAAAACGCCATCATCACCGGCGCCTCCCGCGGCATCGGCCGCGGCATCGCCCACGAACTCGCCCACCGCGGCGCCAACATCCTCCTCACCTACCAGAGCGCCCACGCGCAAGCCGAGGAAGTCGTCTGCGACCTCATCCAGCGACACGGAGTAGACGCATTCGCCGTGCAGGCTGAGGGCAGTGACATCGACGCGCCTCTGCGCATCGTCCGCGCCGCCGTGGAGCGCTGGGGCGGCACCATCGACATCATCGTCAACAATGCGGGCGCCAGGGACGACTACGCCTTCGAAGAGATGTCTTACGCGGCGTGGGAGGCGCAGCTCGCCACGAATCTCCGCTTTCCGGTCTTCCTCATCAGAGAGGCTACCCCGTACTTCGGCAAAGCGCCCCGCATCGTCAACTTCTCCAGCAGCTATGCGCGCGACGGCCATCCGGGGTGCACGGCGTACGTGGCTGCCAAGGGGGCGATCGAGAGTCTGACGAGGTCGTTGGCTACGGAGCTGGGCCACAAGTATAATGCGACCGTCAATTGTGTGAGTCCTGGCCCGGTGGATACGGAATTGTGGCAGCGAAGCATTGAGGATGCGGAGGTGCGGCAGGATTGGGAAAGGGTGGTCAAGAGTACCCCGGCTGCCCCGAGGGTGGCGGACGTTGATGATATTGCCCAGGTGGTGGCGTTCCTCGTTGAAGAGGGCAGTCGG
The DNA here is from genome assembly GCF_003184825.1 of Aspergillus fijiensis CBS 313.89. Classification (NCBI taxonomy): domain Eukaryota; kingdom Fungi; phylum Ascomycota; class Eurotiomycetes; order Eurotiales; family Aspergillaceae; genus Aspergillus; species Aspergillus fijiensis. The sequence continues at coordinate 674,776 of NW_024468987.1, forward strand.
TGGGTTACGGGGAGTGTTGTCAACGCTAATGGGGGGTTGTTGTTCAATTAACTGTCTGGATGACATGGCAAAGATTCTTAAGGCCTATATTTGTACATATGTTTGGATGGAATAGGTCACATCTAATGCTAGTTAAAGGTGTCTACCTCAAAGAAACCCATGATTTCATCGGCCCTTTTCAATACAGCGCGCTGTCCCTGCTTCAGATCCCTCTCTCCAGTGTTCCACTTCTCCAGTCCCAGAGATCTCAGTCCCTGCTTATTAGTATACCGAGCTAGGTCTGCCTGTGTTGTGCGTCCAATGTGTTCACTTTCGCCCTTGCCTCCCGGGAAGTCGGGCGGTGGCACACCATTGAGGAAGTCTTCCCTCTGGCGACGAACATACTGCGCATTGGCCTCGGTCACAGGGCAAGCAGGAATGTACAGAACACTGCTGTCTCCGCGACCTTGGTGGATCTTATCGACGGAATGGATGGCTGATTCTAGTCAGCAAAATCACGCAGAGATATCGACATGAAGGGACGTACTATCACAGTGCCACGCGACATAATCGCCCGGGGCAATCTTCGGCATATGCACCATGGTTTTCTCCAAGTGCAAGTGAGGGTGCAAGATATCGTTCAGTTCCTGCGCGTAGCCCGGCGTGGCGCCCTCCAGTTTGCTGGACATCGACTCCTCAAAACGCCAGTTTGTCGGGTCGAGGTAGGTATCCAGGGCCAGCCGCGAGCAGTCTCCGGCCGGAGGAGACGAGATCGGCTCAAAGAACGGTCGTAACAGGTAGTATGTGGTGGCCATGGACAGCAGAGGGTTGACGAGAAGCGTGCCCTCCCGGGGACCTGTGTGTGACATGCTCAACCAGCCCTGGAACATCCGGAACATGGAACACGCCCCGGCCCCGTCATACAGGTCCGCCACTGCTGGCACTCGGCAGCTGGCTTCCCAGGGGTCATACTCTTCCCACTGACCCTCCCAGATACGTTGGTAGACCCGTCCCAATCCGTATCCGTGGTCTTCCCAGCGCTCAACGCTGCCGCCGTCCACATGAGGTCCCAGGGCGAAACCGGCATCACCTGGCTGGCGAATGCGCAGGCGGTCGGCATACGTCAAGGGGTAGGTGGGGGAGATGAGGGCATCTTCCGCGCGCGAGTGCCAGAAGCTCATGAGGAATTGCTGGGTCTGCAGCATGTGGGGATGCAGACGAGCACGCATCTGAGGCTGGGACCAGTATAGTTCAAATACCTGCGGATCCTGAGAAGGGAATGCTACGGTGGATCATGTCAGCGAGAAGGCGACTCTTTGATTTTTATCTCAAGGGAGCTTGTAATACCTCGAGTCTGAGGATTGGCGCGCACGTACGCCTCAATCTCCTCCTTGTAGGCGCGGGCCTCGCTCTCAGGAATCACACCCCGCACCACCGCGACACCACGCTTACGGAGCTCGTCCTGGAACTCTGACGATGCAGCGTGGATGTCTTTGAAGTTGATGGAGGGGATAATGTCCGAGCCCCTTCTGGCGATGAGTCCCACTTCATCACGCAACCGGCACAGGAGTCGATCCCAGCTTTGTTTCACCTGATCTTCGTGTCCAGCAATCAGACGCCGCTTCTGATCGGCGAATCTAGGTGGCAGTGCTTGCTCTTTGACTCCGGAGAGGGAGACAAACACTGAGGAGATGTCGCCTTCTTTGCGAGGGGTCTGTGTCGAAGTGGCCAGCTGGCGATGTGCTCTGGGTTTGGAGAGGATGCGCAGAGCCGGACGGAGGCTGGCGGTCTGGACTTGTGAAGTATGCATGTTGTAGGGAATTGGCTTCAAAACAAGTTGATTGTCGCCTTGTTTATGTTCTGTCTAAGTATTGTGCAAGATTCACAGGGGCTCTTATACATCATAAGCCTGCGAATATCTGCCTGGGAAGCAGGCGGGTGGGTTTCCCAATGCGGTAACCTGCCGCCCGCCAGCCCTGAGCGGCGCCACTTGACCCATCACTTATAAATCAATCCCTGCTCTCCTGCATTTTCCAAGCATCCAAACGTGACTAAACTCGCAACTTGGCTGAAATTACATCATGGCCCAGTCTTTCCAGCCAGCCGGTCCAAGCGAGCGGCATGCATTTGCCGGGGTTCTTCTAGACTTTGATGGAACAATCATTGATTCGACCGAAGGTAGGCGTGACGAATCTCCCCACGGGTGAATATGTGGCTGATATTGATGCGAAGCAATTGTGGAAAACTGGAAAAGGTATGCCTTCCACACGGTGGCTCCTCGCTGGTACATGACCAGTAGCGAACGACACCCACCTCCTTCACTACCCCCATCATACTGAACGTGTCTAGAGTCGCCGCCGAATTGGGGCTGGACTATCGCGACATCCTCCGTGCCTCTCATGGTAGGCGAAGCATTGATGTGCTCAAAGAACTGGACCCCACTAAAGCAAACTGGGAATGTATGTCTGAGCGTCCCCCTCTTCCGCTTTGTCTTGTTCCCGTCCGTCGTGGTAGTCATAGCACTAACGTAGACCCAGATGTGAGCGCCATGGAGGCCAGAATCCCGCTTCTCTCCTCCACGCCTGCGGTGGAGATTGCGGGAGCCCGGCGGCTACTGGAGCAACTCAACCGCTATTCCATCCCGCATGCCATCGTGACTTCGGGCAGCAAGGCATTGCTGGATGCTTGGTTGACTATCCTTCAACTCCCGCGGGTAATGAAGGCCACGACCGCCGAGGATGTCAAGATGGGCAAGCCGGACCCTGAGGGGTATCTTACGGCCAAGAAGCAATTGCTTCAACATCGTTCTGGGGAAGGAGAAGTTCTGGTGATGGAAGACGCTCCTGCAGGAATTGTCGCCGGCAAAGCAGCGGGATGCAAGGTGTTGGCTGTGACGACTACGCACACGGTGCAGCAGTTGAAGGAGGCTGGGGCGGATTGGGTGGTTAGGGATCATCGCTTTGTTGGGTTCGAGGCTCCGGCCGGGTCTGGGGATGTGTGTCTGACCTTTCATGATCTTTTGTAGTCACTGGTATAAGAACCTACCCTTTCCGTCTGTATCTAGAGAGTTCGGAAAATATCTAGACAGCGCAAATTGCCTGCGTATATGAAAGCCCTCTTGAGTACATAATCATTTTCATTGACATCCGCCACTGAGTTTTAACATAGGTCTCAACCGACCACCTGTTAGACCATTTACAATAAAGAAAAGCTTTGGCTTATGGCAAGTTCTACCTCGAGTTTGAAATTTAAATTTTCTGGTTCAGTCGGCCTTCATACGTATGGAGGTGGTAAAGGTCCTTGCAGTGATATTACTCTGTCGATAGCAGAGGTATAACTCGGTGTCCTGCTCAGCTCTTCAATGTCGACCCATCCAGAGTCTAGTGGCATGTGCCCACATGGCGAAGAACATCTCGATATCACAGGTGAGCATACCCGTGACTGGTCTTCCATGCTTTCTCTTTCAGCGATCAATGGGTCCTCTTGGTGCTTGCCATACACCGGAGGAATGATGTGTCTGGAATAGAGGGATGATGCCTTGAGCTGGATAGTATCCACATTATGCATGAAGATTACAACGGGTATCAAGGCACGGACCTGACCGCTGGAGTTAAGCGTAAAGTTCTGCACCATCAAGGTCCAATGCACTTACCGATGACACATGTCTGTCCATGTTGATGATTCGGATGGTGACGACCACGTTGTGGGTGATATCGAAGTGGGAGGATTGCACCGCCTGGGCGCAGTCGTAAATCGATGTCGGCAAAGCGACGAGCGGTGCAACTTCATATCCGCCCTCGATCTCCTGGGTTGAGATATCCCGGTCTTTCGTAGACGAGAACTCCTTTCCACATACTACGCGCGAGCGATCAATGCGTTTCAGAAATCCGCCGTCGAAAGATGGATTTGGCGCAAAGTGGTGAGTCTCAACGACTTCGATTGTAATGCTTTCAACCTGAAGACCCTCGGTCAATGGGGAGATTTGTATCCGAGGGCATAGATCCGATCCAAAGGGTATCTGAGTGGCAGGAATGCTAATGGAATATCGAATTTTGCCCGGCCACTCGTTGTCCAAAGTCTGTGAAATAGCAGGGTCAGAGGCTGCTTGTCTCCGTCCGTCCAAAATGAAGAGAAACCCACATGTGCAGTAGCAAAAGAGTACCACTCACTCGGCGCATGGCTGCGATACACCTTGATGTTCTTGTGGCATGTCAGATCGCTCGCAAATTTCCTCGTCACGCGTCCAATCAGCAGATACGAGACCGAATAGCCTTCCACGCCGTCCACGGACTCTCGCATATGCTCTCCTGATCCGAACGCAAGGCTCAAAGGTATCTCATGTCTGCCCGGGGCATAGATGCGGGATCGGAAGACGGTTGTCCGCATCAGCTGCCAACTGCGCTGGAAGATAACCGACTCGGTGCAGCTTTGGGTCAACGTCTGGGACCTCTCGAAGCTGCCCCATCTGGGGATGCTAATGCATCAGCCTGATCTTCGGTGACAACATGTGAGCTAGGCTGCTTTAACACGTACCGTCGCTTCATGATTCCCCGCAGTTGAACGTCGATCGATCCTATTCGCATAGGCTGCGCTAGACTCAAGACCAACTTGCCCGTGATATGAGGACTCTCCGAGATGAGGCTGCCTTCTGCCGGCAGAAAGACCTTATGGACATTTACGCTATGCCAATTGACAAGTTAAACACTGTTTCATACAAGGGCTCGTAGCAGGTTAGAGGACATACTCCAATTCGAAGTGTAGATTACAGCCGTGGTTCGACATCGTTGTTCAAGGAGGAAGGGCGTTAAATTGTACTGATTGTACGTCTATCCCGAGCAGTAAGCAATAACTTTCGTTCCTTTAACCCTTGTTTCTCGGATTGCAACTGATAGATTCGCCCTGCGTGTACCCCACCTTGATTGCCCATTTAGGAAACCTTCCCGCCGAGATGGCGGCCCGCAGAGCGGCTATTCCCCTTGAGGAAGACTTCCCGCTCGGCTGCCGCCTCCCGCGCCTGCGCCTTTTTCACTGCTCGCTCTCATCATCAAGCCGTGAGTAACTCAACTAGTCACAATGCATTGGCAAGCATTGGCAAGCATTGACAAGCATTGACAAGCCTCTAGCATGCTTCATAGCCCCCCGCCCTTGCCGATCAAAGTCCCCTATTCCTCACTCCCTCCAGATCAAAATGGAGGTGACCTGGCTAGCCGACTCCCCACAGACCCGCTCTCGAAAGAGAGCGTTGAGGGCCTGCGACCTTTGCCAGCGGAAAAAGGTGTGTAGCCGCTCACTGAAGCCGCGGCATCTTGCGAAAGCATGGGAGCACTGACACATTCTCTCTGCCGATCGAAGAAACGCTGTCAGCATGCGGATACGCAGCCAAATTCCAGTCGCATGCGTCGAAGACAGGCCGGACCCAGCCCCACCGCAACGCGACCCCAGCCTCAGTCTCGGGCTTCGACAACACCAGATGCCATTCTGCCAGCTCGTTTTGTTGGTGAGATGAATCCGGAGGCTGAGATTCGAGAAAGACTGGCAGGGGGTACGAATTCTACCCTTCTACGCGACCGAGTGGGACTCTGGATTCCTGCCTCTGGCGTTGAAAGTGGAGGAGATCCATCGAGGAATGCTACCGATGACATGAGCAACCCAGCGCCAACGTATCCCGCAGCGGAAGTGTATCCGCCTCATGTGTTGGACACTTTAATTCGTCGTCGGTTCGAGTCTGCACGGAAGGCCTGTAGGCCACTGCCTTCATCCACCCGTCTTCCACTCTTCGGCATCTATTTCTCCCAGGTCAACCACATCCTGCCCGTCGTCGATCCACGCATAGCTATCTCCTCCCCTTTCTTGGAGCGAGCAATTTGTCTAGTTGCAGCCAAGGCAAGAGCTGCTGCTCCGCATCTTTACTTGACCGAGAATGCCGCCGTGGTGTCGCCTCGAGTGTTCTGTACGGAAGTCTACCAAGGACTCGAAGATGCGCTGACCGAAGGGCTCGAGCGGGATCGTGTGACCCGGATTCGAGTGCTTGCATTGATGGCCTTGCACTGTGAGAACTCCGAAGGATCGGAAATTGCGTCGATGCATCTCTCACAGGCCATTCATCAAGCACAAACCGTGGGTATGCACCTCAAGCGACCGGGCGATGCCGACTTTGTACATATCAAGCTCTTCTGGAGTCTATGGACCCTGGACAAGCTTCTTGCATCGATGTTTGGTCGCCCGGCCCTGATCAACGACCATGATATTAGTATAGAGAGGCCGTGCAGCGCAATGAATGCCCCCGAAACCCCTACAACCGCCTTTGACGTCTGGTTCAGGATCTCGGAACTCTTGTCCGAGGCTATCTTATTCTACCGACCCGGAACCAACCACGAGCATAGGGCAGAGAAACCATTTCCCAGCTTTGAGGAAATAGTGGGCCCTTCCGGCGAGGAACTTGGCTTTGCCTCCTTGGGTAAGTGATTTTTTCTTCTTATCCCGAATGGAGCGATGTAGGTACTGTCGCGGTAGGGAGAGACTGACGGGGTTTGTCTTTGTGCAGAACTTTTGGAGCTCTATTACCAAGCAGTCGCAATTGTCTTTCACCGAACGATGGACAACGCGAGCTCCGAATCGCACAACTTTGCACGCAATCAACGAGGTCTCGCAGCCATTCGCGTTCAATCCATCGTGGCGAGAGAGTGTTCCGAGGACTTGCCTCCTTTGCCGATCGTATCGTATGCAGTTGCATTGTCCATGAGCGTGTTCTATCGCCAATACCGGTCCAGCAATCTTATCACCCATCGAAAACGAGCTGCAACCGACATCGACGCGTGTTGTTCACTTCTTGAGGGCTTGAGTGTCTCGTGGTACTCTGCCGAAGCGATGGCCCGGTTGGGCCGCAAAGCTCTCCAGCAAATCCACGAGAGTGATCCAGGCTTGTACGGGGATGAACTCGATGTGCATGGGCCTGCCGTGCAGTCTCCACAAGCGACTCGGAATAAGCGTACGCGAGCGGCTCCTGCCGCGACTGGAGACGAAGAAAGTATGTCGATGAACGCGACTTATGCGCCCGTGGCACAAAATCCCGTTGTATACTATACCGGAGACCACGATTGGGCGATAGGTGACATGACCGACCTAGATCTTGCCTTCGATGACTTCTTAGATCTGTCTTTGCCGACCAATTTCTAACTTGCTTCATGTCTCTCCGGGCCTGATGTAGAGCCCCGAGGCAATACATCACAAACGTTAAGGACGACAGAATTCATTCCTACTCAATAAGTTTGAGGTGTGGTGGTAAGCCTAATACTTTATCTCATTTTATCTTCTATGCTGCTAATCTGACCTTCATTGTTCTTTAGCCTTGTGTTTTGTGGCAGATAGTTTGTTACACACCATTCAGGTAACAAAGCAGACTTTACCTCAAAGCAAGGTCCACATTCGTGACGGCATCTTCAGTTACAGTTTGGCAGACACCGTGGAAATATCCTTCAACAGCCGCACAGTATCTCGAACAGCTACCTGACCTCGCTCGATGGCTCCATCGACAAAGCCCCGCCAACCATCCGCCCAGTCCGCGCTTGCGAAAAGAATGCGACCGTGCGGTTTCTGAAGCTCTTGCAGATGGGCCGATGCACTGTTGGGGCCCCAGCAGGCCCACACGCCCTTGGAATACGGGTCGTTCATCCAGTCATGGGTCGCGTATGCTTCAACAGTGACGTCGGGCTTGATATCCCGCTTGAACCTCTGCACGATGTACTCACTATCGGTCTTCTGGGTCAAATGCCCATTGTACCCGAAGCCTATGCACCACGTGCCCGATGGTCCCGAAAACTGTGTGCCGTTGTGGTCCGAGAACGCAAAGACGAACTCCGAGTCGCTGGCGTCATTGGCCGTCCAGAACCAGCCGGGCAGCGTTTCACGTAGCTTGAAGTGGATCTTTGCGCCGCGGTTGATGTGGCCTTGGCTCACGGCGGTTTGACGAAGGGGTGAGAGGGGAGGGTTAAATCGGATGTCGCCGAGACAGTTCCTGGCTGTGCGTTAGCAACTGCATTTGCACTGCCGGAACATACGTGACGAGAGGACTTACAGTGGGATCGTTGAGATGACCGCGCCAGCTCGGAACCTCCGTCCATCCTTCGTGCGCACCTCAACACCATCCACCACATGGTTCACTTCGGCGACAACCGTGCTAAAACTAATGTCCCCGGCATACTCGCTGAGAATCGCCCGAGCAAGGGAGGTCATCCCGCCCCGACCCAGCTTGTAAATCCCTGCCAGCTCGAACACTCCCGCCATGCTGTGACCCCCGAGCGCAAACCAGCGCAGTGCGTCGGAGAACCCTGTCTCCTTCGCGGGGGCACTGCCGAACGTGCTAACGTTGGACGCGAACAACTCCTTCTCCCATTGACCCAAGTCCGCCAGCTGGTCCAACCGGTCCTGAACACTGAGATGATCGTACTGCTTCCACGGTGAAGGCGCCCGCAGCGGGTCGTGGGGATACGGCATCAAGGCCCGACTGTCCAATCCGTCGATCGCGAAGACCCTCTGCGCCACACGCTCCAGAACCGGTCCATATTGCTCGTAGGAAACCTTCTCCACCGCACCGCCTGACGACTTGAACAATTGCTCATGGGGCGCGTAGGTCCCCGCGGAGGTCTTCAGATTCCGGTGCAGTCCGTACCGATGCAGCTCGGCGTAGAGATGCGGCTGGTTCCAGTGCACCCAGGTGCCGCCCATTTCGATCTCCTCCCCGAGCACTCGGGCCGTCCATGTGCGCCCGCCGATGCGATCGCGGGCTTCCACCAGGAGAACGGCCAGACCGTGCTTCTGACTCAGGTCGCGGGCTGCGGTGAGGCCCGCGAACCCAGCGCCGATGACGATCACGTCATAGCGGTCGCGGAGGGTCGGGGAGCTTGGTTGCACTGCATCCGTGGGCAGGCCAGAGGTCGTTTCGGTGGGAGTCCATAGGAAGCCCTCTTTTGAGCGAGACATATTGCGAGTATGGTTGATAATACGGAGAAGCGGTTTTCAAGGCTTAGAACCAGAGATCCGGCTTCGCTAAATAATGTCACAAGAAAAGGATTGGTGACCATGTCATGCCATTCCATAGAGCACTTCGGCGCCCGCGCATCCCGAAAGCATCTCGAGATGATGCTGACTTGCAAATTGTTATCGTTCAGCTGAATATACCTCGTACTCCTGATGTATGCACGTTGATCGCGCTGCGGGTGACGCGACAGAGTCCAACGCACTTTTTTGCCGAATCCGGTAAGGCTAGCTCAGAACCCTAGGGTGGAGTAGAGTCGCAGATCAAGAAAAGCATGTGGAACATCTTAACCTGCGTATCTCTGAGAGTCCTTTATATAGTGCCCAGTGATAAGGAACTATGTTGACACATACGCCTTACCATAAATTGTTGCGATTACATTCAGCCTTGCTGGTCTATCAAGATGTTGATTGCCCCATCGTACACTGTACAAGTCCTAGTGTTTGAGGATAGCCGATACTTCTCCGTCAGCAGAGGATCATTGATTGTTTCTGTGATACATGATAATGGATGTACGATTCATTCAAGACTTGGATACATGGCACTCCCCAGTTTACTCAGAGTTTAGCCGGCAAACGCCCCCCACACTTCCACGCCACCCCGTAACTATCCGAGGAAAAGGTGATGGTGCTGCCTCGAGGGAAGAAGAAGGTATCGCCCGGTCTGACGGTGGCGGTCTGCCCAGTTTCATCACGAAGGTTGATCTCTCCTACACAATGGTTCCAATCAGCTAACCTCGGCTTCGGTTCCAGGAACATGCGGCTCGTGCACTCACCCTCAATGACTATTCCAACTTCATCGTAGGTATACTCTGGGGGTGTTGCTTCTGGACCTTTTTCGATTCGAAACCAGGAGCCAACGATTGGATTTCCCGATTCGCGCTTCTCTGTTCCGAGGAGGTCGTCTTTTTTCTTCGTCAGCCCGTGATGTTATCAGACTCCTAGGGGGGTGTTGGGGGAAAAGGCTGACCGAAGAAGACATTCGAGATGCTGCCGTAATTAGGAAGCTTGTAGGCTTCCACTTTGCCTTTGACTTGGAGGACCATGGTGAGTGTTAAGGGGCGGTTGTAGTGTGCTTTGTCTGTGACACTGTACCTAGTGAACAGCGGTTTATATAACTCGATGTCGGAGTCTTGGATCGGCACATGGTAGTCGAACGCTTGCTAATAGTATATCACCACTAGATGACTAGCGATTCATGTAGTGAAGCACTCGAGACAACCAAGTGGCTTCAAGACTGCGTGTATCAATTGCTCGCTTAGCGTGTGTAGTAAGACTTTCAGGTTGCTGGCAGTATCTACTGGTTTCAAAGATGGTCGCTGAAAAAGGACTAGCGCCAGTATGGAGCACATACAACCAATCGCATCTTGTTCCTTGACGCACTATTTGACCAAATGCGGCTAGCGGCAATAGCCTCAGGCTGCGTACTAGGGGTATACAAGAATCCGAACCATCTTCATTGAGATTGGCGGTCGATGCCACCCTTAGACAATGCTAGCCAAAGATTGTCTCCAATCGCTCGGCAACCATCACTTCCGTCCACTGGACGTACTCGAAATACCCACAAGGCTCGTCTGCAACCCTCCGTACATCGGACAGGAACCAGACCCGGTCCAGAATCTCCTGCGCCCGGGGGATAGCGGCAACGCCAATGATTCGATGAGTGGTCTCGATGCGCTCACGCACAAAGTTCCGCCAGAAGAGATAGGTATCTTCCTGCAGGGTAGAGCTCAGGATATCTGGTGAGGGTTGACCATTTTCGTGTGGCTGCGGGGCAGGGCACACAGGAATCTGCAGAGCGCTCCCGGCAATAATCAGCGGTATCGTGAGCAGGCAGAAGACGCCGGAGGTGGTGGGAAGAACTCCGATAGCGGCCAGAACATTCGTGGCCAGGGTTAAAATACGGTGGGTCCGACTCGATGCCCACGAAGCCTGGCCATGCAGCAGCGTTTCGTCCTTCGACCCCGCATCGAGGTCGGGGAAGGTCATGTACAGTTGAAGGAGGCTTATCTGTTGATAAATCCGGGCCAGTCGTTGCAGGTGGTCGACAGGCGTTCTTGCATCCACTGTGTCTTCTATCTGCTCCTGCCCAGGGACTTGGTAGTGGAGGAGCGTGGTCTCCACACTGCGAGCGTGTTCAGCCATCTCGGTGCTGGCTTGCTCCCACCCAGCCGCGAAGGGGGCGGCGACAGACGTCTGACGAAGCAAAGACCGGTGTCTTGTCAGGGTGCCGATCTTAGCCAGGCAGGCAAACAATCGCGTGCCAATGCCGGTCCAGGGGTTGACGTAGATGGTAGATGGCTCATCGGTCGCTAAATAGGCGGTTGCGTCCAACGGTTGATTATGAACGAAGGAAGTCACTGCTTCCCAGTAAACCATGAGACCAGTGATCAGACTTCTGGTTCGAGGACAAGCTTTCACTCGGGAGGATGGGCCTGGTATCGTCGAGGCTGACAGCCATTTGCGATATAAGACACGGGCGCCGTATAGATGAGTGATACCTAACTGCATCGGATCATGCCATCCCTATCTCAAGCTGTCAATTGTGGTGGTGCAAGGATCGAGCGGATGACTTACCTCAGTCATTCCCAAAAGTATGCTACCAAGAAGCATCTCGACGGTCCTTTCCAGTGATGATGCGCTCTCTCTCCGACGCAGGGTAGACACTGCCTCTATCTCCGCTTTCAGACAGGCTAGTGCTATTGATCGGTGGGTCAAGGTGGTTGTCACCATATCACCTCGTATTGGGGTGAGATGAGCGGCTGACATGGCCAGGACACAGGAGTGGATCAGTGGACGAGAGCTTATCAGGGCTCCGAGCTCCATGCGGAAGAAATTCTTGTGCGAGTCAAAGCAGGAGTTTACTGGACAGACTTTAGAGAAATAGTGGCGTAGCAGAGTTGTGTCGTCATCTTCCAGAGTTGTGTAGACCTGACGTAGGTTGGCCAACCTCATTAGCTCGCTGGTAGTGGGACTCCCTCTGGTCGATAGAGTGGAGATATTGTCTTCATCAATGCAGAATGGTGACTCGGTGTCAGCTTGGGTTCGGTGAGCGGCTTCAGCTCGATGAGCATTGACTGTGGAGTCGTTTGACCTTCTCGACTGAATGAAATGTGCTTGCAATGTTTCCATGGTCTCTTGCAGCTCGGTGGGTGAGTGCGCGATGGCCATTTCCACCTCATACTTGGAGGACCACTTCAAGGGTCGTCTGTACCCCGGACAGTCAAAGTTCTTCCGCGTACATTGGGTACACGCCGGTACCGTTTCGTCACACTTGATTCGCTGTGTAGATTTGGTTAGCAGGGCACATGGAGCTCCAGTCTGACGAGTCTCCCTACTCTCTGTTTGCACCGGAGGCAGCCAGCTTGAATGAGCAATAAGTTAGTTCGAACACACTGGTAGACACCGCTGCACTGGGTAGCAGGTCGCACTCACTCCGAGCTTTAACTCTACGACGAGAGACTGGTTGCGGGGTTGACATTGGAAATGTGTAAAGCAGCTTCGGTTGCGACCTCGATGGAAGTGAAAAAGGTCAGGATAAGAGACTGTACCGAACTATGATGAATGACCTAAAGACCAGGAAGCAAAGAGACACTGTATTCAATCTGTCTTCTTCCCCGCATTCCGCTTCAATGCCGAGTGGAGATAAGCCCCCTGGATAACTGCTGGATATCCTATTGGCTAACTGTGCGGCTATCTGCGTCCCGAGTGTCGGCCTGTTGCCTGAGGCAGAACCAAGGCAAGGTGTGCCTTACAACATGACCGCAACGTAATTGAAAGATTTTCACTCTCATCGAAGTAGAGCCAGTGCATATAAGTCTAAAAGGAGCATTGGTCAAGATGCTGGAAGCCGCGAAAATGGTAGCATGGATCAAATCAGATTCAGTTCTAGACGGTAACCTCAATAGAATATGCCGGTAAGTCTGGTCAACATCTTCCATGCTTCAGGGCACCGATAGACGGGAATGTGGGTAGACGGGTGCAAGTCTCCCTGAATCGGCATCAGTCATTTCTTATACTTGCTGAATACCATCAAGATTATGTCGACTATCTGAACAGCAAGCCTGCCCGAAGCACGGGCCCCCATTTCCTTACAATGCATGAGTACGGCCCATGGCATATAACATCATCCGTTCAGATGCATGAACTGGGCGCCATTCTGCTTGCGATTGCTTTGCGGGCACATTCAGACTTGCGTGAGGAGGAGCGCCGACAAAATTAGCCGGACAGGCAGTGTCTTGGGGTCGTCCTGGATGTTGCGCTTAATGGTACCTACATCAGATTATCGCATGACGAGGTAGCTGTTTCTTACCAGAAAAGAAGAAAAGAAAGAAAACTCTCTATGGCACCGTGCTCAACGATACTCTCGGAAAGTGATCAGATGTTGAGTTTAGATATACATATGCGAAAACTGTCTCCGCATAGTCCCATTATCGGCCAAATCAAATACAAGCGCAGCTGCCTTTCAGCCCAACCTAATTACTTCCATGAAATGTGCAATTCTCCTTATCGTCTGCCTGGGAATGCTGAAGGTGATTCTAAACGAGGCACCAGGCCCATGGCAATTGCCAAGGAGAGGAGAGAGGAGAAGCAAAGGCTTTACTATTGTTCTTCACTAGTCCTACCCATCTCCTGGGGTTGATCTCAAATTCTTCATGTTCGGCGACCCGCTTGTGCATATTCTCATCTACCTGCCATTGAATCACGGCGCTGCATTCGATGCTGGATGCAAACGACCTAGTAGTGATAAGAGCTACTATCGATATTCCCGGCCGCGTGATCTTACTGGCCCGCACTTTTTGTACAATTTCAGCGATAAAGTGCTACCTACCTACCTTATCTCTACTCAAGTTGCCAACCCGGCGAGTGGCAACTCTGCCCAGCAACAACTACGATGATTGGCCGCCTGTGAGGGTTACATAGAATCGATCATTGTAGGTAAAATGCATATTTGCTGCTCCCCTTATACACGCCTGCTCTACCCGCCCAGAGTTTGTTTCAGGCATCTCACCACCGTACGATCGCACGATCAAAATGGCTACAAGCATGAAAGCTTCGAAAGACAGTTGCACCGCCAAGTCGGGCGAGGTGGACGATGGGGTGCACAGCGGGGTTGGAGAAGTGGTCGAATTGAAGGCAGGTAGCTGCACCTTCATCCATCTGGCATTCGGTAGTATGCTGACATTTACCTGTGGAAGAGCAGAAGCCTTTCTCTCGATTCACAATCCTGTCGCTGACTGTGGTTCTGATGTCAACATGGGAGGCCTTTTCTAGGTAAATCCGCGCTGTCGCTGAACAGACGATGGCGCTCAGTGGGCTGACGACCACAATTTGTACAGTACGATGGCAGCGGGTCTTGTCAGTGGTGGTCCTGTTTCGCTGGTCTATGGGTATCTTTGTTCGTTCTTCTGCCTCAATTGATTCACGGATGGTTTTGACCAGAAGGATAGTGGCAGTCGTTGGCTCGATTGCGACCGCAGCGTCGTTGAGTGAAATGGCGTCGATGTGAGTGCCTCCTGCCGAAGATTGAGTGCACCAGGCTCATACTACTTTATAGATACCCTACCGCAGGGGGGCAGTATCATTTCACAGCCAAATTTGCGCCAGAACCATTGCGGAGATCCTTCAGCTGGGCTGTTGGATGGATCGGTGAGCTCTTCAGCCGCAGCGGGCCAGCAAGACCAGCTGATCTTTGCGAAACACCGTTTTAGGGACATTCGGATGGGTGTCATTCACCGCCAGCGCCCCTTATCTCTCTGCCGGTATGGTTCAGGGCCTGGTGGTTCTCACCCGCGAAACGTATCAGCCCCAGCGCTGGCATGTATCGCTGATCTACTGGGCTATGGTCGGATTGGCCACCGTTCTGAATGTGTGGGGTAGTCGTCTGCTATCCTTGGTGGAGGCCATTTCACTATTGATCCACTTGGTCGGATTTGTTGCTATTCTGATTGCTGTCTGGGTTTGTGCGCCGGCAACGAATGACGCACACTTCGTATTCACGACATTCATCAATAGCACTGGCTGGTCTTCTGACGGACTGGCCTGGTGTCTGGGTATGCTCTCAAGCTGCTACGTTCTGACAGGTTTGTGCTCTGTCTGTCTGGCGTTGGCCTCATACGTTGATCCTAAATATTGGCACAGGCTACGACGGGGCAATACATCTGTGCGAGGAGATGGCCAACGCCACCACAGCCGTTCCATACTGTATGCTTGGCTCCCTGGCTATCAACGGCATCCTCGGATTCGCATACCTTGTTACTATTCTTTTCTGCATGGGAGACATGGAGAGTGCGCTGGACACTGGTACAGGATATCCGATTATTGAGATCTTCCGCAATGCAACGCAATCTTCGGCCGCGAGTTGTGTTATGACCGCCGTTCTCATCCTCACGGCATGGCTGGCTACGATCGCGTTGCTGGCATCGACCGCTCGAATGGTCTTGTCCCTGGCTCGAGATAGAGGTACGATGACTTGCTCAACTGCGTTCTGGGATTCAACACGCTGATGAACAATCTAGCCCTCCCATTCTCTACTTATTTTTCTCACGTTGACAATCACACCCACCTACCAACACGTTCTATCCTTGTCACCACCGGCCTCCTCGTGTTATTCGGACTGATCAATATTGGATCGACCACGGCTTTTAACGCGATCCTCTCTCTCGCTGTTCTCGGGTTGCACGTCTCCTATGTTGTTCCGATTATCTTCTTCTTGTGGCGTCGCATTTGGCTGCCGCATAGCCTGCAGCCGGGGCCGTGGAGCCTTGGTCGGGTTGGAATCATCGTCAACATTGTCGCCATTCTTTATCTCTGCTTCACGAGTATTTTCATGGTCTTTCCCGCTTACCAGCCGGTTACTCCTTCGAACATGAATTACGCCTCGTTGATCTTCGGGGCTGTCTTGCTGTGGAGTGGTGGATTTTGGTTATGGCGAGGCCGAAAGGAATATGATGGGCCCGTGGTTGTTCTGGCCGATGGATGATGATTTGTTGTGTGGGTATTGAGAAGATCTCAAGTGCGTCTCTTGATGAGTATTTAGAGGTACCTAGTAGTCAGTAGATTGATAGTGGGTCAGTGAGGGTAGTGGGGGCGCACCTGACTTTCCTGCGACCGAATCTAGACCGAATAACAGTACATACAGTACATAAAGTACCCAGTACAGACAATACATACAGTACCGTATTTCCACATCCCATCCGGCTGCCTGCCTCTTCTTATTATCTATCCATGGTTCTTTTCTCTCTTTTACTTCACTTCCCATCGCTCCTCTCTCTTCCTCTACTTTCTTCCTCATCACCACAGTCAATCCATCGCTATGGCACAGTTCCCACCGGTATTCCGCCGTCTACGACGTCCACTCCGACGAGGCCCCCTACCACGTCTCCTCGCCACGATCACCATCGCCCTCGTCTCCTGTGCCGTGGGATTCTACCTGCTCCTGGCGTACCCGCTGGCGGACGATCCCCGACTGGTGCCGGCCAGCGTGCAGCGCGCCCGCCACATCCTGCTGGTGACCGCCCACCCGGACGACGAGACCCTCTTCTTCAGCCCGACCATCCTCTACCACCGCACCAACCCCGAGGTGACTCGCGCCCTGCTGGTCCTCTCCTGCGGCAACTACAACGGGCTCGGCGACACCCGCCAGGAGGAAATCCACCGCAGCTGCGACCGTCTGGGCATCGCGCCGGAGCGCTGCATCGTCCTCGACCGGGGCGACCTGCAGGACAACCCCAAGGCCTGGTGGGACCAGGATCTCATCCGCGAGGTCGTCGCGCAGTACGTGCAGCAGTGGCACATCGATCTGCTGTATACCTTCGACGACGGGGGTGTGTCGGGGCATGTGAACCACCGCGCTGTGAGCGGGGGTGTAAGGTGAGCTTTTCCCTTCCCCTTTCCCTTTCGATACTTCTCCCCAATATCCATTCCCTATGCCCGGCTGGCAGAAGGTAGGGGCCAGCTAATGAGTCAACGGTGCAGAAAATTCATCCAAACCACCCCCACCGCCCCGCCCGCCTACATGCTGCAGAGCGTCTTCCTGCTGCGCAAATACGCCTCGCTGGTGGACTTGCTGCGCACCGCGCTGCCCTTCACCGGGCGCATCCTCCGCGCGCTGATGGTGAGCCCCGAACATGATCCTGGTCTTGCGGTCACAGACCGCTACGAGGACACGGCGCTGCTGGTCAGCTCGTGGGAGACCTACCGCGTGGCGCGGACGGCGTTCGCCCAGCATGCGAGCCAGTACTCGTGGGACCGCGTGTTGTATCTGGTGGTTAGTCGGTATATGTGGTTCAATGATCTGGCGCGCGTGCAGTAGCTTTTCAGGGTGTAAATTTCATGCAGTGGTTGTTTAGTGGGGCTGGTCGAATTTGGGGAGTACACTAGGTACGAACTACCGGGTCCGGAATTAGGGCACTGGAGGGACAACCACGAATCTACAGATAATGATCGATACCACGAATACGAACAAGGAGCTAATGTACATAACATCCCTTGAGAACGGAAACACGAAGCTACACCATCTTCCCCTCCGACTTGGCCGCCTCCGTGCGCGTGGGATCCGGTCGTCGCGCGGCGCGTCGCCCTCGCGCCACGCAGAAGCAGACGGCCCCCACGAAGGACAGCAGGAACACCACGATCACGAGGAAGGAGAGGCGCTGGTCGCAGTGCGCGAAGAACTTGATCCACCGCGCATCCCGCCCGTGCCACGACGAGGTGCCCAGGTGCTGGAACAGCGGGGTGTTGACGTATCCGTTTAGCATGTGCAGGGTCGGGTGGTCCGGGGTGCCGGCCAGGACGCGGAGGGCGGACCGGTTCGATTGCAACGTGAAGATTGTCCTACCACGGGGAGCTTACGTTAGGGGCTTGTGCGTTCGGGCGGAAAGACTGAAAAACAACTTACGAGGCATAGTGACAGCCCGTGCTGAACATGATGGTGATGTAGGGGAGCAGCGCCCACCGCCGGTTGAAGCGGGGCAGGTTGTCGACCAGCGCGCGCACGTAGGCGTTGTTGGGCGCCGCGAGCATCATCCCCACCGAGATGCCCACGGGGTGCGCGGCGGGGGCCACGAACTCGAATTCGCGGAGGGGGTCGAGGGACTGTCTGCACGCGAGGTCCATGTCTAGGATTGCTCCTGTTGAACATCGTTGTTAGAAAGAGTGCTTCGCTGTTTTCTCTGGGGAAAAGGGGAAAGACATACCGCCGTATGTATGCAGCACCATATACCGCAGCGCATCCACCCGCTGCACCAGCGCCGGATATCCCTCCCACATCGCCAGCAGATCCGGATACTGGCTCTTCACGAACTCGTGGGCGTTCTCATCCTCCCACAGGAACACCTCCCAGTCCGGGTGATGGTCCAGACACTGTGCGCGGGCACTCAGCCATTCCGCCCGCGGTGCGCTGGGGCCCAGGTGGACGTGATGGAGGCGGCTGGGGATGCGCGCGTTTTCTGGGGGACCGCTGCTGTTGGCGTAGGATGCGAAAGTGACGTCGAATCCGTCGCGTTGGGTAGAGAGGATCGAGTCGGCGGCGGAGGTCTTCCAGACGAAGGGCAGGCGGAGGAGGAGATATAGTTCGTGCATGGGCAGGGACAGACCCGCTAGTGTGATCACCGCGACTGCGACGAAGAGCAGCCGTACTCGTAAAGAAGCCATCGTATCGACAGTGGATGCTGGTTATCGGCGAGAGGAGACACAAAGAATGATGAAAAGGTGGGTGTGTGTATGGGTGCGTGTGTAGAGTCACGTAGAAAGCATTGAGCCAAGAACTTCCCCGGGCCGCGTGTTCAACATTGTTGGCGAGATCCAAGGGGGATGAGATGTCACGACCATGTATCCACCCGCGAGGCTCATTGCATTATCCACCGGAGCCCAGCCCAGCCTGCAGGTCCGGCCAGCATGCATACAAGCCGCCATGATAATGGCTGCCTAAACCTTCACCCGTACGACCTTTTCCTAATTCCAGGATGAGACCGACCTGCCGATTGGTGTAAGCGTGTAAGCGTAAAGCCTGCAACCTGGCCAGACAAACTAGCCCCAAACAAGGCATTCTGGTCGTCTGTGGTTCCGAGGGCAGTGGAGCCGACCAGAGAGAAGATGAGGGCATTCGGGTTCCGCGGGTTACAGACGGACATCCCCCAAACAGCCACCGGGTGGGGGCCGGTCAACCTTCACCGCATCGGAGGGATGAGTGCAGGTCAGAACAAGTAAGATCGTAGATTGTTATAGTGATAGCTGAGACAAGCACTTGGACCGGCCGTGCTGATGCAAAGCCAAGTCCAACCCTTCCAGAGGTGGAGGGGAAGAATTGGAAAATATGGTGGAAAACCCCAGCAGTGTGTGGACTGTCACTCGCTAGGCAGGACAACCAAGCTTTTTCGAATTTTGGCGGCTAAGGCTGGAAAAGGGGTGCAATTCCGTAGGGCTGAACTAAATCGGAACAGAATAAGACTTGACCCTGAATCACACACCGACTGGAACCCTCGGCCATTTCCGCCTTCTGCCACGAGTTTCAGATTACAGCCACGTCCCGCCATTTGGTGCCATTTGGTGCCATTTGGTGGGTGTTTGCTCGCCTAAACCTTCCCGCACGGAAAACCCTGAACTGAAGACTAGTTTTAGTGCTGGTCAAATGTCTCACATCCGGACTGACAAGCAGCAACGAGGCCTATTCTCAGCCTCTGTTTGGTCCACAAATACATGAAAATATACACATGATCCATATTTGAGTTGGCCCGGGGGTTTTGATTTTTGGGGTCGTGCGTTCGGGGGTCTTTGGTCGTGAGCAATCATTCTACTCAGTATCTTGCTTGCGCCCACCGGGCTCGACCGTTCTGCACCTGCATACGTGGTAGGGGATATTGTGGCGGCAGTGGACCGGCGCTGTCTCCAGGCAGACATATTTCACATTCACTTCCGGTGGGATGTGTGTCGCATCGTGTCGTAGACCCAGTAGATCTTGCCCTCCGGGTCTGATATCTCGCTGCCTAGGTATTGTGTAACCGTTGTAACGGATGGCATCTGGCACTACCCACGCCTGGGTCGGCGGCTTAGCATCGGAGCTTAATTATGATGCGTGATTGGAATCAAGCGTGAGGCCGTCGACCATCAACACCACCATTTGTCACCCAGTATAGAACACGAGGAGCAGCAATGGCACCCACTCGGCTGCGACGTCTGGCTATCTTCGCCCTCCTCGGTGCAGTGCTCATGATCTGGACGCTCTATCAGCGAGAAGCGTGGGATAACGAGTTGATGACCTTGGAGAATCAATACCCGTTGCTCTATCATCATGTCCATACGCACCATGCGGAAGGAGGAGGTACGGTCCCGCCCACCATCACAATCCCACAAACACAAAGATGACTGACTGACAACCTGCACAGCCTGGTATATCCCCCAAACATGGATGAGCGCATCCGACCACCAACCCAAGAACATCGTCGAAGCCGCCGAGCTGGCTCTTGGCCTCGTCGACACCGACCAGCGCTATCTGCCGCACTCAGCCATCCCCATGGTCGTGCATCAGACCTGGAAGAACACCCACATCGACACCTGGTCCCAGCTCCTCCGCCACAGCGCCGAGCGCTGGTTGCAGGCGACGGACGGGCAGATGGCGTATTTCATGTGGACAGATGCGGGAATGGCTCAATTGATCCGCAAGTTCGAACCAGCCCTGGAGGTGCAGTTCGCGAGTCTGGCGAGCAACGTCGAGCGATCAGATGTTTTTCGTATCTTGGTGTCCAAGTGGATTGGGGGTGTGGTAAGCCCAGCCCAGCCTGGTTCAGTATCTGTATCTTTCCGAAGAATGGAGACTGATAGGAGACAGTACGGCGATATTGACACCGAGCCCCTCCGCCCCCCGACGAAATGGCTCAGCGCGACCGACCTCCTCCCCTGGAACGACACGCAGACCGGCGTCGTCTACAACTCGACCGGTCCAGTGCACGCCATCGTCGGGCTGGAGGCCGACTGCCGTGAGGACACCGACACCTACTGGCGCATGGGCTACTCGCAGCCTGTGCAGCTGACCCAGTGGGCCTTTGCCTGGGCACCCGGCCATCCGATCCTGCAGACCTTCCTCGATCGCTTTTCAACCACCCTGAACAACATCTCCGCCCGATACGGCGGATCTCTCGACTCCCGGGCTGCGCATCAGGAGCTACTCGCCCTCGATCCGCTCACGCTGACTGGACCTGCCGCGTTCACGGACGCAGTGCGTGGCCGGCTCGAGGAGGTAGCTGATCTACGATGGCAGGCCTTGTCGGGACTTCAAGATGGGGGGAGGAGTAAGTTGGTCGATGATGTTGTGGTTCTCCCCATCACGGGGTTCAGGTATGTGCACCATTTATAGGTTACTGGCTATGACTGACTGAGATCACGATGGCAGTCCCGGCCGCGGGGCATATGGGAACATGGGCTCGAAGCCCATCACCGACCCCTCGGCCAGACTCCGACATCTGGCGCAGGGGTCGTGGCGGGCGTTCGATCTGACGGTGGAATATGGGAAGTTCTGTCGGACGGTGCTGGGCATGTGTCGCGACTGGTCCAAGGTGCCTACTGCTGCGATCGTTTGATGAATCCTGTATGGTGACTCTGTGGTGGTCTGTCATTGTGATGATTATGGCGTTGGGGGAGTCGGGATGCTGGGGATACCCTTTGCGGACGCACTGTGCTGTACACAAGAAACCATAGAATTTAGATTGACTTTATATGTGCATTTAATTATCCACGGCATTGAACACTATGCAACAGGCACAGGAATCTCCTCCCATCCGTCCTCGCCCGCCTGACGATTTTCTCGGATGAGCTGTAACCCCCGTCTCCCACCGAATCCGTCACCACAGAAACCGTCGTTATCCGCCACCCGCTCAACCGTCTGGTACGATCCTCCATTGGAATGCCTCGCATCCGGCACCCACATCCTCTCACGCACCACCTCTCCAGCGATCTCCGTCCTCCGCGGATTGAACCGTGGAAAGCCGGCCAAGCGACTCACGATCCCGTGCACCAGCGAGTACAGCCGCTCGAAGCGCCGCGTCGTGCGCAGCCACCGGAAGCTCCGCTCCGTGTACGCCGTCCGCACATAGGGGTTCATATACACCCCGGAGTCAGTCAGATCATCCACCCTTCCTGCGGCTGCTGCTGGGGAATCCTGCAAGTCTGCGTGAATGATGCAGCACTCGGACCCGTCGTAGAACAAGTCGCTATCCGCGCGAAACCGCACAGGATGGTCATGGCGCTGGAAGTACGTCGCGTTGAAGGCGACCATGCCACCCCAGCAGCTGCGCACACGCACCGCGTCCTTCTGTGCCAGCACGTCCTGCCGACTGCGGGCGTGGCCGGCCGTGCTGAACCACGGATAGAATTGCAGGCCGATCCCGTATCCTTCCAGATCGCGCGTGGCGTAGGTGTCGTAGAACTTGAACGGGTTGATGAAGTCCACGGCGCACGCGGCGCGGTACCGGGCCACGCCGTCGGGTGCATGGGCAGCATTTGTGGAGAAGAGCAGTTGCACTGCGTCGATGGGGTCGAAGATGACGTCGTTGAGGTATAGAATGCGATCGTAGGGCTGGGTTGCGGGGCCATCCAGCGGGCGCAGGGCACGGTTACGTAGCTCGGCCAGGTAATCGGTGCGCTTGATGCGTTGGGCACCCCCTGGGACAGTGACCCGGGAAAACGTGCTCAGGTCGAGATGCAGGTCGGACTGGATGGATTTGTTGCATGCGACGCGGTCCTCCAGGTGCCGGAGCGCTTGTTCGCCTTGCCCGCCGCTGTCGTTTTCATAGATGCTGAGGAAGACGTTGTCTTCGCCGACAAGGTCGATCAGCTGCAGGAGAGACTCGCCCCACCTGCCGCCCGCGATTGTGCCCTCAGGGTCGTAGAGAATGGCTGCGATGAAGATGCGCTCGTTGCGCGGGTTGCCGCGGCCATGCTGGCCGGACTGCGTGGCTTGCTCGACCACCGATCGGTAATGGGGCGGCAGTCGCGTGTAAGAGGGGAAGATGAGACCGGTGCAGCTGATCAGAACGATTAAAAAGCTCAGTGCTATTCGAAACAGTTGTCGGATGGAGGACCAGCGAGGTGAAGCAAAGCGACGTGGTCTCGCACGCTGGAGTTGCCAAGGAGTAGGAGTGGATCTGCACAACTTGCGCCAGAAGGAACGATGCGATCGACTGCTAGGAAGAACCAGCCCAGCTTGCTCCCAGTCGGAGACTGAGGCAAATGAGTCGATGGACGAGCGACTGGCGAGGTCGTGATACTCGACTGGTTGCACTCTGGGAGGTGGCATCGTGAGCGGTGGGTTATTACTGCTTGGATTCAGTCTGGCATTGTATGTATGTTGATAGTTGATAGGGTTCTGGACTGGCCTGGGGGAGAGGAGAGTGGGTGACGTGTGGACAAAGTGCGTGCGCTTAAGGCCATCCTAGGCAGCCGTCAAAACAGAACACGGCACGGCACATTCACTGTATGAACAATGCCACTCACGGGATAGGCTCGGAATCTTCCGAGCAGTGTGACGTTTGACTCTGGCTAAAACAGCATGCAGCCTGCAACTGCCGCCAGAAGACAGGTCTCATCGATGACCCCCAGCAAGGCAGCCACGCGTTGCCGTGGCGATTGTGCGACCTGCAGGAGAGAGAGAGAAAAAAAAATTGGGATGAAAAGGAAGGAAGATGAAAGTAACTTGGTCAATTTTGGCCAACTACCCAGAGGATATTAAAGTAACATAATGCTCGTCAACCTCGCACTCTCGTTGCTGGCGCTGATGCTCCCTTCGGGGACGGATCTTCCTTACCGCGTGCGGTATTTCTATGCCGGGGGCGAGTACACTACCCTGGCAGACACCGGCGAGCACATTCGCACCGGCCAGATCTATGTGGAGAAACTGACCCCCACGCGGGTCACTCAACCCTACCCCATTGTTTTGATCCACGGACAGGCTCAGACTGGGACCAACTGGCTGAACAAACCGGACGGTCAGCCCGGATGGGCCTCGTACTTCCTGGCCCAGGGCTATGAATGCTACCTGCTCGACCAACCCTTCCGCGGTCGCAGTCCGTGGCAGTCGTGGAACGGAGACCTGGAGACTTACTCGGCGGAGCATCTACAGCGATACTTCACTGCTCCCGAGCGGTATGAGCTATGGCCGCAAGCCAAGCTGCACACCCAGTGGCCGGGATCCGGGGTGATGCACGACCCGATCTTCGACGAGTATTACGCCAGCACCGTGCCCTTTGTTAGCGACAACGTACTCCAAGAGACCGCCATGCAGAAAGCGGGCGTCGCTCTGCTCGATAAGATTGGCACACCCGTGATCCTCCTGGCACACTCTCAGGGCGGCATCATGGCCTGGTTGTTAGCCGATCAGCGACCGGATCTCGTGCAACTGATCGTCTCCCTGGAACCAGGCGGTCCTCCGTTTCGCAATGTCGGCTTCGGAAATGGATCCGCCCGCGCATATGGCTTGACGGACATTCCTATCGCCTACTCGCCTGCGGTGGTCAATCCCGCAACCGATTTGGTGACGACTACCATCCCCGCCACCCACCCGGATGAGGTGGGCTGTGTGATTCAAGCAGACGACCCACCTCCGCGCCAGCTGGCTAATTTGCAGCGAACCCCCGTGGTGCTGGTCGCCTCAGAGGCATCGTATCATGCGCCGTACGACTGGTGCACCGTCCGATTTCTGTGCCAAGCAGGGGTGAGCACAGAGTATGTGCGGTTGGCGGACTGGGGTCTTCGTGGTAATGGCCATATGATGTTTCTGGAGAAGAACAGTGATGATGTTGCAGCGCTGGTGCACGAGAGGATCCAAAAGTTCAATTGAGTTCTAGCTAGCAAACGGGAGGCGTGTGTGAGCGTGTCAAGTCAGCGTGATGCTTTACCTCGGTATAACTCTTAATGCCTGAGGCAGAAAGATCCCCTCTTTCAGATTAGTAGCGGTTGAGCTTGTTGATGCCTTACTGCCTCACTGCCTCACTGCCTGACTGCCTCGGTGCCTTGGTGCCTCCAAGAAACGTCTGCTCCTCGGCTAATCTTCGGCAGGATCCAGAATGATTTTTGACAGCTCCGTCAAGAGATCGGACTGACTGACTGGACTGCTGCGTGAATTGCCAGATCTGGAAATGTAACCAACTGCCCCCGCATCCCCAAGTCATCCATAGATAGTTGTTCTATTACAGTACAATCCATGGTCTGCCAACATTTCAACAATGCTTCATCTCTCAATCTTCCCACTCCTTGCCTCCTAACCTACCAACCAGCATAATGCGACCGCAACCAGACCAGGAAATGATCGATCTCTCGCAAGAGCAGCCAGCATCAGTCGACCCTCCCGAGCCAAGCATTGCCGACAAACGATGGCTGTATGCCAAAATCCTCAGTGCCGGCTTCTCTTTCTTTGTCGCCGGGGTCAATGATGGTAGTTTGGGCTCATTAATCCCCCATGTGATCCGCTCCTACCATGTGAGCACCAACCTTGTCGTCGTGGTCTATGTATCAACCTTCGCAGGATGGCTGTTGGCCGCCGTGACTAACAGCGCTCTCTGTCAATACCTCGGCCTCGGAGCTATCCTCGCCCTGGGCGCGGCCCTTCAGGTGCTCTCCCACGCCCTTCGAGCCTGGCTGCCCCCGTTTTCGCTTTATGTCGTCACCTTCTTTCTCGCCAGTCTAGGTCAAGCGTACAATGACACTCACGCCAATACCTATGTTGCCTCCGTCAATGCCGCCCATCGTTGGTTGGGGTTTATCCATGCCATGTACATGGCAGGGTGCTTGGTCGGTCCGTTGGTGGCCACGGCTGTGGCATCGGTGGGAACAACAACGCAGTGGAATCTGTTCTATCTGGCGCCTCTGGGCCTGGGGGTTCTTAATTTAGCATTTGTGCTGACGGCGTTTCACAACCAGCTCGCAATCAAGTCTGCTACTTCCGACCCTTCACCGGAGGGATCGCGAGATGATCCACATGCCCACTCCCACTCCAAGAGTCACCGTGCGCTAGTCGAGATCAAGAATACTCTGCGCGTGCCCACGGTCTGGCTTGCCAGTCTGTACTTCTTCTTTTTTCTTGGAGCGGCCATTACTGCTGGAGGTTTGTCATCTCCGCACCGGGCCTGTTTACTAGTGATTCAGGGACTAATGCGAATCAGGCTGGATGGTTGAATATCTCGTCAACGTGCGGCATGGCAATCTGGATGCGATGGGATATGTCCCCACTGGGTTCTATGGAGGCGCTTTCCTGGGCAGGTTGCTTTTGGCTGAGCCCACCTTCCGACTCGGAGAACGGCGGATGATCTTTCTCTATGCCGTAATATGTGTGGGACTGCAGCTAGTCTTCTGGCTGTGGGTGTCCCTTCGATTCTCCTGGATACGAGGTCTACTGCTAATGCATCACGTGCAGGGTGCCGAGTATCATTGTCGAGGCGGTCGCAATCTGCGTTCTAGGGTTCTTTTCTGGACCATTCTTTGCCGCTGTAAGTACTGACATGCTAAGATGTTTCTGTGAGGGACAGCTCGCCGATGCTGACATATTGCGCAGGGTATATCGGTCGCCTCGAAGATATTTCCGCCAGATGTTCGGAGTTCAGCAATTGGTGTGTATATTTCCCGCAGACCGTTCTCCTTCCCTTCCTTGGCTTCTCAACTACAAAGCTATTGACTAACTTTCTGCCAGCATTTGTATTTGTGTTTGGCCAGATCGGAGGTTCTTTGTTTCCCGTCTTGACCGGAATCCTTTCAGCCCGCACAGGAGTTAAAGTCCTGCAGCCTATGCTCGTGGGCCTACTCTGTGCTACGGCGATTAGCTGGCTCCTCTTGCCTAAGCTGCCGAAGCCACGCGATTAGACACCAGATTCCCACAGTTTTCTTTTGCAGGAGTCGGCAGATGATGATCATCGAGTATTTTGGGTGGTCAATGATATATATTGCGAGGATGAGTGTAGCAATGTGACTGCACACATTCTAAAATAGCATCCATTCTGCAAGACCACATCAATCCAAACATATTCAGAGGAGCAGTTCCCCGGTCTCACCATCTAAATGGTTTTGGACCTCCCATACCTTCCTCTGTTCTGGTCACTGGGTGAAGGTGGCGGACCGAGAGTCACGTGCCTCGACTGAACGGGCCCGGTCGACAAGCTCGACGCAGATTGGGCCATGACCTGGTGCCATCAACAAGCTGTGAGTGGACTCCACGGAATTCTTGTGATCCTTTTTTCACTTCTGTTTCTGCATCGATGATTACATCCGTATCCACTGAGTGATCAAGAATGGTCCTCGCGGGTCCCCACGAGCCCCCATATCCGCATTCGACATGTCTATTTTTGTTTGTCTGTGACGCCGATCGGGGAGAAAGAAGTGGGTACCGCGTATGCTTTGTTGCTGGGACAGTGTTGGTCATTTACCCAGATGCTGACCACGTCAGTCGGAAGAAATTCTACATCAACGGCTGTGTCATTCAATCCTGACAATCCTGAATTGCTTGAAGGACTTGTGGCGGAGCAGTGCTTAACTGAGCTAGACACCCACGATGCCAGAGGTGATATATTTTGCGAGGTTTTCCATGCGGCAACCACCCTCTCCCTGCGTAGACAACTCATGAAATACTTGTCAAGGACCTGGACTGGAGCACACCATGCTCATACATTAACGGTGATCTGGGGAAATCCTGTTGTGGGCTGCCATGGCATGGAGGAGGGGTTTGCCGCATGCGGATGTCCCCACAACCCTAACTCAATCGCCTTCCGCCGCCCACCGATTCGACTACCTGATGCTCCATTGTTATGACGTGAGGTTCCAACTTTTGCTCTGGCAACACAACATTATGACTGTTATGAAAGTGATATTGGGGTTAATGCCATTGAAAGACTGGAATTCCCTTCTCAGAAACGAAAGAAGCCCCAAGCAGACGCGAAGGATGTGCGCTGTCGGCAGCGGGCATTGGAAGAGGTCATCCTGTGGAAGAAATGCTCTATGATAGTGTTTTCCACAGCACCGTGCGAAGTTCAATTCAATCCCTGACAGTAAGATACTGCTCAACCATGTTTTGGGTGAGCTCAACGCAAACTCAACAAGCTGCCGGCGCTCCACACCCCAGGGTATCTTCTTGAGTGGAAGTTTCACAAGAAACACCCAACGTGGTTCCTCAAAAGTGATGTCAAGACTGACTTGGTGTAGATTCCAGAGCTATCTACCAACCACTCGCTATGCTCGGGGCTTATGGACAAAGTGGATCAATTCATGAATGTTGCGATTTGTCAATATTCTGAAAGTTTTGGGTCTTCCAGCATTGGCCGGAGAACTCAGCCTAATGTCGTGCATCTCATTCTGACGTCTTACAAGTGTCCAAAGAGGAACCCAGCAAGTAGGTCGAAACTTGAAATACAGGGCAAAGGTGCAGCACTCTGCTCATCGAGAAGTATATCTTCGAAGCATCTTGAAATTAACACCTTATTCCATGTTTTCTTGTCACTTGTCCCGGCTTCGCTCAACATCTATGCAAATTGGTCTAAAGTTTACTCCATCACCTGAAACTCCATTCTTCCGATGAGAATCAATACCCTGCATAAACAATCCTGCCGGCGAGCAACCACGTGTAGAACCGACCATGGCTACCTCGTTCCAACCTAACGTCCATTACACCTTCGGCTCCCCTCTGTCCACCACTGCGCTCTTCGGGACTCGACGAGCGTCGGATATCCTGGAGCAAGAGGGATACACAACCACATACCAAACTTCCACCTCGAGGCGGGGGTCGCGGGCCTTGAGTGGCGGGGGAAGCTCCACGCTGGCGGATGTTGTCAGCTCACTGACTCGTCGCAGCAGCGACGCTATGATCTCGTCGAGCATCACAGATGCGGATTACGCGACACTCCTCGAATGGATTCGAGCGGAGCGAATGCGCAAGCTCCCTGCCGAGGGGAGCAGCTATGACAAGGCGCTTGTCTGGGCGGCTTTGTTTGTAGAAAGACTGCATTCATTTGACACGGCTCTAGAGCAATTTGCCGGGGATAGTCACATGGCCGCCCAGCTTGCCTATGTACACTGCGCGAGTTTACTCGAGGTATGCATGCCTAACCCAGCCACATAGCCATGCCGAATGCTAAGCTGTCTGGTGTAAGCTGGCGGAGAACAATGCCCCTGCGTTGATGGATCTGTTCGGATTCTTCTACCGCTCCTCCATGGGCCTGGGCAACTTGCTGGATCGCACAGAACTCTTCTCCGTATCCCAGGAGATCAAGGACCAACTCATTCTGGCCCTGGCCGACCTCGTCACCCTTGTTGTTGGCGTAGCCAGACACTTCCACCGGTCTTTGAATTCTTCTGACTCAGTCTCGATTGACATCTACAGCACTTTTCCGGGTCCGATTGACAGCTTCAAGGCTCGCTGCGAACATGTCTCCGAGTCGATGTGGCGTCACCAGCTGATCCGGGAGGGTTTGAACGGGGACAAAGGTGAGCGCGATTGCTTTCAAACTCCTCCTATCCGGAACAGTGGCTAATGCTCTCGTGCAACAGTCACCGAGATCCGAGCCCTCAAAGATTGGCTGCAGCCTGAGGACCCCGTGCTAGTCAACGTGGCGGAGACAACCGCTCACTTTGCCCAGGAGCGTGAGGAGTCCACTTGCCTGTGGATGACCCCGTACTTGACACGATTCCTCAAAAGCAACCGCAAAACCCTGGCGGTGCATGGTAAACCGGGTTCAGGCAAAACCATTCTGGCGACCGTGATCAACGACCATCTCCAACACCCTGTCGGAGGTACCCATTACAAGTCGATCTTTGTCCCGATTAGTAAGTCACACTTCCCGGCACCAGAGAACCTTACTCACAGGCATTATAGGCAGTCGTATCCCAGCCAACACCACACCTCGTGCAGTCGCCAAGATGATCCTGTCACAGCTCTTCGACAAGCGCATCGGCAATGTGCGACTCTACCAGACTCTATCGGATGCGTACACACGCAGTCAGTCGACACTGGAAGAGGACGCGTACGACGATCTACTGTGGGCTGCGGTGGGGAACGCACTGAAGAGCAGTCTCCAGGGTGCTAAGGAACTCGTCCTGGTGGTGGACGGAATGGATGAGGCCAGTTGCGGAGAGACCCTGATGCACAAGCGACTGACCGAGGCTGCGGTCCCCGCGGATAGAGTCAAGTTGGTTGTTTTGGGCGCCCAGCAGCCGCTCTCCACGTCTTCGCAGAGCACTGTGCATGTCTCGCCGGAGCTTGTTTTCGACGACATTACCGCTGTCGTACGGAAGATCCTGCAGCATACTCGTGCTTTCACATCCTTGCCTGAGGAAGAGCAAGAGATCAACGTCACGCGGATTGCTGAAGCGTCCAGTGGTTCATTCCTCTGGGCCAAACTGGCCGCCAAACGCATCCGCGAGGAGGGCTCGTCCAACGCGCAAGCTCTGACCAGAGCCATTGAAAGTGTGGCCAACACCGGCAAGACACTCACCGACCTGGTCTCGCATAACCTGCATGCGAAGCTGAGCGAAGATGCATTGAAGGTGTTGGCTTGGCTCTCCACTGCGGCTCGTCCCATGACGCAGAAGGAGCTGTCGGCGCTGGGCTCCATCCACGTCGAAAATTCCACCGTCACCGACAAGCACCTTGACATCCAGCAGCTCCTCAGGCCGGTGGCATCGCTTGTCTTTGTCCAGAGTCATCTGGCCTACCTGCGCCACGGACAGATCCGTACCGCGATCTTGGACGTGCTGGCGAAAGATAAACTGTTGCCGACGGTTAAAAACAGGAACAGCGATCTTGCACAGAGACTGCTATCATACACCAAGGAGGCCGTCACCAGCGAGCACGAGCCCTCGCTAGATCCAGTGGACGAGAATACCACCCAGAATCTGCTGGCCAAATATCCTCTACTCGACTTCGCCCTGCGCTACTGGCTGACGCATGTCAAAATCGCGTTTGGCTGCACCACCGACCAGGAGATCACCACTGCAGCCAAAGAGCTGCGCAGTGCGCTTCCGACTTCGCCCACAGTGCCATTGCTTGAGATGACCGTTTGGGACAATAAATCCACCCCGTCGTTGCGGCTGTTGCACGGCATTCAAACCCGACTGTATCGGCAGGCATTGAGCCCTACTCACCCCACGACCCTGCAGACTATCCTGTGTCAGGCTCTCTTCTACCGACGCATCCACAACACCCTTCCAGCCCATATTAGCAAGATCTTCTATGATGCTGCGAAGATGAGCCAAACCGTGCTTTCGCCCCGACACCTGATCACCATGCAGATGACCAAGTTCTACCTGGAAGTGACTGCCGACGAGATTGCCGATTCCAAGACCGAGATCATGGTGAAACGCACCGAGATGCTGCAGCTCCTGGTTGAATGCTACAAGATCCATTACGGAGGGTCAAGCAGCATGGTGACTTCCACTCTGACCCAGCTGTCGGAACATTTCATCTCGATGGGAGACGAGGCTCGAGCTAAGGAGATCACAGCCTCGCTGCAGGGGCCGACCACGGACGGCGCGTCGCAGCCCACGGGCTCGCGACCGACGGACGACTCGCTCTTGCTCCACCTCCACGGTCGCAAAGATGCGATGGAGACGCGGACGACTTTCTCTCTGGACGAACTGGAGCTGGACGATGTGATCACCCGCGCCTTCGACTTCAACTCTCTGCAGGCCAAGGCCGAGCGGTTCGTGGCCGAGAAAGACCTAAAGGCCGCCGAGCGGACGTATATTGAGCTCTGGCAGCAAACCAGCAAGGAATATCGTCTCAGCCATTCGTCTGACTGGGAGCTCAAGAACATGGACGCCGTGCTGGGTTATGCCAAGTTCCTCAAGTCCCAACACCGGGAGAACGAGGCCGCTTCAATCCTGTCCGGCTTCTGGGAGGGGTATAGTCAAAGCACGTCGAGCTCTGAGACAGTGGCCTCCAAGTTCCTCGAGGTGGCCAAGGTAATGAAGTCCGTGGGACTCTCCGTGCTGGCGCTCAGCGTTTTCAAGCACTGCGCTCAGAGTACCAACAGTCAGAGCGGTGTCCATCAGGAAGTGCAGCAGCATATCAATACCACTTCACGGGAGGTGATGAAGATGGCGACCTCGACCAGCTCGACCATCACCGAATCGAGTCTCAAGGAGATGGTCTTCAACACGTCTAGCACTGACCAGGTCTCCGTCACTGCCACAAACACTCTGTTGGAGCTGTATCTGTCGCAGCATCGATGGCAGGATGCCACCAAGGCCATCAAGCAAGTCCTCCGGACCATGTGGCCTGCCTTCTTTGCACCTTCGGTGGACGAAGTGGTACTTCCCTCGAGCAACCTGGAGTACTGCATCGAGCTTGCAGAACGGCTGGCAAATTGCTATCGCTCCCGACGCCGAGCAGGAAAGGAGGAGGACGTCCGACTGCGTTTGTATCAGGCCGTCCGCCGCGATCGACCGGCGGGCGACAAGCTGCGGGGCCGTGTCACAACTGCCATTCTCCGTCTATACGAGCGCATGTCGCAAAGTGATAAGCTGATCACCATCCACCAGGATATCCTGAGCGACTCCATCAAGCAATACGGAGCGGAGCACCCGACCGTTGTCAAGCAGCTATGGAAGCTGGCAGAGCTGACACGTCCTCGTCCTATCGCGGTGGACTACTATCGTCAGATCGTGCACGTTCTCAACAAGGACTCGGAAACCTGCCATCCTGATGCCTTTGAGCCTTTGCTGATCGTGGTGACTGAGCTCCTGAACCAGGCACGCTACGCGGACGCCTTGAAGCCCTGCCGCGTACTGTTCAATACGGTGCAGAAACCCAAGACCAGCCCCAAGCTGCAAGAACCGAGTTTCGTCCAGACGCTTTATGAGAGATACATTCACTGTTTGCGCATGGTCCACAGCGACACCACGGTCATTCACGACGTGACAGTGCAGTACCGCAAAGCCTGCATCAGCCTCTTTGGCACCGCGGCCTCGATCACCATCCAGGCCACCAAGACTCTGGCTAATATCTGCCTGGAGTCTAAGCGGTACGAGGCAGAAGCAATCGAGCTGTTTGAAGAGTTGCTGCACAGCAAGGCCAACGAAGTCGACATCGACCGTGACGATATCCGTGCGACACTGGATTCGATTTATGAAGAACAGAACATCCTCGTCAACGTGTCGAAGACGGAGTCCATGAGCGCCGAGCAAGTGAAGAGGGTGATCTCTATTCGCACACAGCGTCTGGCTTCTCTTCGCTCCACCCACGGATGGGCCCATGAAGAGGCCTTGTCGCACCTCAGCGAGATCGTGGCTCTGTACTCGAAACAGAGTGATACACAGGCTGCCGTGACCCTGCTGCGCAACGCCACAGCCCAGGTCCTCGCCACCGAGTCGTCGTCCATCCAGCTGAGCGCTGCTGCCAAGACCATTGCTACCGGCTACATCACAGCCGGTCAGGTAGACCGAGCGAGAGACATATCCCAAGAACTATACCGGCAGATTGTGGCCAAGGACACCACCAACGTCGGGGCTGTGGGATTTGACCTGACCTCCAGCCAGCGGCAGAGCCTGTCCTTCTTGGCCGAGCTGGAGTACAGCCTACGCCAGCGCGAGGACTCCTCGCTCACCCTTAATGATATCTACTCGGCGCTGGCCACCGAGTACATGTACTTCGAGCAGTTCCGCACTGAGATCGGCTCGAAGAACAGCAGTGTCATGACCGTCACCTCGTCTGCCTCGCGCCTGTATGGCTTCTTGTCCGCCAAGGGTCGTCAAGCTGACGCTGCGCGACTCGTCGAGCAGTTCACCAACTACTTCCTTGCCACGGAGGGGTCGACTGTCCAGGCGAACCCCAGTCAAGCCAAGGTCTTCATCGCCACCCTCCTCGAGTACTTCCACTCGCACACCTCGCAGCACTTCATCCGCTCCGTGGCGATCGCCAGCCACGACCGGGTGACCCAGCTGCTGGCCACGGCGGACTACAGCACAGCGTGCGGCCTGGCTCTCACAGCCTTCAAGTACATCCGGGCGCATCAGGGCTACACCTCCCCCTCGGTGCTCAAGATCGTCTTCAAGCTCGGACTGGTGATCGCCGGTCGAGACGTCGAGGCGCGGCCCGCCGCCTCGTCCCGCAAGGAGATGCTAGGCGTGTCCGCGACCATCCTGCAGGAGACGCTGGATTACCTCAAGCAGCAGAAGGTCGACCTGACGCAGCTGGACCTGGTGCACCTCAACAACCTGATCTGCGTGCTAGACGAGCAGCACGACTACCACACCCTGGCCTGGATCCTGACCTCGCTCTGGAACAACCGCGACACCAACCACATCGCCACCTCGCAGCCCCAGTCCGCCTACACCCTCGCCCTGGGCCGCATGCTCGTCATCACCCGCTATCTGATCGGGGATTATTCCGCTGCCATGCGCCTCGGCGAGGACATTGTCTACAACTGCGCCCGCGTCCATGGCCCCCGCCACCCCAGCACCGTCGAGATGACCGTCCTCCTCTCGCAGATGTATACCAGCGTCGCGCAGGGTTACCAGTCCCAGAAGGACCGGCGTGAGCTGGCCTACCGGTACTACAAGAAGGCGGCCTCGTTGCATGAGAATGCGCTGCGGGTGTTTATTGATCCGAGTTCTGTCTCCGCGACCGAGATGGAAGACAGCATGAGCAGCAGCGAGTCAGGGTCCGGCGCGACCAGCCCTGGCGGCATTGTGGAGGATGAGGGCAAGCATGTCCGACAGCATCTGCATCTGCTGAAGCTGGCGGTGGAGCGACTGGGCGACTGGCCCAAGGAGTACGCGGAGTATGAGCGTCTGAATGCGGACTTGTTCCGGACCTTCGCTAAGGATCTGAAGGATGTAGAGGGCGTCGAGAAGTGGAATTTGAAGCGGTTTGGCTCGGGTCGCGCTGAGGCGAGCGATGACTTGATCGCGACGGGAATTAATCAAGTGGTGGGGAGCCATGAGCGGCTTGCTATTGCTGTTTGAGAGTGCTTTGGGGGTGAGAAAAGTGTTTTGGTATCTGTTCACACCTTGATAACTGGTCACGTACAATTGACGACAAAATGTGTTTCATAGGTAATGCAATTTGTTGTGAAAATTACCTAGGTTTAACTTGCACGACAATGACGTAGACATTCGGTTCCGAGTAGGTTCAGAAATGAGCAGGAAGTGTGATGCCATCAGGTGGCAATCGGAGATACACATTGCGTCCATCTCGCAGCCAGCCCCAAGCACAACACCCTCACCACTACAACCAACCCAACTCACCCCTGCCGCTCCAAGATCTTGGCTAGGGCTGCCACCTCAGTGTGGTCCCGAGTATTCTGCATGCGATGACACCACACCACGCGTCTCTCTTCGCCTCCCTCGGGACTCGCCTCGTACAGGAACTCACCGCCATTCTGGCGCGAATCGCCTCCCTTCAGCGCCAACCCACTGGGAAGCTGCTTCAGCGTCTTCCAGAACGACTCGGCCACAATCTGCTTCATGCTCTTCTGGATATACTCGGGCTTCTCGCCGAGAGCTAGCGAAGAGACCAGCCCCAGTTGTTTGTAGAGCTTGCGGGAGGGGTCCGCGTAGATGGGAAACTGACAGCCTGTCTCCTTGGCGTAGATGTCGATCAGACCCGGGTCCCCGCACCCCACCACTACCACAGAGGCAGAAGTGCTTAGCTGGGATAGAAGCTCTGGGGTGATGGTCTTGGAGAGGACCTCGATGTATTCCTTGCAGCTCTGCGGGTTGAGTTAGCATCCGCTCGCTGCGTTAGAAGCTGGGAGAAAGCAAGGCACACTCCACAGAAGAAATGACGGATGAAGACGACGAGAGTGCGGGGGGCAGCTTCTGCACCGCTGTAGAGGGATGAGTATTGGTGTGGCTGTCCTTCACGATCGAGGACGGTGTAACTGGCGACTTTGGCTTGGATCTCCGCGGAGGGGGGCTCGTCGCCGGCTAACTTGGCAGGTTCATTGTCTGTGGTAGGAGCGGGGGTGCTGGCATCGGAGGCCATGAAATTCTTGGAGAGCTCGGACTCGTCGACAATGTCTGCCATAGTGTCTGTTTGATGTGGAATGTGGATGGATGCATATTGCATGTGAGATGGCGTCGACTTGTTCGACCTGTGGTAGACAAAGAACAGTCATCTGACCTACCCCACCCCCGCTTGCATACTTACATACTTGCATAAGGCTGTCCGGTCATGTCAGGTGCGACTCTGAATCTTAGCTTAGGTGACTCGGATTCCCCCTGGTTAACGCGAGATGTATCTGTGTAGTGTTAAGAAGTGGAAGGAAAGATCCAGGTTTGTCGCGATTCACATCTTCATGCCTCAACACCAGGGTGTCAGCCATATGCAAAGTCTTAGTCATAAGGTGCTGTAGTATAGCTGGACACATATATCCTTGCCACTTGCCACTCCCACGGGTATAAACAACAAGCATCACCCAGTTATGCTGGCTTGTTCGTCGTCCACAGCATTCACAGCAGATGATCTTTAGCATGCCTTCTGTCTGCTCCATCACTCCGAAAGCTAGGCGAATTATTGTCGGTCTGCCCAGAGAATCTGCCCAGAGAATGTACCCGAGGCATCTTCCCCCATTTAACTCTTACTTGTCGTGAGGACTTGCCCTCGCTTACCCTCAGTATATATATTGGAAAAGCTGACCGGTACGTGTTCTCTCACAACCTCGAGTGACCTTGAAGGTGCGTCTCTCAATTCAAGGGTCACCCACTATCCCGCACCGTACCGAAACCGTCGTATGAACGGAAGATCTAGACCCCGGGCATAAGGCAAGAAAAGGTCCAGCAAAAGTATATCTGAGAAAATCTCCTGTTTTCAGCATGGGATGCTGCCAAAAACGTGGATGGGAGGCTTGTTTCAGAGTGTGGGCCAATGCTTAATCTGAAACCCGAGCAAATTAAGGTGCTGCCTCTTCAAAAAAGCCCTCGTGTCCGCGTCCTCTATAAAGCCATCCAGCTCCGTGTCTCCTCAAGTTGATGATGCGATTCTACTTTCTCTTCTCATCCCTGTGGTAATCTCATTCCTTTCATTGAAGGCACTGGTGGCCTCGACCGTTCTTTACATACTTTCTTCTTCATCCTATCAATACTCCAGTACATTCTTTATCACATCCGCTTCAACTTCAAAATGCAAGTCCTCAGCACTCTCGCGCTCCTGCCCGCCTTGGCACTGGGCGCCGTCCTGCCTGCTGCTCTTCAGAGCGGCACCAAGGTGGCCAAACGCGACTCGTGGGGAGGCAGCGTGTCGCTGGGTCCCACCAAGTCCGACATCATCAATGCGGTGACCACCCTCATCCCCGGCACGGCCCCTGCCACCCAGAACGGCGAGCTCTTCCTCTGGCCTGGTATGAGCAACGGCACTGGAGATCTCATCCAGACCACCATGGAGAGCTGGCCCAGCAACGCCTGGTGCGGTGCCACTACGGGCCAATGGTGTGTGCGCGCCAGTATCTTCGGTTCCTTCGGCCAGCTCGATGGCACTGGCTCCGCTGTCAGCGGTGACGACCACGTTCGCATCGAGTACAACCTGCTTGCCGACGATAACACCTGGGTGCAGACGGTCACCAATGCCTTGACTGGTGCCGCGCTGTCGAACTACTCCTACGCGTCGGGTCCTTACATGACGGGGTGAGTTGCCTCCATTCAATCTTTCTAGAGCCAGTGCTCCCGGATGCTGATTTTGCTGCACAGTTATGGAACAGGCACCGAGTGCGACTCCGACTGCACGGGCACGGTGGCTGCCCAGGTGTACCTCAACACCACCATCACCCTCCGTGAGGCCGACACCACCTTTGGCGACACTATCGCGACTGGCGCCGGCGCCACCTACACCGGCCTGAGCTCGAGCGAGGGTGGTAAGGTCTGGACTATTGCGACCATCAACATCCCCGCCATGGGATCGGAGACGGCCGTCGCCTCATCCACCTCTGCCGCCACGGCCCACTCGACCCCCGTCGAGACTGCTGTCGCCGTTGTGGACGAGTCCAACACCGTTGCCACGTCTGTCGCGACTTCTGATGCCTCTGCCTCTGCCTCTGCCGCTTTCGGCGATGACGCGAATGCTGCTCCCTCCGCCTCGCCCTCTGGACAGCGCTCCGGCCATGGGCTCGGTGGTGTCCCCAAGCCCAGTGAGAGTGTAGGCGCTGCTCCTTCCGGTGCCTTTAGTCAGGGCTTCGGCTCTGATTCTCGTCCTTCCGGTGCTGCTCCTTCCGGTGCTGCTCCTTCCGGTGCTGCTCCTTCCGGTGCTGCGCCTTCCGGACAGCACACCAAGCACCACGGCCACGAGGGCCACCACACCAAGCACCATGGTCACCAGGGCTCCGGTCATGGCCGCGGCGGACACTCGAAAACCGCTTCTCAGCCGGCTGCCGCGCCTGCTGCCACGTCTGCTGGCGCTGCTCCCTCGGGCTTTGTCTCCAACCAGAGCGGAAAGAGCCCCAAGGCTGAATCCGGCAAGCAGGGAAACTTCTAAGCGCAGTATTGACCGACACTCAGGGT
Source organism: Aspergillus fijiensis CBS 313.89 (assembly GCF_003184825.1). Taxonomy (NCBI): domain Eukaryota; kingdom Fungi; phylum Ascomycota; class Eurotiomycetes; order Eurotiales; family Aspergillaceae; genus Aspergillus; species Aspergillus fijiensis. Next base: position 713,248 of record NW_024468987.1, read on the forward strand.
GGTGATCGAGAGTAGTGAAGCAGCTATGTATATGTACCTCAAATATAGTCAATATTCTTTCGCCCCAAACATGGGTTTCGCGGACCATACCCCGTAGCTTATTCTAGCGACCCGTCCCTTAGATTCATGAGTAACCACGCGGAAGTAATAGTCAGCCGTTATAAGATCAAGTCACAGACGGCATTCCAGGCTAGCTATGAAACAGTTCTCAAGCACCACGACCACGCCCCTAAAGCCGTGGGACAAGGCTGGCACGGACCAGAGCTGCTTTTGCGGTTGTCTTCACCGGTACTGGCACTGTCCCGCGATGGAAATAAAAATAGGGGCACAGAGGCACATCCTAGAGCTTGGTTGACTGACTCAAGCTCATCGGCCCGTCGTCAACTCTGAGAGACATTCGTCAGCCTGACACTGGAGTCAATCAGAATGCTTAGCACACTTCAATCGAGTGATTGGACCAGCGGGTGGGTTCGAACAGCGGCGGTGTTTCAGATAAGGATTGTCTCGGCCGATGCCCGAACTTCACTCACTCATCAGGCTTGGCAGGTGGTCCTTAGTCTTCTTGCGGTCAAGGATCTGCGGCTTAGGAGCGAGCAGGTAGCTTGAGTGACTTTCGTTGTCTATGTGTGGCTCCAGGGGGGCTGTCAACATTGACTGTCTGTCCCCATATCTGGAGTTTGTCCCGCCCTGCCCTAAATTAAGTCTAATGTCCGACCCGTGAAGGGAGTCGGACCCCATGATCAGTTGATTTAACTCAAGCCATGGCCAGATTGCTGGCCCTCCTACTGGGTCTATTCTCTCGCGAGCTGATCGTGCGGAGAGATAAGATGAGCACCGACACAGTTTGTAATTATGCTGTACGACCACGACCAGGATAGCCATGCGGGCCACAACCATACCCTCGGTGCTGGGGCAAAGAAGATGCCCTCCGGGACGGATTACGGGCCGGAGCTGCTGATCAGTGTGTGGACGATGATGGCCTTTTCAATCCTCGTTGTCGCCTCCCGTACGGCAAGTAACTACAAGTTCGGGAACCTGCAACTCAGTGATGCGATTATACTGCTGGCTCTGGTACGCTATTGTCCGCCACCTTCTCAGTTTGTCACTAATGAAGCCAGGCTTTACTCTTGGTTGCAGCAGTGCTGTTCAACCTCGCGGTCAACCACGGGTACGGCAACACCACCAGCTCCCCCGGTCACCACAGTATGGTCGCAGGCTTCCGGTACTCGACCATCGGCTACGCGATTGTCATTCTCGCCGCGACCGCCGGTCGTCTCGCCATGATCATGTACATGATGGCGTTGCTGGCGGCACGGACGTGGGACCGCATGGTCCTGTGGGCTCTCGTGCCCCTGCAGGTGGTTGTCAATGTGGTCAGTGTGGTTTTGTTATTCGCACAATGCTCGCGTGTCGTGGAGGTGTTTCAGCCTGGCGCTCAGAAACATTGCATGTCGCTGGATGTTCAGATCGATTATGGATATTTTCAGGGTGGTGAGTTCGTCCCCTTCCATCCAGCACTTCACCAACAAAGGAACCCGCGACTAACCCCCATGGGAGGGTAGCATTCAACTCCGCTAGCGACCTCTTTCTCGCCCTCTTCCCCATCTACATTTTCTGGTGGTTCAACTGGACGCTGCGTGTCAAACTGGTGCTCATCTCCCTGCTTAGCCTGGGGGTCGTGTAAGCCCTACCTCACCTCCTACCTCTGCCTCCAAGCCCTTTTTCTCAGAGACTAACCCAAGTCTCAAGAGCAATGGCTGCCTCCCTCATCAAGACCCTGGAATATCCCACGATTCTCAAATCGACCAACCCGCGCATCAACCGCGTCCCCCTCCTCCGCTGGATGTTCATCGAGGCCGGCATCGTCCTCATCACCGCCTCCGTTCCGTGCATCCGGCCCCTCGTCCTCCACTGGATACGGAAGTACATCCGGAAGAAACAGACGCAACATCACCAGATGGATGGGGGACCCACTCCCAATCAATCCACCGAGAACTTTGCGGCGGACTGGAAGGCCCGGTGGATCATGCCGTACGTGCGGCAGCAGGGGCACGGGCAGGCGTCGTGCTCGTCGGAGGAGCACGAGCGGCAGATTCTGGCGAACATCACGACGCAGATCTTCGCGGGGGATCGCGAGTTTCTGGATCGGCATGTGGGGGGGATTGTGAGGAAGGTTGAGGTGGTGGTGGTTGCGGATGAGATTCCGTTGACGACCACGAGAGATAGCGGAGTGTAATCATGGTCGTGTGCATGTTGTACAGGAGGTTAAATGGTTGCTGTCGCTGTATTACTGTAGATGTATGATATGCACGAGAATGATGGCCAACATGAGGCAATTGATTATGCTAGCGAATGCGGACTAGTCTCGCTGCCTGACTGACACCACTTTGCTAAGGCCACAATAGCTCCCCCGGTCGGAAATAACCGCCGACTCCGACACACAACAACACAACACAGCACAGCCATCATCAACCAACACTACCACAACAACAACAACAACAACAACAACAACCTCATCAACTCAACCACCACCACCACCACCACTTACCAAGTGAAGCTCTCCTCGATATAATCCACCACCGTCCCTCTCTCCAGCACCGCCCGACACGCCCTCCGCACCTCATCGCTCAACCCCCCATTCCCACAACACATCACCCCCATCGCCCCGACCTGGCCCGCCGCCTCCATCCCCACCATCGTCTGCACGTCCGGCCGCCCAGCGAACATCTCCACTGTCGCGCTGGGGCTTTTGATCTCCCTGGGGCTCCGCGGCCGCGTCACGAACACCTTCACCCGCAGCACCGCCCTCCGGTCCTCCATCGCCAGCACCTCCGTCATCCACGGTCGGATCCACTCCAGGTGCTCGGGGGACTGCACCACCCACACAAGCGTGATCCGTCGGGCGGAGACAGTGCCGGATGTGTAGCCTTTCAGAAGGTGCGGGATGAAGGGGAGACAGTGGGTGATGCCTACTCCGCCGGCGATCAGCAGGACGGTGCCGTAGGAGTCGAGCGTGTGCAGGTTGCCGTATGGACCTTCTACCAGGGCGGATAGTCGGAGGGGAGGGGTGGTCTGCGGCTCGAGGAAGGAGGGGCTTGTTGCCATGGGGTCGTCGCTGTAGGACAAGGTGTTGCGGTGGGAGTGTTGGTGGGTGAGGGCTGTCTTGAATAATTTGTCGGTGAAGCCCGTGCGGCGTCGGATCAGCAGGGAGATGCTTTGCGATGTTGTATCGTGGGAGAGGTGATCGCTCGAGGCCTTCTCGGTGAGTGATCTTGCTGCTGCGCTTGTGTCTCCTGCCCAGGCTACGGAGAAAGGGTGCGAGGTCCAGCCTCCGACAGAAGGGACACAAAGGAAGAGATACTGGCCTGGCGAGAAACGCCACGGTCGCGCCACGTGTAGGGTAATCCGCATTGTGTCGCCGGGGAGAACCTCGACGCAGGCCGTGGTGCGAGCCCCACTTCGGAAGTTCCGGTGCAAAAGGATCAGGAAGCGGGCTAGACGCTGCATTACAGGGTCACGGGGTTAGCCTGGGGACATAGATCTGGCTGTGGGATCCCGACCTCGCATGCCCAGAAGGCGATCGCTGCGTAGAGGTAGAACTTGCACGAGTAGCGGTAGACGTGATGCCACACAAATCCCAGCGCAATGCAGGCCAGTGCAATGTGGAGGTGCAGGAAGGTCTCGTAGAAGGCGTGCCGGATCGGCGAGGGCGACTGGACGAGGATGATGAGGAGGGCCACCATGCACTGGAGGTGGAGGTCAATCACCATCGTATCAAAGCGAGATGATTGGCATCCGTTGCACTCACCATCAACCCATTGAACATGAAGGGCTTGCTAAGCGTTGCGAGCATCCCCTTCCATCCATCTGCTGTATATCAGACATCAATCCACCACACCGAAGAAGGGGCCATACAATCCTGCACCTTGGGCACCCCCCACGCCACCACATGCGCCAACGCCTCTAGCACGACAATTCGCCCCAGCCACCGATGCAGGAGGTTCCAGGTGTCGAACGAGACCCGCAGCAGCGCGACCAGCGGGTTGTTGCGCCCTGCCATGATGAACAACGGAAACAAATTTGCCGTCGCCATATATCCGGTCCGATTGCGGATCTGCATTGCAACGGTGGTCTCCTTCAAGCCAAAGGGGATGGTAATGGTACAAAGAATCACGTTCAGGGCGACAACGAAGGTAAGCAGCAGGGCGTGGAACCGACTGGGCAGTGTGCCCATATTGACCGCACGAGAAAGCTGCATTTCTCGGTTGTGCCGATTGCGCCAGAGGGGGGCGTAGAGGACATGCCGCTTGAGCCATGAGAGTCGCGGGTCAGCGACCCGATGGAACTTTTGGGATGGGTCGGTGAAAGTCGCCAGTCGCCGGAGATGGGCAGTGAGCTGCTGCGTGGTCTGCCAGATGAAGATGATTGCAATCAAGGATGCAAATGTCCACAGGGAGACGTAGCAGAGCTCGTCGTTGAGGAACGCGTACCACATGCTGTCCGCCATGACGGCCGAACGTACAAAAGAAAGACAAGAGCCTGCTTGGGGCTGGCTGAGAAGAACGAGATCAGGGTTGCGGTCCAGCCACAGCCCTTGAAAAACAAGAATGGCCCCGAGAGGAGGATCAAAAGGATGGAGAAACGGTCAAAGGAGTGAATGAGAACGAAAAATGCTTGCCGCAGAGACAGGAGATCGGAGCTCAGGGCAGAGATAAAGGTGCGGTCGGGGTCGCTAATGTATGGCCTTTTCACCGTACATTCCCTCTGAATCATGCTGCCTGTCGCAAGCGCCCACTGGGAAGTTCATCACACTCTTCTCGAGTTTATAGTGGAGCTATCATCTCTTGGAAACTGCCCTATCTCCAGCAATGGCTGCAAATGCCTCCGTTCCATTGGGCGTTAACCGCCCAGCAACGAGTGGGTCACCACCAAGCTTGTTTCAGGGATATGACAGCCCCATCAACCAGGACGTAGGGCTGAAGGCCAGCCACGACTCACAGGCTTGGAAAGGCTTAGTTGGCGGTGCGAGGATGAATCAGGACTGATGCAGTGGTCCAGCAATTAATCTATTCGCCCCTGGAGAGCATATCGTTGTCTCATATCATACAGAACAGAACAGCACAGCACAGCACAGCACCTCAACCGAAGCAATACCCCAGTCCATCGAGCAGATCCCTCGCAACCACATCTATGCCTCCCGAATGGGAATCCTCCCGCCCAAAGCCCAAGAACACCGCATCGTCGATGTATCCATGGTAGCGCTGGCCCGCCTGTTTCCAGCTGATGGAGGTCACATACAACATCTCCGACTGCTGTTGGTCCTCCTCGACCCCCACACTCGCGGACCCCCTCCCGTGGATCCAGAGTGGCTTGGTGGAAACCCCAAACATCTCGAACGGCGCCCGCTGGCGGAACAGCATGACGTAGGGCTCATACACACTGTGGAAGGCCACGTACTTCTTGTGCTGGAAGATCATGAAAACAAACGTGTTATCCTCGCTAGGCTGGCAGCTGGGATCTGCGCGTTCGCACAGCGTGATCGCCAGGGAGTTCGTCGCCTGGTGGATGGACTCGTGGTCCGGGTCTGTGAGGAGGGGCAAGTGCCTCTGCAGGCAGGGCTCATCGATGGGGGCGGCATTGGCTGCCAGATCGGGACCGACGGAGCCATCGGCGATACTCAGCAGCTGCGAGAAGGCCCGCGTGGGCGCCACATCGTAATGCACGTATGCCGTCCCGTGCATGTCCCAGAACAGGAACCAGTTCTTCTCGATCGCAGAGTACCCCGTCAGGAGGGGTCGCTGGAGCTCGACCGGGTGTCGATACGTTGGGGTCTGAATCAGCTCCTCGCCCGGCCAGTCAACCAGCACGCGGAAGTCCAACGCCCACTGTCCAAAACACGTATGCTGCGAGTTCGACCCATACACCGCATACGGTCGGTCGGGCCCGTAGAAGATCCGCGCATCGTGCGGCCCCAGGCTCACCGAGAGAAATTCCAGCTCGCCATTGCAGCGCGTCTCGTCAGCGGCGGTCGCAGCGATGGGAAGGATGAGAGGCTGGTCAACGCAGCGTAGCGTGCGACCTTGGTCCTGGAAGGCTGCGGTACAGACCAGCTCGGCACTCCAGACGGAGAGGGGCTCGGTCTGCGAGCGATTGCGCGCGAGTTGCGCGGTGATAATCCATTTGTCTTGCAGTACGGGATGGGGGATGATGCTGGGGTTGAAGCCATCTCGTTCACCAAAGTCAACGTGGAAATATTTCTGGTTGGGGGTCGATGCGGAAAAGACTTGGTGATGAGTGTCTGAAAGATGCGAAAGGTCGATATTATTGTGCTGAGTGGTTTCCTCCAGGCCAGTGGCTGACGGGGCTGCGACCCCCCTGTACAGGTAGTAGAAGGTGAGGAGCAGTCCCATGAGGAGCCCGGCAAGGGGCACCAGGCGCATTAGCCGGGCAGACATTGCTTGCTGAACTTGGGCTGGACTTGTCCGACCTGAGCAAAGAAGAATGAGAAGAATAGGAGGGAAACCAGACAGCCCAGACTGAGCAAGGGAGGGGGGGAGGGGGAGGGGAGGAGTGGTCTGGCTCGTGTGGGAGTGAGATAAATTAGGGTTGCAGCCAGAAGGAATGAAGGCAGAGGGGCATTCAACAAGTAGCGGGAGGCCTGAGCTGCAACTTTTCCCCCTTTAGGCTTGGGCGGCCCGGCCCTGAATGGGATTCAATCAATCACTCACTCAATTCATCAAATCATTGCATGAATTAATCTGACGGCGGAGCTCTTCCCCGCTTTTCAACTCGGGCTTCATGCGAAGTGATCAGCACGCCGTCTACGCCGTCGACGCCATCGATAGTCGAGCATGTGAAATTACCTACTCCGTAGGTGATTGCCAGGGTCCGGGGAAAGAAGAAGTAAGACCGAGAGGATTCCCCCCACTCTTCACTACGCATCAGTCTTCTCTCCTCCTGTCATTTTCTTCCCCTCTCCGGCTGCTTGCTGGACTATCGGTAATAGCGCCATTCCTGGCCCGCGGTTGGTCTCCGATTCCGGAAATGAGCCTACAAACTAGCACGCAACCCAAGAAGCAAAACCACGCACTAAGATTCCTGTCTGGCTATCGATCGCTGCTTGCTACTCTAGACTAACACTTAGACTAAGACTAAGACTAGGCGTCATTTCCCAGCGTTCGTCGGTACAGCCACTGCGCTACTCGCACGCTCGGCTCGTCAATCCAGCGGGTGACTATCTCTGCCAACCACAGTGTCACCGGCAGCAGGATCAGCTGCGGTGCAAGGAAGCTCACCTCCAACCCCAGGGGCCCGACGCGCGGCAACGGCAGTCGGTTAATCCAGCCAGGGCAGTTCGATGCATGTGAATCGCGCGCCCATCCGACCGCGGCGTACAGCCGATCCCCCAGCACCCACAGCACGGGGCCATGGACGAGGTAGAAGGCAAACGACACCCGTCCGAGGTACTGATTGAAGGGGGTCTCGAAGAATCGCTTCAACCACGGCATGCGTGGCAGCGAGGCAACCAGAAAGGTCGCTGCCCAGAAGAGGTAGAACCACTTGTAGTCGAAGACCGCCTGAGGCTTCAACAGGGACAGGTAGTACCACCCGGGGGACTCGCGGAGGATCTGCACCTCGAAGCTCCGCGAGGGGACTCCCCCAAGATACATGCTGATCGCGAGCAGAACAGGAAAGATCCCCTCGCGGTACGGCTCCAGCATGACGAAGCAGTCGGGCAGCTGGTCCCGCGCCGCGAGCTGATCCAGATCGCACAGGAGCATGCCCGACATGAACAATGCTCCGAACCAGCCATCTGCAATGTAAAGAAAATAGAAGACCAGGCCGGCCTCGCAGGCTAACCGCATGGATCGGCGACAGCGGGAGAAGGCCAACAGCGCCGTGTAGACGATGATCGATCCGCGGAATTCCACCGGGATGGACCACGAGTGGAAATTGTAGGTGAACCACGGCTCACCTCCGCCCCGGAAGATGAAGCTGAAGTTCTTGAACTCGGCGTACCAGTTCCAGAGCTCGGCGCCATAGCTGCCTTGCAGTTCGGGCACCGTCTTCACGTGGAAGACGTGCAGGAAAGTCATGTAAATGAAGGTCGTGGCAATAACGGGCAGGAAGAGGCGCAACCAGCGACGGAACAAAGCTGACGCGAGATTGTCGCTCAGCGCGACACGCTCCCCTGCGTTGATCAACGCCAGCGGTTTCGCCGACAGAACATAGCCAGAGAGCACGAAGAAGACGCTGACTGCGAAATGTCCGCCCGAGAAAAAGTTGCGAATCCCCGGGAAGGCGACCAGGTAGCGCTGGTTCTCATATCCGTACGCGTTCTCGAAGATGCGCTCCGCTCCAATCCCGTCGTGGGCCCAAAGTTCATGATGGCCCCAGTACACCAGTAGAGCGGCAAATCCGCGCAGACCGTCTAGGTAGGCTGTTCGTCGAGGTCGAGGAGCAGAGGTCGGCAATTTTTCATGATCCGGGCCATGGTCTGATCGGGATAGAAATTCCGGGCACAGCCTCTCCATCCAGCGAGACTTAGGGATGGGCGGCGGTTCCAGTAGGGAAGACTTCCACTCGCCGTCTTCCAAGGACTTTTCGTGCATTGGAGAAAGTAAGAGCGCTGGCATGATGGCCAGAATAGCTTCTGAGGTCGTCGAGCTGGCTGCGATGCAGTGGTCTGGTGGTGCGGTGCGATATATGAGGGCTTCCCGTCACCCCCGCCGCAAAAACAACCGAACTCCGACTAAGCGGAGCGATCGACCGGGGGGGGAGGGGGGGGGGGGGGGTGAACAGGTTGAGGGTCTTCCAAGATTAGTCTCCTCGCTGACAATCTGCCCTGGTCGTGTGAAAACCACATGTCTCGGAGCCATTTCCCCTTCCAGGCCGCCGTCAGTAAGCCACCCGAGGCTTTTACCCCCAAGAACCTCCGAATGGTTTGAATACGATCATCCTGGGTCCATCAGTGCTACGCCAATCGATTAGCTCCATGGCTGGCTCAGTTGGGTCCCATTGAGGACCCTAGCGCAGCTAAGAGAGCTTAGCGACTGCAATTGACGCATATGAAGCATTCTCGTCACCGTGCGGTTTCCCCTCATAAACGTCCAGACCATCAGCCCACGCCCTTTCTGCCCCCTGAGCACCACCACTTTTCACTCACTTCTCCTCGTTGCCTGTGTCTCTGCTCGTCTCGCTCGACAGAATGCAGGCAAACACCCCTCTGTCTGGCGTCTTCCTGCCACGCCACCTCCGTCGAGTAGCCCCTGTTTTCTTCTCTGCCTTCGTGCTGGTCTTCTACCTCTCCCTCACCGGGACCTTTGGCGAGGTCAATGGCAGCCTCTCCGGGCCCACCGCGCGCTATAAGCAGTTTCCCCGGAAGATCTGGCAATCGTGGAAAGTCAACCCTCTGGCTTTCGAGCCACGAGATCTCCTGGTTGCTCGAAGCTGGCCGGAGAAGAATCCCCGCCATCGGTACGAGGTGCTGACCGACGAGAATGACCTCTACTATGTCGAAACCCATTATGGGCCGGAAGGGTTGAACCGACCGGACATTGTCGAAGTCTACCGGTCGCTGAACGCGCGCATCATCAAGGCCGATCTTCTGCGATACTTGATTATGTATGTTGATGGGGGAATCTGGGCGGACATTGACGTGGAAGCCCTCCGCCCGCTGGACCGATTTATCCCCGAGCGATTTACTGAGGACGAGATGGATCTGGTCATCGGGGTGGAGATTGACGAGCCCGAGTTCAACGACCATGCAATCTTGGGCCAGAAATCGCAGTCCTTCTGCCAATGGACTTTCATGAGCAAGCCCCGCCACCCGGTGATGATGCGGCTGGTTGACAACATTCTGGCTTGGTTACATGAGCTGTCGGTTCAGCAAGGTAAACCCATCGGCGAGCTGGAGCTGGACTTTGACGACGTGATCAGCGGCACGGGACCCTCCGCATTCACCTCGGCCGTGCTGGCAGAGATGAGCATCCGACTAGGCCACGAAGTGAGCTGGAACACTTTCCACAATATCCCCGAATCCAAGCTCGTGGGGGGGATCCTGGTCCTGACCGTCGAGGCCTTCGCCGCCGGCCAGGGCCATTCCGACTCGGGCAACCACAACGCCCGAACGGCCCTCGTCAAACATCATTATCATGCCTCCAACTGGCCCTCGAACCACCCTCGCTTCAGCCATCCAGTGTACGGAGAGGTGGAGAAGTGCAATTGGAACAAGGAGTGTGTGCGCGCGTGGGACGAGAACACCGCCGCCTTTGCCGCACTTCCGCCCGATGAGCAGGAACGCCAGATTGCCCTTAAGCAGGCCAACGATGCGGCGGAGGCAGAATTACAACTGAACCTCGGCATGGACCTGGGGCTGGATCTGGGATTGAATCTCGGTCAATAACATCATGCGAAAAGGGCTTGAAATGGATTGCGGTGGCGTCTTGGCATGTTGGCGTTTTGTTTGTAATGGCTTGCTACAGAGTAGCTAATGTAGCTTCATGAAATCACCTTCTTGGTTCACTCTAACACAAAGTTCATGAACCCGTCTCGGGAGTAACGATGGATGATAATTGTTGGTGAGTTTTGCGGCACACCGGGAATGTGGCCCGGATGGGTGAAGATATATAGTTGCTGGCCGATCGATAAGCTAGCAGAGCATGGATGTCCGAAGGAGAAAGACATAGTACAGACCCTCCTGCGATGTAGATGAGTGATCATCATGAACGTCATAGGTCTGCAGACACGGTACGAGGAATTCAAGAGATGAGGCTAGGTTATCTCCTACTCCGGTGAGGTCATCGAGACCACGACGCGAATAGTATGACACGTGATCGAACGTGATCAAAGCGCACAGTTACTTGCTGCGAGCCAAGGGCCGGAAAACACGGCAAATAAAAAGTGGATATGATGACTCTATAATCCTGGGTATATAAAAGATTTAGAAAAGAATGCTCGCGGGAACGCTCCACTAAGCCGCAAAAATCATCAAGCCCGTCCCTAATAGCATCAGTCCATCTTCTGTCCGACGAGTTTCCTCAGCACCGTGACTTCCGCTTCCCATTTGGCGAGCTGTAATCGCAGATCGTCACGCTCGCGAGTCACTCGACCCAGCCGAGACTCCAGGTCGGTGACATGCTCGACTTGTCGCTGGCGTAACCTCCGCGAAGCCATCTTGTTGCGCCGCCGTTTCTCCTGGATGCGCTCCTCCTCTGAGTCTTGAGACGAGAGGTTGTCGCTCCCCGTGGACTCTTCTGTGAATGAATGCGACCGTGCTCGCTTGGTCCCTCGTCGAGGGGGTGTGGTGGTCGTCGATTGGGAGGGTCCGGCTGTGGCTGCCGGAACGGAGGTCTGAGGCAGGGGCGAGCGATGGCCAAGGTCGTGGATGGGATAGGATTCAGGCGATAGGAAGGAATTATGGCTGCTCATCGGGGAGGCCGACCGACTTAGCGTGGCGTCGATCGTTCTGGTGTTCGAGATTTGTCCTTCAAAGGGGGGATGTGGCATGAGGGAGACAGTAGGGATCGAGTCGAGATCCGCATAACACGAGGGTGGAAATAACCTGGGATCAATGTCCAAGAGATCGACCATCTCTGGATCCCACGACAAAAACTCCGAGTATGAGGTCATGAGGCTGTACGGGAGCGATCGAGAGATAGAGGATGCGAGCAGGGTCATGTCTCAACCGCTGGGTGCAAGCTGTGCAAGCTGTGCAAGCTGTGCAAGCTGTGCAAGATGTGCAAGATGTGCGAGGTAGAAGAGATGCGATGATTCGGGTTTCTTGAAAGTCATGATGAGCAACGATCCGGATGAACTAGTTATATATAAGGATAAGTAAGGTATGAGAGGGAGGGAGGGACTGTCTGTCTGGAGGGCATTCAATGGAATGACGATGATGGAGGAGGTGGAGGACAAAGTAGACAACTTGGAAACGGGACAAACGGGACAAACTGAGGTAAATCCGGCACTAGACGCCAAAATGTCCGGCGCTAGACGGAAAGGGGTTAGATTCCGCGGATGGGGCGGTGGATAGATGGCTGAGTCAGCCGCCGTCCGCCAAAATATCCCCGCGTCTTAGCGCGTCTTACACGGACTTATTCCTGGAGGTATTCATTCATTCCCCTCATTGCCTTCAAGGTGGCTACGTACACTACACTACACTGCACTGTAGATACACCATGGACGCTATACTTGGCAATGGAGACAATCCTCCCCTCCACCCCCCGTCGGTGAAAAAAAGAAAGCCGAGACCCAAACTCTCCTGTGTTCCTTGCCGTCGGAAAAAGTGTGCTAGTCCCAGCTCCAGCCCCTGCTGCCCCATCGGCTTCCCCACTGGACCCTCTTCCCTCTTTGACTCTCTGACTCTCCCGATCCCAGGTTGAAATGTAATCGCATCCACCCGTGTGACAACTGCATCAAACACCGCCGGGCTGAGATGTGCCACTTTGTGGGTCCCCAGGGGGTCTCGCCCGGGGATTCTCATGACATCCAGTACTATATTCACAAACTTGAGGCCCGTGTGCAGCAGTTGTCGAATGGGAACCCCTTGCTTCAGGCACAGCAACCACCGCAACCACCACAACAGCTCCCTGCAGACATTGCTTGGACCTCAGGCCTGCTGCCAGCAGAACCCCAGTCCCTGACTCATACAGCGGAACCTATTTGCGAACCCCAGGCAGAGTTCCCAGGCACTATCTTAATTGAAAAAGATGGTACAAGCTACCATAATCCAACGCATTGGCAAGCTGTGCTGGACGAGGTAAGCAGGGGCTCACCGACCATTGTACGAATCTCCTCATATTGACTGATCCCCTGGCCAGATTGCCGAGGTCAAGGAGTTCCTTCAGATGCACGGGAATACTTCTCCCGAGGAGGTGGAAGAGGAGGATGTAGTCCCGGCTGTTTCGGGTCCTGTACTGCTATTCGGAAACTCCATTTCCTCAACTATCTCGGAGCTCCTCGCCGCTTTGCCTGTTCGATCCATGGCAGACAGGTTGATATCGGCCTATTTGAATTCGAAGGAGTCTCCTCTGGGTGAGTATCATTCCAAAACGTAAGGTCGGATCTATCCTAACGCGTCTCAGTGCTTATACATACTCCAACATTCACCCGAGAGGTAAGCCACTGGAGACTGTCCCCCATTCCGACTCATGCATCCTAATCCGCGGCAAAGTATACTGCTTTCTGGAAGAACCCTCAGAGCGCATCCATTAGTTGGCTAGCCTATCTCTACACCATCCTCAGTGCGGCCGCTGGACTGCATCTGTTCACCACGGCTGGCAGGGCGGAGGGTCATTTTGCAGAAGCATTCGATGAGTATTTCCGCTTGGCGTCGCAATGTCTCACCATGGCGGAGTATACGAGACCGGGACGATACAAATTGGAGACTCTCATATTGAGTATATGTTGTGAGATTCTCAGAAGCACCGACACCCACGTCGGGCCATCTATCCTGCTGGGCGTGGCCACTCGCTTGGCTATTCATAGCGGCTACCATCGCGATCCTAAACATTATCGCGAGATCTCGGTGTTTGACGGCGAAATGCGACGTCGGGTTTGGATGTATCTCTGTCTCCTAGACCACTACATCTCGTGTCAGGCTGGCCTTCCCCCCACCACCGCGCAGGCGCAATCCGATACCCTGGAGCCGAGAAATCTAACAGATGACGATCTGGATCCTGCGGCCACGACCTTACCTGCTTCCAGGCCTTCGACCGAGAAAACTCTGATTCTTTTCCCGGTCGCTCTCAATCGGGTGATGTTTGCGGGAGCCGACATTGCCCGCAAAGTTTGCTCGGTCAAAGGAGTTCCCTACCAGGAGGTGCTTGAGCTGGATGCAAAGCTGCGAGGCCTACACGCCAACATCCCACCACCTTTGCGGTTTCGCTCGCCGAGCGAGTCTATCGCAGACCCCCCCACTACGATTATGGACCGATATAATATTGATCTCATGTATCAGAAGGCTCGCTCAGACCTTCATCGGCGATATCTTACCCAGCATCGTCTAAATCCCAAGTACGCATATTCGCGCCGGGAGTGCTTGGATGCGGCCAGAAGGGTCCTGCAACATCAGTCCGATATTTTCAACGAGAGTTCACCGGGTGGGCAATTAAACTATGCCTCCTTCTTCTTCTCGTCATGTGTGATTATGCATTTTCGCACAGCGGCAATGATTGTCTCACTAGAGATCTCCTGTCAATCGAGACACGACCTCCAGCAGAGCCTGTCACCCAATGCAAGGCAGGCCATATTGGTAGAACGACAGGAACTTTCCCATGAGCTCGAGCGATCCTACAACATTTGGAACTGCCTTCGCCATCAATCCAAGGAGGCATTAAAAACTGCAGAAGCCTTGCGGATCATGCTGAATGTGGCCAACACCCACCTACAACACGGCGCAACACCTGGCACGGATGCACCTTCCTTGGCCCCCGTGGATTATGGAGTGACCAACGCCTTTGCTGAACTCGACCTCATGCCTCCTCACTTCTCTTCGCCACCGAGCCAGAGTCAGAGTCCTCAGGGTACCCCATTCGATGTCGACCTGATGGATGCCACGTTCTATTTGGGACAGAATGTCGGGGCTCAACATGCTCAATTCAATCCTCCTACCGACGCTGCGGATTTCTTCGACCGCTACTGGGACAATTTGATGCTTCTAGGTGATGACCAATCTTTTGGGGAGATACCGACCGATCCGAACACTGGTTTTGGGTCGAGTCAATTCTAATCGCTGGTGATGGCCTTTGGCCCTTCATGAGTCTGTTTATTGCCGGACTCTGGGCTTATCTGACGGCAGGACTAGCGTGACTTCTGTTATGCCATCTTCCGAGGTCGTCACACAATATCGGCCATGAATTTATGCGACAAAACCGTCCGAGGATGCAGCCACCCTCGGCTCCTACGCAGTGTGTGAGCCAATACAATAACTCATACACCAAGGCAGTACCCTACGATGGTCAGTTTTATTAGCTATGATGACAACTGTTCATTACAGAACATTAACTGCTTTCTACGGAGAGCGACACAATTATCAACTCCGGTGGGGTTTTAATTCTCACTGCGCCGGCAATTATCCTGCGCGTTCTCGTGTCATTCGGTATACTCTTATCTAATAGTAATCTGGGGAATACGACTTCGCGCGAAGTCGCGAGGTGTCGAATCCGCTTCTCCCTTTAGGGATGGTCTCGGGCCTCCATTTCTTCTTCAGCCGATGGAACCAACTGTCAATAGTTGCGGCTTCGTACTTCACATCCAGAATATTCTGGCCGTGGGCCGTGCAACGAGCGTACTTGTGCTTCTCCGGCTTATACCGGAGAAGAGTGATAGCGTTATGCCAAATCACCCCACAGGCGAAGGGACTGCCGTAGGGAAGTGAGGCGAGCATGTGGTCGGAGTGGTGATTGATCCGATCGTCCAGCACCGTATTGTCGTGGTCCATATGGTCGGCGTCCCAGCCACACTCGCCCAGCACGAGGGCCAGGAACTTGTGGTCGATGTCCTTCTCGGGGATCTGCAGGTGGACCGTGATCGAGTGGAAGGCTACGCCGAGTCCGTCGCTGCTCAAAACGCCGCTGACCTCGTACCCTTCTTCTCTCGGGAACCAATGCAGCAGCCGCATGTGCCAGGCTAGGATTTCATCAGGCATGGATAGGACGTTGGACGCCATTGTGATGTAAGTCATTAACGGTTTTTGGGGGTAGCGTATTCGTGTCAACGCGAGTCGGTCGAAGCCGATGATGCTGGAACAAAAGTGAGATGACATACGTGGCTGGGGCTTAGGGGGACTTTATATAGTCTGTTTGTGCCTCGCTAGGGAAGACTTTTGATGATTGCTGGAAACCAACGCTGATGGGCCCCTTGTTCCTCTTCTTATCTCAGACAGCAGCTTGTGATCGTGGGTTGCTTTATCCTTGCATCGAGAGGAGTCAGATGCTGTGGATCTCCCCTTCCGTCTTTGTAAAGTCTATCCGTGCTCCATCCATTGAGATGTGATCAGAGTAAAGGTCCTTGGCTCGGAGCATTGGCACATGATTAAGGCGTACAAAGAATGGTGGGAACATCACTCCATCCAACACCACGACACACAAAGAAACGACAATGCCATTGTTACTCCCGACGTCAGCTCCAGCGGCAGCTTCGAACTCATTGTTCATCCACGGTATCGACTTAGACCATACATACAACGCAAGAACTAGACAGCTCGAGGTAATCAATCATGCCTCCTCTATCCCCAGAGGATATTGAACTTGGACCATTTGCTTGTCCGCACAGGCTCATCCTCTGCATCATCTCGCACTTCCTGGAGCGCTTGTTGAAGGGGGATCTCTTGTACGGGGATCAGTCTCGTCTTCTTCCAAAACTTGTATCCAAGGTAGAATGCCAACACAAGGGGGATATCCCTGCTACTGTTAGCTCCGATAGGCATACTCTCCCCAGCAAGACACTCACAAATAAGAAGACACGAACGATGCGGGATCCCAATTCCCCTTGGTGAACACGGTGAAGCCACCGGTGAAGAGAATGATGATGCACGACACGAGGGCAAACCACGAGCTATAGTCTGTTATGATTAAGAGCAGGTCAGCTACAACCACAATCATACTCATCATTGAAGGCGTCACTTACACGACCACCAGTTATGCCACGGTAGCGCCTCGGTCGCAATCCCCTGCGCTCGACATCCCTGGATCAAACGGATGTGGTTCAACGCGATGGTGATCCACGAGACCAATACTCCCGCCGACGTGAGGTCCAACAACCAGTTGAAGACCGTATATGCGCCGTTGGAGCAGCTCAAGTACGCCAGACACGAGACGGCGATCTGCAGCGCGGCGCACATGTATGGTACACCGTGACGCGTGGTCCGGAGAAAGACCTTGGGCGCGTGGCCCTTCAACGCGAGGCCATATAGTGTGCGCGTGCCCGACAGAATGCTCTGGTTTGACGAGGACCAGGCAGAGGTGAGGACGACCGCGTTGATGATCGATGGTACAACTTTGATGCCAGCATCGGCTGCAGCAATCACAAAGGGGCTGGTGGCTGCCGTACCGGAGTAATCGTTCAAGCGTGGGTCGGTGCTGGGAACCAGCATGCCCACGATCAGGACGGCAATGATATAGAAGATGGTAACGCGGGCAAAGACGCGCTTGCAGGCCCGGGGGATGTTGCGCCGCGGATTTTGCATCTCGGCCGCTGCCATGGTCAGACTTTCCACGCCGGAAAAGCTGTACACGGCTGTCGTCAGAACCGCCCAGAAGCCCAGAAAGCGGCCCCATGCCCCAGAGGCAAGGTATTCGGAGAAGGGACCAGGATCCTTCCAGTAATGAAACCCCAAACGAGGGGTGCCAGCCACGCCACCGAGGTCGATGACTAGCCCCATGATGACAATGCCGATGATGAGGAGAATTTTCAGAATGGCGAAGCAGAACTCGAGCTCACCGTAGACCCGGATGAAGAGCAGGGCTACCACGGCAGATAAAATGATCAGGATGGTCACCCAAATGGCCGTGTTCAGCTCCGTCCAGTACTGGATCAGCACGACGGCGGCCGAGATCTCGCTGGGCACCGACATGAAGCAGCCATAGACCACATTCCACCCGATCGCAAACCCCAGACCGGGGTCCACCAAGAGTTCAACATGTCGCACAAATGATCCGGTCACAGGCATCAAGGCCGAAACCTCCCCGAGTGCGATCTGGATCGCACAGACAATTACACCAACCAGCATGTACCCGAGCAGCGCACCCAGTGGTCCTCCAGAGGCAATTGAGCTGCCCAGTCCAAGAAAGAGCCCAGTTCCCTATCGATTCGAAGTTAGAAGGGCTATTTCTCTTTTTCTCCCGCAGGAGCTCTGCGAGGAAGATAGCGTAGCACTTACAATGGCACCCGCAATGGCAATCATCTGCGTATGCCGTTGTTCCAACCCACGGCGGAGATTTTGCGCCTCTTCATCCTGTACGATGCGCTCTCCGTCGCCCACCTTGCTCGTTTCCTCCGTTGGTGGTTGAAAGGAGATGTCTGGGCCTTTCGCCGGGTAGATCTCAGTCGCACGCATTTTGCGCTTATGGGTTGAGGGCAAGAAGGGAAGTGAAAAGGAGTGCAATGGAGCTGCAGCTGAAAGAGGGGGGACATTGCGCGGCCAGGCGAGCCAGGGCCGACTGAATATCTCTGGGATGTGGCCGGAATTAATTAATCCTAGGCCTATGATTGGACCTCCGGCCCGATTGTCTTAGTTGGTGCGAATGGCGACATCCGGGGGTGATTTTCACGATGAGCAGGCCAGCTGAGGATAAGATAAGAAAAAAAGTAAGGGATCCAGAGATCACGTGCACGCATCAACATCTGGACTCACAACTCCAGTCGGTCTATTTACATCAGTTCGTCAAGAAGCATTCTTAGCAAATCATATTGTTGTCATCAGGCACCAAAGACATGAATCAAAGGCATAAAAGTATATGACCAGGATAAGCAACATGGTAAGCACTGGTAGCCTAGTACTCATTCACCAGATGACTATAGCGGAGCCTGGTGGGTGAATACCTCACTTCTCCTGCACAGAGCAGTGCCCAGGTAGTAACACGATTTGTCTCCTTCTGCATCTTTTTCTTCCTTTCTTCTCCTCTTCTTCTTCTTCTCTTCGTCTTCTTCTCCATCCTTTCTCCCTTCTCCTCTTTCCTCCACGCCACTACTGATCCACCACTCACCCTTCTGATTGTCATCTCAAGACCTCCAGCCATGGCAATCATCGCCAACTACATCATCGATGCGACCGGCGAAGTCACGCTCGTCCTCCACGCTAAGCTGACTTCTTTTCCTGCTCCCGACAATGCCTCTCCCGACCTGCCTTCATCGACCGCGAATCCCGACCAGTCCCTCAAGGACATCGAAGCGCGTATCCAAGTCTCTGCCAAACACCTCCAGCTCGCCTCGCCAGTGTTCGACCGCCAGCTGACCGGCAGCTTCACTGAGGCCCATGATCTACAGCGCACTGGCAAGGTGGACATTACGGTGGAAGGCTGGGATTTGGAGGCGTTGCTGATCCTGTTGCGCATCATTCACGGGCGCAACAACCGAGTGCCCCACCTCGTTTCCCTATCGCTGTGTGCTCGCATCGCCGTGCTAGTTGACTACTATGCCTGCCAGGAGGCTGTCCAGGTGCACCTACGCCTTTGGAAGTCGCATCTCGAGACCCAAATTCCTACCGGCTACAATGCGACCGAGACCCTCGAATGGATCTGGGTGTCGTACTTCTTTGAAATGACCCGGGTGTTTGACCAGGTCACCCTCTTGGCAATCCGACATGGAGATCAATATATGGAGTCGAGTGAATTCCCGGTGAAAGCGAGTATCGTGGGTAAGTGGGCTATTTATCACATGCCGGCTTGAAGCAATGACACCAATACTGACATGCGACGTTGACCACAACAGACGCAATCAACGCCCACCGGGAGAAGTCCATTGACGGCGTGCTCAACCTCATTGCCCGATGGAGGGACGGGCTGCGTCAAGGCTTGTTCGGCTGCACTTTCGAATGTCGCTGCGTCGATCTGGGGGCCCTCGAACAAAGTCTCTTCGCGGCCAACCTGCATGATCCTCCCACCACTCCGTTCGCCGGTTGGAGCTTCGAGTCCCTCATCACTCACGTCAAGGCCTTTCTCACGCCGTCATCGCGCTGCAATCTCCTGAGCTATCTCGACCATGACAAATGCGATGCGATCCCGAAGATTGTCCAGGAGGTGGAGACACTCAGCTCGGAAATGCAGGGTTTGGATCTGACTAGCTACAAGTGAGAGCATAGGGACTCCGTGCGTCGGCGAGCTCATATTCTACAAGGATTCTGCCTGTCTTGACCGGTTGTTCTGCAAAGCGACCGTCTGCGAAATAGACAGGGAACAATTCTTTTTTTACCGCGGGGCTTGATGGATAGGATCTTATATGTCGTGCTATCTATGCTTCTGGAGCCTTAAAGTGCAAGATTATGCGATAATCGTCACCATAAAAGATATGAAGCTGGGAGTAGTTAACTAGATGCTATGAATAAAAGGAGCTGCACCGCCGATCAAGCCGTGGACTGGCACGTGATAACGAGCCCTTGCCCTGAGCCCTAAGCCCTGGCCCGGATTAGAGAAAGACAGTCAGTCACGTGCGTCGGTACTGGGCGGCTGGGGGGATGCCGAGACGCCGCTGGGCAATGCGACCCAAGAGTTCGACAGTGCTTGCCACTCACCAGCTGTCACACTTCAATGTAAGAGAAAGACCACCACTGTTAGGACATTCTACTGGGCTGTTGAGTCCCGTACACTCACCTGCGCCCCCTACCTGCTATGTAAATGACAGTCTTGGAGAAGGCTGCCGTTCGCCCGGAGTCGGAGTCAGGGAGTCAGGGGCAAACTCGAGAGACTCTGTTCGATGTATGCTCCAACCTTAGTACGGATGGGATTCGCTGCAATCCCAATTAGACTTCCGGATCTGCCTTTCTGCACGTATATCATTCCCAATCGACCAACCTGTCTAGGCGAAAGGAGATGTCGATCCACCCTACAAACCCCTCGCGCGGGGAGATAGTCCCTTTTCCCCAGATAGGTACCGCTCGAACGACAAGTTAAGTTGTTGATCAGGGCCCACAACTGATGGACGGGTCCAATTGAGGCTCCGTCCGCCCGAAGCATCTGGATGGATGAGTGCTCATAATTGAGAACACAGTGCAAGCTAGCGTTTCCCCGCACGACGACCACGAGGTGAAAGGAGGTTCCCAGTCTGAGAGATCTGGATCCCTTAGCGAGAATGAAACGAACTCAAACCTCGGTGTTCGCTTCCAAGTATAAGAGTAGCAAGTCCTTACCTTGGGGGCATTTCTTGCGATCTCCAAAGCCTTTCATCGCATAAGTCGAACATCATGCCTGATACTCCAACTAGCGACATTGAGGTGCCCCAAAGAGTCGATACTCACACCACTGCCTCCCACGAATTCGACAAGCAATTGGCTGAGTACGGGCCGTTAGCTCATGTGCCCACCGCGGGCACATACCTCCCTGCATTCGCAGGCGAGCTACAGCCTGGGCTGTACAAGCCAGTCAAAGCGCGCAAGATCGCGAATCCCGCCCCGCTAGGACTGGCTGGCTTTGCCCTGACCACCTTCGTCCTGGGATGTATCAACATGCAGACACGGGGGATCACTCAACCCAACATGGTAGTCCCGCTGGCTTTTGCTTACGGCGGCCTGGTGCAACTTCTCGCGGGAATGTGGTAGCTCGACGTCCATTCATCTGCTCTGCGTGCTGAACTCCAAGCTAACTATCAGGTACCAGGGAGATGGCCGCCGGCAATACCTTTGGCGCTACAGCCCTCTCCTCATACGGAGGGTTTTGGATCTCTTTGGCCATGATCTTCACCCCGGGGGGATTCGACATCGAAGGCCAGCTCAAGGCCGCGGACAATGGGTCTGTGGGCATGTTCTATGACTCGTTCGGGCTGTATCTAATGGTTTGTGTCTCCGTTCTCTTTGAGCGCCTGGCTTGCTGACTTGACTGACACTAGGGCTGGTTTATTTTCACCTTCCTACTCGTGACCTGCACGGTCAAGTCAACGGTCATATTTTTCTCCCTGTTTGCCTCCGTCGACCTTGCCGTGCTCCTCCTGGCAGTCGGCTACCTTCATCGCCCCAACGGCGCACCCTACACGCCTCTGCTCAAGGCGGGGGGATTATTTGCCCTACTCGGGGCGTTCTTGGCGTGGTATGTCTGTCTGGCGGGAATTGCCGACACGAGCAACAGCTTTTTCATCATCCCCGTCTGGCATTTTCCCTGGTCGGAGAGGGGGCGGGAGTCGAGGAGAAGGAAGTCTGAAGCCGTTTGAGGTAAAATTTCTCTCGTCATATTTTTTTTTTGTTTTCTTTCTGTTTTTTTCCATCACTGGGGCAAGGGATAAAGCTTGGGCTACTAGATGGATAGGCGAAATCGTTTGCCGCTACGTACCGCCTACCGCTTTCTCGGAAAGAAGGAAATCGCGGCTATCGAAGATCACGTACGGAATACTCGAGCAGCAGAAAACAGAGCCAAATCAGAAGGGAGACTCCCATCTAAACTTTGTAGTCGAATAGTTGAGGATAATATCGAGTGAGAAAGTCCCCGGCGTCTCCGAGACATCTGCCACACGGATCTGTCTTCTCCGCGGAATACGACCCCGCGCAGATACGCGTAGCTTGATTAAGCTAAGTAACTGCAGCAGCTCAGCGCCATGCAGCTCGCTACCTTCACCCAGCAGTTCAAGCCGACCCTGGTGGTAACTATAATTGGTCACTTAGTACATGACATCTCCGCATGCTGCATGAGCGAAGAGTGCTAAAAGTACCAAAGCAATGCAACGCAAACACTCACTGTCGAAATATTTAAAGGTGCGGTGCGGAGGGGGCGGGGGGATGTCACTCCAACATAAGATTCATACATAAGATCCCAGAGAACTGCCTTGCACCATGGGGTCCATCCACACAATGAAAGCGGTTGTTTACCATGGTCCTCACCGTCTTGCCATTGAAGAACGTCCAAAACCTTCGATTGAAGAGCCCACAGATGCCATTGTGAAGGTGACCTATACCACCATTTGCGGCACAGATCTCCACCTCCTCCAAAATGACATCCCATGCAAACCAGGCTGTATCCTAGGCCACGAGGGCGTCGGGGTTGTCGACTCGGTCGGTCCAAGCGTGACCAACCTCCAAGTCGGTCAAACTGTCCTGATCTCCTGTATCACCTCTTGCGGCCACTGTCGGTTTTGTCGGAGGGGGATGTCCTCCCAATGCACGTCTGGGGGGTGGATTTTGGGCAACCAGATCGATGGTACGCAGACAGAATACGTCCGGATTCCGCATGCCGCTTTCTCTCTCCACCAGCTTCCCCAGGGAATCGATCCCAAGGCATACGTGATGTTGTCGGATGTGTTTCCTACTGCATTTGAATGCGGTATAATTAACGGCGACATCACACCGGGCGCACGAGTCGCCATTCTCGGCGCAGGACCCATTGCGCTGACGGCACTGATGATCCTAAAACGAGGCTATGGGCTGCCTCGACAGGTTGTCATCATTAGTAGGGGCGAGTATCGACTGGAGCGGGCGAGAGAACTGGGCGCCGATCATGCCCTCACCACCCTGGACGGTCGAGAAAAGGCCCTCGAGGCCTGTCGGAGGTTGACGGATGGAGAGCTGTTCGACGTAGTGATCGAAGCCGCTGGAGCCAAGGAAACATTCGATCTCTCGCAGTATCTGGTCGCACCGGGTGGCACTATTGCGTCGCTTGGAGTGCATGGCAGCAGTTGTGCCTTCCATCTGGAGCACTTGTGGCATCGCAATATTTGTCCGTTCCTCCAAGTACTCTGCTTGAGGAAGGGTGAGCTAACAATGGATGTAGGCTTACGGACCAGCCTTGTGGACACAAGGACCACGCCCGAGTTACTGAAGATGGTCCAGGCTGGAATACTAACTCCGGACGCATTCCTCTCCCACAGTGAGCTTCCTGCCCGTCTGAGATGTTTCTGCGTTTGCTTAAAGCTAACAACTGCAGCATTTGCACTCGACGAAATTGAGCAAGCATATGAGGTATTTCGGGCGGCTTCGACACACCGCAGTATGAAGGTTCTACTGACATTGGGCCACGCTTGATCAATAACCATTGCCCGTTTCAGCTGCACAATTTGATGGATTGGATTACTTGCCTTGGATGTCCAGGCATCGAGCAACCGCTGATTTACCACTCTCTTTCAGCGATTCTTCATGTTAAATCATCCATTGGTGATCGCTGTTCTGGATTTGGAATGCCTTAAAAACCCATCATGCGTGCCTCTCATAAGATACCAATCACCCACCCAGCCAGATCATTTACATATAGTCGTCCGCATCTTGTTCCATATAAGACCTCCCTCTCTACTCTTCCTTCTTGTCACCGTTTCCGTTGACGCTCGCCATTACGCTCTCGTCGCCTTCCCTCCAAAGAACCCTCAAGACCCATTCTTTAACCCTCCACACATCACTATCTTCCCCTTCGCGGACAGCTTCGACAAAATAGAAACCTCCCGCCAACAATCCCTTGGAAGAAGCATCCAGGCCCTCTGCCTGTCGGTAGTGCTGTGCCAGAACGGTAGCAACCAAGCTAGCCGTACCTTTCACCTCATCGAATGCGGTGACGCGGAGGTTGGACAGGTGGTGGGTCGTGTCTATCCTGGACACTATATCGTACACATGTGTCTTAATGGCGTCAGCGCCCTCGAGAAGACGACCGTTCAAGCTGAAGCGGGCGGCTTCGTGGATGGCAGAGGCGAAAAGGGCAGGATTGGCGGTGTCAATCGCGAGAAGGGCGCGGTATACGGGATCGATGATGGCGTCTTTGGTTTGCGGAGGAATACTGGGGAGGAATGTGGGGATGTCGGGGATGTCGGACGTCATCTTCGGTCTGTTGTAGAAGAATCGGAGTGTTAATGTGGTACCTTGGAGTGATTCCTCGTGGCTTTTGGCGGTGTAGGTTGCAGTAAGCGGAGGAAATACTGCGGGTGTTGTGGATGGAGAATGGTAGATGGCTTAGAAGGAAGGTCTAGCGTGTGGGTAATCAGCACATTAAGTATTGCGTATATAAGATGTTGTGATGTTAGAGTCTTAACGACCTGTTGTATAGTCTAATGTGCTTAAGCCTAAGTCCGCGTTAACTCCGCCTCATCAGCTCACTCGGGGTTAACATATCCTCAACACGAAGGCGATTCGATGGAGATAGCAGTGGACATACTGTATTGCCGGAATCTTGACTGAGAGGAACGGGAGACATGAGATGTTATTCGGTAAGACGATGACCCTTCAGCTTAGCAGGTTGGTGATGATATGACGTCGGGACAAATAGTGGTCGGATGGCTTAAGATGGGTATTGATCGAAATTATAATTGGCTTGTCTGTGTCGTGCAAGTGGCATCAATGTGACTTAGAGAGGCAGAAAGATACCACCTAAACGATAATCCGAGGCATTTCCGGCCGAGGGCTTCAAATCGCCGGGGCTTACTTTCAAAGTACCAGCCGCAAGGCTACAGGGTAAGACTCGATATACAGCCCCAGACAAAACCAACTGGGGCTGTAGCTACTGGAAATGCAATTGCAGAGGAAAGATAATTATAGGGAGTTGGGTGGCGAGGATTAGAGTTATGACTGGCCTTCGCTGCCGAAGCTGCCGGGCGATGGGGAACTAAGGAGTTAGAATGCTTCTACTCTTGGAAATCTGGTCTTAATGTGTAGTCAAGTAATGCTGTTGCGGCAGTTGAAGGTATAGTCATGTAAATCGAAATTCTTGTCGGTCTATACTCCTTCAGTCGCATATTACTGTGACATGTACAATTGCAGAAAAGAGTACGAAAACTGCACAGCCTCCGCCTGATGGATGACGTTCGAACTGTGTTGCAAAAATGCCACTCAGAGAATGTTTTGTGAAGCCGGATGTACCATGCCCCCGTTCCATCTCAAATTAAAGCACTTGAAATTCAACACTGGTAGGCTCACCATCGTTACAAGCGCTCACATCCATGGGACAAGCACTCATGGCGACGAGACAGTCCTGCTCCGCCATGAGAGTGATGAGGTCTCCCGCCTTGCTTTCCGGGTTCAAACACGTCAGCTTATTCTTGTCGACAGCCACATTCATGAATAGGTTGAGAGGATCAGGCATCCAGCCATGCTGCAGGAACTCCAGTAGATACAGAAACGAGGGATCTTCGATCTTCTTCACAGCTTCGAACAAGTTACTCGCGCAATTATCATGTCCTGCCGAGGCGCCAAGTTGCAAATAGCGCTCCGGAGAGCAGGCAGCGAAAAGAACATCGTGGATTCCGGGGGACGTATCCTCCACAATTGTCAGAGTTGGATCTCGTCGGTTGTCGAGGAAAGACTCCTGCAGCGAAGGCAGAAGTTTATGCAGGGTTGAACGAGTATGCGTCATGGACATGTAGCGCGGGAAAGAAGTGGTGGATGGAAGGGAAAAAGCCCAGAAGTCCACAACCTGGCCACCGGATGATTGACTAACCTTGATGGATTGGCCGGCACGTAGCCGCTGGGTGGCAAAGCTCCGAGCATGGACGGTTGGCATGGTTATCTCCGTTTTGACTTGAATTGATGGATCAAAGAGGTAGATTGTTAGGTGTTTGGAAAAGAGGAAAACTCAGTGGAAGGGCATAAGTACCATATATATAGGTAGATACTGGGCGAATCTCGGCGACTATGAAAGCATACTTGGCCTACTGTGCAGGAGAGTGACCTGAAATATCTGCTTAGGCAATATATGTCCTTGAAAGAATCGGTACAGTCCCCTGGTCTCGTCTCCGCAGTAGGTAGTAGCTTGTACTTGGAGGGACCAGGTACCAAGTATCCAGCATCCAAATTCTTGGCGGAAATAGTCTCTAGATTAGGTTAGCGTCTTTGATACTGGTTCTTGGCGGAAATCGGATCTATTTTGGGTTAGTGTTGAGGTAGCCTACGTATCTAACCCATAATCCACAATCCATGATGAATGGGATCTAGGCCAAATAAAAAAATGCTCCGGCCCTCCGAGGTCCGAGGTCAGCCCCCGAGCTAGGTTAGATTATCATGTTAGACATTATCCAAAACGGATTTTCATCCGTCATTTATCCAAGCTCTGCGAACTGTCTTCAACTCTGTGAAGGTGTACCACTCAGTTTCCGGATGCGAAAAATGTGATGAGGAGAATGAAACCTCGAAGCACATCGGTTTGTCAAAATTGCCGGGATCGTAAGATCGGGGTAGGCCACCAGTTTCCAACCCAGTTTCCATTGTGGTTTAATATCTTCCCGATTGACTGGAGCAATAGTGTGACGGGAAAGTCCCAGCTTGCACGCAGTGCCGCCAGTTCCGGCAAGCATGCCCGGGTTATCCGCGAAAGATCATATTCGTGCACCAAGCCCCGGGCGATCCTAGCCGCAACAGTAACAACCTCTCGCCGCCAAAGCGTCCACAGAATCAAAGCCTGGCACGAGGGCGGACTAACAATGAGACGGGGAATCTAATACTGAATCTCACGAGTTTCAGATTGTCAACAGCAGAGGAGCTACTGGCAGTAGCCATTGACCATTTCATTCCTGGGTCCAAGTTGCCGGTACGTATCTCGGAGCTATATTCGTCACAATCACTGGTCTGCGCTTCCTGGTTAGGCGTGCTCCCCAATTTGATCGACGAAGAACAATCCGGATCTCTTATTATACAGGCTACTAGAACTCTGGGGCTTTCAATTATCTGCAGATGCCAGAGAGGGGAGACCAAACGTCTCCACAATCACCAGCGTCTCCAATCCTACTGCTCTGCTATCTACCAACTCCGAAGCCAACTGCTCCTGCACAAGGAGGACGTTCACAAGCAGACTGTCGCAGCTGTCATGTCGTTGACGCTTGCAGAGGTAAGTTGATATTCAATGCGAAATTGGCTGGTTTTTATACAGGAGCTAACCACGCTTTTTTCTTTCCTTTTCTAAGTTGATGATGCCAACCTCCCAGAAAGGCTGGAGCTTTCACGTAAGGGCAGTGGCTCAATTAGTACAAAGGCTTGGCCCGGAACAGTTCATTGTTTCGACTGCTCACCGGCTGTTTGTAGGCTTCCGCCCCTTGATTGTATGTAGGATCTGAGTAGTCCCAGAATGTGGTACAGCAGGATAACACGAGTACAGCTGATCGAAGCTATTCTCTCACGCAGCCCTACCTTTTTGACGTTACAGCAATGGCAAAGTGTCCCATTTCAGAAGTACTCCCCTTCTCCAATGCAACGGCTTCTAGGCTATGCTGCCGTTCTTCCCTCACTGCTGCATCGAGCCGATGGTGCCAAACTCATTCCTGCACAGCAAGGCTTTGCTGAAAAACGGGCCATCACACTGGCACTCAGTCAATTACTCGACGTGCTTCGACAATGGGTCCTGTCGTATCAAAACTTATTTCCAGGACCTTTGTACTGGACTCAGCCAAAGGACCTAAAGCCGGACTACATCTCCGTATTACCATTCTGCTTCCCCAACGCCCTTGCAGCTACGGCTCTCATTCATTGTTGGACATTTCAGATTATATGTCTCACACAGCTTTATGAACTAGGGATACTAGGCAGAAGTCATCAACCCTGCGGAGACTTCAATGACGATTTCGCCCTTCGGATACTCGAGGAGTGCGTGGATTTGTCTGTCAAGGTATGCCAAAGCATGAGCTATTTTCTAGAGGACAACATGAAGATATACGGCCCTGCTGCAGCTATGTTTTCGTTTCGGGTTGCGCACAGAACCTTGCTTTTGTTTGCACAGCCGCAATCTGACCATATTGAAACGTGCAAAGCCATAATCTCTTGCTTCTTACAAAAAGGGTTTGATGTCAAAGAACCTGCTTGAGATGTATCTTTCGCTCTAGAGCAGCCGCAAGCCCACTTTCAGGGAGATCAATGAAAGCTGGATCTCAACACCCCATCAGCAAAGAACCGTGATGGGCGCCGTGACTGGATGTCAAGTGGCCTGTATGCAGAGGGCAGCTCCCTTGATCAAATATGTTTCTGTATTGCGCCCCACTCCAATACCCCATATCAGACCTTTAGATTGAATCAGTAAGGCCAGCACTTGACATATGTCTGCTGAAGCAACCAGGACTGGCCGCTTGTCAACCCGGCTTAAGAGAAAAGAGCAATTAGACAAGTCTGACCCTGCAAGGAGAGTCATGTTCAGGACTATCCAGCTCCACCTCTCTCTATCAACTGGAACAATTTGCCCTTGCTTGAACGTATGCATATATCGAGCATCTATTACGCTCTCCAGCTAGCGGTCGCTACCACAAAGAACGGACCTGGAATATCCCTTCTCATATGTCCAGGGGTCGTTCGAACAGTGCAATATAACCGCATGATATATATTCTTTACACAGTGACGCTTTTTAGATTGCTAGTAGATCCAGTGATGAAATCTTTGTCCGAGCCAAATACCTTGTTGGTCTGCAGCGGTCATTGGTTACATGATGCTGGCTTTGAGATTTTGCCAATCTTGATATGGATGAGGGCAAGTCTTCATTGAGTTTTCAACATTGCCATTTAACATCTCAATATATAGATACCGAGGGACCTCTAACAACCATGCGTCTTGATTGCCGCTTTGAGCAACTGTGGTTCGTAGTGAATTGTGGGAGGATGGTCTCTGCTTGTCTTCTACAGTTGCCGGATGAGCTACACCTCCACTTTGCCGGCTTTCTCGATGGTCAGTTCTTTAGCAGGCTCAGCTGCACCTGTAAAGTTCTACTGGTAAGTTCATCAAAGAAACTGCCAAGGCCAAAAGAGTTACAGGCCGTGCACTCTCTCTTGTCAACATATAGCATGAGCGATGGAAACTAAATATTGACCTGGGATGGGATGAATGGCCTCGACTAGTACACATCATATGCCAAAACAATATCACGAGAGTCAAAGATTTCTTGAAAGCCCGGGGTAGTCCAAACCTCAAGTCCGAGGACCACTGCCCCAGACTGCACGTAATAGTAGTTATGCGGGGTGACGGATCATAGATATTCCGCGTTGGAGTGGCATGCTGACACTAGGAAGCAGGTTACATGACTTGAACGCCGTCATCTGTTCGGCCTGGAAACTGGCCAACAAATTTCTCCCTATTCACTGAACAAGACACCGCATATGCACCCGGTGACTTATTATCGTCACTACGCGGTATCACCAATGCGTCGCTTCGAACGGATCTATGATGTGGTGGAGCCCGTTGAAGAGTATCGCCCGGGGGGATATCATCTAGTGCACCTTGGTGACGTGTTTCATCAGAGATACGAGATCACTGGAAAACTAGCTTTTGGCCAATATTCCACAGGATGGCTTGCAAAGGACCGGCAATTGTGAGTTATCCTCCGCGGAGTGCGACATTGGGTCAAAAATAACAGGCTGGGATGTAACGCCTTGCAGGGACTCGCGACAGGCGTGTTGAAAATTTCAAAGTCAGAAGCGTCCCAAAGCAACAGCGAGCTCTCTTTCCTTCTTACCCTGTCATGCTCTGACACAGCCCACCCTGGAAGAAGACATGTTGTTGAGATACTCGATCATTTTTCTCACACGGGTCCGAATGGAACTCACTTGTGTCTTGTTTTCCCAGCGATGATATCCGATGGGGAGGCAATGACAATCAGTGGGAAACCCCGAGAAGCAGAATATACTCGGGCTGTTTCTCGTCAGATTCTGCTGGGCCTTGACTTCCTTCATCAGTCAGGTATCGTTCATTGTGGTATGTCGGAGCTCTCACATGGTGCAAGCAGCTGTCTAATCATTATGTGCAGGTCTGCAACCAGCAAACATCCTGTTTTCGGTAGCAGGACTCACGAACATGGACTAGCTGTTACAGCCTCCCGAGTTCAGCCCCGTCAAATGGTTACCAGGTGTGGTTGAAGACCACAGCGCCCCCAGATATCTAATGCCTGCGCAAAGGCGCCGAGGCCAGTTGGATAATGCAGATTTCTCGACAATTCAGGTTAGGATCGGTGATCTGGGCGGAGGTAAGATATACTCATTCGTCTATTTTGTGTGATCAGCATTACTAAGACTTCGAGTACAATATTAGCTCAATATATCCGCCAATGTGACCAGCAACCAGTAACACCTCTGGCCTTGCGTGCACCTGAGCTGATAAGACAATATACCAATGGCGCTACTATAGATAGAGCCATAGACATCTGGACTCTAGGTTGTTTGGTATGCTAAAGCCTTTTTGTCGAAGCCTATCCTCACTTTCTAACCCTGATTTAAAGCTATTTGAACTTGCAACAAATGAGCCCCTGTTCCCTCTGGATACGTTTGGTCTTACGCGTGAGGAGATAGACAATGACCATTGTTCTCTCATCAATCAAAGACTGAGTTCAAACAGCCAGGATGATGAGAACTTCATGAGATACCTGAGTGACAGGCTACCGAATAGCTTTGGTGCTAAGAATGTGAAGACTCTGGCATCATACCTTTCCCATATGTTACAAGTAAGCCCTCGCGACCGACTGTCGGCAAGCAACTTACTTCAGACACCGTTCCTATCATCTGCATCCCAGCATTAGTATGTTTGTCACTTGCGCAAGGAAGATTTAATTCAATTTTAGAAGAACCCACGCTGGCTTTTCTCTTATTCGCTTTTCTCTTATTCGAGTGCTTTTGATAACCGGCCTCCCTAAAGGAGAGTCTGGCTAAAATTGATGAACGCATGAAAGGTCAACTCTTCTTAGAATACGCTGGGGACATCTGGTATTATTGATCACGATGGAATTTGGAGACTGTGGAGTCGCGCGGAGACGAGCCCGCTCCTGGAATGCCGATCCATTTACCTTATTTATCTATGTCTACAAAGAGTTGATGGGAGAAGAAGTCACAATGCAATCGTACGCTCTTTTGTATTTCGGCGGATCTCTTGGACCCGCCTTAATATGTAAATATACAGTGAATGCTTTATGCTGTTACAAGTATCACAAGAATACAGGTACATCGTCTCGGTGGGGAATGCAGAAACTTTGGACAGTAAGTAAAATAAAGCGAAGCGTTCTTTCTTATCTCCCATTTAACAACAAGCGCATACTGGGCCGAAGGCTTTGAATTGTGTATTTACCACAACCGATGGCTACAAATATCTTCAGGGGATTAGCTTTGTTGCTCACAAGCCGAGAGGACTTGAACTATGGAAGTAGAGTATATATGAGTAGATTTAAGTAAAGTCACATGGTCAGTTTACATCCAATACACTATATAATTATCATCAACGCAAAAAAAGAAAAAAAGAAAGAAAGCAATGGTAATTTGTAATGTCTTTGAGACTGTATCCACATAGATCGACTTTCATTTTACTTATTCCCAAAGCATCTACTTGCCATTGACTATACTAAGTCAAATACTATATTAGAATATTGGATCTCTTCGTATCTGGAGATAGAGGAGATAGGAAGTTTCTATTTGGAACCGTATATCATTGATGCTAATCACCTAGAGGTAGATTTATCTGGATCACATATATCAGCAGATCGTCGAGATTGACACTCCCATTGCAAAGGCCGAGCCAAGATCGACCAACTGAACTCAAAAGAGCGCACTCGAGAAGATGTAAGCGACTGGCGTGCGGTGACGTTATTGGCGGATGGAGAGCAGATCGCAATTTCCTCAGCCCCACCAGCGAATACCCCCAATGACTGGCACGTCTCCACTTGCCCACCTCCTCCTTAGATAACTACCTAGTAACGAAGGCATTTGACCCTAACACTGAATGGGAGGCTTCCTACCTCCTGAGACTCAAGAACCTATTCTAACTTACTGTGTATATTATATTCCCCAAGTCTGGTCATCCCATCAGCAACATGGCCAATAAAACATCCGTCCCCCCAAACGACCCCCAAAGCCCCCGCTGGCTCCTCGACCTCCAGCAGTGGAGAATCGTGCCCTACACCAATATTCCACAAAGAATTCTCGATGGTGAAGGCTACGGCGTCGTCTCCTATACCTGGGGCTACATTGTTGATGATGGCAAGCCCGCCTCCGATCCCCCCCAGGGTCTTTTATGGGACGTCCCCGCCGTCAAGGGCTGGACACTCGCCAAGGCACGACGGGTGATGGAGACGATCGGGACTCGGTATATTTGGTGGGATTGGATGTGTGTTCCTCAGAGTGGGGAGCAGATGCGACCCTGGGATAAGAAATTAGACTTGGGAAAGGTTCAGGGGGAGGAGATTGGGAAGCAGCTGTAGGTTAACTTTTCCCAGTCAAGTTGGGTTTCTATCCACCCACTTAGATGCCTCTCTTTCTTGCTGGTTCGTGATTTGCTAACTCAAACTAAGGCATATTTACGGCAAAGCCAAGAAAAGCATCGTCTGGCTTCACGCAACCTGTTGGGAGCGGGATTCGGCGATTAAGGACTTGCTTCAACTGCGCATACCGGACGACATACCCAGAGAGGAAGAAGATAACCAGACTCCAGCTGAACTGGCTAAACACACCAATAGCCTGATGAGTCTTCTGAAGCAGGCGCACGAGACAGAGCGCTGGACGTGCTCCGGTTGGACACTGCAGGAAGGCGTACTGTTGCACGAAACGGAGCTCGTCGATGGCTGCGGACAACGACTCCCCGACAAGCACTTCTGGCTCAGCGACCAGGCCACCGTTGCGGACCTTACTGTTCCAATTACTAGATTGGCGTGGGAGATTGCCATCGCCTATTTCATCAAGTCGCAGGGGTATGAGCCGGATGTCGGGTCGCCGATTCCTAAGCGCCCGCATGTTTTCGCAAGACTACCGGAGCCGTGGTTGCGGCGGTCTCTGCAGACACTCACAGCCTCAGGCTTCGTCGCCTACTGGCAAAATAGTCCCCTGGACATCTTAGCCGGGAAGCGCGGGCGCAAGTTCGGCAAGATCCAGGACTCTTGCTGGGCGCTTGTGGGCGCGTTGGGTATTGATAACATTGAGGTCACATATGCTGAGGACTTTGGCATGGACAAGGTGAAGCGGCGACTGCTGGTGGCGCTGTTTGACAAGTATACGTGGGGGATGTTGGCGCTGCCATTTCCCGAGTCAATCCAGGACGTATATACCGGCGTGGAACGAGACTTTAGATGGACAGACGTGGCAGATGGGGCTGTGCTGCCGGTGCATGCGTTCTGCGTGGAGAAAAAAACCGCCGCTCCCGATCCCAACCACCAGGAGCTGGAATCTCTTAAGCCCAGTTACACAGAGACACACAACGTTTGCATTCACAGTTGTAGCCTGACCAAAAGAATAACTCTGTTCCGCGCTTCGAAAGAGGGGATGGCCTGGTTCCGGCATTACCGTCAAGACAAGGATGGATTGAAGATTGTCTCGGCGGAGGATACGGCCTTCGTGGATGATAGTGTACTCGGGAAGGCGTGGTTTCTCCCCTTGCATCATGTGAAAATGAAAGCCGGGGCTTTGGGTAGACGATGTCTTGCGGTGCTGGGGTTGGG
This sequence comes from Aspergillus fijiensis CBS 313.89, assembly GCF_003184825.1. Classification (NCBI taxonomy): domain Eukaryota; kingdom Fungi; phylum Ascomycota; class Eurotiomycetes; order Eurotiales; family Aspergillaceae; genus Aspergillus; species Aspergillus fijiensis. Next base: position 747,238 of record NW_024468987.1, read on the forward strand.
GGATAAGGGCTCGATTGGGGAACGGGCCGAGGCTGGATTTGGGGGTACAATAGATATTAGGAGTCTTGGGCCGGAGCAGGTAGAACTTGATGAACTTGTACTGACTTCAAGTATGCGGTGATTCGGGTCGTTTTCGCCTTGGTTGACTCTGAAATAATGCTGGGGAACATCTTCGCACTTTGTGTGTTAATCCTGATGCTATAACCTACCGTGACAGTATTTCCTTTTCTCACAGGAATGGGTCTTAGCGTTTGGAATTGTGGTACGGATTAGTCTTCATATATTTTAAAGCATCATGCCCCGAATATCACATACTCGACTCTTAGTACAATACATTCAGCCTCTACTCGTAGAACTTTAACAAAATCGTTCACGTAGGACATGGATCCAAGCTTACAGTTGAGATGTCGCAGCCGTAGGAGCACGAGGCGTTCGCAGTGCTTATGTGGTCCGGGTTGTATGGGCTCCAGAGCAGCCGTAAAGTCCATGCAATACCTGCCGTTTGTCATTTTGGGGCGTGTTGGTTTTGTTTTGTAAGACGACTTCTCCTTTGATGAGGGGCTCTCTGATGACGACTTCGAACCCGGATTGTGATTCGGTCAATGGCGTGGAGCCGGTTGCTGCTGTGGATCCTTCAAGCGGCCAACAGCCCATGTTAGCAAATGAGATCTCTTGTGGTGGCCGTGCTAGCCGGTCGGATATGTGGTGGAAGTCGAGGAATATAATGTTCATGTTTGTAAGGACTCGCTTGACTCGCTTGATGAGCGGTAGTTGCAGATTGCTGACGCGGGGACGATGTGACTGTGCTGGGCGGTGGGTTGCTGAGACCGCTCTGTTGAATATCACATACTGAAATTGTCTTTGAGCTCAGGCCAGATACATCTCGCTTCAAAAACTAACGGAAAGACCAGGAACGGATACGAATTGAACAGGACACGGTGCCACTAATCGCCGTAGCATTGAGTAATGGTGTAGCACGTATTCATCTCCCATGAACTCCAAGTTGGTATGTCATGTGACTAGACTGAAACTGAGAGAACAGGGTGTGTGTGCCATGGGAAGCAGATAGTACAGGACCATAATTGTATGGTGGCTTGGGCAGGATCCGGTCAAACTGGCTACAAGCTTCAAGCGACAGCGACCGATTGAGGAGAATGGTGGGAGTATTGTTTTGTGGATGGAAAGTCCGCTGACCGGGCCGGACCTCGGTCCTGACCTCGCTCACTCAGCCAAAGCTCCAACCAGTCCGAACTTCGGACGCAGTCAAAGATCTTGACCTCGTTCTACCCGTCATCTGCAATGATATCGGTCTTGACAGCTCCGACATCTCCCAGGAGAAAGCGCTACATAGCATGTGGCTCTCAGATGGTAAACATGCCTGGTACACTGGTCAACCCCCTTACTTAATTGCATTGCTCTGATGTAATTTGCGAGTGGTATTAGATTACCAGTGAGGGGTAATAGCAATTGACCACATGCTTATATTATCGTGCCTCGCTTAATGGCCACTAGTCGCTCCGTCAGCCTAATGAGGTATAGCGAGGGCTCCCGATGGGTCGAGTGAACTTCCCTGGCCGTCTAACCAAGAAAAAATGAAACTGCTAAGATCATCGAATGTCTTCAGAAGAGACTGGAGCGGTGTTCTATCAGGTCTTTGTTCAATTTCAGTTCCGTCATTCTCGCACGTGCACAGACCACATCTGCCATATATCATTCCAAGTCTATATCTATACACAAGCTCTGCCATGGTGAGGTTAACCGATGGCAGCAGGCATCACAAAGATACTCGCCCCCTTCGTCCGTAAATCTAACCTGAATTTAACCAGCCACTCGACTCGGTGGCAACTCAGTGCCATTCAAACATAACCCAAGTGGGCGGGTGCAGAAATCTAATCTAATCAGATGCAACGTATGATCAGATAATACTAGGTTTCCGCCCGCCATTCAGCTTGGCGCGGAGAGAGGACCAATCAGAACAGCGGGTCCCAATACCTAAGGCAGCATAGGGACTGGGTTAATTAGAATAGAAATAATTACATGATGTTATGTTTCATCAAGCAGTTATCTGTACCCCAATCCTGCAAACCTCTATCCGGAAGATGCCTGGTTCCGTTTCCAAGTGCGGGGTAATTTGACCCGGTGAAGGGGGACGCCCGTGTACTATTCTTCGCATTCCCGGTACCAAACTCGACTTCTTTTCTTCTTCCCATTTCATCACCCCCTAACAACCACCGATAATGGGAGACGAGACAACTCGCGTCGACGAGCTCGCCATCAATGGTGAGAAAAAGGTTAGCGGTATGACTGAGCCCGACCAAGCCGTGGCCGGAACCTTGGACAAGGGCTCCCTGCAGGATGATGATGAGCGAGCCATCAAAGGCGAACAGCGTTTCCATCGCCTGGGTTGGAAGCGTCTTACCATCGTGCTGATTGTCCAGTCTATTGCATTGGGTAGCTTGAGTCTGCCAGCTGCATTCGAAACGCTGGGCATGGTGGCTGGTGTCATCTTGACCCTTGGATTAGGGGTTATCGCCATCTACGCCAGCTATATCCTTGGCCTTGTGAAGCTCAAGTATCCGCATCTGCCGCATATCGTAGACTTTGGCCGCCTGCTTATGGGCAGCATTGGCGACAAGGTCCTGGCGGTTGCTTTTGTAGCCCTCTTGACTATGACCGTCGGCTCGCATTGTTTGACGGGCAAACTGGCCCTAGCGACTATCACGGGGAGCAACGTATGCGCCCTTGCCTTCAGCGTGGTGTCTGCTGTCATCCTCTTTGCCTTTGCTGTGCCTCCTACCTTTGCAGATATCTCTATCCTGGGGTACATCGACTTCGCCTCCATCATCGTGGCCATTGGGATCGTGATGGTCGCCACGGGAATTCAACAGTCCCACAACGCGACCGCTGCGTCAGCCGCATGGTCGGCTTGGCCAAAAAAAGACTTGACTCTCAGCGAGGCGTTTGTTGCCATCTCCAATATTGCTTTTGCCTACGCCTTTGCCGGGGCCCAGCCCACCTTTATGGACGAAATGCACACCCCGACCGACTTTACCAAGTCTATCACCCTGTTAGCCGGTACACAAATGACCATCTATACCATTACAGGGGCTGTGATCTACGCGTTTGTGGGACAAGGGGTTCAATCCCCGGCGCTTCTATCTGCCAGTCCTCTGATTGCTAAAATCGCCTTTGGTGTTGCCCTTCCTGTCATCTACATCTCGGGTGCCATCAACGCCACCATCGCCGCCCGTTTTATGCACGGCCGTATCTTTCGGAACTCCACCGTGCGGTACGTTAACACTCCCATGGGATGGGCGACCTGGCTCGCACTCGTGGCCTGCATTAATGTCGTTGGCTGGATTGTCGCCGAGGCCATCCCTTTCTTCTCCGAGCTCCTCTCGATTTGTGGCTGTCTGCTGGTCTCGGGATTTTCCTTTTACCTCCCTCCGTTGATGTGGTTCTTTTTGCTCAAGGAGGGGGCTTGGTTTGATCGGAGGAATCTTCGCGCCGCAGTCATCAATTTGATCGTATTTGTGGTTGGAGTCACCATACTTGGATGTGGAATGTATGCAAGTGTGACCGAGGTGGTGAGTTTACCCTGCTTTGGGAACGAGTGTCGGAACTCGAGACTAACTGGCCCGCACATTAGATTGCCCAGTTCCGGACGGGATCGATCAACCGTCCGTTTTCATGCAGTACCTAGTGCAGACGGAAATTTGGCCATAGAAGCCAACGGCCTCGCTTATAATTCCTTCATCCTCTGATCTCTCTGGTCCGAACCTCAACTGAGGTTTATGATAATGTTCGACAGGGGAGGGGAGGGGCTACCCACATACTCGGGAGATCGAAGTGACTGGTAGCCATCCTCCTTAAGCAAAGGTGGGGAATAGGCCGTCGATCGCTGCTATAAGCCGAAATTTCAGTACTAGGGAGACGATATATTTGTGGTAAAGTCGGACCAGCATCGATTGAGAAATCCTGTTGAGCTCTGCCCTAGCTGTATCTTTGACTCCGTCTTGGTTACTAAGTAAAGATAAAAGATATATGTTCCTCAAAAAGAGATTTGTATAGAGCGCATTGGAGAATTATAACAGGCGCCTTGAGGGCCTGTTATGTGACCAGCCAAGCGTGCCTGAGGCACCCATGGCCATACATATTTTCTAATCTAGTATATTATATAGCTGCTGGTTGAAATAAAATGATATCATTATTTTTATTTAACATTATATTTAATAGACAAATAGAAACCAGATAATCGCTTCTATGTGTAGAGAATAAGATTTTATACAGTTTATAATCTAACTGCCTGTTTTTTTTAGACTGTTTTGTTGTTCTTTTATATAGACTTTTATATGCTATTTGTCAAGGAGCGGGCTGGCGTCTGGTTCTTAGTCTGGCTGGATAGTAGGAATAACAGCTCTAGCTGAATGATTCTCTATAACTAGTTTTCTAGATTCTTTACTAGCTATTAGATTAGGCTATTCTTAGATTTATAGATAAGATATAGCTTAAAAAACTATAAATAATTAAAAAGTTTATAAATTATATATAAAATAGTCAGAAAAAACAGCCGGATTATTAAAATAAAGCAAATTAAATAGATTAAATAAATAAAATAAATAGTATAAATATATTAAATTTATATTATAATAATATTTTTTTTTTTAAACTAAGCTTTATTAAAATATAAATTATAGTTTATTAAAATAATAGTAATAGAAGTACTTAACTATTTAATAAATATTTTGAAAATATTAAACTAGTTTAATAGTTAGATCTAAATATCTGATTTATTTTATAATATATATTAGTTAGAAATAACTATATTTTTTATAATTCTATATAAAATTAAAAATATTTTTAATTTTTTGATTTTTTAATTTATTAATTTTTATATAAAATAATAAAGATTAATACTAGCCTAAAACTAATTTTTTATTAATAAATATAAATAAACTAATATTAAACATAGAATATATCTTTATATTAAAAAATGAAATTAATAAATAAATATATAAACTAATAATTTTGTTCATTTTATATAATTTTAGAATATTTTAATCAAGTTTTTTACTAAGTTTTAATATTTTAATATAATAAATATTTAATTATATTTTCTGATTTTGTTTAAATCTTTTTATTAATTTATATTATTAGTTTATTTATTTTATATATTAAATTTAAATAATAGATATCTCTATTTTAGGAAATTTAGTAATAGTTTATATTTTGATAATAAATTAGTTTATATTTCTAGCAGCCGGACTATTTAAAATAATAATAAATTTAAAATCTATATAAGAATAAAATTTATAATTTATAAAAAATAAAGTAGTTTTAATAATATTAAAATAGATTATATTTAATATAAATTTAGCTAAAAAAAGCTACTAGTTTTAAATATTTTATAAATAATTTATATAAATATAAAAATATTATTTAAATATTATATTAATTTTTTTAATCTGACTATTAGTTTTTAAATAGTATATTATAAAAAGTTTACTAGTAATATTAAATTATTAAATTAAATATTTCTAAAACTTAAAGATAAACTGGAATTTTCGATTTAAAAAAATAGATTAGAATAGATTATATAATTTTTATATATATTAAATATATATTATTATAATAGCAGTAGTATTAGTAGTTAAATTATAAAAAATTAGATATTTTATTTTTATTAGATAATTAATAATTATTATAATAGTATTATAGTTTTTGCTTTTCGATAATTAGGGTTTACATTAGGGTTTACATTAGGGTTTACATTAGGGTTTACATTAGGGTTTACATTAGGGTTTACATTAGGGTTTACATTAGGGTTTA